>NC_084935.1:4894000-5504500 GCF_958298935.1 Phragmites australis
ATTAGCATGCATGTTTGTAAAATAAAACATTTAAAAATTGAGATAAAAATAATCAAGAATCCAACTTGCCTTCACCGAACCCAGTTGGGTCTTCAAAATCTTGATCATACAGACCTTCTAGCTCCTCCCGGGCGTTGACATCAACTCGCAACATATGCAGAAAAACAACAACACATAAACAACAAGATCCAAAAAAACCAAATATCACACAACAAACATCATCATCACAAGATTACACTATTTCGGACAATTCGGTGAAAGAACAGGTCAGAACGGAGCTATGATCGATAAGTTATGATTTTTCTAAAGATTAAAACATAACTGAAAAGATTATCTATAGATGAAATTATGTTGCTAGGAATTTTCCAAATTCTTCCAAAGCCATCTATGATTTTTTTGGGATTTTTGGGAATTTTCTAGCATTTATTTTAATTTTAAAACTATTAAATAGAAATAAATAAAACTATAAAACATTATTAAACTTTTTAGAAATTAATTTCCTAATTATTATTATTATTATTATTCAGAATTATTTTTATACTAAAAAACTATTTATTACGTAATATTTACTATTTATGACATCAGCACAACAATTAGAAAAAAAGAAAAGCTGACTCGGCACTGCATGCTGACATGACACAACACATCAGACAATATCGCTGATGTGATTTGACTTGGCAAGTGAGGTGGCGGACCAGCTGACTGGGTTTATGTACGGTACGCGACGCTCTCGGATTGGATCACAAAAGGGTATGGCCGATCTAATCTCAGCCGTTGGTTCCAGATCGGACGGCTCAAAGCACTCGGCTCTCATCTAAATGGTGGCAGAGATAGCTTCCGTGGTGGCGCATCACTGGATCCTGACCAGAACGGAGCTCCAATGACCTAAACTAGACAGTGAGCGGCAGAACACGAACACATGCTCACGGGGAACACACCTAGACTCTTGTTGAAGCTCGGGGAAGACTCTAGCTAGGTCGGTGACGGCGCATGACGATAGTTCTCCTCGGTCGGCGCCATGGACGAAGCTCCGGTGACAATCAACGATCAAGCTTGATGAAGCATCTAGGCCCCTAATTCGTGTTTTGATATTTAATGACAATATGTCTTTTATGGACTAACATGTGTGAATGAGTTGTGAAATATTAGTCACAAAGATGTTACGGAGCTAGAAGATGCATAAGTGAAAAACATGAAAATGGCTAGCTCAAGGCAAAGGTATAATTGTAGGGCATTTTATTTTGCCGGTTAAAGGAGATTAGAGAAGAAAAATTGACCGGATTGATAGGATAAGCACCGTAATATTAAGAGGGGTTGATGCACGTTTACTTGAGATATCTATAGTGCTACAATTGCTCAAACTTGCATTTCATATAGAGTGAGAAATTTAGTTTGAGAGAAACCAAGGGAAGACAATATTATTCGAGTTTCATGTGTGGCGGTCAGACCTCCGGCATGATCGGTCAGACTGTCAAACGAACAGAGTGGTTTGGACCCTATAGTCTGTGTGGTGGTCAGACCGCCTGGCATGACTGGTCTGACTGTTGTATAAACTTGGTCGATGCTTAAGTCCCGATCTGACTGAGGAGTGTGCCGATTTGACTGCCAAACGAACAGAGGGGTTTGGACCATTTGGTCTGGCTGGCGGTCTGACCACCGGCATGGCCGGTCTGATCGCCATGTGAAAAGAGAGTTTTTGGCACTCTGTTCTCTGCTCGTGATCTGACTGTGAGGGGTAACGGTTTGATCGTCAGGCGTATGTCAGCGTCATCATCACGCCTTTTATAGCCGTTGTAATAACGGCGGTACGACCGCCGATTGAGCTGCGGTTTGACCGCCCTGTGCGCAGAGATGTCAAATCAAATGCAACGGCCATATTTTTGAGTGTGGGCTATAAATAAAAGCTTAGCTGGTTCAAGGAACATATATAGCATTTCATTACAACCCTTTTGAGCTCTTGCATTCACCCTCTCCCTCTCTTGGCTTAGTGATTGCATTTTTGAGAGTGTGAGAGCATCTAGTGCATAACTTTGAAGAGTTTAAGCATTGAGACGTGGATTAGGGGTGATCGGCAAATCACCAATACCACGAAAAAAACATCTTGTGTCATCCTTGAGTAATTTACTGTGAGCAAATTTACTTTATGCAATTTATCTTTCTAGAATATAAATTGTTGCATGTCACTCTAGGATTGCAAACCTTGAAATAGCTTTCAGTTGTCTTCATATCACTCTAGTGATCTTTAGTTTGTTTCTGGAAGTTTTCCTGATCGCTTAGCATTTAGTTTTAAAACCGCCTATTCATCCCCCCTCTAGTCGGTATCTTAGATCCTACACTTGCCTCTGGAAGCTTCCTTGCACTCCTACGGTATCTTAGATTCATACTAGATTTGAACGGCGACATGATTGATTGGAACTCAGTTTGAACTCAAATCCATTGAAGATAAGGCATCCTTGGTCACGATTTTTGCTTATTTGTAGCTGGTGAGCATCTAGAAGACCTTCTCCTTCATATGTGCTTCAGATTTGCTCCTTGGTCTGTGGCTGACTTGGATTTCCTCGGCGGTGCAGCTTGGCAGCGTGAGAGATCGAGGGAGAGGGAGAGCTGGAGGTTGAGGATGACCGGGTGGGCCGAACAAACAGGATGGGCTGCGGCCTAGAGAAAGGAGAAGAGAGGGTGACGGCTGGGCTGGTTGGATCGTGCTGAAACTGAGAGAAGAGGGGGAGAGAGGTGGGCTTCTACCTATTTCATTCTAAAATCTTTTTCTTTTTCCTCTCATGTATATATACACATGTATATTATACTTATACATAATATATACCTATATATATATGTTAGCTCACAAAATCAAGCAATCAAATATATACACATATATGCACTTAGGATTATTTAATTTTGCAAATTCTTTCATTTCTTTTGAAAAAGTTTTATTTTTTCTTTGTTTTAGGATTTTGGGTTATTACAACTAACCTCAAAACAACCATGGAGCAACAATCTAAGCTAGCTAGCATGATGTTAACCTATGCATCTCATATTCTCTCAAACACAGATAGGCCTCAAATTATAGTACACAAAAAACTCCTTTAATGTGCTCTCAAGCAGAGAACTGTAAGAAACTATCAGTATTGCAATAGGAGTAGGAACCACTTGATACTTGCCTACCTGCTCAAACTAGGAAACCAAATAGTAATTGTCTGCTTTCCTACTACAGCATGCCTAGCATGTGTGGTCATGTATAAACATTAGTCAACCTAACAAAAATCAAGGTGCACTGAATGTGGTAATCCAAAACCAGTTACATGTTGTGAAAATAATAGATTAGTAAATCATATAGCTCAGGAATGATCTCGAGAACAAAATGGATAATAGTTCATGCTGCCAACTAATCCATAGAAGCCACTCAAAATTCTTCAGCACTTAAAGACAACTGTTGAACAAAGGCATTCCCAGTAACCAGTGGCCCTAGGAACAATGATATTCAAAGAATGTCAATATACAATCTAGCAACCTGAAGCAACAGTGAATTTTTTTATTCAAGCCATGTTTCATAATGTAATCAAGTGTAGATACATGTAGAATTAACAAGTATATGCACATATTCACAATTGCAACCATCTTTTCTTCCTTGTTTTTCAATTCAGCATCCACATGCTTTAGATTCCTGACACAACAATGCAAATGAGACAAGATCCAAACATAACAAAAACAGAAGAGGGACTATAATATCCTCAAGTGCATTTCCCCACCTCAACATTGGTCGTAGACTCACAGGAGCCTCACGCCTACACAAACTGTGCACTCATCACACCACCATTTCGTTGAACTGCTGGCAGAGTCTGGACGCAGTGGTCCAGGCCTGGATAGTAGCAGCATAGCATGGGCATGGCCACAGACTCTAGCGGAGTGTTGTGGGTGTGGACGGTGGTCATGGCATTGGTTGTGACCATGGGCGTGGCCTGGAGCCAAGACCCCATGCAGTGCTACACCTGAGGCAGGAAATGACGGGGATGAGGATGATTAGTGATTGCAAAACCTCTTGATGAACAGTGGCAGAAACAATGGTGATGGTACTGAATGGCGAATCCTGGTTGCACTATTCTGGTGGCGACAATGAAGGCAATGATGGACGCACTTCAAGGACAACACACTTGGGTGCAGGGTTCCATCTCCCCATCACCACTGGTGAAGTGGGGAGTGGTGAGCGGTATAGGTGCGGTAGGAGAGGAGCCTCATGAGGTTCTATCCTGCCATATTATTATAGAATCTCATTAGAGCAAATTTTTACATATTGGATTCTATCTCTTGCCATCAGGGGTGCATGGCAAGATGAACTCCATTAGAGTAAATGTTTTCTAGCAAGGTGCTGATGACAAGTTTAAATATCATATAGTGAAATAGGATGCAGTGCATAGACCTAAGGAGTTTGGTGGGCTGGGTACTGCAAATACTAAGATTGTGAATTTGTGTTTATTGGTTAAATGGATCTAAAAGATCATTAGGAACAGTGAGGAGACATGGTTTCAAATTTTTAAAGCTAAATACATGTCTAATGGTCTGTTCTTCAATTCCAAGAGAAGGGGAACATCCTAATTTTAGCAGGGTCTGCATAAAGTCAAGCATCTCTTTAAGTAGGGTGCCTGGCATAAGATCAATAAGGGGACAAGGTTGTCTTCTAGAAAGACATTTAGTTGGGAGATACCCCATTTCATATTCAATATCCAGATTTATATAATTTGTGATGACCCTGATATTTTAGTTGAGGATTGTGTGTCTTGGATAACCATTGGAGTGTTCATTTTAGAAGGTCTCTTAACCATAATGAGCAGGAAAGTTTACATAAGCTATATGGAAGGCTTCAAGAGGTGATCTTAAATGATAATGAGGATGAGGTGTACTGGGCTCTAGATAAAACTAGGATTTTTACAACTAGATCTCTATATAGGTTTATCATCTTTAGGGTGTTATCAGCAAGGGGGCTGGTTTGATTTGGGAAAGCAAATTGCCTATGGAGATCAAGGTTTTCCTTTGGTAGGCTTCCCATAATAGTTTGCAATTTGCTTCTTCTTTGAAAAGAATGGGTTGGAAAGAAAATGAAAATTGTTGTCTTTGTGGGCATTTGGAAATGACTGAACATATACTTTTTTAAATGTCCCTTAGCTCACTTTGCATGGGGTTGTCTTATGGAGTGTTTTGGGTGGAGGTCCCAGCCCAAATCTATAGAAGATTTTCTATATAATTGTCTTGATTTGAATTTTGAAGGCTCAAATCTTTGTGATATTTGATATTTTCAAAACTTGCTCTTTGTATACATTCATCTTCGGATTATATGTATACTTAGAACTTTAAATTTTGTCAAATATAATCATCTAGTGAGATTGTCATCAATTACCAAAATGAGAGAGATTGAAAGTGCATCTAGCCCTTGTATGTGGTTTTAGTAATTAATGATAATACCTATGGACTAACAATGGTATTGAGTTTGTTAGTAAGTTATTCCATAGGTAATGTATGGATGAGAGATATGCATGAGCTGTGAATGGGGAGATTGTAAATGCATCGAGATGAATGAGCTCTAGGTGATGCTCGGATAAGTGATGATAATGCCTATGGACTAACAATCATATTGATAATTTCTATAGGTTATTCCATAGGAGATTCATAAATGATGAAGCATGGATTCTTTGAGAAATGCCATGAGTTCAAAGAATTGCATCAAAAGTCATTGAGATTTTAGTGATGCTCATAAGCAGAAGAAGAAGCTCAATAAGATTAGCAATAAGCTTGAAGGATAAGTTACTTGTGGAGATCAAGTAACTAAAGGTATGACTTGTTAATAAAGTTTTATGGACTAACTCGTGTATTATGTGTCTAAGAATGAGTGAGGTTAGGTTCTATATGAAGATTGACAATATGCATGAAGGCTAATAAGTTACTTGTGGAGATCAAGTAACTTAAGGTATAAATGTTGTCATTTAGGTTTTATGGATTAATCCATGTGCTTTGTGCTTGAGAGTGAGTTGAGATTAGGATCCATAAGAAGGCATAAGTTGAATTGAAATCATATATGCTAAGAGTGAAGAACAAGAGTAGACTCCATATTTGATAAAATAAATTTCTTGAAGATGTAGAATACAAAGTGGTTTTCTATGGCAAGACAGTGAAGGGTAAGCAAGACTCGGTTGTGATGGACCATCCGGCGGTGAAGGGTAAGCAAATGGCTTAGCGCCGAAGGACCAAGGCGGTGCTGAAGAGCGAGTGAAGGGTTTGCACCGATGGACCGTGCGAGGTAATGGGAAGCTATGGATGATTCACATCAATCATATGAAGAATCAAGAAGAGATGGAGTGAAGAATATATGTAAGTTGGCAACACTCAAGGTTTGAAAGAAAGAAGTGGTATTTGAAAGTTTTCAAATTCTCAAAGTGGCTCAAACGAGTTTTATCTTTGAATTTGAATATAGGTATGCCGCATTATTAAGAGGGATGCAACGTGAGCTAATTGCCGTGTCTCAGTGCTCAAGAGTTTCTAACCAAACCTATAGTGAGAGTTCTTTTTAGAAATCCGGAGCGAAAATGTGGAAGTGTCCGAATTAGGTTTTGGAGTGTTCCTAATTTGATCCTATATGTTTTAGATCATGAATTCAGTTGGTATGTGTAGCCCTATGAATAAGCTTTTCACAAAGTCTAAAATCATCGAAATCGGACTCCGGGATCAAAAGTTATCGCTGTTTTTCAGAGGTCAGCTGTGCTGAACCTAGATACTCCGGGGTGGGCCGGATACTTGGGGTTGTCCGGAGTCTCCGGGTGAGGCTCCGCCAGAGTGTCTCTGGTTAGGCTATTTCAGTTGATTCAGATACTCCGGAGTACCCCGGATACTCCAGGTCAGGCTAAAGAAGTCTCAAACGACTAGTTTTTTGGAGGTGGGTATTTATACCCCCTCACCCCCCATCCTTTGGGGCTGCTGCAAGGGCACAAAAGAAACTTATTTTAGAGCCAAAAGAACTCCCTCACACTCCAATCTAGTGTGTGATTTGAGAAGAAAAGTGAGTTGGGTTGTGAGATTGTAAGATTGAGTGTAAGTGAGCTAAATCCCATCTTGAGCACTCGAGTTCATCGGCAAGAAGTTCGATTGCGTTTGTTACTCTTAGAGGTGAAGCCTCCTAGCCGGTTAGGTGTTGCCCAGCTAGATCCCGTGCTTGTGGTGAGCCACGAGAAGTTTGTAAAGGCTTTGATTTCACATCCGCAAGGGAAGAAATCAAGAGTGAATCGAGGAAAGCGGTTGAAAGAGACCCGGCTCGTTAGAGCTTCCTCAACGGAGACGTAGGATTCACGGTGGTGAATCCGAACTTCGGGAAACAAATTTTGTGTCTCCTATTTTGTTCCTTTACTTTTGAGTTCTTGCTCAATATTTGTGCATATTGCTCGATCTACTTGTTCGTGTATATTTGATTGTAGGTTACGTGTAATCATCACTTAGAACACACGACATCACTTGATTTGAACTGAAACTCTTTAGGCGTACTTTAAATTCAATTTCAAGCTCAGTTCTGTACAGATCCTGGAGAATTTGGATCAGTCCAGAGATTCCGGAATTGTACAATCTGGAGCATCCGGAATAGCCCGGATACTCTGATGAACAGTATTTTTTAGTCTTTTTCAATTAATATTTTCTTGTATATCTTTTGCTAGAATTGAATAATTGTTGTCATCTTATAATTGTAATTTCCACACTTATTTAAGTGATTATGCACTTAGTTGAGCCTAACATATTTAGGTTTTTCACTTATGAAACATCCGATAATTTATATTCCGCTGCAAGTTTAGACAACGATAAAAGATGACGAATTTTTGTAAAAACATCTATTCATCTCACTCTAGACGAAATCATTGTCCTTTCAAGGGGTACGTGCCAGCACCAAAGGGAAGGCGGAAGAGATTGAAGAGGAAGGATGTGGATTGTGGCGGTCACTGCTGCTTGAGCAGGTAGGTAATAGGGGATTCGAGTTTGTTCGAGGAAGATGAAGAATCGAAGGTAGCTGATGCTCGTTATCACATAGGACTACCAGGTAGATGTGGGAGATGCGGAAGAGCGAAGGAGATGTCGAGGAACAGAGAATCAGGAGGCAGCACGCGGAAAAAACGTTTTTACAAAAAGTTACCAACTTTTTAAACAGGGCAGACTTACAATATGCATAACTTGTACTTTCCCATCTCAACAATTCTGCGTCATCTAACTATTCACTTTGACTGTGTGCATGTAATGCATGATACATTCTGCGTCACCAAACCAGAATTTTACCGAGTCCTTTAGTAAAATGCATTGAGCAATTTAACACGACGGAGCAAGATTTACTCGGTACTTGGTAGCTTGGTCACTGTACAGGTCCCGACATTGAGCAATTTTAACACGACTGTTTTTGCTTGGTGCATCGGAAGAACGTGAATCTTTTTTGAAATAATAATATTTTATTAAAAATTACAAAAATATTATTAAAAATAAGAAAGTTGTAAAAATATGTGTCATTGGCACTTACATCGTCGACTAGCCACCTATCGGCAATCGGAGTGCCGACTAGCCTCTTGCCAGTAACCGGATAGCCGATATGTAATTCCCCATAGATCTGTTAGTATACCAACTGCTGACAGGTCTTATGTCTCGCAAACGATATTCAAATAAAATATCATAACTTTTTTATATGATCTCGAGTGAAAATGTATATAAAAATTATATATACAGACGATATCTATAAATTTATAATTAAACACTTTTTTATTTAAATCCGTTTAGATACTTAAAAAGTAGCTAGAAATTCAAGATTTCAAAAATCAGATTTGAACTTCTAGCCTTTTTGGTATTTAAGTTGATTTAAATGAAAAAAATTTAACTATAAAGTTGTGAATATCATTGATAAATATAATTTTTATATAAAGATCATTTTTATATGAGATCTATAAAAAAGTAAGTGCTTGACGTTGACGAACCTATACGTGAGCCATTTCTTAGTCACAGGCCATCGGTGCCCACGGCTGCCCTCAGATTGGCCGGAGCACTGAGAAAATGTAAGCAGGCCTCCTTCAGCCCGTCGCAGCGATGTCGCTCGGCTAGCGCAAGGATGGCCTTCACCGTGCCCACGTCAATGAGCTTGCAGAGCTTGTTCGCGCAAATCAGCTTGAGCCTCTCCAAGTTGTACCTTTCTGCGGCCACGAGAAGGTTCTCGTACATGGCTTCTTCCTCTTCTTTGGTCATCTCCGGCAGCGCGTCGGTGTACGCGAAGCGCAGCAAGGCCCTGAACACCGGCGCCTCCACGCCCTCCCGCGTCCCCGCGCTCAAGAGCTCCGTGCTGATGACGGTGGACCGGGCCGCGAGGACGCACCGGTGCGCGGCGAACGTCTCGCCGCCGGCCTCGAACACCACGTTGGCGCCCCTTCCGCTCTGGAGGAGATCGCCGAGGTGCTTGTGCAGGTCGGGCGTCGGCACGGGGACTAGCGCAGCCTTGGGCCGTTGGGCGCCGCCTCCTCCGCGCGGAAATCGTTGAAGACCACGACGTCGCACCTGATCGTCATAGGGCCGCCCCTGTGACGCGCCAACCAGCTGCGTAGCTTTTCCCTCTCGGTGAAAGCTGAGCACCTCCAACTACCGTGGCTGGCGAAGGTTCTTAGATCAGCCGATGTGGAAAGATCCTTCTTCTTCCTCTTGAAGAAGAGCAGGGCTCGCTTCTCGACCACGACGCTGAACTGGACCTGCGCAGTCACTTCCTTGGCGACATCATCGTCGAGGGCGAGGTAGAGGGACGCGTACCCGAAGCTCTGCGCGCAGTCTCCGTTGGGTTAGTACAAGATGCTCCACCGATGGCCACCAACGGTGAAAGGTCAGGACTTGAGGAGCTGCCCGGTGGGCGCGCCGGCGGTGAGCGAACAGCCGTCGACATGGCGGTCCTCTCTCTCTCTCTCTCTCTCTAGGAAGGGAAAGGGTTGCTGCATCTGGGACTGGGTTTGTTCCATTTTTGGCAAAATTCTGTCTGAGATGGGCCTTGATAGCCGGGCGTAAACAAAATTGCTCGAGTCTGGGCCTTTCGGTTTGCTAATGGCTGTAGCAATTCACCTGGGCCATGGTAGTATTCAACCTCTCCATGCGTTTAGGCGCCAGTGGCCCAGGACTCACATAATTTTTTTGGAAATCCTCTAAAGAAGATAACATTGTGAAAATAAATGATGGTCAATTCTTTGGTCACATCGCATCAGCAAACATTAAAAAAAACTCATCGCAGCTTCAGATTCCTTGTGACCAAGTAAATTTTGTACCGCACCATACTTTACCAAGTATAATTTCGTTGCATCGCATTAACAAACATAAAAAAGATTAAATCAAAAAATGCATATCCGTTTTCCATGCTTTACCATGACGGAATTTATCTGCGCCGTTTACTGCTGAAATTTCCGCTTCATTTTGGTTTTTTTGGCAGCATGACAATATTTCACGGAACGGATGAGAACTAGGGTGTGTTTAAGTAGAACTTCAACTTAAGAATATTTAAAGAGTTGGAGTTGTGGATAGATGATGATTTTTAGTTTATACATCTTATTTTTATTTTAAACTAAAAATAGATATTTAAATTATTTTATTTTATTCTATAAATTTTAAATCCTATATAAATATCGGAACTTGAGCTGTACCAAATAAAATTTGAATCTGATGTTTAAACATCCTCGACCAGTTGGCCATGTACAGGTTGTAATAATCAGGCTGAGGACTTCCAAGTTCCATAGCAGGGAATCGATACCAGACAATAGAAATCAGAGAACAGAAAAGATTAATGGTATGTTTGGTAGAACTCTTTCTTATTTAAATTTTTTACGGAGAGTGATTCTCTGAAGGAAGTGATTATGTGGCTGAAAGTGGTTCTTAAAAATAAAATATATGGAAGAAGTGATTATATGTAAAAAATAAATCAAAGGAATCTATTTTTTTCAACTCCATAGTTTTTAGCTTATTTTAAATAATCACTCATACGAATTCCACTCAGAAAGTTAAAAGCTGAAAACTTCTGTTTAGCAGAGCTCTGTATAATTACAGTTGAAAAGCTATTTAAAAAATATACCAAAATAACCCTAAGAATATCCCTATCATCACTCGCCACTAAGGCATGTCGATGATCACGGGGTTGGAATGAGTAGGAAAGCAACGCATCCCATACGGATGACAGAGCCTGCACTGTCTGCCTTTGATGCTCTGAGAAACTGAGGTTCCGAGCCGAGTGAGAGTAACACTCTGTCGGCGACGCGCCTTGCGCACAGCCAACAAGCTCGTTCGTACTCGCCTGTCGCCGTTTACAGCCGCTCGAGGTGAGCGGTGAACTCGTAGCCGGCCGCTCGAGGCTAGAAATGCCGCGTTCCGTTGTGCAGAAACGAAGAAACGCCAGGTCAGTGCATGGCCTACACAAACTTATTCGCCCACCGGGCGCGAGGGCAAACGAAACGGTCGCCGTCCCCCCGTGCTGCTCTGCTTCTACGGTTCAGCCAACCGAACGCGCACGCAGCTCCGTCGCTCGACCGGCGACGGCAAGTCAGAGACGCACCTGCCAACTGCTCAGTTCCTGCGCTGCGACGTACGGCTGGATGAGCATGCCCAAGAGGACGCACTAACGTCACTACATCAGAGCAGCAAAGCAATCCTACAGGCTGAACACCTGTAGTTTTTCCTGGGACTCATAATTTGGAGGCTGACATAGCTGAACACCTAATAGTTTTTTTTCTTCTTTTTTCTGATAGGGAACACCTAATAGTTGAGAGATTAGACTCCAACAACATGACAGTGTAACTAACTGCCGAGTCCCAACATACATTCCATTCCATTCTGAAGAAGGATCCGCACACATGGGCAAAAAGTTGCAGACGAATGCACCAAACGGAAGGCAGCGAACACTGACCAAAGTACAGCACGATGCTCTTTTTCCAGAGTGCTTGCTTCAGAGGGAGGCTATGCTCTGAACACATGGACGTGGGAGGAAGGCTGACGCAGACGAAATGCTGCGTCAAAAGCTGCATGGATGTTAACCTGGAAAGTTTCAGACACGCGATGCAGCTTTGTTCCGGGTACGTTGGGGATATTAGTTGAACCCGTTTGGCTCTATGGATTATTTGCTCCATCGGCGGTTGTTTTGCTCTCCGTTTGATACGCCCAAGTCAATTGATGCCGAGGCAAATGCTGAGCCTCTCGGTCAGAATTCTTCGTCTTCGTAGGGACGTCGTGCTGAACTGAAGTTGAGCTGGAGGGAACTTCTCCCGTATTCCCGCGGTAAAGTTCCTCGTCAAGTCGCCATGAGACTCCGACGAACACTCACGCTGTGCGCGGATGTGGCCGTGCCCCACAGTCGCTGTGCATTCGGTGGTTGTAGTGGGAGCTGAAGCGGCGACGAATCTCGAAACCGAAAAAATTGCAACGATCTTTTGCCATCACTGCCGAAATCCAGGCTCCAGCCATCCCCATGTTTTACCCCCGTACTGTTCTCTTCGTCCACCAGAACGGTGCACATGCTCTGCAGATTCTGAACTTTTTCCTTCCTCCAGGAATCTGCTCGGCTCGGCTCTGCACGAGGCTTCACATCCCCGTTCTATCCACGGCATGGATTTTTTTAATAACAGTATTTTAATGTAAAATTGCAAAAATAAAATCAAAAATAGAAAATTACAAAATAGATGCTAGTTGACACTCGCCACTTTTAGTAATCGGAATGTACATCGCATAGGACACATATGTAGCCATGTGGAAAGAGATCTATTGGCGCTGGAGTGCAGATAAGAGCTATAGGTATTTGGTGTGCTAATAGGCTCTGCAGCCCAAAATGCATATCGATGTCTCTTTCTACATATCAACATGTTTTATATGGCTACTTGTCAACACTAGTATTAAGAGACCTCCACACACACTAACAACTTCTATGATACCGAGTTGATCACTTATTGACATTCGAAGTGTTAATAAGGATCTAATCGGCATTCTAAATACCAATAGGTATTTAGTCCGCACTCAGAATGCTTTACTTACACTTATTTTTACATTTTTTATTTTTAAAATTTATTTTTACATACCATTAAAATACTACTATTATTAAAAAATTCCCACGGCACTGCGACTCCGGGAACTCGCCGCAGCGTGCCACGTCACCACCACCACGACGCATCCGACACTCGCCGCGAGCCAACCCCACCGGCAGACTGACACGCACGAACACTGCACGAAGCTTGGGCATCACGGGGAACATGCGGAGGAAGTCACCATGTCTCACGTCATCCCAGCCCTCAGCCATGCTCTCCCCCACACCGCCACGCGGCACCAGGTCGCCGCGGTCCCACCGGGCAGTGATATGTAAAACCAGCGCGCTGGTCGCGCGCGTGTAGGAAAAAGGGAGAGACGGAACGGCGCCGAGGGCCGTAGCCCGTAGGATTTCCGCTGGGCCCCCCACGGCCCGCCCCCGCGTTTGGTTCCTTCTGGAGCACTGCTGCTAGTGTCTGCGCCCACTTCATTTACTGCTTCGCCACGCGACGAGAGGACGCCCAGATGCTGACGCGCGTGGCCCATCCAAGATGGGTCCCGCGAATCATTGGCTCCGCATTTATTGTTCCCGGGGCTGGCCGGTCCTTTCGTGTGACCGACTCAATGGAACACACCAAAATGGTAGCTCGCTCGGACGCTCGCTCGCTCCACCCCGCACCTGAAGAAGAGGAACTTTTCTGCGTAGTAACCAACCACGTGCCAGTTAGTCACTGACTAGTGGGTTCGATTGACCCAGGGGCCCAGAGGTCGGTGCCAGTGTCCGTGGAATAAGGCGCCGTTCTCTCAACACCGCGTGGCGCGTCGAGTACACTCTCTCATTTGCCACTCTCGGTGACGCAGCCCCTCCTCGTTCTCCTTCCAAAGACCACGTCACAAAAAGAAACCGAAACAACGACACGAAGGTTTTGAAATTTGCGGAGGAGAATTCAGAATTTTTTTAGAGAATTTAGATTTCTACCAGGGCTGTACCACCTACCATGAGAGGAATAGAATTCGTTGTGAGCGTCGCTGTGGCGGTAGCTGAGCTCTTGCTGTCGGTGGCAGCGGCGGAGGACGGCGGAAGCCTCCGGCGCCGGTCGCTCCACCAGCCGTTCTTCCCCGTCGAGTCGCCCCCACCGCCGCCGGCGAACGATGATAGCTCTCTCGTGCCACCGCCCGATGCCGCGGCGGCGGCGGCCACGGGCGGCGGGCGGTCAGAGACCAGCGTCACCAACGCCGTCGCCATCGCGCTCGCCGCAGGCCTCGTCGCCCTCGCGGTGGCGTCCTACTCGTGCTTCCTCCTGTGGCGCCGCCGCTCCGATGGAGGCGGGGTCGACGAGGGGCGCGGCGCGAAGTCGGTGCGCGCCGCTGCCGCGAGAGTTGCTAGCGACGTCGGGAGCAGCGCCCGGCACCATAGGTCGCTGTCGCCGAGCTCGACGGCGTCCGACGCGATATACCTCGACCCGCTCACAACGTTGGTGGAGGTGAACCGGCACCGGCAGCAGAGCCCGGACCTCCGGCCGCTCGCGCTCGTTAAGCAGCCGAGCCCTGACCTCCGGCCGTTGCCACCGCTAAAGCGGCCGGCCCCGCAACCGCCGCCCCCGCCGGCGTCCACGCCGCCGATGACCACCACGGGGGATTCATCCGACGAGGACCAGGCGACGTACTACACCGCGCCGAAGACCGCCAAGTCCTCGTTCAGCCGGAGCACGAGCCAGCGCAGCACCCTGGAGCAAACAGTGCCTCAACCGCCCGCGCTTGCTTCCGCGCCCACGCCCACACCTCCGCCGCCGCCACAAGCGAATCCTCTGCGGCCTGCTCGCCCGCCTCCACCCCCGCCGCAGCCGAGGCAGAGGCTGCTGCGGCCGATGCCCGCGGAGTCCGCGCCCCCCGCTGCCCTTGCCAATTTGGCGCTAACCAATTCCCCTGAGCCCGTTCAAGACAGGGGAAGCGAGATCCCCGACGGCCACGGCGGGAGCGCGCCGCCGCCCAAGCCGCCGAGCCTGAAACCGCTACACTGGGACAAGCTCCGCGCCATCTCCGGCCGCACCACCGTCTGGGACCAGGTCCATAACTCCGACTCGTTCCGGTGAGCCCCTCTCTCACTCGTGTTTTTGCTGTACCTCATCGTTTCCACTGAGCTTTGAACCATGCGGTGCTGCTGCAGCGTGGACGAGGAGGCAATGGAGAGCTTGTTCCTGAACAAAACCGGCGGCGCGGGCACGGGGAGTTCCGATCAGTTGGCGAAGAGGGGAGGCGCCGGGAAGCAGGAGAGCCGGCTGCTGGACCCGAAGCGGCTGCAGAACGTCGCGATCATGCTCAAGTCGCTCAATGTGATATCGGACGATGTGATTGGAGCACTCATGCACGGTGAGTTTGTACTCTCAGTTTCTTACAGTCTCACTTCTGGTCTGGTACTCTGGTCCCCTACTGATGCTTGGAATTCTCTAAAATTCTTGTGCAATCCCGGTGACCACATGTCATCACAGTACAATCTAGTTACTGTTAAACTAAGTACACACAGAAACTTTACAAGTGATTGGCGTAATATGGGCTCGTTTGGATTGCTACCGATGGACGCTTGCCAATTTTTCGGTGGTTGACTGCGACACATGCACGCGCTTGTATAGTAGCTGTAGGTTGGTGTGCCCTCACGCCCACGCCGGCGCCCACGCGTAGTTCGTTTTCGCACCCACGCTGGACGAACTCGCGAGCGGCCATTTCCTCCGCCTAGCTTTTGGCTGGGCAGGCGTGAGCCAAAATCAAATGTACCCTATATTTTTTTGTCCTTGAAAAATCCCAAGTTCAGTATGTCAATTTTAAAAAATCGTCCACTTGGGCTAGGCGACACCCTCCCGCCCAGCGCCGCGAAGCTTGCCTAATCGACAATTAGGTGCTGGGCACCACATCCCACCTGCCCAGAACTTTTTGACACATTACCAAGCACAAAGTGCCGTACTGCTGTTGATTAGTTAAGGAATGGAAGGCTAATTAACCGAAGAATCAGTTATACTTAAATCGGTAAATGTACGGTTAATAAAAATATGTTCCATGGAGACTGAAAGCCTTTCTTGTGATTATGAGGTCTGTGTCATTAGTTTCGCACCGCTCACCAGTCCTCATTCTAGCCATTTGGTTCATACGTTATATGTGCCCATTGTCTCCAATTGTAGAGTGGGGCAGCAGAACATGTCACTCTGTTCTCCGCCCCCCCCCCCCCCCGCCCCCCTATATGCACAGATTGTCCCTGAAGGCCTACACAATTCTCAGGCTGGCCAATTGTTGTATTGTTTACCTAATAAATATACATTCCCAGCATACCAGGGAATCTCTCCTACCTCCTTACAGAACACCTTTTCTTTTGTTTAGATGTGAGCTGATAGTGAAGGCTCCTATACCTGTCCCGCCTTTTGACCATAATTGTCACATTCAGAATTTTCTTGGCGAGGGGTTACTTTCACGATCACATAGACTAGATGCAATGCGTTCCAACAAGGATAACTCTTGCATTATTAGTGTTACATTCATTTGAAACGCTGGATTTGTTCCAAATAATCTTCTGTTTGTTGATAGTTGCGCTTCTTCAATAGCTGTCCAAAATGAAACTTGAATCTTACTATTTAGTTATGTAGTATGTTGTTAAATTTTAATTAGATGGTGTGGATATTTTATGAACCATCAGTGATGTTGCATCATCAGTCACGTCATGTTAGGTCATGGTTAGATCAGGACGCAGATTAGGACATGGATTGGAGTGGCGAGCTGCATCTTCACAAAGATGCAGATTCTTTCCCTTTTAATGCTTCTGCTTTGTCTTGTGATAATGTTGCATTACGTATATGCATTTTGCAACTTGGTAACAGCTTCAATTATTAGTGGCCCTCCATTGCTTTTATAACTTGCACACTCTTTCTTTTCAGAACATGATTAGATTGCCTTCCCTGTCAATTTTCTTTGCCAAAAACTTGTGTATACATTTCGAGAATTGTTCTCACCTTCGCGATCCTCTGGTCCTCAGCTTCTCTCTTGTATTGTCCAACGGATGTGTCATATTCATTTGTTGTCTAAAGTTTCTGGCTATTACTGGGAGCAATCTGGTGGACAGTAGATGTAGATGATGATGGAACTCTCATTATTTGTTTATCTTTGCAATTTGTTAACTAATATTCCTACTATTTGTGTCAGTTAATGTCAGATAGATTTCAACAGTTATTTATCCATTATGGAAGTAATGAATATTTCCTTTTGATAAATTAATTTAATGAAATAAAAGAACAGAGTACCTATTACAAACTAGGAACTTTTGCGTTTAGAAGGGGGGAAAAGGCACCCATTAGAGTCGAAGAGGAGTTGGACCTGGGTGTTGGCAAACCCCCATGGCCCAACACCTCTCACCAGCTCAGTTGCTTATAGAAGTAGTTGCAGTAGGTTCACTGATTTGGTTGTTGTCTTACGATCATGGGGTATCCATACCAAATTTAGGTACTATATTGCCTGATCTTCAATAGTTGATTAGTTGATGATTTCCTTTAATAAACAGGTACATTGATCTTGTTATGAGTTAACCAAATTGTTTTATTTTGGACGGAGAGTCATCTTGCATTCAACACCAAAAACTCCATGTCATGTGTTATTAGTAACCAACAGAGATCACGAGGGTGCGAAGGGGCCTACCACTATTGTATGCTAACTGTTATTGGCATAGGAAATAGTGGTCAACAGTCGAGTCTTCTAAATGAGGGACATGTATTAGATATCTTGTCATTTATTCCAGATAATGCTTCTCAATTTCTTCTCCCAGGGATGACTCAACCAAAATGAGCATTTACTGTGGCATGCATACTTTGATGTGTTATACCACAGTCTGGGGTTATTTCTTTGATTAGTTAGTGCAGAGGAGTTGTTAATCGCAAACAAAAAAAGTACAGAGGAGTTGTTGGCTATGATGGCCACTTGATCCACTATTATTACACCTTTTTCCCTCTGTTTTTCTTATTTGGACTGTATGTCATGTCCGGTTTTTTAAAGTAACAACCAGGTATATTCCACATGTATGTCAGGATCTGTTTCATCATACATGCAGTGACATTATCAATGATAAATAGTTCTATATCGAACAAAACAACTTTATTGAAACAAATACTAGAGTTTTTAAACTGCAGCGCAAGAACAAGAGGAAACTCCAACGAAGACTTCAGGGCACACCACAAGCAATCGACTAAGGGCAACGCGACCTAGGACGTTCCGTCTTCATTGTAGTCTTCAGCTTCCTTGATTTTTTGTGTAGTTTTCTCCAACTGAGTAGCATTTATTATTGAAAATAGCAAGTGTGAGTACATATCGTACTCCGCAAGTGTAGAAAAGTATGATATGAGAGCTTAAGTCAAGAAAAGGTTAGATACTGGTTTACTGCACTAAGCAACCTTAATCTATAACTCTCTGAATCAGGTATCCTATTTACTAAGTGTGAAGACACAACTTAAACAAGAGGAACAGCTCATCGGATTCTATCCGACTAACAAACTCACCAGATATTCTATATCTGGCTACCATAACTCACCAGGTAATTCCATTACCTGGTTACCCGACCATCCATACCAGAACCCTTATCCCAACTAATCAAGAAGAAATCCAAATCGCTCTTGACAGTGAGCACGACTGATCTATCAGTTTTACACTCTGCAGAGTTTGTACACTTTACCCACGAGTTGTGATTCCCGTTTTGCTTCACACTTCCGGGATGTAGAGCCAGGGTCTCACTACAAGGCATTTACAAAACGTCTTCAAATCCATATGCACCCACTAATGTTTCACCGCGCTAACAGAGATTCTATCCACTGTAGAGGCCTCCTCTTGTGCCACTCAACAGCCCATTGGTGTGTACAGAATAAGAATGACATCTAATTATTTGGCCTGTCCGTATCCATATAAACCTCGTGGTTGCGCTGTTCAGCCAAGTTACAGGCTTCAAGAACCGGTCCTTATGACCCTACAGAGGAACATACACATTCCCATCGTGCGGCACAACACATGCGACTTCATGCACCATCCACATACCAACCATCCTGTTAGGATCCCTATTATATGGTGTTACAAAAGATTATCATACCCGATTCATGTTGCATAATCGTTAGTCAAGTTTAACTTCTAACCCAACCAGGGTAGCGACTAGCATATCTACCATATTCTTTCCATGACTCATCAACGATGGCAAGGATATTTAGACAAAAAGCTAGTAACCCTATTCATAGGTTTCCAATTTAGACAATCATGCAATGAAGGATAAACAACTAACATAAATTCCTAAAAATAGGTGCAAGATGTTCAAGGACACTTGCCTTTTCCGAAGTGCTGGTCAGTGTTATCGAAATCTTGATCTTGAATATTCTCGAACGTCTTTGGGACAGGATCGTCTACATGCGGAGAGAACAACACACTAAGAGCAAGCGTAAAATAAAGCTAACACAACAAACAAACGCGAAGGCTCGTTAGATTACGATTTTAAAAAGATTTGGGCGCAAGAATCACCCAAATCAGAGCTATAACGCGAAAGCTACGGCTAAACGAATTTTTAAACGGCTAGCAACGATGAAAACTAATTTTCTGGAATTAAACCTAATTTTTAAAAGGCTTAAAACATTTATTTAAAAACTTTGGAATTATTTTATATCATAAAACTAATTAAAACAATTTATTTACATTTTTTAGGAATTAAAAATAATTTTATATGTAACAAAAAATATTTAAAGTATTTATTTTACTAAACAAAACATATTTAAAACATTATTTGAATTAATCCAGATTTTCTAAAACTATTTTCTTGTTACAAACATTTATTCTTAATATTGAAACTATTTTTAGAATTAAAAACCTATTAAAAACATTTATTTAAAACATAAACCATTTTCTGAAATTTTGTAATAAAACAAAACCTATTTTTGGATTAAATCTATTTTGCGAATTATTTTCTAAAGAAAAATCGAATTACTGCGCAATGATGATGTCATCGGCTGACTAGGCTACTGACTGGACTCGCCACGTGGGACAAAGACGCCGATGTGACGCGCTGACATGGCTCCACATAAATCCAATCATCAAAAAGGACACATGGTGCGATCTCATTGACTAGCGAAGAGGTATACCCCTGATCTAATCTCGGCCCTACACGCGGGATGGTACGGCGTGAGTTGGGTCTACCTCATAACCGGCGGCGACCGGTGTCGGCGAGCTCGGACGGCGGCGCACGGTCGGAGAAGAGAGGAAACCTCGTCGCGGAACCTGAGCTTCGACAATGAGCAGCGGAGGATGGTGTACGGTTGACGGTGAGTCCGTTTGATGGCTTGGACGGAGTCGGGGCGGCTCGGAGTGTCCTGGCGGTGTCATGCTTCAACGGTGAGGATTTGGCGGCGGCTAGAGCTCCATGCGGTGGATGAAGCTTGATGACATCTGGTCGAGGACGTCGAGATGCGGACGGAGAACCATGTTGTGCACTCGAACGGCGACGGCGAGGGGGGCTCGACGGAGTCCGGTGGCGTCTCATGAGCTCTCAGGTGGGGGAAAACCGACAGAATTTGGGGGCTTGAGTGCGGTGGAGCGAAGAGGGGCTCGACCGGGGGTCGGGGCGTGCGCCGGCGAAATCGGGCGAGCGACACGCAATGTTGCGGGAGGAAGGGGAAGGGACTGACGTGCGGGGTCCATGCGTCAGGCAAAGGGGGAAACGGGCGTCACACTGTAGAACATATATTTTCAGAACTTTTTAGCCATTATTTCGCCATGAGCAGTGCACCTTGAGACATAAGTAGCTCCATAACTGGTTCTAAAAGTAACTTGTGTGACTTCTGTCCCAGATTGCTTCTTGTTGTGACGCTTAGGTGTCTTCCTTATTTGGCATCCGGTAACTAGAATTATTAGCATTGTAAACCTTTTGGTGACGATTATTTAAACAGGGGTGATACGAGTGTGCAATTTATTTTGTTAGGGAGTTCCTGTTGTAGAGTAAGGTAATCCTGTGCATGACGTGGTAGTGGGCCTATGATTCAGTTGTTTTCTTATGAGGTCACATGTAAACATTGATTAGCTATGTCTGTTGGATCCAACAAAATTCAATTCATGTCCCTTGTTTATTGTTCACAACCAACATATCTCATCTATACATTTCGTTTCAATTTTGCTTTCAAGGATACCATTTACAATACTGAATACTCCCTAAAAATAGATGACATTTTAGGGTTGAGCACAAGTATTAAGGTGAAAGATAAAATGACCATTTTACCCTCTTTTAATACTATTTATTATGTGGGAAATAAGACTTGTATTGGGAAGGAAGTTATTTAATGAAGGGGGTAAGATTGGAAAACTTAGGCTAAAATTACCTCGAAATCGTAGAATGTCATGTATTTTGAATATTGTAGAAGAGGCTGAAACGTCATCTATTTTGAGACGGATGGAGTATATAATTATACATAGTTGATGTGTTACATGAACCACAGAATCATACATTCAACGAAAGAAAAATGTTGTGGTTCACTGAATAGATATAGTGCATTAATATTCAAGCTGCATTCAACTTCAGGGTCTGCATCAGGTCTGTACATAGCACGCATTCATCCTGTTTCAGATGTTTGCAATGTAGTTGTCACACATAGCCAATCTGTGAATGTTGTTTTCTTGATATTTTCATGAAGGACTTAAATCAATCTGAAATTGAGTGCTGTGATGTTTCTTGTATTGCATCTTAGATGTCTACTTCACAGTTTGAAGTATGAACTTTTATGCACCTTTAGATTCTTTGAATTAATGCAGTTTGAATATATGATTCAACAGGAAACGGAGATTTGGGGTCTGAGTTCTACGAAACACTAGCTAAGATGGCTCCGACCAAAGAAGAAGAATTGAAGCTAAACGATTATAGTGGTGATATATCAAGAATTGATCCAGCAGAGCGCTTTCTGAAAGACATACTTGATGTTCCTTTTGCCTTCAAGAGAGTAGACGCACTGCTGTACAAAGCAAACTTTGATAATGAAGTGAATTATCTAAGGAAATCTTTTGGAACGCTGGAGGTAAATAGCTATGATGATTTGACCTTTTCATTTGAATGCTATAGTGCTTCCTCCGCTACAAACTAGCAAGTTTTTTTCCTGAAGTAAATTTACCATATGTGTGCCCATTCTTCAGAAAAGAAAATTTCCATATTCTAAGTTCCTAACACATGTATGCTAGTTTGTTTAAAGTAGCCTGCTTCGTAACTTTAATTTTATTTTAGGATTTGTAGAGTTCATGTGTATAGGCACCTTCTTATGGATCTCATGCCAATTCCTTCATAAATTCAGTTAACTTGATAAGCTGACATTTAGATACATTCAGGCCGATTATCAAAATATAATATTTCTTCAGAACTTTTTCAGGCAGCCTGTGCAGATTTAAGAAGCAGCAAGCTATTCTTGAAGTTGCTAGATGCAGTTCTTAAGACTGGAAACCGCATGAACGATGGAACTAATCGAGGCGAAGCAAGGGCCTTCAAGCTTGACACTCTTCTAAAGCTTGCAGACATCAAGTCCACAGACGGAAAAACAACAGTGCTCCATTTCGTGGTACAAGAGATCATCCGATCAGAAGGCTTTGGTTCCGATGAAACAACAGTAAATCCTGGCAGAACTAGTAAGGAACAGTTTAAGAAGGATGGCCTGAAAGTACTTGCAGGGCTCAGCAGCGAGATCTCAAACGTGAAGAGGGCAGCCACATTGGAGATGGACACCTTGATCGGCAACGTCTCGAGGCTCGAAACTGACCTCGAGAAGGTTAAGCTAGTCTTGCCACTCAAGGAGGCATGTCCCGATCAAGGCTCAAGCGAGAAGTTTTTCAAGGAAATGGATGCATTCCTAGAAAGAGCTCAGGTGGAGATTGTGAGCGTGAAAACAGCAGGGGAGGGCGCGCTGCGACGCGTGAAGGAGACAACGGAGTACTTCCATGGCGACGCCACCAAGGAGGAGCCTCACCACCTGAGGATATTCATGGTGGTGAGCGAATTCCTCTCGACACTGGACCGCGTGTGCCGGGACGTCGGCAGAACGCCGGAGAGGGTGATGATGGGGTCCGGCAAATTGTTCCGCGTCACAGCGGGCACCTCCCTGCCGCCGCGCCGGTATGAGACGCGACGGGAGCTTAGCTCCTCCGATGAGGACAGCTCGTCGTCTTAGAGTAACTAGGAACCTCTCTTTTTGATGCATAGGGTAGTTGTTCAGATTTGAGGGCAGTGATTCTTGCAATGTTGAGCATGTGTAGTCAAATGTCAGAACTTAGAAGAGGAAGTCACTGTGTAATACAGTAATAGATGCTTACAAAGGTTAAAAGATATATAGCTGTACAAAGACAAGGTTTCTTGACTCTGTATTATGATATATTCATTCTCTTACTTTTGTAACTGTCATTAGTATCATAGTATGCATTAATGGCATTTGCCTGACAGTGTCATGTTATGGAATTATAATATTTCGTTGTAATATTCAATCTGCAGCCTGCTGAATGTGCTGATTAAGTAAGGTTGCTTCTGATACAAGGCTGTGCTGTCTTTGCATCTAGACCAGAAAAGGTGGCAGTAATGAGATACCTGCATGATCAAGGGCCTGCATACTGTGCTGGCTGCTACCAGCATGATCAATGAGGGCCTGAGGCTGCTGAATCTGATGAAGTACGAAAAACAGATGGATACCATGTGGTGACAACGAAGAAAAAAGGAGGAAAATTAGACATATAAAATACATTAATACCTTAAGTGTGCCAACACAGATTGGAGAAAAGAAGAGGAAAAGTGGCGTAAAGCAATACTTGTTCTGTACTTTCGTGAGCATTGCCGCTACACACTACGTCACAACAATTCTGAACTCCAAAAGTTAAGCAGTGGTTACGATCTTAGGTTAACACGCTGAATGATGAGAACCTTAAATGCAGTTCTCGTGTCTGTTTTGAGTACGGTGACACTAACTATTTTAAGGCGGAATGCTCCAAGCTCAAGAAGAGAGGGGACGACGACCGCGACTACAACAAGCACAAGAAAAAAAAAGAATCCCTTCTTTAAGAAGAACCACGATAAGATAGTTAAGGAGACGGTCAAGACGGCTTCTAGGGCATTCATAACGACTCTTAGCAACATCAACACGTCTTCAGCGATGAAGAGAGCTCAGAGGAGGATGAACCACAATCAAAGAACAAGAAGAAGGCCAAGGACTTCACTGACCTCTACTTCGTAGCGGACGAAAACAACGACGACAACGACCCTGAGTTGGATCCTTCTGAGGTATTGCCCTCATACGACAAATTTTTCATTCAAGTTGATACCTTGCATGATGCTCTCGTTAGCCAGGATATGTTACTTAAGAAAGCTGTACGTGAGTTGAAGGATCTTAGATTTAAGTATGAGTCTATCTCTACCGAACTTGCATTGCTTAGGTCTAGGCCCAATGTTGAGGAGTGTAAAAGTTACCTGATTGTCATGGTTGAACTTGGCAAGCTTCGTAATATGCATGCTCAAGTCGCCAGTCGACTTGAGAGTGCCGAGAAGAAGCTCCTTGAGGAGGAATCTAGATCTACTCTCTTAGGTGCTGATAAGAATTGCCCTTTGCTTGCAAATGATGTTGAACTAAAAGACAAGCGCATGAATTGAACTAGAGTCTATATTGGAGAGTGCTAGGAGTTTTAAGAATGTGCAGCCAAATTGTTCCACCTACACCATCTTTCAGGACAAACTCAATTGTGTTAGAGGGCAAGTTCAAAAGCTTTTGACTGAGAATGAGTATCTCTTTTCTCTAGTGAAAAAGTGCTCAGAGGGCAAAGGGAAAATGAATTTAATCTTGACTAAGACCAAGATGTGTGCTGATAAGGTGGGTTTTGCTCTTGGGTTGGGTTTTGAGATGGTGACTTACAGTGAGGAGAGTAAGACTGTGTTCACTACACCTGCTACCCTAGAAGCTGAGAAGTCGAAAATCAATACCACAACACAACCCATCAAGAAACTCATTCATCAACCCACAAAGAAGAAAATCATACCACAACCCAAAAGAGCTACACATCATAAGATGAGAGAGCCCCGAGTGACCAACATACAAGTTCTCGAGAGATGCTACCACTTCACCTGCCGCTAGAGAGAGGGTCACTTGATTGGGTTTTGCTTTTGCTATAGGAGAGATGAGCGTCGTGAGTGGGAGCGGAGCACCCGGGACATGTATCACCCCTCTGTTGGTATACAGAGCCTTTTGCTCGCTTCCACTCATGAGTCCCTAGTGCTTTTCAGTCTCTTCATAGAGGTGTTGCCCGGTGTGGATTTTGCCATGACTCATATGATTTTGTTTCACGTGTAAGAGGCTTTGAGTCTCATTGCTTTGACGGATCACGTTTTCCTCATCATGGTACTCGCCCTTGGCGTACTAGAACTGTTTTACCTGCACCTGCTTTTACCACTTCAGAGTGGATAACCCAGTACTGGATTTCCAAGAGGTTTTTAACTAACCTTAGTACCGAGTCATCCACGTATTATTCTTCTCGTATGTAGGTATCATGCAGAGGCCTGGAGAATAAGTAGCTCATTGACTCCGGTTGTTCGCGCCACATGTCCGGAGATTCATCATGGTTCTCCAGCCTCACCTCTGTGAAGTGACACAAGTACATCACATTCGGGGATGATAAAAAAATGAAGGGTGAAAGCCAAATGTATGGTAAGGGTGTATGAGATTTTCACTCTTAAGGATGTAGCTTTAGTAGAGCATCTAGGATACAACCTTCTCGCTATATCTCATTTGTTGGATGAGGACTTGAAAGTGCATTTCAAACGCGATACTTCTCGAGTTCTTGATTCTGCTGACACTTTGATTTGCAAGATTTCTCGAGTTGGGAGAGTTTTTGGAGCTAATATTTTAAGTCTCTTGGTTCTTCTTGTTGCTTGATTGCTCAACCTTCTTCTGAGCTTTGGATGTGGTATAGGAGACTAGGGCACATGAGCTTTGATTTGCTTACTCGTTTGAGTACCCTTGGTTTGATATGAGGATTGTCTAAGCTCAAGTTTGAGAAGAATCTTGTTTGTTCTCCTTGTCAGTATGGCAAGATGGTTGCTGCCTCTTACCCACCAGTCAATCTGGTGATGACTAAACGACCAGGAGAACTTCTCCATATGGACACTGTTGGTCCTTTTTAGGTTTGTTCGGTGGGTGGGAAGTGATATGTTCTTGTCATTATTGATGACTTCTCTCACTACTCTTAGGTCTTTTTTCTTGTGAGCAAGGATGAAGTGTTCTCACACTTCGGAGCTTAGCTTTGATATTATTCAAAGAACTCCCTGGTGCATTGAAAATAATTTGCAGTGATAATGGCACAGAGTTCAAGAACTATCTCTTTGATTCTTTCTGTCTTGATCATGGCATTTTGCATCAATTTTCCACCCCACGCATTCCTCAGCAGAATGACGTGGTTGAGAGAAAGAATCATACTTTGGTGGAGATGGCTAGGATGATGCTCGATGAGCATAGGACTCCTAAGAGGTTTTGGGCTGAGACCATTAGCACAACATGCTACATCTCCAATCGGATTTTCTTGTGCTCGATCTTAAATTTGACTTTTTATGAGTTGCATTTTGGGAGGAAGCCGAAGATTTCACATTCGAGAGTTTTCGATTGTTGTTGCTTCATCTTAAAGCATGGTAACCTTGATAAGTTTGAGTAGCATTCTTCCGATGGCATTTTCTTGGGTATTCTCTTCATGGTTATTCTTACAGGGTCTTTAATCTTGACAATAACACCATCATGGAGTCTTGTGACGTGACTTTTGATAAATCAACCCTTGTGCTAGTTCTGTCTTTGAGTATGTAGATGATCAGGAGATGATCAAGATCATCTTTGTAGATGATAACCTTTCAGCTCTCGATAAGGACGATGATGATTCACTACTTCCCTCGACCACACCTGCTTCTTTTACTCCAACAGAGGGTTTGCAGCGTCAACTTCCACTTCAGCTGCTCTCGAGCCTGCACCAACACAGGTTGAGGGGGAATTCACCTCTAGGCGTGAGGCCCCTCAACATATTCAGCGGTGATACCCTCCATACATAATGATCGAAGATCTTGATGAGAGGATAACGAGGTCTAAGACCGCTTCTCATGCTCATTTTAATGTTTCTACATTCGTTGCTTTTTTTTAGCACTATAATGTTAGACATGCTTTATCTAATTCGAGTTGGGTCAATGCCATGCATGAAGATCTTGAAAATTTTGAGAGAAATCAAGTTTGGGTCCTTATAGAGCCACCCCTAATGTTCACACCATATGCACAAAATAGGATTTCAAAAACAAACAGGGGAAGATGGGTCTGTAGTGAGAAACAAGGCTAGACTAGTGGCTCAGGGTTTCACTCAGGTAGATGGAATAGACTTTGGAGAGACCTTTCCACCGGTAGCTAGACTAGAAGCTATTAGGATCCTCCTTACATTTGCGACATCTCGAGGTTTTAAGTTGTACCAAATGGATGTCAAGAGTGCTTTTCTTAATAGTTTCATTTAGGAAGAGATTTATGTTAGGTAACCCTCAAGCTTCGAGCACCCTAAATACCCACATAAAATTTACAAGCTTAGAAAGACTTTGTATGGGCTTAAGCAAGCACCTAGAACTTGGTATGATATGTTTAGGTCTTTCTTGCTAGAGCATGGGTATATGATGGGGTCAACTGATAAAACTTTGTTCACTCTTAGGCATGGAAATGATTTCTTACTTGTTCAGATATATGTGGATGATATTATTTTTGGTGGCTCTTCTCATACACTTGTGGCCAAGTTTACAGAAACTATGAGCAAGGAGTTCGAAATGTCGATGATGGACGAGCTCAACTTCTTCCTTGGGCTGCAAATCAAGCAATGCAAGCAAGGTATATTCGTCCACTAGATGAAGTATACCAAGGATTTACTGAAGAAGTTCAACATGAGTGATACGAAGCCCTTGGCAACACCGATGTCTACCTCGGTCGTGCTTGATCTAGATAAAGATGGCGAGAAGGTGGACCAGTATGAATACAGGAGCATGATCAACTCTCTCCTATACTTGACAGCGACAAGACCTGACATTCACTTCACCGTCTGCTTATGTGCTCGTTTCCAGGCTTCATCAAGGATGTTTCACCGCCAAGAGGTGAAATGTATTCTGAGGTACCTCATGCACACTCTCGAGTATGAGCTTTGGTTTTCTGCTTCCTCTTCGCTTTCTCTTCAAGGTTTTTTAGATGCGGATTTTGCTGGTTGTAGAATTGTCAGGAAAAGTACCTCTGGTACTTGTCACTTATTTGATACTTTTCTTGTGTGTTGGTCTTCTCATAAACAGTCTAGCGTTGCGCAGTCTACTGCTGAAGCTAAATATGTAATTGCTGCTAACTGTTGCTCACAGATTTTATGGATGGTTGCTACATTGATAGATTTTGAGTTGAATTTCAGGAGTGTGCCACTTTTGTGTCACAACACTAGTGCCATAATCTTATCTAACAACTCAGTTCAACACTCCAGAACCAAACACATAGATGTAAGATTCCACTTTCTAAGAGACCATAATAAGAAGAGAGATATTGAGTTGAGCTACATAGATACCTAACATCAACTAGCCGATATATTCATCAATCCTCTAGATGCTACAAGATTTGTCTCTTTGAAAGGAGAGTTTGGTGTGTGCCATCCCTATAGTATTGTGTGAGGGGAAGTTGTCCTTTGTACATACTCTTTTTTACTTTTGTTGCTTTTGCATTACATTTTATTATGTAAGATAATCATAGTAATTGAGCTTTGACTTCTATGTCTTTAGCATTTTTTATTGCTAGACTTAAATTTGGACTAAGCTGAGTAGTTGTGTGGAGCAATCTTTTAATCTTAGGCTCTTCTTGATACTTTGACATGATACATTTCAAGCAAGCTTGCTTTCCTTAAGATCAAATTTGGTAATTTTATGAGTCATGTAGGCTATCAATGATACATTCTTGATCACCATGTTTGTAATTGCTTACGCTTAGTCAATGCTTGTATTAAGGTTAGTCTAATGAATATCTTGTTCTATGTCTTCTTGGTTCACGATAGTGGATTGAGAAATATTGCACTATATTTTCTATCTTTATTAAATATTTAGGTCATGATAAAACCTTGGAGGAACATGTATTCCTTGTGTCGCAAATGCACTACTTAACTTGATCTTGCAACCATCTTGATAATTTGTGCGAGTCGAATAATCATGAAAAATCAAGTCTCTTATGCTAAAATGTGATCCAATACAGTTGTCTTGTGGCCTCAAGGTGTTTGTCGTACCCAGTCGTGTGACACTTTGCTTGGATAAGAGGAAACTTGTGGATAAAATGAAATTCAAAAAAATGTGCCTAACTATTTAATTCTTTTTATTCACTTGATTAATCTAAATCTTGGTTTCATATGTGAGCGTTTGCAAAGCCTATTATCATGAATACTTGTTTGCCTAGTTTGATATTGAAGTTGGCTAGTTCTTAATTCTTGTATTGACTCGACATGAGTGAATGCTTATGTGGTGGTCACCTTGCACATGATTCGGCTATGTGAAATTAAATGCGCCAATAAACTCTTCGGGTTTAGCTTGTCAAACTTCATATTCTTATGTCACAGTCTCTTTTTAAGCCTCTGTGCAATTGTGAGCTTTATCCTCTTCTTTTCCGTAGCCCTTTTGATATTTCTAGCACTTGCAAATATTTTATGATATACTTGTGAAAGCTCACTGGGATTGCATGCTGATGCATTGCACAATGTTTTATTCTTGATCTTTACATTGCCAAAGGAGGAGAGCATATGGACAAAGATGATAATATGCTACAAAGGAGGAGAAATGAGAAAATTTGCAACAAATCTCAAAGAAAAATGGAAAATATGCATTCATCAAGGGGGAGCATTTGTTTTTGAGTTTTTGAGCTTTTCTTGCTCTTTTGAGGTTTTTGCTTGTCTTTGCCTATCTTCGGCCTTTTGCAATCTGTCTTATGCCAAGTGATTTGTGGTTACTTTTTCTCGAGTTTTTGTCACTTGAATGTGCTTCACTTCTTCTATCCCAAATCCATGTGCTTCGAGGGTTGTCAATGCACTTATCAAGGGGGAGATGGAGAAACCAAGTGGAGAAGTGCCTTAGTTTGCATGTGATGAGATATTGACAATAGTTGATGTGTCTTGAACCTGGTTAGCATGTGTTTCTGGATGCTTGTTCTTGTTCATGTCTAACTCGAGTTGACGGTGTTTGGAATTGGTGAATTCTTCTCTGTACGTAGAAAAATTATATGCACTAGAAGTTCCGGTGTTCACCGGAAGTTCTGGTCTGGGCAGTGTATACTCGCCAGACTATTTCTTGCAGAGAGCAATTTTTTGGGCGAAATTGGAGATCAATGCACCGGAAGGTCCGATGAGTGTGGTGGCTACACCGGAGGGTAGCACCAGAGTATTTTTAGTGTTGAAGCAGAAATGAAAGTAAAAACCGGATGATCCGATGATGGACTTTGAGAGCGTCGAAGTATTTTCTGCAGAGAGCAGATTTTTGGTGCCAAATTTGATTACGTCGGATAGTCCAGTGCTGAGATTGTGAATACTAGAGAATGCATCAGACCTTTTCTTGTAAAGAGCAAAAAATTTTCTAGAACAGATAGTGTTACATTCACCGGATGGTTCAGTGTTCAGGAGCAGAACAAACTGGAATATCCGGTGTTCATGTTTTCTGCAGGATGTGCTCTGAGTTGAATTTTTTAATTTAATGCTAACCTGGAGATGTTTTAGAGTGTGGAGAAATGTGTTTGCTTGTTTTAAGGTGTGCAGGTGATGGATGCATCTTGGTGGTCGATGGTGGGTGATCAGGGCTAAGCAGGTGCTTTGTGCCGGATGATCAAGGAGGGTCTAGCAGAGTCAAGGGTGATCCTAGCTGTGCACATAAAGGTAAAGCAAAGCATGAAACAGAAGATGAAGATGGTGTATTGATAAAGTCAAGCAAAGAGGATGCCGGTGCAAGTGGCAAGACGATCCAAGGGATTGGGAGCGGAAGAGACTTGCCGACGATCAATATTGTAAGACGGAGGACATATGTCATCATCGGAGCGCTTGCTTCAGGTGAAAGCAAGTGGGGCTAGTCACGCTTTGAGAAGCGTGCTATGGTTTTGCGGTTTGGTCTCAAAATCGTGGGAGGACTGGATGAGTACGTGGCACCATTATGAAGCTTGTGTCGAGACAAACCTAAGTCGTAAAGACACCGCGGTCGTCCGATGAATGAAGAAGAAAATTGACTAAAATGTCCTTGGTGGTAGGTAGAAGTGCACTACAAGAGAGGGGTATTTTGGGAAAAAAGTTAAGTAATTTGTGGGTCAAGTTTTTTAATCTATAAATAGAGGAGTAGGGTTATGGGAGAGGTTAAACCAACCATTTGAGCCCCTTGTGCCACCCATATGAGAGCATCGTGCTAAGATTTTAGTGGAGATGAGGATGGGTACTTAGCCTATGTAATAGGTGAAAGTTTTGAGAGAAAAATCTTTGTAATCCACATAAAATAGGGATGACTTCTTTGAGTAATGAAGTTTATTTTATTTCATATGCTTGAATTCCACTCTTTTTAGTTTCTCTCTCTTAGTTCCCTTGCCTTATGTGCAAGTTTTTTTGTTTCTGGTTTGCTTTTGTTTTTTGGCTAAAATTTTAGCATCTTGTGAGGTCGTTCTTCTACTTGTTAGAGGTATAAAATTCGCATACACATGCTTATGTGATGAGGTCTCGAATTCTCTTGTCTGTAGATAATCAACTTGTAGAGTTTCGTTGCTTGGTGTTTATCTTTTCTTGTTTTTTTGCTAGTTATGATCTTTCGAGTGCTAAGATACATGGATTGATCTTAAATGGAACATATGTTTCATATACCATCTGTGGTGTCGTGTTGCCTCGATCTTCTCTTGTTAAAACTTTTTTTGATTTTTGATTCCGCTTGAGTTTTAAGGTGTGTTGGGTGATTTAAATAGGAAAAGACCATTGGTTGTGTAAGAAATTTGTTAGGTACCTATTCATCCCCCTCTAGTCACCAATCTCGTTCCTATAGAACCTGAACCCACTCACTCTTATGCACATAGCATACATATTAATTCATAAAACTCAATTGATAATTTCATACATTTAGTTACTTGATCTTCATAAGTAACTTTGATCTTCACGCTTATTATCAATTTTTCTAAGACTATCCTCAAACTCCGAGATCTTTTCCACACTAACTTCTTATTCATCACATGAGCACCACTTAGAGCTCATTGATCTTAATATATGTCATTTAATCTTAATAGCATTCCTTAATGAATCCAAGCTTTATCAATCATACAAAACCCATAAAATATTTTATAAATAATTTTCATATAATTATTAATCTATAAATATTATCACTAATTATTAAAATCACACTTAACGATTAGACAAACCTTCAATGTTTACGCATACTAACCAGGCATCTGGACCCAGCTTGGTGCAAGATGAAAGGAAGGGCGGGCAGCAGAGTGGGCCTACGGCCCGAGGAAGATGAGCCCGTGTGTCAAAGCCCAACAGCTTGTATCCGTCGGCCGAGTGGGCCGGGTAATCGAGTGGCTGATGTGCGTGAGGGTTTGAGAAGGGGAAGAGGGTGAGAGAAGGCATGATGGATTTAAACGCTAAACCCGTAACCCTGTTTTTCCTCTAACGAACCTCTGCTGTTCTTCTCCCAACCCCCCAATTCATTCTCTCTTCCTCGGAATTCTTCTGTTCTCGTCCGATTGATCAGGATGGTGACAATATGGAACCACAAATGCTAACCTTGTGGCATGAAAAAGAATTATCTCAAATGTGAAGTCGATCATATCACTGTGATCTTTGATCATTTACATGATTATGATAACTTCCTTGTATGGCTTTGTGGGAATGCAAAGAAGCAGAAGAAAAAAAAATGAGATTGGATGCGATTACATTACAAGTATGATACAGGCGACTATATGGGCCAGAATCAATTGATTACTACGCAATTCAGTGTTAGCACCATAGCTCCGGAGAGAATTGTTTTTGCAGATATTAGATGTTGAGATCAACATTGCTGATGTTAATTCCATTGTATGCGATCGGGGCATACATCCACATATCGTCAGAGCTCAACAACTGCACATAATTGAAAAAAGTTAGCGAAGTCCCATTTTTGCAGTATATACTATAATTAATTGGGTATTACACATCTTTTTCTGATATCATGGAATAGTTGATGTACCCACCTTAATCTGAAGCTGCAAAAATTTGACATACTGCACTGCTTCCTCGAGCATCGTACTAATGTCGACCTGTTAGATCATATTTATCCAAGTTAGACACGAAATTGTATTAACCAATTAACATTGGGAATCAAGTTCTATGAGAAACTTACTTTTGTTCCATTGGGAACCAAGTTCTGCAAGATTCTCATTCTTTCATTGATCCTCTCTCTCCTCTTCTGCAGAATTCACATTTAAACCCATCAGAATTCAGATGCATGCCCCTGAGTCACCGTGTAAATTGTTTATGTTCCCTATAACTCTAAGCAAGACCTTCTAAATTTTTTGACTTACCCTTGCATAGAGACTCTGAGGATCAGTTGCTGCTCCACGGCTGGCCCTGGTACCCGTCTTCTTCGAGCTTGAATTCGCATTGCCTTCCAAGTTTCCCTCCTCGGAGGTGCAACTGCTAGAGCTTTGCGTGTCGACAAAGGCGTTGCCGCCATCGTCGTTGCCGATAGAATCCTTTTTGCCAGCCTTCTTGGTCTTCTTTGATGCCTGCATCAAATGATAACTATTATAAGCATGGATCAAAACATTTCAATTGGACTAGTCATTGGCCCATAAGTATTTCTGCGTGCATACCTTTGTGGCAGCACTGGACTTCCTCTTGTTAGTCGCCGGTGCATCGTTGACTGCTTCTTCCTCTCTGACTGATGAATGGTTGCCATGTACATGGCTCAGATCCTCACTCAAGTATGGGATAGCACAATGCGAATCGAAGTCGGTAGGCGGGAATGGAAACTCAAAGCTCTCATAATTCTGACCTGGATCAGGGAAACTGGTAACGCTAGAACTATGATCTGGTTGAGGCCAGCATTGTGGGGGGACCTCATAGTTCAGATAGCTAGAAGAGGAGTTGGAGTCGGTGTAGAGGCTAGGCAGGAAGAGAGCTGCCATTGCCTCCATAGACTCATCCACATGCTCGTAGGTGAAGCAGTGATCATGAGCTCCAAGAAACTGCGCCATCACATCGGTTTCCAACGACGGCGCAACCGAAGTGTAGGAGCTCTCCATTTTAGCAATGTGGGAAGGCCTCAAGGCAACGAAGGACACTAGCTTAGACAAATGCTGCTGCTACAATCCTTGAGTGCCTCTGTCGCGTGGATGCAGAGGGTATTTGTAGGCTGCTCGTGGCCCACATTGTTGATCAAGGATGATAGCTTCACAATCAGTACCAAATTGTCTGGCTCTTAGCAAATAAAAGTTTATCTCCAGAGTCAACCCCGTGGGGATGGCGTTAAGATGTTGCAGCCGGATTTTTGATTTTGATACCGACAGGATAATCAAAACCGCATGCGCAATTATGTCGCGATTGTATGGCTGTGTTGTTTATCTTCCCGGCAAGAATGGTATGCTGAGATTGTTTACTTCAGAGGTGAGATTGGCTCGGCCATTTGCGCAATTACTCATCTTGCAGATCGTGGGGAGTGGTGGTGAGTTGAAGTGAGAGGTGGAAGGCAAGAGGGATTATCTGAATTAAGTTCTTGGGGTTGTTATTGTGATCGGGGATCAGTAGATACCAGTTCATGCCCGTGTGATCCTGTGCTTCCCATGGAGCTTCAGAAACATTTGTTCCCATTTCCAGCAACTCGAAGAGCTGTCAGATCCCCAGAATGGGGAGAAAAATAGATTCCGTTGCGCAGAACTGCCGGTAAGAAACAAATTTCTGTCTTCCATTTTTTCTATTGTAAAATGCATATGGGTTCAATCATAACTTCAAACTGTCAGTTTAGGATCGTGGCAAATTGTTTCTATTAATAAAATTAGGTTATTGTCAGAATTTGTTAGTGGTGACTAATCTTGTACTATGTACTCCACAGAAATTATCTAAAAAAATGTACTCTACCGCGCATGCTTACCCTCTTAAACTCTATTTGAGAGTAGTCAAAGGGGTTGCACCAGTTCCAGGCAGTGTTATTTGAATAGAATCATCCGTAGCGATTGAATATAAGTGATCAGCTTTTGAAAGGTCAAACACTACATGTTTTGTACTTGAGTTTTGAGAATCTTTCAAGTACTCTGTACTGTGCAAAAGTTAGCAGCAATTCAACTCGAACCGCACACTTATTTGATTGGCATCATATTTTGTTAAAGAAACTTATCGTTACCATACTTCCATTGTACTTAAAAATTCCAATTTAGTTGTCCCACTTGTCTTGGTACAGATTTAAAGTGGGAAAGTAGAAGTTATTCTGAACTTTTTTGCATGTACTTCTATAAATAGGCATCAAATGATGTGTACTGTATTTGTTTCGCTCATTATGTACCTCTTTCGGCAAGGAGGCTATAAGTAGGAGCTCTGGAATTGACTTACTGTGCACTTGATAAACTTAAACTCAATGTTTTTCTTTAATAGTACTGTGTACTTTGCAATAATTTGCAACAATCAATTGACTTGAACCACCATTTACTTGATTGGAGTCATATTTCAGCAATTAAACTTGTCATACTTTCTTTTACCTACATTTCATTTAAACTTTGCTACGTATTAGTTCAGATCCTATCATGGACATTGTAAATGTTGCTAGAAAAAAAGTTAATGGTTGCTCCAAGAAGTCAATAAGTACTGCTTGATCATTATACAGCTATGTTAACTGGAGCCCTACAATTGACTTGCTGCATGTTTTTTGGATAAAAAAAGCTTTATTAACTCTTATGGTCATTACAAGTAGATACAACCGTATAAGAGTTTACTCCTAGTTTCTGCATAACCAAGATGCACACAATCTAAAAAACAAAATAGACAAAAAGAACAACCGAAAACAAAAAAGAATCCTTCTTTGATAGGGGTATTCGAAATAGACGACATTATGGTGGTAAACTCATGATCTGAAGTCTAGAACCCCATCCATATTTGATGAAGAGCACTCTGATCGCCTGCTTCAGTCGTGTATATACCGTTGCTACAATCTCTTAAAAGTTCGATTGTTGGAGTACAGACCAAGTATGGAGATAGTGTGTACATATATAGATAACCTAATGGAGCCATCGGCATTGTCGTCCTTAGGGGCTTGGTGTCGGTAGCAAAGGAGCGTTGAAGTTCCTAGTTGCAACCCTCCTCATGGCGTGCACCAGCGAGTCTTCATCTGTCGCCGCAGCTCCGACCGCGTTTGGTGTCATGACAGAATGCCTGCTCTGTCATGGTCCGACCGTGGTGGGCACATCTGAAGCCGTAGTTGGTGATGACGTCAGGGGCACTGTGAGTTGCGGCCTGGTATCGGCGCTGCATATGCAGCCCATCTGGTATAGAGGGTCGCTGCAGCCCACTAGTCTAGACCCGGCCGCACTGCCGCCTACCGAGCCATTAGCTGTAGCCGAGTTGGTTTAAGAAGTCGCACTGGTCGTAGCTATCGTACCAACCACAGAAGGGAAAATTCTACAAGGTGATGCGCATGCACCCTCTATCTTATTCGTACATTTATGTTTGAGATTTGTGTTAGAGGGTTAGATGGAAAAAATATGGGTTAGATGAGAGAATCAACAGATAGTTAAGAGGGATGGACGGTCGAGATATAAGGTGCGTGCTTGTTTAGTGCTCTCTATACAAGGAAATAATTTTAAACAAGAATTTAGCCTGAATTGTTATCTAATAGTTCACCGATCTGATTGGCACTATAATATTATTATTGGAAGTTGGCATACTTTTTTTTATCTACAATTCAGTTTAACTGTACTACTTTGTTGATACAATTTTATCAGGACTTGAGGGGCCAGTAAATTTTTTTAAACATATATTGCATGTACTACTGGATCTGTCTGAGGTGCATTAATTGGTATTCTTTAAAAATCAATGTTAGCTAAAAACTGTAGTTCATTTTCCTTATTAGCCGAGACTTCTTTTACTCCCTCTAGTCTAAAATAGTTATCATTCTGAATCACGTACAGTCAACTGTATGAAACTTTAGTTACAAATTATTTTTTATGTAATGGGTTTGTACACTTAAAAATGACATAAGTAGATTTGTCTCGAAAATACTTTCATAAAATATATTTTGCTATGTTTTATCAATATATTACAGCAAAAATAGTAGTTAAAATTGTATTTTAGGATCATATTGATGTCTAAAATGATACTTATTTTAGACCGGAGGGAGTAGATCTTTAGTAGCTAAAAAACACAAGGGGAGAGATAGAGAAATTTCATGATGCATTCTGTCGGCTAGAAGTCAAAGATAAAATATAAATCAAGTGCCTTAAATATCTGATGTTCACACTAGCTTGGAAACCTAAGAAGGCAAGAAAAAAATGGTAGTAAAATGCATAAGACCTTTTGACCTCTTTTTTTTTTCCCTCCAGAAAGATAAGTTACAGCTAACTCAATGTCAGCAAAGACTGTCGACATTTGCTTGACATGGTATATACAATTAACAGTGAATCATTTGATGAAGCATATTTACTAATATTGGTTAACTCTTGGTTCATAAATAGATAAGGAAGTTTCCTATATGTCAGTTAAGTAGGGTGATGGATCTCTCTGATTTATTAAGATAATTTACATTTAAATTTAGTCACTTTCCCTTCCTCATGTGTTTCTCCTGGCTTTTCTCGTACATTGAATCTACTTTGGTTATACGCACTTTGCCAGCTAATTGCAAAAAAATAATGATTTTTACTTAGAAAAAACTATGTTGAGATACATTGGGCATTCTTTTCTATACAGCTCTTACGCGGGAGGATTAACAATAGTTTTTTTTTCTCAAGGAAATGAATAATGAAAGTTAGGGTTAATGCAAGAATTTAAAAGGGTTTGATTTTGGCTGTCATTGTTGTTACCAATCTAAGCAGCAAATCTTGTGTTAGAATAACAGCACACACTTGGAATCCGTCAGGATTTGCCAGCACTCTTGGTTCACTGTATTGGACTAGAAATACACCTAATATTTCACTAGTTATACAGCATTATTTTTTAATTCCAAGCAAACGTGTCTCTGCTCTACAAGAACTATTTTCAAAGATAAGCACAGTGTTTACTATGATGCACTATTATAATGTTGAGCTTAACTTCTGCTTAAGAGTTAAGGGCACCATATTATATATTAACACATCTCGGTGGGGCTGGTGAATCGAGTGGGCCAGGCCCCAAGCAGTCTATCCGGGTTTCATCCCTGGCGTCATCAGCCCTAGCCCTATGTTGCTGAGGGTGTGGATCTCTATTATGAAAGAAAAAAATTAACATATATTAAAGATGTAAGAGAAGGATTATCAAAACTGGGGGCAAGTTCTTTAATGATTATTATTCGATTCTGGTCATGTTGACAAGATTAAACTACCTAACTACCAATCCCTAACCACGTAGCATCCAAGTAATCCCTTGTCTGATGTAATAGTAGTAACTAACTGGATCAGAAAAACTAAGCATGCTCAAGTACAACTCCATGGACCAAAACATCAACGTCACTTAATCATTGAGTTTATAAAAACATTAGCACGGCTTCCAAATCATTGTTGAACACCTAGTCACACACACAAAAGAGTTTATCTTCTTTTAGGCAACTCGCTTCTTATGACTTTCGGAGTAGTGATGCGAAGTGCGCAATATTCTTAAGTGCATAAGTACAAATTAAGACCTAATGTCATTATTGTGCATATAAAAACAAACATGTGGGATTCAAGAAACCATATATAATCCTTAAATCAGAAAATTTTGAGAAAATAATCCCTATAAATTCTATCATTAATAATGATAACAAAGTTGAAAAATCTACATCAATGATTTTGTGGGATTGTATTATGACAGTACAAGTTAATTAGAGGATATACCTAAATTTTAACCACATGCATTATAATTCTGCAGAAAGTACAGTTTTATCATCAAATTTATGCATTAGAGTTGTTTGGCGGTTGCAACCATATTCTGAAACCTACGTGTGCAATTACATGGGTAATTTGGCTTAGCTTAAACCGAGCATCATTGTTCCTTGGAAAAAAAGGGTCAGCATACAGTTGACATGTGCCCATAATTAAGTCTCTTGCTGCATGTTGATGTATGAAAGTTTATCATATACACTCTGAACAAGCTTTAGCAGTAATCTCCTGTTTATACTGTTTATAGCCTAATTTTCTATTATCATATAGTATATTCGACAACGCAAAGCCACTTTTGTGTGCTTCTAATATCATGTAGGCTAATCTTTTGTGATTATAAGGGATTAATTAATGGGGTACAGCGTTAGATAAATCCTCAACAATCGGGCCATTAACCTGCTAATCTTTTACCAACCGATCTCTATAAAATACCAGTACAGAGTTAATAACTAATTGTTGGTGGAAGAAAAAGTCTTCCACGAACGTGTTACGGCGAGGGCCAACTTACTGGAGTGGCTCAAGCTTAGAGAACAAGTGGAGAGAAAGAGAATATAGTGAATGATGAAAACAATCTGTCCCTTGGTATTGTGGTCATAGGTCAGTATTTATATTACCATTCAGAGTGTAAGTGTACAAGCATACCCTTACGGAGTTGGTAGAGATACAAGTTATCACTGTACAATTGAGACCTAGGGCCAGCCTTGTAAAACATTGTTACAGCAAGTGGCATTTACTTCTACAGTAAGCGATCATAGTACTTGGCTGGTCATCTGTTGCGGCACCGGTCCTGCCCAGTGTGTCAGGTCGGCTGCCAATCACATCGGCATTCAATGTCGATCACTTCGTGGCAGATACCATGTGGCCGGTAGGTCCATTTCCTATTGGTCATACTGGGGGGGGGGGGGGCATCGCTCCCCCAAGCCTTTGGGGGTTAGCGGCCTTCAGGGGTCCTTAGGCTCCGAAGGCTTGGGTCTCCGTGGCAACTCAAAGCCCGAGGACTCCAGAGGGGTTTTGATCTTAATGGCCTTTGGACTTAGGATAACGGAGCCTAAGGGCGTCGGGGGTCCTTAATGATGACCTCCCAATAGCAGCCCCTCGCGAGGGTGGTGAGCGGAGCGGCCGATCCAGTGGTCCTTGGAGCAGGATCTCCGGTGATTCTTGGCTCTGTTGCTAGGGGCCCATAATCTTCGGTTATTTTGAGTCATTTCAAGTGTCGGTCCATCCGTCGAGCCGAATTCCCAAGATCACCTGGGAGAGACGGTATTAAATGCAACATGCGGTTAGTGGTGCATTCATGTCTTGACAGGTGGTAGTGGGACACGTGGCATCTCGGTGTTAGACGGTCGTGGAGAACGGTTCCGCTTCCCCATGACTGTTGACGAAGTGACAGGGCATGCACATGCACCTCGAGGAGGAAACAACTCCTCCCTTGGTCTATATAGTAGGGATCTCGATAGAGCAACATCCTTATCTGGCATCCTTGCTCCTTTAAGCCTTGCCCTTGCGCCTGCGCCCACCGACCCTAACACTCCCAACCTCCACCATCGACGAGCGCTCCTCGCCGCATCCTAGGGACCTCATGACTCGCTCTAGCGCTCATGGCAGAGATAGTTCCCCAGCGGGGGACCGCGCGTCATCTAGGAATCCTGCTGTTGCATAGGCAACCTTAGCCGCCGCCGCCACCAGAGCGGGTTAGCCAACAGCGGGAGGGGGTATCGATGCGCACGTGTCGACGAGAACCATGGCGGTAGTGGTCCTCCACCACTGCCTGGGCCACCATCGTGCGTGGTGCTCTGCCGTGCCAACAAGAAGTACCCTATGCAAACCAGCGCACTGGAGGAGTCAACCGTCACCGAGGCCAAGCTTGACTGACTGGTTGAGGAGGGGAATATCCCCTCTAGATCTGTCGCTCACGTCTCACAGGGGGGAGGTGATCCTGGCTCCGCATGGCCTTCTTTGACATGGACCTCGGTTTCCCGGCAGTACCGCTCCTCAAAGAGGTGCTATGTTACTATTACGTGGAGCTCCTCCAACTCTTAACCAACGCTATCGCCCGCCTGGCCATCTTCGAATGGGCCATGCGGGCAGAGGTCTGTGAAGGAAAAGCGGAGCCTTTTACCACCATTCATGAAGCAAGCTGCTGGCCGAAGACTCGAATGAAGGGCAGAGAGACGAAGGTCCTCAACTTCGGTAGCATGAACTTCCAGCTTCGACAGGAGTATCATGACACGTTTTCGGCGAAGGCCATTAATGACTGGTGGTATACCGAGTGGCTGAAGGCGTGATTCTACTATGACGTGGGTTTCGAGTCCCCCTCCGCTCCACCAACCGGAACATTCATTACATCCATACCCCGGTGGTGGACATATCTGGGGCTTAGCTTGCTTCGAGAGTGGAACTCCTTTGGAAGGTGGCTCGGAGGATGAACTTGCATGATCTTGTGGAGGAGTTTACAATGCTGCGCATTCGACCCCTTCGGACATATTGGAACCACGCCTTCGATCAAGGTGAGGAAAGTCAGCCGAACTCTTACTCTAGGCCCACCGTCAATCCAGGTGAGTCCTCCCCTTTATCAAGCATCGAATCCACAGACGTGAGATGCCTTTTACTTTCAGATGGGTGCCTTACTCTAGACCAAGTGACTGAGGTTGTTGACCGATTCCTTGGTCAACCTTCCATTGCAGAGCGGGACTAGCATTTGGAGCTGGTCGAGAGCTAGGAGCAGCACAACCGAGTCTGCTCCCACCTTGGAATGGTGGCTCTGGCATGGCTAGACCCGGCAGAGCTCCAGGTCATAAAAAAGCGAGGGCGTAGGACCTCAGGTGTCGTAGCCTCCGCAATCCCCACGCTCCCACTTTGGACTCAACCCTCATATGACCATGTAGCCTCATGCGCTAGCTCAACGGTTGAGTCCTCCAAGGCAAAGTTAGATAGGACAAAGCATCGGAGGCATGCCGAGGGCAGCGGAGGTGCGAGCAACGAGACTAAGGATGAGTCTCAGGCTAGAGGGGGTGGCCTAGGGAAGGCTCCAATTGTCCGAGAGTCGGCAGGCCATGTCCAAAGCAGAGGGGGACATGAGGTCTCCTTGATGATTATGCGGCATGGGGGATTGCTAACCCCTTTGATGATGAGGACGTCACAGACCCCATCACTATTGTGACCGTCAGCATGGGTGAGGCATTGTTTCCCTTTTTACCACGACGACTGATCTGGAGGCACCTAAGGCAACCGCTCCCGAGCCGACTGCTTCACTGCATCGGGTTGTCTCTCTTGGCCATGACCTGGCTCTCGTGGCTAGGGCTAGGGGAGCCAGACCCTGCATGATGACCACCTCAGCACTCTTAGAGCGGGGCTTGAGCTTCGAGGCTCTAACCCCTAATGGCTTTGCACTCCGCCTAGAGGCATCGGGTGCCTTTGCCTCTGCCTCTGCCTCTGCCTCATCTCTCCTTAGGAGCGGGGACATCGAGCTATCTCTATCTCGAAGGCCCCTAGAGGAGGTGGCATCACATCTAAAGGTAGCAGCCTGGTAGGTACGTCCTTAGATGAAGCTTTTCTGGTTCTGGCCTTTAGGCAGCTAACCTTATCTCTCATTCGTTGTGCTTTGCAGCAATTGCTTCTAGTGAAGGTGCTAGGCTGCTCGCAGTGTTGGCCCTCGCGGTGACCCATGACACTTCTCGTGCGGAAGCGACATGGCTCCATCAAGCCCTGGAGGAGGACGTGAAGCAAGTAGAGGCTACAGAGGGTAGTTTGCAAGAAGAGGTGATGTACCGAGAGAGTGTGGAGGTTGTGGCTTAGGAGGCTGTCGAAGTTCGCTGGGTGTCAGAGGTGTCTATCAACTAGGTCATCGCGGGCCACAATGCTACAGAAAGCGAAGCCCGAGACCTTCGAATCACGGTGGTTGTAGCTCAAGAAGAGCCTGGGGAGGCCCAGGCAGCGGATGAAGCACTGCCTGTAAAGCGCCAAGGGCTGGCCAAGTGCATAACAGAGATGGCCCGTGCCATTGAGAAGACTCTGGGTGGCCTCAAGGCTAGGGGCCCACCATTGCCCTCTGGCCTAGAGGTCCTAGGTCTGATGCTTCCCTAGCTCCAAGCCATAGTGGGGGTGAGGGCCAGCGCTACCGAGGCCTAATCTAGCTTTAGTGTCCACATAGCCTCGGTGTTATAGTTGGTGCTGCTGCACCACACGAGGCGTAGCCAGCTTGAAGTGCTTTAGCAGCCAACCCTGGACTTGGTTGAGGACCTCCAGCCTGAGGTGCCTCCGACAGAGATCCGTGCAGCCTTGGATAGCTTCTGCCAGGGAGTATGGCGAAGCATGGCCAACCCGCGATGCTGAGTTTTATAAAAGATCGCGTGAAGTCGATCTCCCGAGGGGCTCCCCGCTGGGACTCCCTTGCGGGAGGTCAGGCTCCATGCCCAGAGGCCTCCTCAAACACGTTGGTGCCACAACATGACATATGCTCGTCTGGGATGCCTCCTCATCTGGACATTGCTCCGTGGGTAGAGCCTCTGCGCGTGAGCGACGCTCTACAGGATCAGCCTTCAGAGGTGTAGCTCTGAGTAGGCTTTATTTTTCTCTCTCATTTTCCTAGGGAGAGACCTAGCGTGGTAACTCGACTCTCCTGCTTTATGTACCCTGACTTTGTTCACCAACTTTTGCAGATCTATATCTCCTTTGTGCCTTATCCATGTGATGTATTAGGATATGCACGTCATATGGCTAACCATTGAGAGGGGTTTGTGCGTACAGGTTCAGCGACCTAAAGCGGGAGGACAATTCCCAAGTGCTCGAGCTGTTGCTTCTAGAGGATGGCCCAATGCGTCTCAATCGCCTGGGCATGTGCTACCTCCCCTGCGTTTTGTTCTCCCACCGAACCCTGACGGAACTGTGCTATCCGATATCCTTGAGAACATCATGGCTCGGATCAAGACAGAACGATGCTATCCGATATCCTTGAGGATATCATGGGAGTTGGATTTCTCAGCCTTTGACACCTACCCCTTCCCGGTGGAAGACTCACCTTCTTAGGCTTACGGAGACTCCATCTTTGGTAAGAGGTCTTCGCATTAAGAATACGCGCACTGTCGGAGGGTGAACTCCTGTCGCAGGGATCCCGAGAGACCCCTTTTTAGAGATTCGGCCGAGGGGATGATCCTGGATAATCTTGTCTGGGAAATAAGTGAGAACGGAAATAAATGCAGTGGCTGGTGGAAGATGATCGCCCTAATGCGAGAAAGATGGGTGCCCCGGGGTTTAGACAGGTTCGGGCCGCGCGGAGGCGTAACACCCTACTCCTGTGTGAGTGCTATATCTATCCTTGAAGGGAATTCTTCAAGGATGTATCTGGTTACAAGAGAGAGCCACTTATAGAGAGCTTGAGGCTCTCGTGTTCTAGCTTGGCTTGAGCTGGTTCGAGCGTCTGCGTCCTCTTTCTTTTTTCCCACCCTTTTACGTGTTCTCCATCCTTTCCTTTTATAGGCGCGCCGACCTCGACATATCCTGAATGGGAAAGTGGGGATGCGAGTGCCAAGGTGCCACGGAGAAAGGCGTCATCATTCCGTTTTGGCGAAGTGACAGGGGCGGTGGAAAAATGCGGCGCGCATCCGATCACCCGCCACTGTGGATGCCCTGCGGCGCCATTAAGGGGGCTCACCGGGCAGCCTCAGAGGTGCCCGGTGCGCCCACCCTGTCTTGTTCTTCTGCCAGGGCAGGGTGGCAGGTGGAGCGCTTCGATCCTGGCAACGTTATCCCGAGGCATCCAGATGAAACGGGACGGGACCCGTGCATTTAATGGACCCACGCCCCCCTGCCAGTGCATGGCAGGGTCTGACACTGGGGCGTGGGCAGCTGAGAATGTCAGGATGTCAGGATGTCAGGCCGCGCGTGCCTATTAAATGCGGCATTGGGCCCTTGACTGGCTGACACCCCGACGATGGGACCCTTCGAGTCGTCGGACGATCTTGCGCGAACCTTCGGGGAACCGAGTCCTCGGGGGCTGCCACGTGCAGCCCCGAGCACTCTCTCCCGAGTACTTGGGTGAGATCTTCGGGGAACTGAGTCCTCGGGGGCTGCCACGTGCAGCCCCGAGCACTCTCTCCCAAGCACTTGGGTGAGACCTTCGGGGAACCGAGTCCTCGGGGGCTGCCACGTGCAGCCCCGAGCACTCTCTCCCGAGCACTTGGATGAGACCTTCGGGGAACCGAGTCCTCAGGGGCTGCCACGTGCAGCCCCGAGCACTCTCTCCCGAGCACTTGGATGAGACCTTCGGGGAACCGAGTCCTCGGGGGCTGCCACGTGCAGCCCAGAGCACTCTCTCCCGAGCACTTGGATGAGCACTTCCTTCCCGGTATTTGGACTCTGCGGATCATCGGGGAACCGGGGTGCTCGGGAACCTAGAGGCTACGGCCCCGAGCACCTTCCCCCGGGACTTAGTTTCTTCTTCTCCTGCAGGGTGGACCCCGCGGGATGGTGACATGTGGCGGACGGCCGGTCCGGTCTTGGGACTCAGGGACCCCTGGTTCCTAATACACCGACAGTAGCCCCCGGGTCCATTGGTAGGCGACGGGACGGAGACTGCGAATGGGCCCTTCGTCGCGGCCGAGGCCGAGGCTGGTGCAGACGCCACGTGGCAAGCTTTTGAGAGGCGGCCCTTGCGGACCCAGACCTCAAGTACGCCCCAACGGGAAAAAAGAGTGGACGCGTGTCCACACAACTTCCGAAGGGTATGATGACCATACGGGCGGCACGCGCGGTCGCCGCGCAGATCGAGGAAAATGCGCCTGGCAGCCGCTGACATTGCGCGATCGGCGGGAGATTCGCCTGGCGGTTGCGCCGAACGAGGCGACGCTTCGCCGAGCGAACCGTTTCGGCGGCAGTTTTTGAACTTTTGAGATATAAAAGGGGGATATGATCGGTCCGTCCCCCTCTTTACGCTTTCTTGCTCTTGCGCTCTTGCCTTCTGTGTGCTCCGAAGCCCTTAGGAAATTCTCAGGCGACCGGAGCACTCTTCCTTCTCTCTCTTTCCACCGCCAAAACACCTTTCATTCTTGTCGAGATGACGAGGGTTGGAGGAGGACGCCGGGACAAGGCTTCGGACAGCATCTTGCCGGAGTCTCGTCTGAGGAACGAGGAGGCGGCGGACAAGATCAGGAAACTGCTGGTGCCGGAGGGGCAAGAAGGTGCTGTGGTGGTGACGCCGGTGAGCCTGACGCCGACGACGACCATCCCGGGGCGGATCGTCCTCTTCACCTCCTTTGTGGCGGCGGGGTTGGTGCCGCCGTTCTCCACCTTCTTCCTGCAAGTGCTGGAGACGTACGGCATTCAACTGGTGCACCTAAGCCCCAACTCTGTGGTGGTGTTGGCGGTCTTCGCGCATCTCTGCGAAATATTCGTGGGGGTGATGCCGTCGGCGACGCTGCTTCGCCATTTCTTCGTCCTTCGGCCGGTGGGGAAGAAGAGGGGGCACTCCACGGCGGACGTCGTGGGGTGCTGCAACCTTCGGCTCCGGGACGGCCTGGGGGATCATTACATTCCTCAGGTGCTGCGCAGCAAGTGGGAGGAGTGGCGACGGGACTGGTTCTTCGTCGACGTCGACCCCCACGAGCGCCTCGAGCTGCCGGAGGCGGCGGCGGAACCTCGGCGATCGACGTGGGAGGTGCCGCCACCAGAAGATGCGAGGCTGAAGCCGGTGCTGGAGCGCATCCTGGAGCTGCGCGAGTCCGGGCTGACCTCCGTCATGGTGGTCGTGGACTTTCTGCGCCGTCGGCTGGCGCCCTTGCGAGAGCGGGCCCGGCCGAGCTGGTTCTATACCATGCCGGAGGACATCACTAGGACCCAGATCGGCGCGAGCTGGGATCTGGGGCAGGCGAAACTGCGGGGGATGACACGGGTGATCACCGGAACGGAGGACATGGGCCGGACGGAGCTCCCGTGGCCGGAGATGGCGCTTTGCGCCAACCCCAACCGGGTGGCCATTATGGCGGGGCTGCCGGAGTTCGATGCCCAGGGGCTTGTGGACCGGCCACGAAGCCGGAGTCCCGAGGCATCCGAACTCCCCGGGCTGGAAGAGCTACTTGGCGAGGAGGTCGCTGGCAGCTCGGCACGGGCTGGTGAAGGGGTCGCCGCAGGCAGCAGCCGTCGTGCCAGGGAGGAGGGCGCGACTGAAGTCGTAGAGGAGGTGGCGTCGGGAGACCGGGGAAAGCGTCCCAGGGCCCTGATTCTAGTGCCGGACTCTCCACCATCGCCGACGGCAGCGGCGGCGTTCCCGGTGCTGGCGCCGTCGCTGGTGCGGATGGGGCCTGTGCCGGCGCCAGAGACCCGTGCGGCGGATCCTGAGCCCCGCGCGGCGGCACCCGAGGCCCGCGCAGCGGCCCCGCCAAACCCCCAGCGGAAGAGGCGGCGGGAGGAGTCCGGACTGAGGGCGCCGGACCCGGACATAAGGCTCCCAGCGGCCAAGTGGCAGTATCGGTGAGTCTCCTTTCTTGCTTTTTCCTGGGCATTTCTGGCCCGAACTAAGCTTTGACAATTTTCATCTGTCTCCCGTAGGCCGGCCGCGGGCGCCATTGCGACGGGGAAAGCGCGGGCGCCAAGGCCAGAAACGAGCCCACCTGCAGCTCCGACGGAGGCGGGCACCGGAACGGCGGAGGCGCCAATCGTCGTGGCGGCCAGCGGAAGAGAGGCGGAGGCAACGGCCAGCGGGAGAGAGACGGAGCAGCCATCCGAATCTTTGGTGCCGGCGGAACCTACCCCAGGCGCGGAGAGCCCGGGGCGGATGATGGGGGAGGTGGATGCCCTGCCGGGGCCGGCGGACAGGGCGGCCGATGCGGGAATGCGGCCGCTGTCCGAGTCTTCGGCGCCGGCGGAGCCTACCCCGGGCAGGTAGAGCCCGGGGCGGATGGCAGCGCGGGGCCCTGCGGAGAGCTCGGCCCCCCTGGAGACACTCTGCGGAGAAGCCTGGGCCCCACCGGTGGCGGGCCAGCCCGCCGACCCTTTCCTGGCCGCCATTGAAGGCGTCCAAGTAGCGGTCGGGCGGCTGGGCGCAGCGGTGAACGTCAAGGAGGGGGAGCTCGAGGCCGAGCGCGCCCGCCTGGTGTTGGAGAAGGCGCAGCTGGCGGGCGCCCAGGAGGAGGCCCGCGTGGCGGCCGCGTGGGAGCAGAAGCTTTTAGATGACATCCGCGCGGAAGCCGCGCGGGAACAAGAAATTTTGAAGACCGTGCGGGCAGAGGCCGCGCTGGAACGAGAAGACGCCGCCCGCCTGGCTGAGGCATCGAAGCAGCAAGCTGCCGAGGCCCTTGCCAGGATGGGGCAGGCGCAGGAGAGGGAGATGGCAGTCGCAGCCCTGGAGCAGGCGGCGGAGGAGCGGCAAGCCGAGCTGACCCGCCGGGAGGGCGCGGCCGAGAAGACGCGCGCCGACCTCCAGCGCTGGGAAGACGACCTCCGGAAGATCAGAGAAGAGATCCACCGCTGGGAGGAGAACGTCTCCATCCGGGAGGTGGACAATGAGTTGTCGGCGTCGGACCTCGACGCCCGGGAGAATTCGGTGGCCCAGAAGGAGGACGCGCTGGCCCGGCGGGAGGGCGAGCTGAGTCGCCGAGAAGGCGAACTGAGTCGTCGAGAAGGCGAGGCTAACGCGGCGGCGGCGGCCATGGCGACCAGGGTGGAGCAGAATGCGAAGCATGAGGCGGAACTGGCCGCCCGCGAACGCGCTTTATCCGAGGTGGTGGCCAAGACGAAGCAAGCTGCCGCCCCCGCAGCAGTTGGCGGTTCTTCCGGTCCGGTCGGGAACCAGGGACTCGAGGCGCAGCTGCGGGCCGCCAAGGAGAAGCTCGAGACCGCCTTTGTCTCGCGGGTCAACCTCGAGCATATGCTGGAAGACATACTCCGGCGGATGCGGCGGGCCGTAGAGAAGGGTGGTCTCGGACGGCTCGTTGAAGGCGAGAAAGGCGATGGCCCCGCACGACAAGTGTTGGGGCTGCAGTAGGTCTGCGAGCGCCTCGAGGCCCTGCCTTGGGCAGTCCAGGAACTCGCCGCCCGGGAGGGACGTGGCTTGGCACATGCAGTGGCCGAGCACGTTCTGGCCTGCTACCGAAGCAGGGACCCAAACTTCCCGCTGGAGCCGGCACGGGAGGGAGTGGTCGAGGCTGAGGGAGAGGCCGCCCGGGTAGCGGTCCGGAGTACCGTCGCCGTGGTGGCGGCCGGCTTCAGGCGAGAGGTGCCGCCGCCTCCAGCCCCCGGGGACGACTCAGAGGATTCAGCCGACGCCTCTGCGGCCAACTAGATCTTTTGTAGTCTTTTTTTTTCTTTTGTTGTCTTGATGAATGTAGATGTAGGAGTGAACCCTTAGAAAAAGCCTTGTATATATCCTGTGAATATTAATGGCAACTTTTCCTTGGGCTCGCAACTCCTGTTTCTTTGAGTGTTTGATGTTCCTTCTGGTGTTTTGTCCGGAAGTCCCGGGGAGTACTCAGTCGGGCCGTTCCCGACCTTCCCGTCCCCGAGAATGAAGTTATCCGGATCGCTGCTGCTGGCGTAGTCGGCCTTCGAGCTCTCGCGAGTCCGCATTTGCCTAAGTTAAGAAACAAAGACACAGACTTCCTTGCCCGGGAGATAGATCGATCCTGCTCGGAACACGCCATACCTAGTGAACACTTTTTCACTTTGCGACCACTCAGTTAGTAGAAGGGAGACGCGTGCGGGCGAGAATGTGACCAAGAGTCCTCGTGGTCCGGTGGTGCCCGGGCTTAAAACGGGCCGGACCGAGCACTGACAGCCCGCCCCCGAGGCCTGAGCTCCGGACTACTCGAGCAGCTCGAGTGATAGGATTACCCAGGGTACCCGAGGACTCGGTAGTTCTCGGGGTCCTTAAAAGCGGACCGAACACCACGACCACCACGAAGGGCTTCGGTCAGACATTACCGCACGCGTGCTACTCCTTTCTACAAACCGCTCTGTCGTTCTGGAAAAAAGTAGACACGTGGTAGGGTTTTTGCGTGCGAGGAGACCACCTCGCCGAACAGATTAAAGCGCGAGAGCCCCCGAGAGTGACTCGAGGACATAAATTTACTTAAAGCAGACTTGTCTGAATATAACCACTCACCGGACAGCTGTCGGCCTTCCGGCCAACTGATCCAGGAGGGGTGTGCTTCCGAGCTCGGGTGCCCGGGGACTTGATTCTTTCAACGGAGCGTCCGAGTGCCCAGAGGCATACGAGGCTCCTGGGGTCGGGTGATCTCGACCACCCATGCATAAGTGGTAGGATCACCCGAGGATCCTTGGGGCCGACCAGAGACCGGGGCATCGAAGCCCTCGCGGCCGAACTGCTCGCGATTGCCAGCCTGTGACTTAAGAGAGAATATAGAATTTCTTTGTCTGGTGCGCTCTGTTAGTGCGGTACTTGCTATAGACTGCTCTCGTTTTCGACCCGAGACCTCTCGAACACCCAAACCGACGGACAAGAGTGGGCAGAGGCATAACCCAGAGGTCCTATGGTTCGATGGCGCCCGGGTATGACAGACCAGACCGAGCACCAACAGCCCGCTCCGGGGGCCCGAGCTCCGGACTAGTCGAGCGGCTCGAGCGATGGGATTACCCAGAGCACCCCGAAACTCGGTAGTGCCCGGGAGCCTGCCACGACACCGAATACCACAGCCTACCATGCCGGACGTAAGTCAGCGGCGACTGCTCGCATGCATACCGATTGGGATTCTTTTATCAGCGGGGAAAATGAGAGAGCGAACTTTTTCTCGCACAACCGAGCACCTCACCAGACAGATTAAACATACGGAATCCAGAAAAAATATTTTGACATAGTGATTGCTTATCGAAATACTGAATGTGCAATATTTACAAGGTTGGGCGACAGCGACTTACCCAAGGGGCGAAGCCCTCGGACTGCTTGGGCGGGGAGAAGCCCCCGGCCTTGCTGACCTGAGCCGCGAGCACGACCATCTACGGGTAGAAGCGTCGGAGATGCTCGATGTTCCATGGATTCGGGAGTGGCTGTCCTTCCTCCGTCGCCATCCTGAAAGAACCTGCCCGCGGGACCGCGATCACGGTGAAAGGACCTTCCCACACAGGGGACAGCTTATTCATTCCTTCGCGCGACTGGACGCATCGGAGAACTAGGTCCCCCACCTCGAGAGACCGGGCCCGGACATGACGCAGATGATACCGCCGTAGACTCTGCTGATACCGAGCCACCCGGACAGCGGCACGCCGCCGGCGCTCTTCCAGGTAGTCCACGTCGTCGCGTCTTTGCCGCTCCTGCTCACCCTTAGAGTATGCATGCACTCGAGGGGAGCCCAGAGTGAGCTCGGAGGGGAGGACTGCTTCGGCGCCATAGACAAGGAAGAACGGAGTCTCCCCAGTGGCGCGGCTTGGCGTAGTCCGATTGGCCCACAGCACGGCTGGCAGCTCGTCCACCCATCCCTTCCCGTGCTTAGCGAGCACGTTATAGGTCCGGGTTTTGAGGCCCTTCAGTATCTCCGCGTTGAAGCGCTCGACCTGCCCGTTACTCCGAGGATGAGCGACGGAAGCGAAGCAGAGCTTGATGCCGAGATCTTCGCAATAGTCCCCGAACAAGGCACTTGTGAACTGGGTACCGTTGTCGGTGATGATCCGGTTCGGGACGCCAAAGCGGCTGGTGATGCCGCGGATAAACTGGAGCGCCGTGTTTTTGGTCACCTTGATGACTGGGACCGCCTCCGGCCACTTGGTGAATTTGTCGATAGCGACATATAGGTATGCATAGCCCCCGACTGCTCGGGGGAATGGACCCAGAATGTCCAAACCCCAGACCGCGAAAGGCCATGATAGGGGAATGGTATGAAGAGCCTGAGCTGGCTGGTGAATCTGCTTTGCATGGAACTGGCACGCCCTGCAGCGCCGAACCAGCTCGGAAGCATCCTGGAGAGCTGTAGGCCAGTAGAAACCTTGCCGGAAGGCCTTCCCGACCAGCGTGCGGAACGATGAATGGCCACCGCACTCGCCCTCGTGGACCTCAGCGAGAAGATCGCCGCCTTCTGCCCGGGAGATGCATTTCAGGAGAACACCTCCTGCGCTACGTCGGTAGAGATCCCCATCTACTATGGCATAGCGTCTGGACTGCCGAGCAACTCTTTTGGCAGACGCCTCATCCTCGGGTAGGAACTTTTCTTTCAAGTACACTCAGATGTCAGACATCCATGAGGTATCTTGAGAACATTCGGCGAGCACAGCGCACTCGCCGGACGGCGGCGCCCTGACGGGGCTTCCCACTGAGGGCACCGCCGGGGTCCCCTGAATTGAGTTCGAGGTTTCCCCTTCATCCTGTTCGGCAGGCAGGACGGAAGGCCGTGCGAGTCTTTCTTCAAAGACTCCGGCAGGGACGCGCGCACGTGAGGAGGCCAGGCGAGAGAGCTCATCGGCCGGAGCATTGTTGCGGCGAGGGATATGCCGCAATTCGAGGCCGTCGAAGCGTCTCTCGAGCTTCCTGACTGTAGCCACGTACGCCGCCATTTGAGGATCCGTGCACTGGTACTCCTTGGATACCTGGTTGACGACCAGTTGGGAGTCCCCTTTGACCAGGAGGCGACGAATCCCGAGCCCCACCGCAGCCCGGAGGCCGGCGTTGAGACCTTCATACTCCGCCATGTTGTTGGATGCGCGGAACTGCAACTGTACGACGTACCGGAGCTCTTCACCCGTTGGGGAGGTGAGAACCACTCCGGCCCCTGCGCCTTTCAGCGAGAGGGAGCCGTCGAAGTGCATGACCCAGTACCCGGGCGCGTCGTGCCCGGGATAGGTAGAGACCTCTTCTGGGATGACGCAGGGGACGGGCGTCCACTCTGCCAAGAAGTCGGAGAGCGCCTGGCTTTTGATTGCCTGGCGACTGACGAAGTGTAGGTCGAACTCCGCCAGCTCTACTGCCCATTTGACAACGCGCCCGGTGCCTTCCCGGTTCCGGAGAATGGGTCCCAGTGGATAAGTGGTAACCACCGAGACCTTGTGCGCCTGGAAGTAGTGGCGCAGCTTCCGGGAGGCGATGAGCACGGCATAGAGTAGCTTTTGCACCTGGGGATATCTTGTCTTGGCTTCCCGGAGGACTTCGCTGACGAAGTACACCGGTCGCTGCACCCGGCGAGCCCGGACGGCGGCTCCACCCGGGGGGCTACTGCAGCCCCCAGGGTTGGCGGCACGGTCGGGGCTGGCCGGGCACTCGGGCTCAACTCCTTGGCTGGGAAGAGCAGTGTGCTTGGGCTCGACCCCTTGCCCAGGGGGAGCCGCGAGGACAAGTGAGTGGTCGGGGGCCTCTGGGAGCTGGGACCCAGCACCCGGCCCCAAACACTCGTCGCGCTCCACCACCAGCACTATGCTCACGACCTGAGGAGTGGCCGAAACGTAGAGTAGTAGGGGCTCACCTTGAGAGGGAGCCACCAACACGGGTGGCGAAGTAAGGTACTTCTTTAAGTCGCGGAAGGCCTGCTCGGCCTCCGGCGTCCAGTCAAAACGACCGGATTTCTTCAGAAGCTTGAAGAGAGGGAGCCCTCGCTCCCCGAGCTTGGAGATGAAGCGCCCGAGGGCTGCCATGCAGCCGGCGAGGCGCTGGACCTCCTTGAGTCGAACCGGGGGTCGCATCTGCTCGATGGCCCGGATCTTTTCTGGATTGACCTCGATCCCTCGGCCAGAGACCAAGAAACCAAGAAGCTTGCCCACCGGCACCCCGAAGACACACTTCTCCGGGTTGAGCTTGAGGCGGGTAGAACGGAGACTGTTGAAAGTCTCGGCAAGGTCCTCGAGCAGGGTGGCACGGTCTCGGGTTTTGACCACGAGGTCGTCGATGTAAGCCTCGACGTTACGGCCAACCTGCGAGTCAAGAGTAATACGAATAGCGCGCTGGAAGGATGATCCAGCGTTGCGCAGGTCGAAAGGCATTGACAATAAGTCCCCACCGGGGTGGTAAAAGCAGTTTTTTCCTCGTCCCCTATGACCATGCGAATCTGGTGATACCCAGAGTTTGCATCTAGAAAGCATAAAAGATCGCATCCCGCAGTTGAATCTATAATTTGATCAATGCGAGGTAAGGGGAAGGGATCTTTAGGGCAAGCCTTATTTAGGTCGGTGTAGTCCACGCACATGCGGAGCTTGCCATTGGCCTTTGGGACGATGACTGGGTTTGCTAGCCAGTCGGGGTGGAGGACTTCTCGGATGAATCCGGCGTTGAGGAGCTTGCTGACCTGCTCGCGGATAAACTCCTGGCGCTCTGGCGCCTGCCGCCGGACCTTCTGCTTCACCGGGCGGGCGTCCGGACGCACCGCCAAGTGATGCTCGATCACCTCCCTAGGGATCCCGGGCATGTCGGACGGTTGCCAGGCAAACACGTCTACGTTAGCCCGGAGGAAGGCGACGAGCGCGCTTTCCTATTTGCTGCCCAGGTTGCTGCCGATACGGACAACCTGGGTAGCGTCTTCGCCCACCACGACCTCCTTCGTTGGAACAGAGGTGTCGGCGGCGAGTCAGGGTTTGGATGAAGAGGGTCGCGGGCCCCCTGTAGAGCCATCGACCTCGGCCTGCGCTGAGACCAGAGCCATGTATGACTGTTCAGCGCAGGAGACGGCGCCGCAGGAATCGGCGATAACAGAGATGGAGCCTGCGGGGCCGGGCATCTTAACTGTAAGGTATGCATAATGCACGGCCATCATAAACTTGGCGAGCGCCGGACGCCCGAGGATGGCGTTGTAGGGGAGAGGGAGCTCCGCGACATCGAAGAGGACGCACTCCGTGCGGAAATTGTCCTGGCTCCCGAACGTGACAGGCAACTCAACCTGCCCGATGGGCAGGGAGTGCCCAGGGGTCACACAACAGAAAGGGAGCGACGGCTTTAGGCGTCGGGAAGACACCTGCAGCTTCTCAAAAGCCTCCTTAGAAAGGAGGTTGAGGCCAGCACCACCGTCGATCAGCACCCTGCCGACCTTAACATTGCAGACAGTGGGGGACACTACCAAAGGTAGTCGCCCCACGGCTGCAGTACTGGCGGGGTGATCTGCCATGCTGAACGTGATCGAAGTATCCGACCACCTTAGGGGCCTTGCGGCCTCCTCGCTCGGGGTTGCCGAGCACACCTCGCGTCGCATGACCTGGATGCCACGGCGCGAGGAAGGCGTATACGCGCCCCCGTCGATGAAGGTGACGGTGTGCTCGGGCTCCTGGAAGCCGAGCTCGGCGTTGTCGGGGGCGACCTCAGTATCGCCTCCTCCACGGGACTCGTCGCGTTCCCTCTGGCGCTGCTCCACGAGTCCTTTGACCGTACGACACTCCGTGAGGTCGTGCCATCTGGTCTGGTGTATGGGACACCATTTACCTGGCTCGGGCCCCGCGGGAGCGGGGGCCCTCGCTGGAGCGGGAGCTCGGCCAGGGGAAGGGGCTCTCGCTGGAGCTGGTGCCCTTGCTGGAGCCGGGGCCCTCGTAGGCACGGAGGCCCGAGGAGGAGCCCGAGCAGGGGCCCTGACGGGGCGTCGATCGACACCCGGCCGGCGCTCTTGCCGGTGATCGGGCTCTTGCGGCACCCTGTGAGCGGGGACCTGGGTTGGCTCAACGGGAGCGGCCTCGCGCTTCCTTCTCTTCTTCTTTTCCCGCTTGTCGGAGCGGGAAGAACTTGGCTGGTCGGAGGCGGGGCGAGGAGCATGCCACGCCCTGGCCTCCGCAGCCATGGCGCACTTATCGACCAGTGTGAAGAGTTCCGCAGTGGTCTCGATCTCGTGCGTACCTAGCTTTTCGAGCATCCGCTCATCGCGGACGCCCTGCCGGAAAGCAACAATAACAGCGTGGGGGGCCACTCGTGGAATGGTGTTGCGAACCTGGCTGAAACGCTGTATAAAGCGCCGTAGCGTCTCCTCTTCCTGCTGTTGGACAGCGTGGAGGTCGCACTCCAAACCGAGACGCGTAAACGTGCCCTGAAAGTTGGCCACGAACTGGTGGCACAGGTCATCCCAGGAGCCGATAGACCCTGGGGGTAAGTTCATAAGCCAAGAGCGGGCGGAGCCCCTCAGGGCAACATGAAAGTAGTTTGCCATCACCTTTTCGCTGCCTCCGGCCGCTTGGACGGCCGTTGTGTAGATCTGGAGGAACTCGACGGGGTCGATGGACCCGTCGTACTTCTCCGGCAGCTCGGGGCGGAACTTGGAAGGCCACCTGACCCGACGGAGCTCGGCGGTGAAGGCACGGCAGCCGGTGCCGTACACCGCAGCGCGAGCGGGGGTCCTCGGTGGCGAGTGGCGGCGAGCCGGGGATCCCTGGTGGCCTTGGGCCGGGAGAGAGGAAGCCTGGTCCTCTGTCCCGACCCCCTGCCGGGTCTCTCGCTGACGCTCGAGAGTAACTCGAGCATCCTCGTGGCCCCTCCGCTCGTCAAGGCGCAAACGAAGGTCCTGGGCTTCAGATACGACCAGGGGGACGGCACTCCGCTTGGAGACCCCTCGGCCCGTGCGGGTGTTGCCCGTTGAGGAGCCGGCTCTGGCGGCACCATGCCGGGAAGTGGTGCGAGGACTCCCGGCCTGCACCTGGCGACGAGCAGTGCCGACCAAAGCAACGACATCTTGTATCCACCGGCCTTTCGGAGTGTTCGGCGTGGCCTGAACGGGCGGGTGCCTAAGGAGATCATGTGCTGCAAGCAGCGCGCTCCCTGGGCTGGCCTCGCTGAAAGCGAGCCCGCGTCGTGGTGGCACCCGACGCGGTCCAGAGGCGGACCTGGCGGCCGGGGTCCCGACCACCTGCTGGGGGTCGGAAAGTGCGTCGGCAGCGGCGGCGGCGGCCCTGATGGGCCCAGCGCCTTGATCCCCTTGAGAGGGAAAAACCGCGCACGTGGATGGTGGCTGTTGCTGGTACGCAGCAGCGACTGGGCCTCCTCTGGCGTCGGGCAGCGCCCCGTCACTAGAAGTGGAGCCGGAACGCTGGAGGCGATGCCCACCGGCCATCTTTTCCTGTGGGAAGAAAGCGAAACAAACAATCCAGGGATATTCCCCCCTACCTGGCGCACCAGCTGTCGGAGGGTGAACTCCTATCGCAGGGATCCCGAGAGACCCCTTTTTAGAGATTCGGCCGGGGGGATGATCCTGGATAATCTTGTCTCGGAAATAAGTGAGAACGGAAATAAATGCAGTGGCTGGTAGAAGATGATCGTCCTAATGCGAGAAAGATGGGTGTCCCAGGGTTTAGACAGGTTCGGGCCGCGCGGAGGCGTAACACCCTACTCCTGTGTGAGTGCTATATCTATCCTTGAAGGGAATTCTTCAAGGATGTATCTGGTTACAAGAGAGAGCCACTTATAGAGAGCTTGAGGCTCTCGTGTTCTAGCTTGGCTTGAGCTGGTTCGAGCGTCTGCGTCCTCTTTCTTTTTTCCCACCCTTTTACGTGTTCTCCATCCTTTCCTTTTATAGGCGCGCCGACCTCGACATATCCTGAATGGGAAAGAGGGGATGCGAGTGCCAAGGTGCCACGGAGAAAGGCGTCATCATTCCGTTTTGGCGAAGTGACAGGGGCGGTGGAAAAATGCGGCGCGCATCCGACCACCCGCCACTGTGGATGCCCTGCGGCGCCATTAAGGGGGCCCACCGGGCAGCCTCTGAGGTGCCCGGTGCGCCCACCCTGTCTTGTTCTTCTGCCAGGGCAGGGTGGCAGGTGGAGCGCTTCGATCCTGGCAACGTTATCCCGAGGCATCCAGATGAAATGGGACGGGACCCGTGCATTTAATGGACCCACGCCCCCCTGCCAGTGCATGGCAGGGTCTGACACTGGGGCGTGGGCAGCTGAGAATGTCAGGATGTCAGGCCGCGCGTGCCTATTAAATGCGGCATTGGGCCCTTGACTGGCTGACACCCCGACGATGGGACCCTTCGAGTCGTCGGACGATCTTGCGCGAACCTTCGGGGAACCGAGTCCTCGGGGGCTGCCACGTGCAGCCCCGAGCACTCTCTCCCGAGCACTTGGGTGAGACCTTCGGGGAACCGAGTCCTCAGGGGCTGCCACGTGCAGCCCCGAGCACTCTCTCCCGAGCACTTGGATGAGACCTTCGGGGAACCGAGTCCTCGGGGGCTGCCACGTGCAGCCCCGAGCACTCTCTCCCGAGCACTTGGATGAGACATTCGGGGAACCGAGTCCTCGGGGGCTGCCACGTGCAGCCCCGAGCACTCTCTCCCGAGCACTTGGATGAGCACTTCCTTCCCGGTAGTTGGATTCTGCGGATCATCGGGGAACCGGGGTGCTCGGGAACCTAGAGGCTACGGCCCCGAGCACCTTCCCCCGGGACTTAGTTTCTTCTTCTCCTGCAGGGTGGACCCCGCAGGATGGTGACATGTGGCGGACGGCCGGTCCGGTCTTGGGACTCAGGGACCCCTGGTTCCTAATACATCGACACGCACCATCGCCCCATGCGTCAATCCGGCCGCAGGATTGGTGGCTCCAGCAAGCGTTGACAATCCTTCATATCTCACCACACTTTGGGAAGACGTTGCGTCCTAGCTCATCTGTTAGGGCTAGATTGATTGTATGGCTTGACTGTAAGGCTTGATTTGGAAGGCTTAACGCCAAGTATAGTTTTTGTACTTATCATATAAATAAGATTGAGATGTGCCGACTTCACTTCCCTTCTTGCCTTTTACTTTTCTCGTACCTACGCTTCGAAAGCCTCCCCCTTCCTGACCCCCTTGCATGATGCGGCCGTTAGTGGTCGGAGGGTGCGACTAAAGGGACCCCTAAGTCAAGGTTGGAGGAGGGGGGTTGAACTAGCTAGGAACGAGCATACCAGTGTGGTTGATGCTATCGAGTCTTGTGTCTTTGAGGTAGTGAAGGTTTACCTGCTCCACGCTATCGAGGCATGTGGCCTTTGAGGTAGCGGAGGGTTACTTTCTCTACGCTACCAAGTCATGTGGCCTTTGAGATAGCGGAGGGTTTTGTGCTCGATGCTACCGAGGCTTGTGATCTTTGAGGTAGCAGAGGGTTACTTGCTCGATGCTATCGAGGCCTGTGACCATCGAGGTAGCGGAGGGTTACTTGCTCGACGCTATCAAGGCCTGTGGCCTTCGAGGTAGAGGAGGGTTTTGTGCTCGACGCTACCGAGGCAAGTGGCCTTCAATGTAGCAAAGGGTTTTGTGCTCGACGCTGCCGAGGCATGTAGCCTTGAGGTAGCGGAGGATTATCTGCTTGATGCTACTGAGACATGTGACCTTCAAGGTAGCGGAGGGTTTTATGCTCGACTCTACCAGGCTTGTGGCCTTTGAGGTAGCGGAGGGTGGATGGGACACACTTGGGTGATATTCTTTAGCCACGCATTACAAAATGTGGCCAAGGGCTTGGCTAGGGTATGATACTGCTTACATATATCAACTCTCCGTCTACACCATGAAGAGGGGGAGGGTTTCTACACATAATACCTGCAAAGTGCCTTCGCGTTCCAGGTGTGTTCGAGGGGGTTCCCTTTGGTGTCCGCCAAGCGATAGGAGCCAGACCTGTTGGATTTGAGGACCAAGTAAGGTCCTTCCCATTTGTTCCACAGTTTTCCCACAGCCAAGGCGTGCTGAAGGACTAGTTTTCTGGGTTCAAAGGTTTGCGGCGTGACCTTAGGATTGTACCAAGCTTTGGTTTCAGCGATGTAGCGGTCGAGGTTCTAAAAAATATGGAGCCTCATGGCGTCAGCAAGGTTGAGGGAGAGCTCTCTTTCTCCAGGGGTCTCCAGGAGCTGAACCCGAGGGGAGCATCCCCTGATTTTAGTTGGAGTCATAGCCTCGTTGCCGAACAAGAGGCAGAAGTGGGTAAATCCAGTAGGGCGCATGACTTTGCTGCATAGTGACCACAACACCTTTGGAAGCTCTTCAACCCATAGACCTTTGGCGAGGCCGATGAGGCGCTAGTTGAGGACGAAGATGATGTTGCTGTTGGCACGCTCAACGGCCCCATTGGACTATGGGTGATGAACCACCGCAAATCATAGCTCGATGCTGAACTCGGTGCAGAACTCCCGTAATAGGTTGGAGTCAAATTGCGTCCCGTTGTCGATAGTGAGCTAATGTGGGATGCCAAAGCTGAAGGTGATATGCCCTAGAGGCAATCATAGATATGATTGTATCACATGTCTATGCTCATATACTACCGAATAATGTGTTATTTCAAGAATGACTATCGTTTATATTGATTGGCAAGTATGTGACTTGTTCATGAAACTCTTTGTTTATTTCATGATGTTATTCTTATTCGATCCCTGCTCGTATATCATTTTGATGATACATAAGACCAGCACATGTATTCATTGATGATCACATTTCATGGATTATAGATATAGAGATACTAGGTCAATAATGTGGACATTTATGTTAGATAACATAATATTGGATAGACCCACCTTGAGATATTGCTGGGATCGTTATTTATGATGTGTCATCAGTTGTTATCTCAAATGATGTACATGCAGGATACTTAGACCTGAGATCGTCATTGATTCCCAGAATACGTAGTTGTATACTTTGAGGCTGCCAAACGCTATTCCGTAACTGGGTAGTCAAAAAAGTATTTTTTGAGTTTGTCATGAAACATGTTGGGGGGTATGAGCGATCAAGATGTAATTTGCCTCTCCTTGATAACGGGAGAGATATCTCTGTGCCCCTCGAGGTAGTTAGATTGAGAAAGTGCATGGCCATGCCAATATGATTAAAGAGTTAATCATGATGAATCTACTATTTGATCGAGTGAATGGTCAGGCTATCACAAGGGTAGCACGTATCTTTCCTTGAGCTTGACTGGTATCATGAGGCCAAGGGATTAGTGCATGTGTATATCAAGGTTCAGCCGATATGATCTTTTATGTATACTCGAAAGTTAACATGTCCTGCTAGGGACCACTATTGATTTCGGTTTAGAAAGGGTTTTCAAGTCATAGCCATTTGTACATAAACCTTACGGTTCACACACTTAATGGGTTGAAACAAAACATACGAATTGGATTCGTATATGGGTTTTGATTGGATTGTGATCCATGAGAAGTTAGAATCCTAAAGGGCTTCCAATGTGGGAGCTCATTGGCGAGCTCTATATAAGGAGAGGCGTGGGTAGGGCATGCTGAGGTTGAGCCACTCTGAAACCCTAGCCATAACCTTCCACACGATTTTCCAAAACCCTTGCCGCGTGTGCGGTGCTAGCACATTGGTGCTCGGCTGTTCTGCCCAGTACGTGTAGATACCGTAAAGGCACTATTGCTATTGCAGCATTGATCTTCTCGACGAGTTGAACACGATGTGTTCGGGATTGGTCCCCAACTATGATTGAGGAGCACAACCACCTGCTCGGAGTTGGTCGAGGAACATGACCACCTGCTCGGAGTTGGTTGAGGAGCACGACCACCTGCTTGAAGTTGGTTGAGGAGCGTAAGCACCTATGCGGGGTTGGTTACGGATCTGATCAAGAAGCTGCTCGAGGAGTTTGACGCGCATGACATTGGGTCGGTCTACTCCAACTCTTCTTCTGTTGCACTGTGTGTCGAGCGGTACCAATCTATGATCTTCTACTAGCATGATTTCCTGGGTGAATGCGGTAGAATTTTTTTTTGTTTTAGTCTAGCATACCCTGTCAGTTCCCCAATAAAAGTGACATATGACATTTTTCTAGAAGAATTTCTAGATATTACTGGACGTTATTACTGTGAGAAGCTCCACTTCGATCCACTTGGAGAAGTACTCCATGGCCACTACTGCGTATTGGAGGTTTTCCTTGGCCCGAGGGAATGGTTCAAACAAGTCCATTCCCTAGGGTGTCAGGGGCCAGACGTAAGAGATGGGCTGCAGCGGAGTTGGAGGCCGATGGCTTTGCCACCTCATTCACTGGCATCCCTGGCAGGTGCAGATGAGTTCGTCCACATTGGATATATTCATGAGCTAGTACAGGCCCTAGTGGAGTATTTTTCTTGCAAGGGTGCATGGTGCGAGGTGGCTGTCGTAGAGTTCTTCATGAATCTCTCAAAGGTGGGCGACCTCTGCTCCTTGGAGACACAATGGAGGAGTAGGGTGCATACTTCAGCCTTGTAAAGGGCTTCGTCTACCAGGAGATAGCCCCTGGCGCGTTACTTAATGTGGCGAAGTTTGATGGGATCATCAGGCTCCTCCATTCCATTCAAGAAGGAGATGAGGCAGGCTCTCCAATCCGGGTGGCTGATGGGGAGGATGGTGTTGTTGACCTCGTCGGAGGTGCCTGCCGTTGACTAATGGAGGACATAAAAAAGGCCTCAGTGGAAGGACCCTACTCCTAGCGGCTGCTTTGGCCAAGGTATCAACCTCTTGATTGTCTCTGTGTGGTATGCTTCGAACTGAGATGTCACGAAAGGATCCCTCATATTTGCGAATGGTTTCGAGGTACTGTACCAGGTCCTGATGTTGAGCCTGGAAGCTCTTGTCAATGTGTTCGGCGATGACCTGAGAGTCTGTCTTCATGACGAGTCTAGTGGCTCCTAAGACTCGAGCCTTCTAGAGTCCTAAGAGGATAGCTTCGTATTTAGCGATGTTATTGGTTGTGTCGAACTCTAGGAGGGCAGCAAACATGGTTCGCTATCCTACCGGGGAGATGAGGACTGCTTCGACCCCCACGTCAGTGGACCCCCAGGCTTCGTCAGAGTATACTGTCCATACATCTTCTGGAGGGGTTGCTGGGAGCCCTGTGGAGGGGGGACTCCATTCGGCGATGAAGTCGGCCAGGACCTGTGACTTTATGGCCAAGCGGGCCATAAACTTCACTGCGAAGGATGCTAGTTCCATAGCCTACTTGCTTATGTGTCCCATCACTTCCCGATTACAGAACATGTCACCTAGTAGGTATGAAATTGGTACTATGATGTTGTGGGTGAGGAAGTAATGTAAGATCTTGTGTGAGTCCAGCGGGAGTGCATACACCATATTCTCGAGCTTGTTGTAGTTCATTTTCACCCCTGCTAGGGCCTTTGAAACATAGTAGATCGCCCTCTAAATAGGGCGGCCCTTACTCTCCTCCTCTCGTACGAGCACAACACTTACAATGGGGGCAGAGACGGATAAGTACAGGAGGAGCCCTTCACCGGGGAGGGGTATTGTGAGTGTCTTGAGGTCGGGCAGGTGGGTCTTGAGGGCCTCGAAGGCATGTTGGCACTTTGTCATACATTTGAAAGGCTCGGAGCCCCTCAGCATTTAAAAGAATGGAAGGTTGTGCTCGGCAGATTTGGTGAGGAACCGACTAAGGGCTGCGAGGCAGCCACACATTCACTGGACCCCCTTTGCATTGGTGGGGTGCCATTTTCGTGATAGCACAGAACTTGTCAGGGTTGGCCTCGACGCATCTCTTGGAGACGAGGTACCCCAGCAGTTTGCTAGCCTTGGCGCCGAAGACACACTTCTCTAGGATGAACTGCACGTCTGCGGCCCATAGGCTATTGAAGGTATCTTGAAGGTTGGCGACGTGGTCGACTTCGAGCTTGCTTTTTATGATGATGTCGTTTATGTAGGATTCCATGTAGCCTTCTAGTTGCTGCTCCAGGATTTTATGCACTAGGCGGGAGAACGTGGCTCCGGCGTTTCAGAGGCCAAAAGGCCTTCGAACGTAGCAGTAAATCCCCGAAGGAGGTAATGAAGTCAGTTTTGTCTTCATCTTTTTTGCCATCCACACGTGGTGGTATCGGGAGTATACATCTAGGAAGTTCAATAGCTCACAGTCGACGGTGGAGTCCACAAGTTAGTCGATGCGAGGGAGCATGTATGGATCTCAGGGACAAGCCTTATTGAGTGTCATGAAGTTGATACACATGCTTCAATTCCCATTAGGGTTATTGACCAGAACGAGGTTCGATAGCCATTCAGAGTGGATGACTTCGCGAATGACCCCGACTTTCAACAGCTTTTGGACTTCCTCCTTTGCGGCCTCCGCCCACTTGGAGGATAGCTTGCGAAGCTCCTCATGCACTGCTTTAGCCTGTGGGTCAACTTGGAGGGTGTGCTCGATGATGCGGCAGTCCACCCCTAGGGAGATCCTGCGGGGACCAGACAAAAAAATTGATATTGGCCCGCAAGACAGCTAGGAGCTAGGTGTCCTACTCTGGAGTGAGGTCCACCTCAATTAGAAAGGTTTAGTCAGGGTAGACCGCACCCGCAGGGACATACTTGACATCCCCTTCCGGTCGTGGCTTCGGAGTTCCATGGCGCTTGGGGCTCGTCAAAGGGGAGCCTACGAGGGTCTTTGGCCATATTGCGGATGTGGCAGCTGTTGAGTAGGGCAGGGTGCCCATACTTAATGTACCTTGCCAATCCTTAATAGCCTTGGACGGAGATCAGCTCCTGGGGACTGGACATCTTCATACAAAGGTAGTTGTGATGGGGGGCCACTCTGAATTTGTTCAAAGTGCCCCGGCCCAGGATGACATTTTACGCGTAGGGTACATCTACGATGCTGAAGGTGATCACCTCGGTTCACATGATGAAGCCCTCATCGAAGGTGACGGGAAGTTTATCTAGCCCAAGGCATCGAGGGGGCCCTGTAGAACCCTTGGAAGGGCCTCTGGGCCGGAGAGAGCCAGCCTCACGAGATACAGAGTTGGTCAAAGGCGTACACGAAGAGGAGGTCTGCAGAGCTCCCTCCGTCGACCAGCACTGTTTGGACTTCAACGTTGGTGATGTCGACTATGAAAACCAGGGAGTCGGTGTGGGGAAAGCTCACCCCCACAGCGTCATCAAAGGTGAAGGTCACATGGGCATCGGCCCATCCAAGGTCACGATGGTGGACGCTGGTTGCCCGACATGGTAGACCCCACATGCTTAGTCTCGCTGCCACCATTTTGAGGAGCTCCTGAAGATTCCCCCTCTGGTTATGGCTAGGACCACTTGCTTGGCCCGGTCCCCCCCCCCCCTTTTGACATGCTACTTCGGAGAGGCCAAAGCTAGTTGAGGAGGGTTCTGTAAGGCCATATGATCGACCTAGTGGTCTTTTGTAGGCACAGCACCTCTGGCTACCCATCTCCAGCCTTACCCCATGCTGTGCTTGCCGCCTGTCGCATGAGGAATTCCTCTCGGAAGGTTACGAGGGTCCAAGAATCCTCAGTAATGCAGCCACGGTCTGCCTTGTGTAGATTGCACCAGTACCCATCTTTGGGTTAATAGCTGGGGGCATGCTGCCTCTCAAGGAAGGTGTCGGAGTGCCTATGGCCTTGCCCCTAGATCGGTACGGGCTCGGAGCCCCTCGTGTGTGGTTGATGTTGTGGATGCCGGGTGCTGGCGCTATCAGGATCTATGCCCTCTGGAGCCTTCGACCTCGTTGGAGCCCCTTTCTTTGCAGGAGGAGGCAGTAGAGCCCGAGAGGTCCCGCTTGAGAGGCTAGCCTCGTGGGCTTGATGGAGGGGGCCACGGCAGCATCCATGGCCTCCCGATGGAGCCGCTCCTCCTCTGCGTGAGCGTACTCCTCAAACTTGCACATGAGGGCATCCACCATGCGCACTGAGCATCGGTGCAACTGATCAAAGATGGTCCCGAAGGCCAAGCCTTGGGTCACCACGTCAATGATTGACGACTCCGAGACACTCTTTATCTGGGCCTTCATTTGGACGAACCTCCTTAAGTAATCCTGGAGGGTCTCGCCCAATTGTTGTTTGATGGTGAATAGACTCCCAGAGGTTACTGGCTCAATGAAGGTGCCCTAGAAGTTGTTGGAGAAGTCATCCCGGAGCTGGGTCTATGTGTAAATGACCCCCCGCCTCCAGCGCCCAAAACCATTGGAGGGCTACCCCTTCCAACGCGAGGGGGAAGCATTTGGCAATGGTGGCTTGCCCGCCTCTGTTGGCCTCGGTGGCCAGGGCGTACTAGCAAACGAACTCACCCGGGTCCGAGCTTGCAGGGGTGAGTCGGAGTCTAGGGGCGGAGCCTCGCGCTAACGAGCCCGAGGCTCAGGTGCTTGCGAACTGACCATAGGTGGCACTTGGGGACGACGAGGAGCGAAGATGACGCCCTCGCTAGCCCCTACATCTTGGCTCATCATTGCAGCCACCTACAACTCCTCCAGTTGGGCCTGAAGGGCCGCCATGTGTGCCTATTGGCTGGTCGTGGCAACATGTACAGCTGCGGCCTCAACCACAACCCCTTGAGGTCCAACGAGGTTCTCACTGTACTACTGTTGAAGGGCCTTCGGACCGACATGGCCCCCAGCGTTAGCCACAGTTGGTGTCACGGCTAGATCAGTGGTGGTTGTGGGGCCCTCATTCCACCCGAGAGTGGACTCGTCATCATCCCCGGTTGAGGCGCTGACATCAGCATAGCTAGCGTTTGGCCGCGGCTGCCATGTGGACTTCCGCGCAAGCGTTGCCGTGGAGCCAACCTCTTGGGATGCTGTCTTGATGGTCTTCTTCTTTGGTGGCATTTTACCTTTCTGAGTGTTATACCGTTCGTCCCCACGAACGGCCCGAGCTGTTAGTGAAAGAACTTGTCTTCCACAAACAATATGTGGCGAAGGCCAACCTACTGGAGTGGTTCAAGCTTGGAGAAAAAGTGGAGAGGAAGAGAATACCTTGAGTGATGGAAAAATCCTCCCTTGGCGTTGTGGCTATGGGTCAGTATTTCTATTGTCATCAAAAGTGTAAGTGTACACGCATACCTCTATGGAGTTGGTAGAGATACAAGTCGTCATTGTTCAATTAGGACCTAGGGCCAGCCTCATAAAATATTGTTACAACAAGTGGCAATGACTGTTACGGCAAGCGGCCACGGTACTTGGTCGATCGTCTATTGCAGTGCCGGTCCTGCTCAGTGTGTTAGATTGGCCACCAATCACATCAGCAGTTTGGTCACTTCATGGCAGATACCACGTGGTTGGTAGGTCCCATTCCCATTGATCCTACTAGGGGCCTATCGCTCCTCCAAACCTTTGGGGGTTAACGGCCTTCAGGGGTATGGGCTCCGAAGGCTTAGGCCTATGTGGCAACTCGAAGCCCGGGGGCTCTGGAGGGGTTTTGATCCTGGTAGCTTTCGGACTTAGGCTGGCGAAGCCTAAATATGTCGGGGGTCTTTGATCACAACCCCTAACACTGATCTTGTCAATTCTTAAATTTTAGTGTTTTAGAGATGATTCATAAAAGGAGCTTTCTAGAGACATATATAACTTAAATTATCGTGTTAGTTCAGTGGTGGTTATAGTTGCAACAACGTGGAAGAAAATGTTTGGATTACGTACCATCATTTTTGTGTAACTAATCACCAACCTAAACATTTCCAAGGAAATTGGATAACATTTTGAGAAATGTATAATTTTATCTAGATCATTCAAAAAAATATCTCCATTCTAACTGCAGTTAGATACGGACTCAGTTTGTTATCATGTTGAATATCAAGGTCAAAATTCGATTATCACAATATTCTCTTCATTTCTACTGTATTTCATACGTAATGACAGAAAAAAAATCATCTTCGTTACGGCACCAAAAAGAAAATATTGTACTCCATGTTTTAGTACACAATGATTGTATAAACTTTCTAAGATAATCAAACTGCCAAAATTTAAAATTTAGTTTCAGAAGGTACATGACTTTAGACAACTAGAGCTAGCTAGCCATTGGGCATCGGCAGCAGTCGGCAAGGGGCGGCAAAACCTACACAGGCACACGTTGAATTTAAGGGGGACAGATCGATGCTTCCACCTAACAAAATCTCGCTTTCATCGGGTACAAATGCTATCTCCAACTAGCAAAAGATATTAAAACTGACAGGCAAATAGATCATCGATCGAGTGCCTGCGAGCAGAAGGAATTTCTCCTCTAAAGAAGTGAAAGCACCAATGCTGGCCACTGTTAACACCATGAGAACGTTAAAGATTTTTTTTTAATTTCCATTAGTAAATGGCTCGACAACTTCTGATAGAGAAGTGCTTTAAAAATTAAGAGCATGCTAGTTTTTTATTATGATTCTAACAATCTAGATTTTAATTCTTATCATCTAGAATCTGATTATTAGAATCTAGATGGTACATCTAAAAATAAATATTATTAGATCATTAGAATATCTCTCATCTCTCCCCCTCAACTACATCTAGAACTCCTCATCTCCCTAACCAGCTGCTCCACATCTTCCAGTTCCCTGCACTTGCTATACCCGTCAATCAAAGAATTGAAAGTGACTATGTCCAATGAACAGCTGATCGCTTTCATCCTCTTGAACAGTTCCCTTGCCTCCACAACCCCCCCCCCCCCCTCTTTGCACAGGAAATCGATTACGATGTTGACCATGAGCACGTTGGGTGCGGGCAAATGCTTGAAGAGCTGCCTGACAAACCTGTCGCAGCAGTTGCTGGCGAGGCGGAGGATAATGTGGTTGCATGTGCGGGTATTTGGGGGCACGTGTAGCTAGCACACTCGGGCAAGGGCGTGGACGACGGCGTCGAGGAGTCCACGGTCGGCGAACGGGGAGAGGATCGTGTCGAGGACGAAGGGCAGCGAGCTACGGTGGGGCCTGAGCACGAGTGCCATGCTGTGGAGGAGGACGACGAGTGAGGTGGTGAGGTGGGGCCGGTGGTTGGCGCCAAGCAGGCGAGCAAGGAGGTGGCCGAAGTGCGGAGGTGGGCGCAAAGACCATCTTTTCTCGAGACAGTTTGATAAGGAGTCGGTAAATTTTGTTCATGTTATTATCTTGATGACACACACCGCAAGGTCCCCAATTTATGTCACGGTGATAGTATCAGTTTGGATGGGGAAACACATGGTTTGGCTCACAATCTGCTATGGTCATTTAACAGAGATAAATCCAGGCATCCAGGCAACTAACTGGGATCGAACAATGGAATTGGACAGCGAAAATTTCAGACAGCTCATGGGAATAGGATTATGGTCATCGAGGAGTGCCATGCTGCCATATTTGCCAAAAAAAAAGTTGCATTTTGCTCCAAAACATAAAAAGCGATCAGGAATCCAGGATGACAGGATCAGCAGATAGTTCTGCACCAGTAACGCAGCTGTGGTTTGCTGACATTTCCGAGTCTGATTCATCGGCCGTCTAGCCCGTAAATCTTTCAGCCTTACACCTCGCCCAACGGCCAAATTGGGCCGTGAGCGCTCGAGGGCAGGCCCAAACGATGGCAAAGATCAGGCCCATACTACCGCCGGAGGCGTTGAACTAGGCCGGAATCGTCAGGATCGGGACCTGGCACGGTGATACCGGACCGAGACATCACCTGGACCGCCACAACAGGCGCCGGCATCATCAGTTCGACACGAAGCACTGTGACTCACTGACTCTGTTAGGGGTATTCCTCCATCAGCCCGTCTCCGATCATTTTTCATTCATTCATTCTATTTTATTTCTCTTCTCGTTCATATTTTTTATTTTTTAAATTTTTAATAGTTTCTTTCCTAATAAATTCGTAAAGGAAAATAAGAGAAAATCTTAAGTTAAAAAAATAACCTTAAAAATCTCTTTATAAAAAGAATCATAAAAAAAAACTATTAAAACGCGATACGAGAATACATTCGCAAAGAGAACCAGACACAACACATAAATAGAAACTATTAAAGATAGTCTCATGTTGTTTAATTACTGGCTCCTGACTCAGTTCTCTCTGACTCAAGTGTGGGACGGCCAACTCTGATAGCTAGTTTTATCTTAGATTATCTTTTAGAAACGAATAAATATTTTTTAAAACGAAATATCTCAGATTATCGATTCTATTACCTGATAGTTGGTACTTATATGAACCTTGCCTGGGCAATATGCTCAAAGAGCTCAAGACGCACTGCACTGGCTGTCTAATTGTACAGTACAGTCGGTGCACATTCCAAAGAATATAGTTGCTCTCGCTGGGGTTAAGGGAAGATTTCCTATTGAATAATTTGTCATATCGTAGATATATTATTATTGTGTCAATATCATATGGTCCATGTTATGTATTGTTAGAAATATAAGTATTTTTAGATTTAATTTAATCTTTAAATTATTCATATGCGTAAACTGATAAACTAACATGTTTATATTATCATAATATAACCTAGATATGTATATGAGAGAGCTATATATAACTAGATCTATTATACTCAAATTTAGGAATCGTAGAAAATAAAGTACGAGTAATATGGTTTTTACATATTGGTCATGTGCTGTGTAGGTTGTTGAAGATACATGTTGCGCTGTGTTCAAGGCACAATCGTGCCGACAACGCGCCGGATTTGTTGATAATGACAGCGGATGGCGTCCAGACGACCAAGAAGATGAGCTGTGGTGAAGAACTTGAGCAGTCGTGCGGAACGCTTTTCAAAAATCTTATTCGCCCTCTCCTGGTACAAGATCTCAAGAGCGAGGGTTTCAGAGACATACTCTTCCATCCACCGGTGTACGCCGATGCTGAGATGTAGTAGACTACAGCGGCAGCGCAACAAAGAGAGGAAGAGGCAAAAACACTAATTCTTATATAGACTCACGTAATGAGAGTGTTCCAAAATTAAGGGCTACTCTCTAATTAGTAGTATATATTATTATCTCTAATGAGATAAGGTCCTTAGATATATATAGGGAGAAAACTCCTCCACCTCTACCTTAATTAGCAATATAGTACTAATAGATGGAGGACCTCATGATGGATCACCTCTTTATAAGATGGGTCTTTGAGATTTATTGAGAATTATTACAATTATATTGACACATATAATTCTAACAATCTCTCACCAAATCTTAAAGTCCTATAGAGATTTTTCTGAACCCATCTATTGTTTTATATACCAGCATTTCAGTGAAGACTGTTAAATTGAACATCCAACTAGAGCTTCAAGTTACACTCATCCACGACTTGGACAATGGACTATACCTTGAATTGCAAGTTTTTTATGAATAAGTTTTACTTAAAGTCATAACAGGTATTTGGCTGTCTGTAGGCTACCTGTGGGTGGATCTTATATGTCATACTCGTTGGTCTCTTCATGATCTTAATAGAGATTACTCAAGTCTCACAGACTACGACTGTCTAATAGTCAAGCTCATATAGGTGTGTTCTTTCAAAAATACTCTGTAAAACAACATTTTTGTTAATTAAAGTCAATAGAACACATTAAGACAATAGCCAACTAGCCTACAGATTTTGAGAGTAATGCATCTTCACTTGAGTTGGTCAAAAACAAAGGTATTCTCCTCCAGTCAACTGATAGTTTGTTCTTCTCAGGTCCTAATTCATGGGATCTCAAATCATATAGGTTGGATTACGGGTTATCGCTATGATCTAACTCATGTGGGTCTTATACCCATCTCCTTCGATGCACTATCTATCACATTCCGTGATAGTCCCATCTGCCAGGTTTTTAGTTATTTGGATATAATCCAATGATATTACTCTGGAGTTTCTCAGTTTTCCGACATACTTCACTTGTCGCTTCACATGTCTTGAGGACTTCATATTATCCTTAGAACTGTTCACTTTGACAATTACCGCTTGATTGTCACAGTTCATAAGAATAGTCAGTACCGGTTTTGCAACCACAGGTAAGTTCATCAAGAGCTCACGTAGCCATTCTGCTTCAACGGTTCCTGTATCTAATGCAGTGAGTTCTGCTTCCATGGTTGACCTCGTCAAGATGGTATGTTTGCAATACCTTCATGAGACAGTAGCACCGTCAAGAGTGAATGCATATCCAATCATGTCATTGATCTCATCAGCATCAGATATCCAGATTGAATCACTATAACCCTCTAGTATCGATGGGTACCTAGTATAGTGAAGTCCATACTTGATAGTGCCTAGTAAGTAGCGCATAGCTCGCTCAAGTGCATGCCAATCATCATCTCCTGGATTAGAAGTAAATCGGCTCAATTTGCTCATAGCAAATGAGATATCAGGCCTCGTAGCACTAGTTAAGTACATGAGTGATCTAATTATCTGAGAGTATCTCAATTGATCTCTAGTTATCCCATTATTCTTTTGAAGTATCAAACTAGGATCATATGGTGTTGGAGAAGACTTGCTATCCATATAGCCGAAACAGCTCAAGATTTTCTCCTCATAATAAGATTGCAACAATGTAATCATATTCTCACATTTGATTAACTTGATGTTTAAGATGACATCAACCTCACCCAAATCTTTTATATCAAAGTTTGGGACAGAAATGACTTAACCTCATTAATCACTTCAAGATTCATCCCAAATATCAATATATCATTAACATACAAGCACATAATAACTCCCTGACCCACCATAGCGATATTATACACAACTATTAGCCTCATTAACTGCAAATCTAGCAGATGTTAAAGTTCTATCAAACTTCTCATGCCATTGTTTAGGAGCTTGTTTCAGACCATACAAAGATTTCAGCAACTTATATACCTTGTCCTCCTGACCTTCTAATACAAACACATCAGGCTAATCCATATAGATTTCCTCATCTAACTCTCCATTAAGAAAATTTATCTTAACGTCTATCTGATAAACGAGAAGACCAAGTGAGGAAGCCAAGGAAAGAAGTACTTTTATTGTAGTCAGTCTAGCGATAAGTGAATAAGTATCAAAAAAAAATATCCATCTTCTTTTTAAGTATAACCCTTGGCCACAAGCCGAACCTTGTACTTTTCTATAGTGCCATTAGAGCTGAGCTTCTTCTTAAACACCCACTTATAACACACTAGTTTCCAACCATAAGGTTGTTCTGTGACTTCCTAAGTTTCGTTTGCGAGAATGAAATCCATTTCGCTATGAACTGTTTTCTTCCAGTAGTCTGCATCAGGAGATGCATAAGCTTTTGAAATATTATTGGGAGTATCATCCACAAGATACACAGTGAAATCATCATCAAAGGATTTAACAATCCTTTATCTCTTGCTCCTCCTTGGAGCTTCACTATCATCCTCCTCAGGAACTTGCTCATGTATTTGTTCCTCGTCATGAACTTGTTTATGTGGTTGTTCAAAAAACTCAACTGGCGTAATACGTTCAGAAATTATCTCAGAAAAAAGACTAGAGGTGCTATGTAAATCTTTTATGAGAAATATATGCTCAAAAAATATTGCATCTCGAGACTCCATAATTGTATTGACAAACATGTCAGATACCTCGGATTTTACTACTAAAAACCTATAGACAGTACTACGATGAGAGCTTGTGTTTCTTCGTTATTAGTACATTGACTTTCGCCAAGCACCCCTATGTGCGCAAATAAGAGAGCGATGATTTTCTCCCTATCCATTCTTTATATGGTGTTTTCTCATTATTCTTGGTAGGAACTCTATTCAGGACATGGTATGATATCAATATAGCCTCCCCCATAATACCTTAGATAATCTCATAGTGTCTAACATGGCATTGGCTAAATCAATCAATGTGCGATTCTTCCTTTCAACAACCCCGTTTGACTAGGGTCAATAGGGAGACGTCTTCTCATGAATAATACCATGTTCCTCACAGAAGAAGTCGAAAACTTTAGAAAAATATTCTCCACCACGATCCGACCTAAGTCTTTTGATCTTTCTTTCTAATTGATTTTCAACGTCTGCCTTATAGAATTTAATGTAGTCTAGAGCCTCATCTTTCGTTTTCAATAAGTATACATAGCAAAATCTAGTCGCATCATCAAATAATATCATGCGATACTTCTTGCCACCCTTTGTCAATGCACCATTCATATCACACAGATCTAACTGTATGAGTTCTAAAGGTACAAAATTTCTCTCCTCGGCTGCCTTGTGAGGCTTATGATGTTACTTTTATTACACACAAGTTTGACACTTAGAGCCTTTGACAATACAAAGCTTTGGAATTAAATTCATACTGGAAAGGCGAGACATACGACCAAAATTTATATGACATAATCGCGAATGCCAAATCCTAGCATGATCACTGACATGGCCACAAATATGATTCTCGGATTTATTATAAAAATTAGATAGGAAAAATGAAACAAGCCTCCACACTCATAGCCTTTACCAATAAATAAACCATATTTGACACAACTACTTTATTAGACTCGAACACCAATTTAAACCCGTCTCTTAAAAGAAGGGAGCCGCTCACTAAGTTCCTATTTATTGAAGGAACATGCTGCACTTTCTTTAGCTGCATGATCTTTCCCAGAGTAAACTTCAGAATTACCATGCCAACACCACGAACAAAAGCATGTGACCTGTTCCCCATTAGGACGGAGGAATCCTGAGTGATCTGATAAGAAGTGAACAATGAAATATCATCACACACATGTACATTAGCACCTATATTAATACACCAATTAGAAGATTGAGTCACTGAAAAAATAGAGGGTAAATTACCATACCCTTCAATTCCTCCTCCAGTGTTTCTAATGGTCACATTGATAGACTTTGAGTTATGCCTTTGCTGAATCTACTTTTCTTTGAGATCTGGATAATCCTTACCAAAGCGTGTAGTCTCACCGTATACATAGCAAGCTTTGTCCCCTTCGTTATTCGACTTCTTCTTTTTGAAGTTGGTAGTTTGATTGGCTTTATTTCTCCCTTTGAACTTATCATGAGGGGACTGTGTCACTAGATTAGTGGTTGACTGGTTCTCGCCTCCTTTTCCAGGTGCATCCTTAGCCCGAACTTTCTCCTCAACATCAAGAGACTCTATCAAACTCTCAACAGTAATATCTTATCTCTTGTTTCAGAGTAGTGGCAAAATTCCTCTATAAAGAAAGTAATTTGGCAATGATGCCCCCAGCCACAAATCTATCGGGTACTTTGATGCTAAGGAGATCAAGTTCCTTCACAATGCACTGTATCTTATGAGCCTACTCAATTATAGAACGGTTGTCAGCCATCTTGTAGTCATGATACTGCTCCATGATATACAGTTCACTGCTCGCATCAGATGCATCGTATTTAGTATTCAGTGTATCCCACAACCCCTTCGCATCTTTGATGTGCATATACATATCACAAATAGGATCAACAAGAACACTCAAAATACATCCCACAAAGATTGTAGAGTAAGGGTTCCTTCCGATTTGCCATTAACAACCCAATATACATTCATCGCAATGAGCAACAATGTGACCTTCACTTGCCATCTCTTGAAGTGCATACGAAAAACTTGCCCGACCTCAGCGCATCAGCAAATCCAGCCACAGTAAACCCTAAGTTTCTATAATAAGGTTTTTTATTGCTAGAAATATAAGAATTTTGTAGGTTTAATTTAATCCATAAATTATTCATGAGCGTATACTGATAAACTAACACATTCATATTATTAGAGCATAATCTAGATATGTCTATGATAGAGCTACATATGACTAGATGTACTATACTCGAAATTAGAAACCACAGAAAATAAAGTACGAATAACATGATTTTTACATACTGGTCCTGCATTGTGGAGGTTGTTGAAGATGCGGGTTGCGCCATGTTCACGACACGATCGATCCTGTTGACGACACGCTGGATTTGTTGACGATAACAACGAGTAGCGTCCAGGTGACTGGAAGATGAGCCGTAGTGAAGAACTTGAGCAGTGACACAAAGTGCTTTCCAAAAACATTATCTGTCCTCTCCCGGTGCAAGATCTCAAAAGAGAGGCCTTCGGAGACCTGCTCTTCCGTTTGTCGGTGCATACCGACGTCAAGATGGAGTAGATTACAGCGGTAGCGCAACAAAGTGAGGAAGAGACAAAAACCCTAATTCTTATATAAACTCATGTAATGAGAGTATTTCTAAATTAAAGGCTACTATCTAATTAGTGGTCTATATTATTAGCTCCAATGAGGTAGAGGTCCTTATTTATATATATATATATATATATATATATATATATATATATATATGTGTGTGTGTGGAGAATTAGGGATGGAGGGCTTCATGATATATGGCACTAATTAGAGAGTAACTTATCTCTATCTCTATTAGCAATATGATATTAATAGATAAGAGTCTCGTAATAAGTCGTCTCTCTATAAAATGATTTTTTGAGATTTATTAAAAATTATTAAAATTATATGAGTCTTTATAATTCTAACACATATGTCATCCTCATAATGAATAACATATCATAGATTATATAGTTATTTGATAGCGTACTGTACATTTATACTCAGAAGTTCTTCTCAAGGAATAGCGACAGAGTTCATTACCAAGCATGATAAGAAAGAAATCAGCTCATGTCAGTTGCAGATCCACTGGGATCGATCGAGCAACGTGACCCACCGCTCATTAGCATTATCCCATGCATCATCGTCCCACCAACATAAGCAGACAGCAACTCGATCGTGGGGATTATTCCCTGGGGGCGCGATCAGGGAAGCAGAGCGCGGATCTGCTCCCCAGCCAAACGCACTTGTGCTAGTGTGCGTATCAGGCACCAGCTAATGCTGCCTCCCCTTGGAAATGCCGGTGCATGTACGCACACATGATCTTGTGCCAATTCCACTTCCCCACGTCGAGAGCGAGTAGCACAGCTGCAGCCTACAGCTAGCTAGCGATTGTATTTTAAGGCTTACTTGATAGTGTTTCTGCTCTAAAAATTTGTAGAGTTGTTTATAGTTCTTGAAATTTTTAAGTTATAGCTTTAGATAGATTGATAATATTTGATTTAGCTATCTTATTCTTATTTTAGATTGAAACTAGATATTTAAATCATTTTATTTTATTCTATAAATTTTTTGAAGTTATAGTACTGCTAAACAAGATCTTAGTAGTACATATGTCCGCCCTGATCTGCTTGTGTGGTAGGATAGGATACTAAGAGGAATGCGAGAGCGCATGAACTTGCAGTGCATTGAGGTGCCAACTGCCAAAGGACGAACAGTACAGGAGCGCAACTAAGTGAGCTAACGATTGGGCCATACGTGCCACTTACTCGTCACTACTGCCGCGTTTTGTAGACAAACCATCGAAGCACGCCGCTGCGCGGCCACGCTGTACCAACCGCCCGTTGTTCACACGTTGTATAACATCAGGATCTCTATGTTTCATATATCAGTCTAAAGACTAAGTAGTTGATGTATATAGTATAATAATTATAACATTATAGTCATATAATATATATATAAATTATTAATATTTACAACAATACAAATATATTAAACCATAGAGTATTATAAGTCTTGGCCAACAAACTAACAAAAGCACAGTGAAATAATAATCCAAAATCACAGACAGAGTGCGAACATGACCACTAATCTACCTTTCATCTGCGCCTTCGTCTCCAGTAAATTCAGCATCTGCTTTCTCATCTGAATGAAAGCAAGAATTAGCACGGAATGTACTCAACAAATTATATACTTCAAAGTGTTGATAGATGCATAAAAAATATCTCAAGAACAAGGTCTTACGGTTTAGTTTTAAGCGCAAACAATTTATATAAGTATCCAGTTATATTCTCTACTATTAACTTTGAAAACAGTGTAAACAAGGTAACAAGTATATTGAGGATTTTCGGTCCTTCGGTCTTGAGAGAGACTACACCTCACTCCGCAGTTCATATCATTATGTCTGATATATCTCTAGTACCACACGGCTCATGAAGAACTGAGCCAACAACCTCATCACACGGACATTTAGGACACACGCCCCAAGTCTAATCCAGTGAGGTCATTGCTTTGCATATCGATGACTGTGGACACGACTATTTGGATAGACTTACACTCTGCAAAGGTTGTACATTGTACCACGCGATATGCTCAGCCTCTATCCATTGCAAGCAGAGGAGCGAATAATATCGAGATCACGTACCCATCAAGCATGTTGCTACACGATCCACACACAGAAAAAATAGGGGTTTAGAGTATTGGATTAATTGTGGCTCGATAGCCATTGCAATCTCACCAACCAGCTCTCGTACTGCGCACAGTAATGAGTCTTTTCCCGAGTTCTCGTTGTACTCCTACCTCCAGAGTGGGCACTGAGCTCAGCTAATGGAGTGCGAGATCAAGTCCTACCCATACAGAACGCATGGTTGCACTAGGGTGGTTTAGCATGATGACGTAATAATTTGGTATTTATACGACATGGGCGTGCATTTCAATTAGCAATGAATACTACAAAGGTAACTCAAGCCCTCAAGAGCATCCTCTACTAGAGGACTACTCTACTTACCTCACGAAAATAGTTTTCACCCATTTCACACACCACCCACCATATCCCACACCACATCAAGGATTCCACAATCAACAAAGATTCATGACATATGAGTTGAATTGATTAAATAGTGAAGTGACATCTCTGAAGAGATGTATTCCACTAGTGACATCTTCGAACATAATGCATTGCATCCTAAGCATGCTAGATATTACAGTGTTGTCTGATGTTAATATAGATAACGACATGTAAATTCTAGGGTGACATGTATTCTGGATAAGACATTTAAGGCATGATAATTTGTTTGATAGGATGTAACTCCTGCAAGTAGTTGAAATAGCACAATACATAGCGCATGCGATAATAAGTCATATTTTAAGTTGACCAATTAGATTATTGCAAAACATGGACTCAAAATGATCAAGAAGATATGACTTGCCTTCTCCAAAGTCTTCTTCTAAACCTGGTCGAAGCCAGGGTCCTTTAGCTTCTGACGAAATCCTTTGGTTATACAAACGCGATTATGATCAACAATGGCCTATACTATAACAGAATCAAACAACACCAAATGGAATACCAAATGAGCCCTAATACATATCACACTGTGATATAAAGATATATCTCAAATTTAGACAAAAGAATCATTGGAATTGAAGTCAAAACGGAGAAGTTATGACCCCCGAAAAATTTAACCTAGAAATAAATCAAGAAAATAGAAAATTGCACTATTCATAGGGGGACCCACACATGGGACCCCACTGAATAGTACAATGGGCCCATTGAACAGTACAAATTGAGCTGGATTGGGCCTAGATTTGGCCTTGGACTTGGGCCTTGGCCAGGTTGCTTAGTGCCAACCGACAGTGGTTGGGTCGACTGGCTTTGTGGGCTTTAGCAGCTGAGCTGGCCCACAAGGGCATGGCCTTGGCGTGCTGGCCTTGGCCAGCAGGCCGACCATGCTTGGGCCAGCCGTGTCCCGCTGTGCTGACCGGGTCGAGCCAGGAGGCCAAAGCAGCCACACGCACGCGCACAACTCACCTAGCAGAGCAGCGGCAAAGGGGGGGGACTACGGTGAGAAATAGCGGCAGCGCAACACCGGAATTGTGTTCCCGCTAGGGACTCATGATGAATGGGTGTTGAGCCTCTACGCGGGCATGCAAACTCGTTTTGGGGGTTAACTACGACATGCAGTGGGTAGAGCAGCGTTAGACAGTGGCCGGAGCAGGTCAAGGCAGCGGTAGAAGAACTGGGAAGCACAATCACACGAGTGGTGCTCTCTGCGTACCTCCAAGCCACCCTAGGTGCTTCTAAAACTACACGGCATAGCAGGCGGCTCAACAGAGGGCAAAGCAAGCGGCGACAACAAGCTCAACACGATGACGAGGAAGAATCCAACGGCCGAATCATCATCGCACGAAAGTAGAGCTAACGGGCAATGACACGCTAGCTAGGAAGGAGAAAGAGGGGATGGAGAAGCTCATCGAGCTCAGAGACAGCAAAGGGCAGGGCGACGACCTACGGTGTGACGCTTTGGAGCGCTCCCTTCAGGCTCCTATATGAGGAAGGGTGGCATGGGGAAGAGGACAAGCTTCTAGTGCTCCTCAGCTGCTCGTGGGGGAGAGACGACTATAGGGTAGCGATGGAGCAGACGGGGAAGAAAGGGGGAAAAGAGGCTGGGCTTCCCTTTTTATAGCGAGCAGCGTCTCGGTGAACATGATGGTGGCGATGTGGTGCCCACCTTAAATCGCGTGGCATGGAAGCTCTGCGTTGGCCATGCGCATGCGATAGACGTCGAAGTCACGTGGTGTCAGGAGCGGCCTCAGGCTACGCGTGAGAGAGTAGAGAGAGAGAATGGGCAGTAAGAAAGTCATCGACGCATTGAATATGCTGCCTGTAGTGGCTGTCAGAACCCCAACCTCAGGTTCCTCTATGCCTCCTATATCAGTCTCTGTATCAGGTAGCTGATATGCACATAACCAATAGAACAATATCAAAAACATACTTCAAATAAAATAATTACCTAATTGGGGCAAAATATGGTCTTGTGGATAAGGATCCACGACAGATTAGCCAGGCAGAAGAGCCTATAGCGGAGCAGAGTGAAACAAGCAGAACAACCCAATGTCACAAGCAACTCGGGTGCGGACGCAACCTTAGACTTCTTATTTTTAACTTCATTTGGGTTGATGTTGATCTACATCTCAACAGTCTAAAAGCAGCAAGACTGAGTACGAAAGGTAATCAACAAGTCATATACTACTTAAATATGTTGATAGATGCATAATGAATTATTCAAGAATAGGGCTTTATGGTATAGTTTTAAGCATAAAACAGTTTTATATAGGTATTCAATTGGGTTCTCTACTATTAACCTTTAAAATTGTTTGAATAAGAAAAACCAAATGAAAAGGTATATCAGGGGTTTTTTCGGTCCTAGGAGGGGCTACACCTCGCTTCGCAGTCCCTATCATTATATCTGGTATACCTCTAGTACCACACAGCTCCTGACAGATTGAGCTAGCAACCTCATCACACGGATATCTAGTCCGCACACTCGCTCATCAGGACAGAAACCCTGAGTCTAGTCAAAAAGGTTCTGCCTTCGCATGTCTATGACCGTGGACACAGCTATTCGAATAGGTTTATACTCTGCATATGTTGTACATTGTACCCACATGATATGCTCAGCCTTCAACCGTTGCAAGCGACGGAGCAAATCACACTGAGACACTTCAATCACCTTTCCTGCTGGGCTTTTCTATGAGACACCCTAAGTACTAGAGGCCTTGTACTAAATGCCAGGTTCTATTTTTAAGCACCTGCGAGTCTCTGTACATTCAAACAAAGGGACAAATAGTCATTTTACTTCTCATTGCTCTAGCCTACTAGTATGATGCCCAATCCAGTCTAGTGATAGAAAAGTCTAGTCCTACTCATACAGGACGTATGGTTGCACTGAGGTGGCTTAAGCATAGCGGCGAAATGACTCGGTCCTTAAGCGGCCAGGGTAGACATCTTCTGGAAATGAATACCACAAAGGTAACTCAAGCCCCCAAGAGCATTCTTCCTGCCACCCGCCAAAACAGTTTTCACCCATTTTAACACATCTCCCATCATATCCCACACGACATCAAGGATTTCACAACCATCACAGAATTCACAACCCTCAAGGATCCATGGTATGTGAGTTAATTTGATAAACAGTGAATTGATATCTCCAAAGAGATGCATTTCAAGGTGACATCTCAGAGGAGACATCTTCAATCCTAAGCATGCTAGATATCAAGGTGTCGTCCAACGTTAATATATATAATGACAGGAATCCTAGGTTGATATGTATTCTAGATGTTGACATTCAAGGCATGACAAGTGTTGATAGGATTAACTACTACGAGCCGTTTGAAAGAAAACATAATACATATCATATGAAATAATAAGTCTTGTTTTAGTTGATCTTGTAGATTATTTGAAAACATAGGTTCAATATGATCAAGAAGATAGGACTTGCCTTCATGAAGGTCAATTCTTCTTTTCGTTCGAATCTTCCGAGTTCTTCATCATCAGACCTCTTCTTCAGTTCCTTCCTCACGTCCTTGCTTAGACTCTTGACTTTGAGCCTATGCAGATTAACGACGAAAAGTGCACAGCGACTAAGCAACGGAACACCAGAGCAAAACCAAAGGAAACAATAGAGCGAAAGAATAACAATTGGGAAAACGACGAAAGCTAACCTAGAAAAAAGATAATCGGCAATACTTAGCTAAGTGAAACTGATATACAGAGACTAGTGAGGTTATCTAACGAAGGAAGGTCAAGTTATTAGCCTAGTTATTTTATTAACTTTAGAGAAAAGCCTAAACAATTTACTAACAACCATGTGAGCATTTATTAGCTTAACGGTTGAAAGATCACAATTTGGGTTTCTATGTGTAGGTGAGTACACGTGTATCGATATAAACGTATGTGTGGTACTTATGTTTATATGTATGTGAGCATGCATATGTATATACGTAAGTATAACCCTAGGTGATTATATGTGCTTAATTGTCAGATTAATTATTCTAATCCATAGCACTAAACCAATGTTATCTAGTAATTAAACTTAATTACTTAGTGTTACTCAATGGCTACTCTAGTTAAGCTATACACTATTGCTATGGTAAAAACGTGCATGCAATTAATTTAACTAGGTTAAATTACTGCATTAATCTAATTAATTAATTATTAAAAGAGGATACTTAATTAATTAATTACTAATGTTAAATTATTCTATTATATTCTAATTACTGATATTTATTTATTTATCAGCTACACTGGTTAACCTATTACATTAATAAAACTAAGATTAAATCTATAGGCTACAGCATGAAATAATAATCTATTTCTAAACATTTAATTAAAAGATTAATTCTTTATTTTATTCTAAAAATTATTCTTCAATTAACATGATGATTAGACCCATACTTATGCTAGATTATCATAGGTGACTAAGCTATGATTACAACCTAAACATGGTTATTGAATTATCTAAACTCAACTTTAATTAAATATGAAACTAATTCTAGTTAAACGCCATGACATGAAAATAAATACTAGACAAGAAAATAAATGAACTCCAAAAATTACAAGACTTGGCAGGGAGAAAGATTATGATTTTAGAGGAATATCGGCGAAAGAATCACCAAAATCGGAGTTGAAACGGAGGAGTTATGACCGACGAAAGATTTATCAGAAATGATATCCTAAAAATTGAAAAAAGGTACTATTCTACGGACTTGGTCCACTGAACTTGTGAATCGGTGTGAGATTTGTGAATGTGGTGCATCGTAGACTGGAGGGAGCGGTGCTGTCAGAGGGAGCCATGGACTTGGTGGACCGGGGGGGTTCGAGTGTTTGGTCCACTGTGGACCGATCCTGTGGACTGGAGATTGGTGGGGCCCACGTGTAAGAGTGAGAGAAAGAGAGAAGGCCGGTCGATTTTGCTCGTGTGTGTGAGGCTCAAAGAGAGAGTGGAGGAGAGGGAAGCGACACCGGGATGGAGTGAGGAGACGTTGAAGGGGAGGGAGGTGGCTGGAGGGCGGTCAGCCGGGGGAGGAAGGAGACCGGCGGCATGGCTTACTGGCTGAGTGGAGCTCAGCTTGGCGGTGGCTCGAACTCAGGTGACTTGGGCTCACCGAGGAGAAAGGGAGAGCCGGGGAAGAGGGAGGGAGCTCGTCGGCGATGGCGGCACGGAGGAGGTGAAGGTGGAGGTGGCAAGAAAAGCCGGGGCGACATGTGAGAAAGGAAGGTCGGACCGGTGGAGCGGCGCGGCGGGTTGCGGCAAGCACAGGTGGCACGAAGGCACGTGCGGTTGAGTGCATGGGGTGACACGGTTGCAGTAGGAGGCGGCGTAGCGTGATGGAGCTGCGTACCAGGAGCGCAGGGGAGGCGACGACCTGGGGAAGGGTCGGGATGACGTGGCGGCCTGGCCACGGTGTGGGATGGTGGAGTGGTGGTGCGCGCAGGACGGCGGTATGGCTCGACGTTGAATGGGATGGCGCGCTCATGGCTGCGCTACCGAGTTGTTGGTGGTGCGGAGAGACGACGCGCGGGCGGCACAACGGTAGCACGACTTATGCGGCAGTGGCCAGGAGATGGGCGCACAGCGGCTACGCTTGGTGGTAACACCTGTGGCTTAACATAGAGGATTAGAGGGGTGATTGGGAGAGGGAGGCTCACCATGAAGACGCGGGCGTTGTGGAGCGTGGTCGTGCTTGTGTTGTGGTGGTCAATGGAGCGAAGGACGCACGGGTGTCACGTCCCAACATGCTAATACGTAATTAGGCATGCATAATCATTATCGCATGTGCTTGCACGTGTTTGTTTATCAAAAACTAGTTAAACATGTCTCAAACACCTTGGAGATGGTGTAGAGCACTTTGGAGAATCCCTATATGCCTTGGAGAAGGAAAAGAATAGAAGGAGGATGATGAGGGGAGACTTAAGAAAATTTCAGCAAAAGAACCCCCTCGCAGTCTGACCAGTGTCACCCATGGTCTAACCACCAGGTGCACCGCCACGTGGATTTTCCACGGTATGACCGCCTGAGCTCGCAGTCTGACCGCCAGCACACAGAGGCTTGGGTTAAGTGGATCAATCACTTCATTTTGCTCTCTCCCTCTCACTTTTCTCTCACTCTCCCTCTCTCCACCCAACCCTAGAGAGAGAAAGAGTGATCTGCTCGTCACGTTCAAAGGCCGAAGATCAGAGGTGGGAACTACTATAAGTTGTCCGAAAGACTTCCCAAGTTTTCCCCCCTCTTCTCCCTCGTCGAAGACCTGTTCATTGTATGTAATTTTCACCACTACTCCAGGAGCCAATTTGCGAATTGGAGCCTCCCCGAAGCATTCCAATCCAATAGAAAGATTCCATAAGCTGAGGTGAGATATCCCCTACCTTTTCCACGTTGTTTCTGAGCTCGATTCGACCCTCGTGTCATTTAGGCCCAAGTTCAACCTAGCCTAAATCCAATCCATGGGTTATTTTGAGTTTCGCTCGGTGAATGATGTCCAAATCACTTTAGAAATACTTCATAAGTCCCACAGAGTATTTTAGTACCCTTCTTTGTCGAAGGTCTCACCATAATCCTCGCCGGTGACCCCGCAAAGATGCTACCGGTAAGGTCTGGCAGTCTGACCGGCACTAGGGCTGGTCTGATTGCCAGTTAGGGACCGGAGAATCTGAGTTGAAAACTTATACAGGAATCTGACCGCCACTTGGGCTAGTCTGACCGTTGGTGGGCGATCTGACCGTTAGAGGCCAAAACTCTCTGCTAGTCGCCAGTCAGACCACCACCTCTATGTCGGTCTGACTGCCAGCCTGTTAAAGCTAGGTATACTTAAGTTACCTTGTCTGGGGTTTCAAACTTCGAAACCCTAATCACTTAGCTGTCTTTTGCAAATGTTTTTAAAGCTGGATGCTCTATTATACTTCAAACATGCATCATATACGTGTTTTTTCGTCGTTCACTTTTTTTATTCATTGCATTTTGATTAGTTTAGTGGGTGTTGCACTGCCGGTCTAAGCAAGTGATGGCGACGCCTACCTTATGGAGTTTTGCGAGTGTTGTGAAGGAAGTATCAGGCTAACCCCAGGGCAGCAAGTCAAGCATCTAAGCATATTGCACCCTTTGTTCAATTGAATGAAGTCTAAAATTGATAAATTACGCTTATGTATGTCTCATGTTTTGAGTCACATGTCGGGCTCATTCGGATAGAACCAATGTTGAATTGCATATCCTCTACCTTCAGTTGTTAATTATCCTCATCCTTGTTGCCTCAGTAATGTTGTTGATGTCTATCTTAAGAGTTGTTGGACATGCTTAGCAATGCATAGATCCTCGATAGAAGTCAAGCGACGGTGATGCTGTTGTTCGTGAGCATAGGGCTCACTTATGGTTTACAAATACTTTTATGATGTTGAGATGGTTGGATGAGTGGTGAGTAAGAGGCGAGATGTGGGTAGTGTTAGGGGTGTTTTCTGCTCAGGAGCAGTCCTCAAGACAGTTCGAGAGAGGAACCGAGACACCGTAGACCGCATGCATTGTTTAAGACTGTCCGTCAGTGCAGTTATCTCTAGCACTTATCTTACTCACCACATACCGATCTAATGGTAAGATGAGCTGAATACCTCTGCAGCTGTGATCATTTGGACTGGAACACCGATGGTGTGATCAAACGGGCTTGTAGAGATATCTAGTTTGCTCTGGGAGTAGTTCTAGATACCTCCACACTAAGCGATGCATGATCCAAACAGTTGGGAGTTATTGGGAAATGTTGACATAAGTAGCCCCTTGCGTGGGCCTGTGTGGACACGTGAGCCATATGGTCCTCGAGTCATGTGGGTCCAGGAGTATCCCCTATAGGGTGTAAAAATATTTTGAAATGTCGCGCTCTCGGTCATGAGCATGCTTCTACTCATTTGCATCGGTCGTAGAGTTACGAATGTGAGATGGATGGTGTGTTGGGTAATGTTGATGGCTGGTTATTGATGTTTTTCTATGGTTCCATTTATATTTATATACAGGTTGGTAGTTACAGGTTTGGAAGGGTATGTTGGTTATGTTTAGATGCTTACATATATGTGTCTAGGTTGCGGGCGCATATATTTTAATCAATATTGTGGCCTTTTTTCTTGCTAATGGCCCATTGCATAATCCTAGGAGTCAGGTTATATGTACCCTATATGGATTAAGTCTTGCGAGTACCTTCGTACTCAAATGCTCTACAGGTTTTGCAGGTGAGGAAGAGGCGGTGTTTGGCTACTTCATGCCTACAGATGCTAGCGGTGAGAATGAGTTGGCAACTACTCGGGGGTCGCGCTTTTGGGGGTGAAGCCTAAGGGTATATGGTTTCACCCATCTTTTACTATCTTTAGCTTTTATTTCCGCTGCGTAGTTTCTTTTTTAGTTAGGAGTTGATCAGTTTTAGTATCCTTCTAGATCCCTTTTATTGTAAGTTGTTAAACTTTTAAATGGTTAAGAACTTGTAATATGATTTAATTACTCGCTCTTTATTAATCTTGGTTATGACTGCTTATGTTGGAAAGGCATGTGTTCCGATCTTGGGCACAAAATACTTGCGGGGACTACCGGGATGATATTTTGATTAATCATCAAGGATGTGATTATGAATAATGATCATCCTAAAGATTAATTAGAATAATGTTTGGACGACTCCTCACAATGGGCGTGATTGGTGAGCAGCGGCGCGCGTGAAACGATGTGTTGGCACGCGGGACGGCGTGGCTTGCGGGCTAGTGACTATGCGATGCTTTACGCTCTGTGGCGATGTGGCGTGTCACGCTTGACGGCAGTACGACGGTTGAGGCCGGGCGGCTCGCTAATGGGTTGCGGCAGGACTGGCTGACAGCGCGAAGGAGCACGTGGTCTCGGGACGGCGGCTCGCGGTTGGACAACACGGATGAGCAGCAGCACGGAGGAGAAGCTCAGCTGCTGCTGTGTGTATGCTCGTATGTGTAGACTTGTGTGTATGGGGAGGATTGCTTGCAGAGAGAGTGAAGGAGAGGAAATTGGTTTTGGCTACTCGTGAAAATATCGGCGTGAGGGGAGTGATGGCAGGTGTTGCTACCACATTGTGAGCACAACCGGCGGCTGGTGAGTTGGGTGGGAGCAGAGGGGCTGAAAATGTGCTGCTGCTGTGGTGTGAACACGGTAGGCGATGGCGATGGCAGCGGCGTGGTCCATTTTTCCTGCTCGGTGAGGAAGATTAGAGGCAGAGAGAGATGAGAATGAACAGAGAGAGATTTGTATGACAATTCAAATGAATGACTTGAATTTGAATTGAATTGGTAATTCAAATTGTATTTGGATTTGAAATGGACATTATGTTGGAACGATGAATTGGAAGAATTGGATTATAACTCGAATGATTTGAATTGTATTTGAATACGAATCGATGAAGATTTGAATGAATCAGGATTTGGGATTAAATTCAAATAGGAGTATTTAAATTTGGATTTGGCATCAATTCAAATAAGAGTATTTGAATTTAGGATTTGAATTTGAGATTGATTCAAATAGAATATTTGAAGTTGGATTTGAAATGGAGTTTGGCATTAATTCAAATATGGGTATTTGAATTAGGAAAAGATCAGAACATGAAACCTCGGGACTTGAGAGAGGTTTTGAATTCAAAAGATTTGAATTTGATTGAGTTTTAGATGGAAAGAATCTAAGAAATAGATTTGAATTTGAGAGAGGTTCAAATTCAAATCTCCACTCAAAGAACCATAAAAGTAATTAAACCAAAAATGCATATACTCAATTTATTGCAGGGATTAATTTATAAATTAATTTGGTGCTTTTTGAAGTACTTAGCTAAAATAATATATTTGAATACACACATACAAGTGTGTGTGTGTATGTGTGTGTGTGTATATATATTCAAATATTTATTTCCTTGATTTGATACTAGTTTAAATAATTAGAAAAAAAAATAAACATGAGTGGATTTTGTTATATTTCTAAATGCTAAAACTCAGGGTGTTATAATGTCAACACAACGCGGTGGATGCATTGGAGGAGGGAGACGAGTGCAACAACGGTGGGGTCCACACGGCAGGCAGGCAAGAGCTGGTGCGGAGAGGGGCGTGCGGCTGGATGGCTGACACGTGGGCGGCGCGAGTGCGTGGGCTGGCGGGTGCGGGCGTGTCAGCCCGGGTGAGCACGAGGGGAGGAGGAAAGGTGCTGGGCCGAGCAGCGTGTGACGACCCAAACTCGAAGAAGGAGAGGGACAGGAAGGCCGAGCTGGCTGGCCGTTTTGCTGTGTTGCACAAAGAGAAAGAGAAGGGAGGCAGCCCAAGAAGGATAAAATGATTTGGTGTTTGATTTAGGTAAATTCAAATGGAAGCATTTAAATTTGGTTTGAATTTGATTTTGGGTTTGGCATAAATTCAAATAAGAGTATTTGAATTAGGGGTTTGGATTTGAAGCTCTGACTTTGGAAGATGATTTGAATTCAAAAGATTTGAATTTAATTTGGATTTTAGCTCAAAAAGAATCTATTGCCGACTCACCACAAAAAAAAAAAGACTTAGTAGCACTTCCTCCTAAATGACTTTGTTAGGATTGAAGAATTGGCCCGAACTGTTCCATAGATTCCCACGCGTCGTAACCTTTTTCTTTTCTCCCTTCAAATAGAGGAATATATTTGAATTTGAGAGATATTCAATTTTCAAATCTCCACTCAAAGAATCATAAAAATAATTAAACCATAATACATACAATTCAATTTATGCAAGGGTAAATTTAGAAATTAATTTAGCGCTCTTTGAAATATTTAACCAAAATAATAAATAATATATTTGATTATATATAAGTATATATATTCAAATATATATTTCTTTAATTTTATATTATTTTAGCTATTTAGATTTTTAAAAAATTGAATTTTGCTTTATTTTAAATGCTAAAAATGGGGATGTTACATGTTTCCTCTCATTAGTCCGATCGAAATTAAGTTTTTTTTCTCGGCAATGATCTTAGTTTGCGTACGGCTCGATGATGTGTGATCTTTCTTTCTTTGATTTTTGTTCTTGCGAGGAGGTGATGTTATCATTGATCATTGAGGATATGTACTTTTTTTAAGCAATGGAGGATATGTACTTGACTATCTCTAATTATATTCTATTTATTTCGTTCCTTTCTCGATTCCCTTTTCCGTTCTCATTCCCTTTATTTTCTCTCATCTTCTACAGCTTCTCTTCAAGAAGAATCGCAAAGGGAAAGGAGAGAGAATCCCGTCCTGGAGGGAATGACTTTGGAAATCCCTTCGTGACGGGAACCGTGAAGGGAAACCGTTAGAGCGCTAAAGAGAACGAAAATTCTGTCATAAAGGGATTTTGGATCTTAAAGAAAATCGTTGAAGATGGTCTTAGGTGAATGTCGGTGCGGACAACTTAACGCATGAAGAACGAAACGTTAAACAATTGGATACGGGAATTCGGGCTAGAGCAGTTGTTGGTTGGTTGTGGCGTACACTTGAGTCCTTGATAACTATACTGCAACAGATACAGGCTGATTCGTGGGCCTGATTTAATACGGGGTAGATGTAGCAGGAATTGCACTTAACAATTAATACCAATGGAATGGCATCCTCTAGCTAGCTAGTTTCTAAACATCTAAATTAAGGCAGCAGATTTGCATTGGGATCTTCAGTTGTTCTCGACTGAAAATTAGAGGATTCTGACAGTGACATGGCTTGCAAGCCCAGCTACTACGCTACTACGGTGGTACCTGGTTGGTCGGCCTCCGTCTGAACTTTACTTGTACTCTACTAGAACAAGCTAGGTATATATCGCTGCATGAACTTATACTTGCTACGTTTGACATACGGTAATTCGTTTCTACTCTCTAGGACTAATTTCAGCTCATGCATGATTGCATGTCTATCTATCCCGACTGGTAAGAGCAGCGTCACAAGAGTTTCCATATATATATATATATCATTTTTCTCAAGCTAATTACCAATTCATAGTTGCAAAATTCAGAACGGAGCGCCCGAATCATATACTATCCATGTGTTGTCAAAGAATTTTCCCGACGCACTCATTCAGATTTCAACTCAGGCACTCAGGGTCGAGTATACTACGTATTTTCTGAAGTCCACCTAGGGCGGCCTGTGACCGCCGTACGTGGGCTCGGTCAGCGGCGGCCTCAGCCGAAGGCTCTCGTTCCCGGTAGGTGAGGTGCCTCGCCCATGCGGCACACCTGGTGCGCCCCCGTCCAATCACGTGCCTCCTCTCCTCGGCGCCCATGCCCAGCAAAGCATGCCGCACGCACTGATCCAGACATCCAGCCACCTGCACGACCCGAGAGTACATACATATTCTTCTGCTTCTGTCACTGTCCCGGTGGTGATCGCCGGCTGCATCCGGACATCCGCGCCCGTTCGCGCCGTCCCGGAGCGCCGTGTGGCAGGTCGTGGACTGGCCATCTGTCTCGCCGCCAGAACCTCAGGTATAGGGATAGCTCTACCACTACCGTTTATAGGTATTTCAAGGAAAGGATTCTATTGAAACCCGTGTCACAAAAAAATTGATAGGGAATCAGAATAAGTTCTTCTAAAATTTAAAATCCTCACATTCCAAGCAATGGTTTAGCGACGATGCAAACAAAACTATACGTACCTAGTGTCAGAAAGAACTGCTACACACAGGGCGATCGAGTGAACAGCTTGTGCCGTGTCCATCCGGGGCGGTGTCGGTTTGCCGCTCGCGCCACGCTCACGAAGAAATTATAGCAAGATATCGCTAGAGCAAATCCGATATCTATCTTGGATTTTCCTTGAAGAAATAGATACTCATCCATTTATAGGTCGGTCTCTTTATGACAGAATGGCAGCATCGATATTCCATCCATAAATATTTTCTCCGATTTTCTCCGAGGCGAGATAACCTTCCGTCGATACATGCACACAGCGGCGGATCCCAGAAGGGCTTGGGGCTGGCTCAAGCCCACTACCCCGCACGCACTTCGGAGGTTCCTTAAGTACTTCAATTTTTAGATATAGAAGAGGAGGAAGAAGAGAATAAGAGAAGGAAGAGTAAGAAGAAGAAAAAAAAAGAGAGAGGAGGAAGAACAAGAGAGACCTTACTTAGTTTTTGGCTTTATCCGCCACTGCATGCACACGTATCTTCCGGGAGGGCAGTACGTACGTGTCACAAATATGGAAGCATATCTGTCATACTCACCCTATCACACGAAGTCACGAACACACTCACCCTGCAACAGAATCATGAGCCATGGCCTTATCCCAACACGGAGCCAAAACGGACGGCGCAGGTCGCAGAACCCCGAAACCAACACGCCGTGAACCGTCGGATCACGTATCCAGGCACCAATGCCGTGACCACCAAGTCGCTCGCAGTCACGACTGGACCCCGCATACGTGTGCGCGTGGGCCCCGTGCCGCTTACCGCCCCCGCGCGCCGCCTGCACGGCTGCGCCCTTCGCCGCACAGGCCGCACCACTCACTCTCCCACCCAGCCCTCGCCCGCGCCCGTGCGCAGCTATATATCTCTCTCCACCCAGCCAACGCCTCCATCAAGCCACGCTCACACACACCCACCACTTTCCTACTTGTCCACCTCTCTCTCTCTCTCTCTCTCTGCTCCGTGGTCAACTCTGCGATCGGGCCGGAGATCTCCCCATGGAGCTCGACGCCCTCGACGTGTCCAGCAAGCCGCATGTGCCGCCGCCGCCGCAGCCGATGGACTCGTGGGCAAGCGGAGGGCGCCGGTCGAAGCGCCACGCCGGGAGCACGGGCGGAAGCGCCAACCAGTCTGAGGAGGAGTACCTCGCGCTCTGCCTCCTGATGCTCTCGCGCGGCGTCCGCGGCGTCGCTGAGGACGGCAGAGGAGTCGCCAGGAGCACGGGCGCGGCCACGACGGCGGCGGCGAAGGCGAGCCAGGGATACGAGTGCTCGGTGTGCGGCAAGGTGTACGCGTCCTACCAGGCGCTGGGCGGGCACAAGACGAGCCACCGGAAGCAGTCGGAGCCGTCGCAACCTGCGCAGGCGGCGGCGCCGGCCTCGCCCGGCGACGAGGCGTCCGGCGGCAGCGCGCAGGAAGAGAAGGTGCACCGGTGCTCGCTCTGTCTTCGCACGTTCCCGTCGGGGCAGGCGCTGGGCGGGCACAAGCGGCTGCACTACGAGGGCAGCGCCGCGGTGGCGGCGGACGGGGTCAAGGACAAGAAACCCGTCAAGGCGAAGGCCAGCGTAGCTACGGCCACGGAGGTGCTGCGGGACTTCGACCTGAACCTACCGGCGGCGGCGGCCGCAACCGTAGCCGTGGTGACGAGGGAGGAGGACGAGAGCGCACCGTCGGAGGCCAAGCGGGTGCGGATGCTTCTGGTTGTCTGATCAGCGGCGGAGGCGGCGTCTAGGTTTTGCTGGTTTTAGGAGTTGTTTAACTTAGGTTTTAATCGTTGTTTGGTTGGTTAGTTGATTGCTGATTAATGTTGGTTGCTTGATGGAGACCGCGCTTGCATGGGTTGGTTTCGGTGGTGGTATACTGTTCAATTCAAGGAGCTAATTTTCTGGCTCCAGCACTTATACCTATTCATATGTCTATATTTTATGACTCGAACAGTTAGATCACTGCTACAGAATATAGGTTTATTATTGGTTTGAAATTGATTTTTACTGTTAGTTTTAGAATTGGTAGTATGTAACCACCGACAATAATAGTTAGATAATTATTACTGTCAGGCTTTTCCAACCGGTTGTGTTGGTTTTCTGGAAAAAAAAAAAAGACGACGGGCGCTAGCCCGCTGGTCTAGAGCATTAGAGCATTCGTCCTGTGCCTATTTTCAGGTATTGCAAATCAAATGGCACAGAAAAAAAAATTGCAGTGAAGGACTGAAGGGAAGCGAAAAAAAGAAGCTAGAACAAATTGGATAACTTACACAGCTAGCTGCAATCGCTAGGAATCGGAAAATTGACATGTCATGAATTTGTACAATGATAGCAGGCAAATCAAGAGGCTAAAATACATTCAGGCACTTCGTTGAACACATTACTGCGCCCACACCACGTAGTGAAACAAACAAGAGAGTGTCGTCTTCCCCACCGTAGTGAACCAGCGAGCTTGCCGCCGAACCACCTTCGTCACCTTCGGCCACCGAACAATAGGAGTATCTCTTGGCACGCGCTCCGGTATTACGTAGTCTAAATATTTATCTTTCTCTACTCTAAAACTCTTACATCAAACTCTTAAATAGGTGATATAAGAGACTCAAGTGGCTAGTTCAAACTATTTCATAAAAATATTTCTTTATTTATAGACTAAAAAACTTAGTCTAAGTTCTTATCTTTTTTCTAAAATACTCATCTCTTATAGTATACTTCTATCTACCATTGAGAATATTTTGATCTATTTTTTTCTTCATTCATCAGATGTCCACGGCGCCTGTAGGGGAATCATCCAAATAATATTCTAGTTAATCATCAAGTCGATCATTTACATAATCACAACTTCAACGATTAACCAGAATCCCGGTAGTCCCGGTACGTATTTTATACTCAAGATCGGACACATACATTTCTAACATAAGCAATTATAACCAAGCTTAATAAAGAGTAAGTAATTAAATCATATTACAAGTTTTTAATTATTTATAAGTTTAATAATTTACAGCAAAAGAGATATGGAAGGATATTAAAACTGATCAATTCCTAGTCAACAGAGAAAACTACGCAGCGGAAACAAAAGCTAAAGATGGTAAAAGATAGGTGAAGCTATATGTCCTTAAGTTTCACCTCAAAAGTGCGACCTCCGAGTAGTTGCCTACTCATTCCCGCCGCTAGCATCGACGAGCGTGAAGTAGCTAAACACCACCTCTTCCTCACTTGCAAAACCTGTAGAGCAGCTGAGTACGAAGGTACTCGCAATACTTAATCCATATATGGTGCATATAAATAATATGACTTTAAGGATTATGCATTGGGCTATTAACAAGGAAAAATATCACAAGATTGATTAAAACATATGCATCCACAACCTCGACACAGATATGTGAGCACCTAAACATAACCAACATACCCTTTCAAACCTGTAGCTACCAACCTACACATAAATGTAAATGAAACCATAGTAATACATCACTCGCCAGCCATCAACATTACCCAACATACCATTCATATCATTATCCCACGTTCGTAACTCTACGATCGACGTAAATAGACAGAAACATGCTCATGACCGAGAGCGTGACAATTTGAATTGTTATTACACCCTACAAGGGTACTCCTTTACATACATGACTTGAGAACCATACGGCTCATGTGTCCACATAGACCCACGCGAGGGGTACTCGTGTCAACCTTTCCCAATAAACCCCAACTATTTGATCATACGCCGATAGGTGCGGGGGTCGTCCATAACTACTCTCGGAGCAAATTGGATATCCCTACAAGCCTGCCCACTCAAAATATAGACTCGCACGCCAAAAGACCACAACTACAAAGGTATTCGGTTTATCGTTACCATATGCGACATGTAGTAAGCACGAAAAGTGCTAAAGCCAACCGCACCGACGGACGGTGCTTAATTGATGCAAAGCGATCTATCACTACTACAGAACTAGGCTTATATGCCTGCTCATCACTGTCGGTTTCTTATGAGCCGGTAGTGATGGAGTATCACTGTTGGTTTGTATCAAAGACCGATACTAAAAAGCCATTATATCACTGCTGGCTCGTGATAATCAAGTTTCACTGCCAGTTCTTTTCGAATGGCTTGAAACCTTGATTATTACTGTCGGTTGGTGGCAAGAGCCGGCAGTGATAGTCGTCAAGCATCACTGCCTATTGGTGGCTAGAGTCGTCGAAAGATGAGCTTCCACCACGACATCCTCAAGGGCATGGGACCACGCTGAGATGTATGGCACCAAGCGATCTACCCAGAGGTTGCCACCCGGCTATCCCTTTTTGTGTATACCTGCAAGTCAACCACATTAAATAGACTATTAATGAGACGAATGCTATGGATTATTTACTTGATTTTAGTTACATGTGGATGTGGCCTGGAACCATGCGAACATTGACGAGGGGGGAAAGCCTGGAAGCGTCTGAACTACCTCATGAAGCGGTGGGGTGAGTACTCCTCGATGTAGATGTCGAAGAAGAGTGGCTTCTTCATAAGCCAGTACTCATCGTCGCGGCTACACAACAGAGACATACCAAAAGGCATACGGGCTTGGATGAACAAGTAGCTGTAGGGGGTCCAGACCACGTCGTCTAGACGAAGACAGTCGAACTGCGACCTAAAAAGCTTGTACGCGCTATGGGCCTGCTCATGCGCCCAATGCAGTTGTGGAGAAATATAGTAAGAATTCAGAACTAAAACATGTAACAAGTAAAGCATTAATATATTGCATACGTACCCTGCGTCGACAACATAGTGAGGCCATGGTGGGCCTGTCCTCCTCGAGCTCGCCGTACCATTCCTCAGGGTACGGGGACTGGTCCACAATAGGTCAGCCTATCGTGAACCTCTCATAAGACCACAGCTGCAGCAGTAGTGGGCACCCAACAAATATGGCTAGTGGCTCCTTCTTCATGCACGCATCGCACAAGACCCAATACATCGCAGCAAGGACAATAGAGGCCTAGCTCAACCGAGGGACATCATCGGGCTCCACATCTGCAATCCATCTCATGTACAGAACAAGGGTCCTAGACACCAGGTGACCTTGGCCATTGGTGAACATAACCCAGCCAAACAACCAAAGCAGATACGCCTCCAAGTGCCTCGAGACCGAGTACAAGCCGGCCACCGGGTGCATGTATGCAGGCTACAAGTAATGCAAATGATGATGAGTAAAATATCTTAAAAATCATAAGGTAATTGGGAAGGTAAATTGGAAGGTACCTGAAACTGTAGGATCCACTTCTTCGTGGGCCCTCGCGAATCCGACAGGAACTCGAGCACGTAGGCGGGTGTGTCGTCAGTCCGCTGAACAGGGGCGAACCGCTAATGCATGACGTTCATCCAGTTTGCATCCATGTCGATGACTCCAATGGTAGCTTTGGTGCAAGGTAATCCTAACAGGTAGGCTACGTCCTGCAACGTCGGAGCCATCTCGCCGCAGGGGAGGTGGAAATATATGGGTCTCAGGCCTCCATCGGTCAACCAGTGCAACGATCAGCGAGCGGTCGAAATACAATCGTCTCGCCGCTGCCTTAGGGTTCTCTGTCGCTCGGGTCTCCACCAAACGACATAGCGGTAGGAGTCTAGGTGATGCCAACCTGCACCATTGGGAATATAAAATGAATGTGGGGCATACAATAAATAAATAAATTGGCACATACATAGCTAATTAGCAACATACTGGTGCTTCCAACGATCGTCGATCGTAAGTAGCTCCCCAGGGCCACGTGGTCAGAAAACCCCTAACTCCGTCTGGTGAACGACAGACAAGAAGCTGCGATGCTTCTTGTCCACTGCAGGGTCAAGAAGCTCGGGGGTCGGTGGGTACGTCATATCTGCATTGAAACCAAATATATATAAATATATTACAACATGTAGACAAGAATAATATATATTGAAACCAAATATACATTGCAACTAAATATATATGAATAATATAAACAGTTTATTACATGAATATATACACGTAGTTACGTGAACAACATATAACATACGTGTATACAAAGTTACATGAATATATTACAACATGTAGGTACACAATCAGGTACAAATGTAAGGTTCAAATGCAACGTAGATAACTAAGACGAATACCTTACAAATATAACATTGAGATACGCTAAATACATTCACACTTAACCGCCATCATGACCTCACCTACACAACAGGTATATTTTTCAAACAGTACTTGTATGTGTGATCTATTTCATTGCACTTGCTGCATCGCTTCTGTCGGAGGGTGAACTCCTAAAGCAGGGATCCGGAGGGACCCCCTTTGAGATTCAGTCGGGGGGATGATTCTGAATCTGTCTTGCGGGAGAAATAAATGGGCGTGAATGCGATGGCAGGTGGGATGGAATGATCGGATGCAGAATGCAGTAAATACACTGGAGGTTTTTTAGACAGGTTCAGGCCGCACTGAGCGTAATACCCTACTCCTGTGTGGATGCTATAAATGCACTGAGAATGTCTCTCAGGGATGTTGCTGGTTACAAGAATATTTGTCTATCCTAGAGCTTCGGGCTCCTTTTCTTCGGTGATCTCAGCTTCTGTGCTTGTACTGGACCTCTATCTTCTTCCTTGGCTTCCTTCGATCCTCGATCTCGAGTCGGATCCGAGGGCCCTCTTTCCGTGTCCACCGGCTCCTCTTAAATACTCGCCGGTGGTAGCGTGCCCAGAAAGGGAGGGCACGAGTTCCAAGGTGCCATAAATGGAAAGCAACCATCATGGGCTGCTGCGCGAAGTGACGGGGGGGGGGGGGTTGAAAACGCGCCCCTGTCTGGTCTCGGTCGTCATGATGTCGTTCTGCAACAGGCACCACGGAGAGGGCCCACCGAGCAGCCTGGCGTGCCCGTTCGGTCTTGTACACCTGACATAGCAGGGCGGCAGGCGGGGCGCCTTGGGCCTCGCGATGTTATCCCAAGGCGCGCCGGATGACGCGGGATGGGACCCGTGCATTAAATATCCCCACGCCTCCCTGCCAGGCCATGGCAGGGACTGACACCGAGCGTGGCAGGAGCAGTGGGAAGTGACAGGCCACGCGCCCTCTTAAATGCGGTATCGGACCTTTCACTGGTTGATACCTCACCCCTGGACCTTTGTGGGGGCCACTGGTAAAGGACTTCTTATGCCGTCGGGGAACCGAGTGCTCGGGGGTCACTGTTCATAGCCCCGAGCACTCTCTCCCGGATATACTCTTTCTTGGTCCTCGGGGAACCGAGTGCTCGGGGGCCACTGTTCACGGTCCCGAGCACTCTCTCTCGGAATTGACTGTTCAGGTCCTCGGGGAACCGAGTGCTCGAGGGCCGCTATTCACGGCCCCAAGCACTCTCTCCGGGAACTAACTTCCTTGGGTCCTCGGGGTACTCGGGTGCTCGGGGGTCACTGTTCGCAGCCCCGAGCACACCCTTCCCGGTACTCGGCTTTTCTGGTCGTCGGGGGACTTGGGTGCTCGGGGGCCACTGTTCACGGCACCGAGCATTCTCTTCCCGGCACTTGGTCTTCTCGGATCATCGGGGAATCCGGGTACTCGGGGACCACTGTTCATGGCCCCGAGCACCCTCTCCCGGGACTTAGCCTTCTCGTACCTCGCGGAGATGATCCCCGCGGGAGGGCGCCACGTGGCAAACTGCTGATCTAGCCTCGGGACTCGGGGACTCCTGGATCCTAATTCACCGACAGCTTCACCCTTGGACCCGCCTCAGATTCATCCATATCGTTTCGAATCCGCCAAGTTTGTTGATGTCCCGATGTGTTCTTCATCCTCTCGAAGTCTGGCATATAGATTCGTGAGGGACCTGGATTACTTGTAAATATAGCAACAATGCCGTAGCTCTACAGCTCATGGTTCCATATGTTCGGTGTTTGTTGGTGGATGAACATCGCAAGCGGGGATCCTGAGGGACCCCCTTTGAGATTCGACGGGGGGCTGGTCCTAGATCTACCTCGTATGTGGGGTTAATGCATCTGTATGGGACTTAGGCGGGACGAATGATCGTCGGCTAGTAGGAGTAAATGCACCAAGGATTTAGACACAGATTCAGGCCGCATGGAGACATAATACCCTTCTTCTGTGTATCTAGTGTGTTATTAATGCTCTTGGAATGCCTTTCTCTGGATCTCTAGCACTCTCATTTTTCTCTGTGTTACAAGCTCTGACTATCTCAAGTCAGGTTTTTTGGTCTCTCTATCAAGTGTTTTGTTGGCTTCGGTCGTCTCTCAAGTGCCCTTTCTACAAAGTGCTCCCCACCCCTTTATCTACCGAGGGGGGCCTCCAGGGAGTGCCCAGAACGAGGGTACAAGTTCCCGTAAACAATAAATAGAAAACAACCATCATGGGTCTAAAGTTGATGTTACAGAGGGTTGAAAATGAGCCCCTCGGACGGTCCCGTCGGTCTTTACGCCCCAACTTTAGCAGGTGCAGGGGGGCCCACCGGCCAGCCTCTGGGTGCTCTCTCATGCCCGTCCGGTCAGAGTAGGTCTCACACAATCTGATGCAACGGGGCGATAGGTGATAAACCTCAAGCCCATCGAAGATATCTTCAAGCCGTCTTCCTTTATGGCCCGGCGAAGGGACATGCGATAGGACCCACCGCATTAATTGTGCCCATGCCTTCCTGCCAGGCGGTGGCAGGGGCTGACGTATTCAGTACGACAGGTGTGAGGGAGAGTGGTTGGATGTGACCGTCCATGCTCCCCCTTAAATGCAGCATCGGGCCTCCCACCGGTCGACACCTCATCGTGGAGTCCCTGCGGGGCCCACCGGCATGGGGCTTCTCGGGTCCTCGGGGAACTCTGGGTACTGGGGGACCAACTGTTCTTGGCCCCGAGCACCCCCTCCCGGGCCTGGACCTTCTCAGGTCCTCGGGGAACTCTGGGTACTCGGAGACCAACTGTTCTGGCCCCGAGCACCCCCTCTCGGACCTGGCTCTTCTTGGGTCCTCGGGGAACTCTGGGTACTCGGGGAGCAACTGTTCTTGGCCCCGAGCACCCCCTCCCGGACGTGGCTTTTCTCGGGCCCTCGGGGAGATGGTCCCCGAGGGAGGGCGCCATGTGGCACTGTGCTGTCTTGGCCTTGGGACTCGGGAACCTCCGGTTTCCCATATCACCGACAGTATTTGATCATTCATAAAGTACTTAGAAACATATTGTCTGGGAAGCATATTATGCTCCCCACATGCAGCTATGACGTGTGTACACGACCTGTGTAGTAATTGTGGCTTCTGGCACGTACAGATACATGTTCCAATTCTAAGCACGCACTCTTGCACATGTTGCTCACGTCTGCCACCCCTACGATCCTTATCATGGTACAGGACACTGAACCTGTACTCCGCAATTCCTTCCTTATTGGTGCGGTACATATGTGCCTTCTTTGTGGCTTTCTTCATGTACTCACATAGCATCGATACATATAGCATACGGTTATCTTCCATTGCCTTCGAAGCAGCTGCGTAGCGATTAATAAAATATCTGCAACTCCCATGCATAATACCTTCTACAATTCCAACAAGTGGGAGGAACCTCATATCTCGTATAACCCAATTGTAGACCTCAGCAAGATTAGTTATCATTATCCCATACCTTACCTCACCAATGTCGTACATCAAAGTTCATTTTTCTTTTGGCTCATTTTGTATCCACTGTGAAAAGTTCTTGATAGCTGACCTTGACCTCCTTACTGTCTGAGGAGTATCTGTTGGAACAGGTTCAAGAGTAATCGATTCATCACATGTGGCTTCTAGCTGAGCTGTCTGCTTCATGATTAGTCGTCTAGTCTTGCTCATAGGGCAGTGAACTTTTTCTGTTGATTTTGGCTGCATAATTTCTTGAAAAGCTCCATCAAGTCCTTATTTTTTAATGGAATAAATCCATTTTACTCCCTCAAACTATCACGTTTGTCCGGATAACCCCTGAACTTTTAAACTGTCCATTTTATCACCCTCGGAGTGGTTTTTCTCAGTGGTTTTGATGACGTGGTGGCAATTTCGTCACGTGACAGTCTTAGTCAGCGTGTCCAGACAGCGGTCGACGTGCTGATATTAGCGTTGCGCAGTAATTTGATTTTTCTTTAGAAAAATAATTCATGAAAATAGATATTTTAAAAAATAGATTTTATGTTTAGAAAAAAACCAAAAAATATAAAATGATTTAGATAAATATTTTAATATGTTTTTAGCTCTGTTTTTATTTTTGTAAATATTATTTAATATTTTTCTAGTGTAAAATTATTCCAAAAATGTTGGAATAAATGTTTTAATTTGGAAATAGTTTTAGAAAATATGGATTAATTCTGATAAAGTTTAAGAATATTTTCTTTGATTAAATAAATGCTTTTAATATGTTTTGTTGTATATAAAATTTGTTTTAATTCTTGAAAAATTAGGTTTAATTGCAGAAAAATAGTTTTTGTCATTTTTAGCCGTAGTTTTTGCGTCGTTTCTAGCCATTTAAAATTACTTTAGCCGTACTTTTTGACATATTTTGGACACATTTGAGCACATTGTGGCACATTTGGACACATTTTAGCCACATTTGGGCATATTTGGGGTACATTTGGTCACATTTTAGCCACATTTTAGCCACATTTAGGTACATTTTTGGCTCATTTTAAACACATTTTGGACGATTAACAAGAAAAAGAGGTTCGACACCACACGTGATGTAATCCCTCAGGTCATGTCACTGAACACCTAACAGGACAAAGAAAGTGATCCGAGAGAGGAGGAAGAAAATGACTAGAGGACATTCGCCTTCGTAGCTGCCCCAGGGTTCGTTGTTCGGAGTTTGTGAGTTCATGGAGATAGAAAACATAGCTTTTCGGTTGAAGACATTAGGTGGAACAAAGTTCAGGAAGTAGACTGAACTTTTTGCAATACAACTGCTTTGTTATTTCTTCTGGTTCTATAAGATCTGGGATCCAATCAGTTAGGGTTATCTCTATCGATTCTAGACTTCGTAGTAGAAATCTGTTAATACGATTTCACAAAAGATGCCAAGGTCTGAACTAACCATTGCATCTACAACTAGAGTATGTGCAGGCTTTGGAAAGACAAAGTAATGCCATGCAGGGCCTTAAGTTTCCTACCAATCCAAATCGATACGTGTTTGTTGAGCCTTAGATTTTCCAACGTATCTTTGTAGTATAAAACATCTACAATTTGAACCGATGTTTGTCAAAAGAATTAGATTCATGATAAGCTAATTTTTTCTACCAAGTACTACATGCGTTAAAAAAAATACAAGACATATTTTACTTTTAAAAAAATCAAATTCTATATATTTTGACCAACAATTAGTCAAATTATAAGTATGTTTATATTGTGATCGTGATCGCAACACAGTAAACAGTGCAATAACTATTCACCCCCTTTTACATTGGGTGAGTAGAGATATTTGTAGGTATACATTAACAACTCCCGTTGTCATTACATGTTTGCCCCTTATTCACAGGAATATTCCTACTAACACTAGCAAATATTCTAAGTACCTCCAAAGGTATTATAGTCATTATCTACATACATTGACCTAAGTAACGAAATCTTGACACGTGTCTTGGGGGTCTCGCACTGGACCCTTCGTTGGGACTGCTAGCAATCTTCCTCGAGCCACTCCATCGTCGCGTTCCAGCTAACTTGTGGGTCTCTCTCCAAGCTAGCCTCCCTTCGATATCAGAGCTTTTGTTGGATCCTTTGTCCTTCGGGCCTCGTCACACCCCTTCGACTTTTGGGCTTCGTCTCCGAGCTTTGTTCTTGGGTTGCTATGCTTTATGGAGTCTAACTCCTACATAATATAAAGGGAACTATCCCTACATTGACGTTAATCTCTCTATTTTGGTTTTTGAGATTTAACCATTGTGTCTGAAGTCAAAGAACAGGGGCCCACATGGTACCATTCCCCTAATCTCCTTCCCCCCCCCCCCCCCCCGCGCTGTCAGCCGAAGTCAATTCCCAAAAATAGCAAGATTAACCTTTTATAAAATAGATGACATGAAAAATATTCATCACCAATGGCATCACCTTTCGAGTACTTGCGAATACTTTTCAAAATATAGTCTTTGTGTGACCTATATAATATATCTATGTGTTGCGTGAAGGCTCATGCTTCTCCTCCTTTGGCGAGGTAGCCTATTCTAGACTTAAAATGAACCAAGTGCCCAGAGCCCACTGATGTGCTGCGGGGACAGTCTGGCTGATGGCTGGGACATTCACCGTAACGTCCCACTATCATAGGTAATATTGGGCACCACCTTGGCCATTGAGCCACCTAAAGTAGTGAATGCAGCCTTGTTGAAGGCTTGCGAGGTCCCTTTCCCCTGCTAGGATCTACCATGTGTCATCCTAGCTCTGCAATATGATCTTGTTGTGAGTTTCAGGGTCACAATCCAGTTTTTGCGACCTAGGTGGTTTCATTGCCTGTTGTTGCCTTCAAAACTATATGGTGCCTTTGGGGGTGACACCCACCAGACACCATCTAGTGATAGAGGCCAAGGCGTGTCACTTCAGAAGAGGATTACATGGCCTCCCGTTTGAATGATCCATGGAGCTTCTTTCCCTTCGGGCCATATTCGTGACCATAGCTCCTCCGTTGGCTCCGATGTCCAACCGCCTGTGCTATTGACTTTCCACCATGACGCTTCCTTAACGCGCTCTCTGGATGTGAGATAACAGTTGCAATATGTGTAGACAACGACAATTCTTTCTACTTCATCTCTAGGCTTTGGGCGTATGAAGAAACCCTTCGGGTTTTGATAGCGGCCCCATTCTGGGAGCTGAGGTAGCCTAAACACGTGTCTGGTCAGTGGGTTTATGATGCTAGCAAAGTCGTCATTGCAGTAGAACCCTATCAAATAGCTTCCATCGAAGGTCTTGACACGCGTTCTGCGTCCTAGGAATGAGGGGACTTGTATGACGAAAGTTTGCTCCTCGGTCAGTGAGTAAAATGATACCTCTCCTGACTCATGGACTTCGTCCATCCGGAGGATCTAGGGGGCGAATCGCGAGTGCTCTTCATGATGGATGTTGTTGCACCACCCAAAGAAAATCGCCTTAAAGGACACGAAGTCCCTTTGCTCGTTGAAGCAGTCGGTGATGGCGCGAAGGGCTGGCCATGGGAGGTCTTCCCACTCCATGACTATCGTGTTGGGGCTTCAATGAGCCTTTAGTGTCGCTGCCTGAGTGGCGGGTGGTAATGTTGGCTGGGTAGCTGTATGAGGTTCATGATGGTAAATTCCATATTTATATGCAACAGATTGGGCTGCCAGTTTTAGGGTGTGAACAATCGCATGTTGATTGGGTTTAGTGGCGATTGTTGCATCTCAACGCATGTGTCGTACACCATTATGGCATCGTACGGCGGCGCTGGTGCTCTCGATGCCATTATTGTGATTAATCCAGTTATGCTATATCCGTTCGCCATGTGTCACCCCCATGTTAAGTAATTTTCTCATCGTGCAGACGTGACATGACCAGTGTGGGCCCCATGTGTCAGGGTGCCTGCCACGTTCTAGCATGTTGTACATGTGGTGATGTGCTACTACGTGCCCCATATTTTCTAGGGCCATGGCTTGGGTGTCAGATATATATATATATATTGTCTATTCTACTCCCTGCGCTAAAAATAGCTATTTAACACCCTGGCCGCGCGCGCCCTCCGACCCTGATCTCCTGAACCACCCCGCCAACCAGACACCCAGCCCGCAACCGTAGTTCATTTGTTATTGTAACCGTATATCTGTTCATTATTTTACGATTGGACGTTACCATTAAATGGATTGTTTCCTATAAGTAAATTCTTATTCATTACGATCGTACATATGTAACCTCCCCACTAACCAACACGTTGCTCCCCAGCCTAGCCTGCAACCGTAATGCATTAGTTATTGTAACCTTATATAGGTTCATTTTTTTACCGCTAGATGTTACCACCACCCGCAACTGTAAAAAACACAAAGACGCTCCCCGCAACCGTAAAATCTCGACCACCGTGAATAAAAAAACGAAACCACCCCCTCTTTCCTCCTATTTCATTCCAGTTTCCATCCCATGTCTCTCTCCTATCCAACTCTCTCTCATATCCAATGCTCAAATCTTGATCTAGATCGGCGGCAGCGGCAGTGACGATGGATGCCAAGAAGGCCATGATGCACGCAGATGTGGATGTTGGATGCACCGGTGGCAGCCCCCATGGGAGGTCGCATCTAGCCTCCCTCCCTCGTCGAGTGTTGCCCGCGCGTAGGGGAGTGGCGGGCACGACAAGATTGGGCATGAGGCGTCTTCCTCTTCCTCCAACTAGTAGGACAAGCACCGCGCAGGCCCTGCTGGCCACCCTCATGATGCGAAGCACCAGCAAACGTCCTTGATCCGGTAGCCATCAGTGCGGATCTGACTTCTGAGTGAAGGGCGTGGATATGAGTTGAAGTGGCTCGCCCATGTAATGGATCTGAGCAGATGTGACTAATTAGGTCTATTGTTTTTGTTGGTTTTCTGTAAATCGGGCATGGTTTCTTGATCGATCCATTACATGTAGTTGTTGGCTAGATTAGTCAATTTTGGGCTTCTTCAATGGAGCAGATTCTAATGTTGTATTTTATCTCTGTTTTGATCTATGCAGTAACTGCAAATGTATAATCCAGTAGGTCGGATCTTCTCGGCACAATCCCCAGCACTGCAGGCTTTGTTACACATCTATCCTCCTCTCCTCCTCAGGCAGACATGGTGACAGGGACACCCACGGCAAGGGTGATGACGGCGGCAACAACGTACTACAGTCATCCATAAAGATATTAGTGTAGAATTTAGTAGTGCTGACTGTAGAATCCAATACATGTACTAATATCATCTATTAGTAGGTATTGTGTAATATTCATTATTATTACAATACAAAATTTAGTAGTACAATTCCTGAAATCATGTATTTGAAGGAACATAATCAAGTGCAGGAACTATGCAATATTTCACTGTTATGCGACATGGATAACATTCTTTGTTTCAAGTAGTATGTTCTCTGATGTAACCATAAAAGGCTTGTCATTATACGGCTTGCAATACGGAATTCTACGGTTAAAATCAATAGAGTTTACGGTTACGAATACTGGGTTTTCACGGTTGCGGGCTCATCATACTGTGTTTTACGGTTGCAAGGTGCTCGCCAGAACTCAATACGTTAAAAATCAGGGACCAACACTGTGTTTTTACAGTTACGAATATCAATTTTACGGTTGCGAACGATAATTTTACGGTTGCGGGTGATCGCTGGAGCCTTGCTACGATCGGGGCGCGGGAAGGCCGGGGCGCTAAATAACTATTCTTAGCGCAGCGCTAAGAATAGCAGCGCCCTATATATATATATATATATATATATATATATATATATAGGGATTTTTGTCTCTGGGACACCGATAAAGTGTGGTTTGGTCCACACCACACTGCACTCATCGTTTTTGTCCCAGCTGTACCGCAAAATTGTGGCCTAGTCCACAACACATTGCCTTGATTAAAATAATCATAGGGTGAGTGAAAAGACCTTGTTTCCCTTCTCCTCTTGCGCCCACAGTCGGCCTGACATGTGGGGTCCACTTGTGGGTGTGAGAGGGGGAGGGCTGAAGGGATAAGGTTGGCTGGCTTGGGTTGATTTACATAGAGAGTGAGAGAGAGACCAGAGGGGAGAGAGAAGGAGGCTAGAGGGGATGGAGCCAATCGGGGAGGAGGTCCGGCCAAGCTCATCAGCGGTGGCTCCCCGCGGCGGCCTGGGGCTGAGTGGGGCCCAGGAGGGTAATTCTTATCGTTCAGCCCATTGCGTCATACCTTCCTAGAGCTTCGATGGGCATCCCCCCAAATCCTTGCAACAGGGTCCCCAGCGGCCGCATATAGCTTCTACGAATTCCCATCTAATCGAATGCCTCCGCGAACAGGAGATCAGTGAAACTTCCTTTGTAGATCAAGATCCGACGTATCTCCGTGCTGGACACCTCCACAGAAATGACAAAGGCATTCGAATGTGGATAATCATGGACCCAAAGATCCTCCTGTGAAAAGGTTATCGGCTCATGCGACCACCGAGACCTGACAATTAGGGAACCTTTTTCCACATGATTGACTCTGCACACATATTCCCTTCGCTACCTTTGGGACTCAAAGTCATAACTGGCGCCCTTGGAGATGGCTATTATCACGCTACGAGGCCCCTCCACATTCTGGACAGACCTTGCTCCATTTGGAGGGGATTTAATGGCCATTCTCGATGGGGGCGATGGTAACTCCGACATCTACGACTGATGTACAAGAGGGGTTTCGGTCCATGATGTGGGGTAATAAGGTGGGTGGGCATATGAAGGAGTTGGCCCGAAACTGGTCCCACCCCTCATTTCCACATAGTGCACTATTCGAGGATCATGCGAAGACCCCTAACCTGAAGGCCCAGATGATTGTCGTTTTAGCTCTTCCTTTAGGGCCACGACATGAGGGCAAGGCTTGGTTATGTGACCTGCATCTTCACCATGTATTGCATAGTACAGTAGCCTGGGCCTTCTGGAACCATGGCTTTGACTCCTCATCGATCCTCCACCTCTCTGTTTGCTTCTATCTTAGCTCTCCTCGATGTTGTGCACCCCTCTCTTATGGCCCCTCGGCTGGTGAGAGTGATGATGATGAGTTCTATGCCTGTCCGAGGACCTATAGGCTTCCCTCGAACACTCTTCCTTCTCCCTTCCTTGAGGTGTCTTCCCTTTGCTCGCCCTGCTGCTTTTGGCCTCTGGGATCAGCATTTCTGTGTGTCTCCAGAGCTCGTCCTCCTCGTCCCTTGAGTATTCTTCCATCTTAGTGAACAACTTGTCCACGTCCCTTATTGCCTTTCGCGCTAGGCACGAAGCCAGGGCTCCCAGACAATGACCTTGTCTTGTAGTGTCTATTACGGTATCATCACTAAGGCCCTTCACTTGACATTTTACCCGCATGAAGCATTGAGTGAATTCCTTTAGGCTTTCTCCTTCCTTTTGCTTAACTGCAAACATATCTCCTATAGTAACCGGAGTCGCATAGTTGCCCTGGAAATGTGAGAAAAGCGCCTCCCGAAGCTGCTTCGAGGAGAATATCATTCTCGCTCGGAGGGATGCGTACCATGAGAGCATGATCCCTCTAATGGAAAGAATAAAAGCCTTGGTCATGGTTGCTTCGTCTCCCTCTGCGAACTCTATTCTAGCCTCGAAGCTCATCACAAACTCCTTCGGGTCAGTTTCACTATTGTAGAAGTGCAGTCGAGGCATCTTGAACCATGGAGGCCACTATCGCATTTGCAGACTTGTCGCTAGTGGGGAGGCTTGATATATCGCTCCTTGATAAGTACCTCCGGGTCTCCACTACCACTGAGGTCTCCTGGAGGTCCTTGCTGAGACGAGAGGGACTATATGAGGGACCTGAGTCCCTCACGCAACTCTTAGATTTGCCGGTTGGCTTCCTCCACTTGACTTTTGTACCGCGCACCATTGCCATCATGAACTGCTCCATGGTCCGCTAGGGTGTGTGGGGAGCTTGATGATGCTCCAAGGCCTCGAGCACAACCATCCAACCTTCATGGTCCATTGGCGCGACCGCTCCAGACCCCCTGCTCCACTCGAAGCATCGATGCTAGGTTCGGATATTTTGACCCTGGGGCCTCGACCGAAGCCCCAGACCCCTCAATCGTCGCCGCTCCTTCTTGTTGCAAAGGGACCTGCGAGCCCCCTCTCTTTCCACGGACGCTTGTGACTTTTCTTTTCTAGTCTTTGGTGGCATGGGACCACCGCGTAGTCGTGGGTTCGATCCCACGGACGGCGCCAAATGTTATGATTGCGATCGCAACACAGTGAACAATGCAATAACTATTAATGTAATAACTATTCACCCCTCTTTTACATTGGACGAGTGAGGGTATTTATAGTTATACCTCAACCACACCTGTTGTTATTACATATTTGCCCTTTATCCATAGGAATATTCATACTAACATTATGGAATATTCTAGGATATCTCAAAGGGCACTATGGTCATTGTCTACGTACATTGCCTTAAGTAACAAAATCTTGACACTGTCTTAGGGGCCTCGCACTGGACCCTTTATCAGAACTGCTAGCAATCTTCCTCTAGCCACTCCATCATCGTGTTCCAGCTAACTTGCGAGTCTCTCTCCAAGCTAGCCTTCCCTCTGTTACCGAAGGTTCTCGTGCCGTCTCCCTTCGATATCAGAGCTTTTGATGGATCCTTCATCCTTCGGGACTTATCGCACCCCTTCGGCTTCAAGACTTCGCTAAATTCTTCGTCCTTCGGGCTTCATCACACCCCTCTACATTTTAGACTTTGCCTTCGAGCTTCGTTCATTGGGTTGCTACGCTTATCGAGCCTAACTCCTACAAAACATAAAGGAAACTATCCATATTTTGGTGTTAGTCCCTCAGTTTTGGTTTTTAGATTTAACCATTGTAGCCAAAGTCAATAGATAAGGCCCACATGATACAATTATCACAATAGTTTAGTATATAAAAATTATATAAATAGATTTATATTTCAAAACTCTTTCACATTATATAAATTTTATAACCATAAACTATATATTTTATAAAAAATAATAAACAGAGTCTAACTTCAAACACCAAACTAAAATAAAATATGACTTGTATTCTCGAAAAGGAGTACAATGGCGTGTGGGGAGACAAACTACGAGAGTAGAAGACTAGTCCAGTCATTTCCCTGGGACAGCCTTTTGGGACTTCGGGTCAAACTACACGAACAAGGCCACCACCGCCACTCGTCGGGCTGCGCTCCGCAAGTCCTCGTGCTCTGCCAAGCGGGAAGCCTCCGAGGCCGTGAATTTGGCCCCGCCGCGCCAACGAACCAAACGCACTCACCAAAACCCTCTGGAAAACGCTAAAACCACACGCGCGGACGCGCCGCGCCGGCATCGCGGTCACGGGTCTCAACCCTCGCCTTCACGGTCTCCTCGCCCTCGCCCCCACCCCACAACCCCTACCCCTTACCCGCCATTGCCTAGGAGGCTAGGACCGGAACCCCCCCCCCCCTCCCGCTCGCAATCTTATCCGAATCGCATCGCCATGGAGGCCGTGCGGGCGTCGGCGGCGTGGGTGGCCAGCCACTCCTCCCATGTCACGGTCGACCTGCAAGGTATGCCTGTTCTTTTGCGTTGTTGTGATACTATACTTGCTTTCTAGGTTGATAGGATTTTAGGATTGCAAATGTCGTCTTCGTAGCGGTTTCACCCTTGTTTATGCCGATTGCTTGTGGTTCTGTCCTGTAACGCGCAGGGTTGTTATCTCTGTTCAGCCTTGCAATAAACCTTATTTAGATTTGTTTATCTTCAGGAGGGTTTCAAAATTCCTTTTTTGTTTGTTCCTAAAAAGAAGTCCCTCTTTTTTATTTTGTTTTTTTCTTCCTGGTCACCTGTTGTTTGATTAGTCTTCAGCAATTTCTTCTGAAAAAGAGCTTGACATAATATCTGGCATACGTATTTGTGCTTTGCTTCTTTTACATGGTATCTGTGTTATGATTGATGCTCATGTAGATGTTCTTTCACTTATTACTCAGTGTTATTTCCCCCTGGTTTGTTTGTTTCTTCAGAGATTGAAAAGGTGGTGGACAAAATCCAGGGAAACGTTCCGAAAGTTGAGTGGGATTTCGAAGGAATTCATTACTTTGACAATGGTCCGCTCACTGTCCAGTATCTCTTCGTCTTGGATGCACTTAACTTCTGCTTCTGGCCAGGTATAAACTCAAGCAAGAAAGCAATCGCGTCTTCTGAAGATGTGAAAATTAGAGTACCATATTATCCCTACAAGCAGATATGAGCCATTACCTACCTTTGTTTGCAAGTCTTCTGTGCATATATAAATTACAGCTTTAATGAAGTTTCTACTTTGGAAAGAAAGTTGACTGTCTCGAAACGTTTGACTGTAGATCATAAGAAATATGTATGCTTTTACCAGTAATACTTCTGTAGCTATTCAATTTTTTTTTTATTCATAACCCGTTGAGTTGGTTGCGGGGTTGCAAATAAGTTGATTCCTTTCATTTCTTCAGATAAATTTTAATTACTTTTATTTTTTACTCTTATGTCTATTTACCCTCCAGAGTCCAGACTTTTCCTCTCACCTGTGGCTTAAAATGCAGAGTGTCTCTTTTGTATTGTTTGAGTTATTTCATCCAATTACGGGTGTAGCAGCTTCTAGTTTTGCCTGAAATCAGTGTTTCTTACTATTGAGCTGCAGTACAATTTTCAGGATCACCTTTGGCTTATATTTGTTTCCCTAAGAATCATGATGAATTTATTATAATATTTGTCAACTGAACAGATAAGGACTTGAGCTATGACCATTTGGCTTCTGGTCTAAAATTAGCCTTAGAGAAAGATAAGACAGCCCTTGATGCAAATCGTCTTCAGAATTACACTGGTAACTCCTTTCTATATTTGTATCTTGCTTTAGGTTGCTTAATTCTGTCATTGGCATGATCTGATTCATGGTCCTACTTCCATCATCAATTGTTGTTTTGTGGTTGTATATAAATGAACAGTTACACGGTTACACTTGTGCTTGCTTCATGTAGTGCAATCTTAGCTCCTCTCAGGACCCTTTTTCATTCTCTACATTCTTCTATTTATAAAAGGAGCTACTCCTTTTCTTCTATCTGAGCTGCTAGCACTTCCAGTAAATATTTTCTAAATTGGAAGAAAACTTGCAAAATGTAGGCCCCCAGCTCCGCCAACTTCTGAACTGGCCACGGCCACTGCCAATTGAGGAGGAAAGAGTACGCCTTCTTCATGAGGTAATATTCTATACTATGGAATGTCGAAATTGCTACATTGGACGTTTGAAGTTAACAGAAGTACATAACTCTTGGTCTACTCGTGTTAATGTCACCACTTATCAACTTTCATACTCCAACCAACTTAGTCATCAAATTGATTTCTGGAATCATCTTTTGCTTGCTGGCACGCTCTAGTACTATTGTTACCATAATTGTCATTTTCATCTTTTTTTTTCTTTCGAAAGGGACCTATCAATTTATCTTTCCCTAACTATATTACCAAACAGTTTGGTCAAGAATTATTTATTTCTGAACCATTTCATTATTTTGGCACTTGGGTCAAGGTTGGTCTGGAACTTGAGAGAAGCTTTGGAGGCGAGGCCGCTAATCTAGTGAAGTCTGCTGGAAACTCTGCTGCAACTCTTATTGAACTCATTACCCGTCATTTTCCTGGTAAACCTTCTACTTGGTATCATGGTTTTTGCTCTTTGGTTTTATTTAGACCAAAGTCCCAATCTGTACTTCTCCAGCCATGTTGCACAACATAAGTTCAACAGTGCATAGTATCCTTTGGCCCATGTCTGATTATAGGCCTGTATGCTATAGGCTATAGCTGTTCCTGCAGATATCATTTTCCTGATTTGGTAAGTTTTTTCACGAAAGGATTATATTTCGATCCGAACAACTATTTGGGTCATTTGTCGAAGGTCCCGAACTATTTAGACGTAGCACCTACACTGAGTGAACTCGATTGGCCTAGGACCACTGCATATGCATCCAGATTCGGCCTGCTACTGTGGACCTGAGAGGGCACGGTAATTTGCTCGTGAGCTCGGGTTGCAGCGGTCCAGGCATATGAGCTTGGTTTAGGCTGGGCCATGCACAACCACGAGTTGTGATGAATCAGCATATTATCTCATGCTTATCTCCGAATGATTTTTCCTTTCTCTCAAGAAAAAGGAAGTATGAATGCAACTTGAATTGTTCTAAAATTTCCATTTTTCGCAGGTTTTCGGGATCATTCACTTTACAAGGGGCACCAGGTTTTCTTGTACAAGAGAGCTCAGATATTTGTTGCTGATTTGTGGGGCGCCTTCAAGGGACAAAACTACGGCGAGTTCTACGACATAAACTCCATCACAATATTTGCTGACTACATTGTTCCTGCAGTTCTGAGGGAGCTTGGCATTCTGAAATACGGTTCCAACTTATCTTGCTCAATCGATTCGAACAGTGAGATCGTGCCTGGAAGTGAGGAGGAAGTGGAGATACGTGCTTGTTCCATTTATGCAGTGGAGAAAATGAGGGATCTGATCAGCAAAAAGTTTGGAAAGAAGGTAGCCCACCTCTGACCTAGTTTCACCTGAGACTTCCATGCCATGTGTTTTCTGACCTGTACTCTTGGTTTGGTCAAATTATTAATTAACAACTACACTTTTGCCAATATTCCTAGTCACCTATTCATTAGAGTCACTTCAACAGTAAAAAATTGTAATTTTTCTTCTGCTTACCCATCCAGCATGTTTGAAGCACAAAGCAGTCAATACGGCGATTAGGCCTGGAACTAACGCTGCCTTGCTCTTGCTCTTGCTCTTGTGTTTTCTTGGCAGCTTCTGAGCATTGACATTGATCTCTGGCTCTGGTCGTGCGGCGTTCAGAACATGGCGCTGTCGCATCACCGCACCCTATCGATCTACTATTGAGGCGAGTAGGCTTCATCAGCTGCACCGTGCGCGCGCGTTCAGTGTCCGTGGCTTGTTCCTCTTGACTGTAACTGTTATAGGTACTGAAAGTTTTGTCCCCTTTGGAGCGCACAAAAAGTGCTAAGCTATTGTAGGGTCATCAGTATCACACCAAGACGAATGGTGTTGATGGTACAACATTATGAGACTAGAACAGCTCGAGTTTTCGGATTAATTGTAGCCTTAGGGGGTGCATGTTTCCTTTTACCAGGATTAATCTAGTTGGATGCATCTGAACACAAGTAATTACCGTCAATTTGCTTTCTGCCATGTATTTCAATTACTGCTCCAACTCTTTTTGATGGTAACAACTACAGGATTCAACTTGTGTGAGGTTGACACTGAGCAGTCCGGTAAAAAAAAGAGACTCAGCAGTCCAGTGCATGTGTAGAAATACTTCTTAAGTGTAGAACTGAAAAACCTTTGAATACTACGATAGTGTATCAAATCGAAGTGATCTGCTGTTGCACAGACGACAACCTTGCGTACAGAGTACAGACCAGCCCTGCCGTGAAAGACTCGGCGTCATGCTACTCACAACGTACGCTGGACAAGCGAAGCAACATTGGAAAAGCCATGTCGTGTCGAATAAATGTTCTGTTTCCAGTCAAGTCTCTGATCCTGCTTTGATGGTCCGTCTGCCCCGCCCCAGTCCTACGGGGATCTGTCTGGACTCTGGAGCAGCGTAGCTTCTGCGGTTTCGAGAAGGCAACGTTCCGAACGTGTCAGTGCAAGTGTGCCGCCGGCGTTGCAGTACGTGCTCACCTGCTACTGTACTGTACTGGTCTGCCGCCTGCACTGCAGGTAAGCTTCGCTCGAGGACGTCAGATCTTTTGCCGCCTCAGCGCCGCGCTCGTGCCGGGCCGCCGGGACCGGGAGTCGGCTGAGGCTTGCCTACGGCTGCAGGGCAGCAGGCGCCGCGTCCTGCCTGCTGCAGGGGCGGCGCTGTTGAGGCCAGAACGGTACAACCCCGTGCTTGAATCCGTCAGCCCTGTTGTATCCCACGCCATGCCCATGCGCCCTCACACGTCAAAGCATCTGACTCAAATGCGAAATGGTACATGCAGCGAGCTCATAATCCTACATCGGCCTATGAGCACTGGCACCTACTTTCTACTTTCTAGTACCATGGCCAATTCTTGGCAATTGGTAGCATGAAACGTTGCCTTCAAATCTTGTAGCCTGCCAATCAGATTTTGATAAAGCACCCCGACCCGACCACCCGGTTCCTCACAACGAATCAACCACCGAACGATCGACCAGTCCAGGGTGCAGCTCAACCCAATCCAGGAAAGCCAGAAAACATCAGCTCCCATGATAAAGATCTCAGGTGCGGCTACACGCCAACGCTATTGGCCCAGGGAACGAGGAGATCGCGGCCGGTGGATGGCGACCTGCCGAGGCAGAGGGAAACAGCACCGGGGCTCGGAACGTCTGCGAGTCCGGGCGGCGTGGGGGACTAGTGCGGCCCAAACGGAAAGCGAAGATGCCCTCGGCAACTTGCGCTGCTGCTTGCCCCGAGATTATGCTATTCTCAGAAAGGCGAAAAGCGACATGCGTCCTAGTGAACGGTTTCTCTAACATAATTGCACAAGTGGTATGTCACTGACGCCCGGGGCCACTAAAAGTTGTTTCATGTGTCAGCGGTCATATTATGATGTAGTTATATTTCTAAATTAGAGATCATAAATATCAAAGTATATGATATATGATACACAAAGATTCAATTATTATAATATTATAGTATTATATTCTATTTTATTTCTAAGTTTGTTTGATATCTAAATCATTCGTATCCTATATATTCATCTATCAAAACTCAATAAAAAATAATTGACCACGTTAACCAATCCTTATACTCTGAACGGGGACTTCTCTCTCATCAGTCGTTGATCAGCATTTCTCTTGGTTTCTTCAATCCAAGATCGGTTGCGTTGCCCGTCGTCTGTCTATCTCCTCGCACCTCTACTTCAACCGACACCGGCTTCAACACCATGCGGCATGGTTGGGCTTGCGACGACTAGCTCTCCGTCTTCGAACCATCGGCCGTCATCCATCACCACTCCATCATGCGCATGTTCGAGCTCCGCTTATCTCTGTCACCGTCACGTGCCTGGATCCGCACGGGCCGTCCACGTGCACGCACCGTTGCACGGCTGCATGCACCGACGCATCGCCCGTCCGTCCACATGTCTCCACACGTTGCATGCCGATCAGCCGTTTCCACAGGTCGCGCACGACCATTTCTTTGTCTATCATGCCTTCACGCGCTTGTATTGCCCATCTCCATGGCGCCTCTTGTGCCCAACTGCCCATAGCTTCAAGTGCGGCTCCCTCGACTACTGCAACCCCGACTACAGCTACATCGACCACAGCTACCCTCCCTGTTCTTGGCTATCTCGACTTCGGCACAAAAGGCTACCATCTGCATGAGCAACTCATCGTTTTCTTCGATCACAGTATCTACATCGTGTTGTTTCGATTACAGGGATGTTATTCGTCTTCCTCTACAGTCTCATCATCTGCAACGCTCTCGCTGCGACTGTGTCATTCGTCTTTCTATGTAGTCTCATCATCTACGATGCTCCCACTACGATTGCGGATGATGTTACAGCATATGGTATAGGATATATAAAGATTCAGTTGTTATGGTAGATTTATTTGATATCTCAATCATTTATACTCTATATATTTAATCATCAAAACTCAATACAATATAATTGATCATATTAACCAATTCTCGTACTCTTTAAGCAATGGGGTTCCGTGCATGAGTGTGAAAAGTGACAAGGTACTCTCGTAATTATTCTATAAAATTCCTAGAAAAATTGTATGGAAATCCTACGTTCCATGGCATCACAACTGGTAAATAGGATGTGGCGACTGGCGAGGGATAAAGGATGCACAACTTGAAAAGTCAAAAGGCTCCTACACCCAGGTTTTAGATAGCGCAAGAGATTTCGTGACCCTGACAGAATTATGTACGTCAGTTCCCAGTATTTACTTCTTTTCGATTAAAGTCAAAGTTAGTTTTCAACAGGAATTTTAGATCATCTCCAACAGCTACCTTAAATTTTCATCTCAAAATACTATTACAGCATCCCCTATCACTATTACAGCATCCTCTATCCCTAACACTGTAGCAGTACTGTATCACAGGATACAGACTCTGCTGGAGACGAATTTCTTAGTGCTACAGTACCCCCGCAAAGTACTATAGCACTAGAATCCTCAAATTTGCAGATCCTGTTGCAAAGTACTGTAGCACTAGAATCCTCAAATTTGCAGATTCTGTTGGAGAGGACCTCACAGTTCAAGAAAAAGGTTTCAAGTTGAAACAAGTCATGCTGCCTTCCTAGTAGTACCTTGTAGGTTGGATTTTTTTTTTGTGCCTCACGTAGTTTCGGGAAAAAAAACACTTTATGCTTGCAAAATGCAGGATCGAACAAAAAGTAAATATATTATATTATTATTTTATGAGAAAAATGAGTCACTATGTTTGTTCTCAAGGTTATAAAATTATCACATTAATAAAAAAGTAAAAAGATTTAAACTACTTATTATTAATAATATATAATGTTCTAGATTAAACCGAAGAGCACATATCAAATTCGATTAATAAATAGCTAAATTCGAAAACCAAAAGGATCCATATCAAATACGATTAATAAATACAAAAATTTGGAATTAAAAATTATAAAAAAATAGCAGCTTGATTTCTATACGGTTTGAAAAGCAAATATCCAAATAAAGAGTCTAAATAAAATAAAATTAATAATAATTATCATTGGGGTTATAATAGAACAAATAAGGATCCATATCAAATATAGTCTTATAAAAAATCAAATACCTAAATAGAGAATCCACATAAAATATAATTAATCAATATCTAAAATTTATAATAAAAAATTTAATTTTTTTTAAGATAATAGATTAAGAAGCATCGTGTAGCTCAATATCATCACATCAAATAGATATCAGATAAGGCAAACCTATTTTGATTTTGGTTGGGCTGTCTATATCTGATTTTCGATTTTACCGTTGATCGGGAAGTATACAGACCAAACCAATATATATACACAATTCGGTTACAAGTTTGAAGCATAAATGATTTTCTTTTCTACTGACATAATTTTTATTTCTTCTTCTAATTTTATGTATTTTGTAACTAAATGATATTAATATTGTAAAAAACTAAAGAGACTAATTTTTAATCAAATATTATTCCAATAAAAATATTATAATAAAGCTAGTCACGCTATTGAGGTTGCTGGCTTCGTAAGGTTGTGAAGCACTAGCGAGAACACCAATTGCCCCGCCCAGCAACCACCACACACCGAAGTCCACAAGGTTCCAAGCGCAGGGCGCCCTGGACCGGGCGTTCGTGGGCGTGGCCCACCCCTGCCCGATGTGCGGATCCACGCATCCCGCAAAGGCGCGTAAAAGAGTGGCGAGGAGAGACTCCAAAGCACGCCAGGACGGGGCGAGCGCGCGGCGCACCACCCGAGGCGTTAGCGGAAGCCCCCACCACCCGTGCGATGCCGATCTGACGACCCATGATCGCCCTGACCGAACGCGGAGACACGGAGCCGCCCCCTGCACCCCAGGTGCCTGGAGGCTGGAGCTGAGGACTTCACCGCCCCGCTGCGCGGCTTCGTTTCGCTAACCCACATACGCCGGTAATCTCACCGCCCCTAACCCGACCCTGTGGTTAGCGCGTGGTCACCCCCGACCCGCGCCCTTGGTTAGCTGCGCTTATAAACTCGCTCCACAGGTCTTCATGGCCGAGCTCGAGGGCCTTGACGATCGAGCTGTTGTATGAGAGGCGGGCCTGACGGTGGGTGGGTGGTGGCGGTGGGGATGAGCTGCAACGGGTGCCGCGTGCTGCGGAAGGGGTGCAGCGAGGCTTGCGTGCTGCGGCCGTGCCTGCAGTGGATCGAGGGCGCCGAGGCGCAGGGCCACGCCACCGTGTTCGTCGCCAAGTTCTTCGGCCGCGCCGGACTCATGTCCTTCCTCACCGCCGTTCCCGAGCCGCAGCGCGCAGGTAGGATCGATGGATCTTTTCACTGTGGTTTGTACGATCGAGTATTTTACGTGTGGTTCTTGGCTGATGTTTGCGTGCGCGCGCTTGTGGATGCAGCGGTGTTCCAGTCGCTGCTGTACGAGGCGGCGGGGAGGACGATCAACCCGGTGAGCGGCGCGGTGGGGCTGCTCGGGGCGGGGAGCTGGCACCTCTGCCAGGCAGCGGTGGGGACCGTGCTGCGCGGCGGCGGCATCCGCCCGCTGCCGGAGCTCGACGGCGGTTTTACTGCAGCAGACGGCCGCGACCCGTTTGCTTTTACGGCGAGGCGGGCCGTTGGGTGCTCGACGGCGAAGCGGGCGACGACGAGGAACGCGGGGGCGCCCGACTCTACGGTGGCGGCGGCGGCGCAGGAGCCGTCGTGCGACCTCGGGCTGTGGCTCAGCCCCGGGTCGCCGCCGGCGCCGGGGGAGTGGCGACCAGACACGCCATCGATGAACTCCGAGGGGTCCGTAATGACGACGAGCAGCGGCGGCGGCGGGAGGGAGATCGAGTTGCTGAACCTTTTTGTCTGAGCTGTATACGCTCGCTCATGTGCCTCTCTGCAGACTGCAGTGTACTGTACCGGATCCCGGCGAAGCTGTTTGCTAGCCTGTCGCCGGCGAGGTGTCCTTAGTCCTTTTTTGCCTTTTTGGCGTGGTGAAACTGAACCCGCCGGACCGAAATGAGAGCACCGCGCCGGTGCCACCGCCCGTTAACTATTCCTTTCGTTTCTTCTCCACTTTGTTGGCAGCAACACCGATCGATCGCTAAATAAAAAGTGTAAAAGTAATCTAAAGCTAGCTCGCGCTGCTGCGATCTTATCCTCAGCGGCTCCGCTTATCCAAAGGGTGACTAGTGTTGGCCAGCAACTCCATATGCTTTATCGCCAGTACAGGTACAGTCCAGAACTGCACCGGCTAGCTTAATCTTTGTTGATGACTAGCCATTATTGGTTAGCTAGCGCGTTACTAAAATCCAAGTGCGTGTACTGAACTCTACTAAGATAACTCGCAAAAGATGTTAGGAAAAGGGTGCTGGTGGGTGGGATGAGAGCGTGCGGCCGGGGTGGGGTTGGGTTGGATGGATACGGCGGTTCAGCTTTGCGCAGGGGCTGGTACCACGGCGCCGCGTTTCGGGGTGGGCGCCCGACGACTTGGCGCGACCGCCCCGCGCGCGAGCGGCTGCCTTTCTGCCGCGCCGACGTCGCGGTCTTGGGACCCCAACCCGGGGGCCGGCAGGACACTGCTGACTGCCGAGTACTTTGCGGCAGTAGCAGTGCACCGGTAGCAATATGAACGAAGACACCGCCTCCATCTTGGAGGCATTGGGCTATCTAGTTGGTGAAGTGTTGCTACGTGCGTAGTTTAGGTTGTGTTTATTTTAATTGAGGATTATAAAAAACAGTTGACATAAAAAATTAAATTGTAAAAGTTGATAGACTATACAATTAAATTTTGATAATATAATTTAGTATATTTGTTCCAGAGGTTGTTTGGTCGTAACTACTGTAGTTTCAACCTATTTTTTTTAATTAATTGTGTGATTGCACAATTTAATCTCTTTACCTCTTAATATGAGGTACTTCTTATATGAAAGGACAGTGCTCCTACCATTAGTTAAAAAATATAATGGAGCGTATGCTTTTCAGTAGATCCAGTTTAGTAAATATTGTTTCTCTTTTTTGGAGAAAGAATACAGTCCGCGTTGTTTTTTGCTAGTGTCGGTCATGTTCTTTCAAAATGAGGACACCTACTCAGAGCATCTCTAACAATTATATATATATAGCTACTATCTTTTAACTAGTAAAATGTATTTTTATAAATTTATGCGGGTCCTATTATTCTTAATTTCTAATATCGAGAAATATGTTAAGGTGATTTGCAAGTACTAGCTCTTTATCTTTTCTATTCAAGAGCTAGCATTTATTCCCTCTCTCTTCTATAAGATATGAGGAATCATATTAGTTATAATATTAAAAAATATACTCCCTTAAAGAATAATAGCTATCTCTTACTATTAAAATACCCTAATAAACCCATTTTCCCCTTACCTATTGGTTAACCGTTTTCTAATCGTCATGGCCTCCCTCTGCTCTATGAATCTCTCTTCTTCACCTCAAACTGTAACCCCACCTTCTTGCTCGTTAGCTCCACCCCCTCCGCACTACAGTTGCCGCGCGCGTGTGTGTTGGCCATCAGCATTGGCCAATAGCATTCCTTCCATCATCGGTCACCACAGCGGACCGATTTCTTAGATCCACCTATAGGTATCTATTGATCACTCTTATTTAACTTTTTTTTAATGTACGAATAAAAAAATTATTCTAGTCTCTGTATAAAGTTATGCACACAGTCGTTCCTGGTTACAGAGAAAAAACCAAAGCCCGACACTCCAGGTAGAACAAAAAGTAGTCTTTCACATCTCAACATTGTCAAACAGTAATTAAGCATCAAGCCTATTACTAAACTGCCAATCATATCAGGCATAGACATCCATCACTGTGGTCTCCAGCTGTCAGCAAGCATCCCTTACACGAGGTCTTTCCTCCTCCTTATATAGCAAGGACCATACGTACTTATCGAGGGTTAATCCCTGGCAATAATTCTGGGGTGTATCAGACGACAAATGTGTGATCTGCGTTCTGGGTGTGCCTACGAAATGTGTTTGTTGCTCAAGAACACCAGAGATATCCAGGTTCAAACCTCCTGAAAGGTAATAGCGCTGCATCTTATGTCTTCTTCAAAAGTCATCTTCTCAAAAGATATCCCCTTTTATATTTCAGAGGGTAAGAGTCTTATATGTGGGCCTAACAAAAACACACATGCCTGCCTAGATGATCAATATAGGCTATCATTACAAGATACACATGCGTTATGCCTGCCCTGGACTCATTGCTTCGGTCTGCCATGTTCAAGTTTGTCCGACACCTGAGAACAACATGACCAGTCACATTTAGTGGTTTCTGGCAGCCTCCGAGGAGGCAAGTGGCTTCGAGCAGAGGATTTGCGAGACCGTCGGTGACCACCTTTTTGAGGTTGGAGTCTCTGGCGCTTGTCGTGACCTTGTCTGCATCCACGACCACTTCCCTAATATGGACCTCTTGCTGATTGTTGGTGCCGGTTTTGAAGGTACTCGGATGACCACGGAGGAGCTTGACGCTTGTGTCGACTCACTTTTGTATGCTGTTCGTTCCTGCCTTTGGACCATCTGGTTCGACCCTCTTAGGGTTATCTTTAGGTCCTAAGAGTATTGTCTCGAGGTCGTCTAGAACCATCCCTAGAGTCTTATTCGAGTGGTTGCTTTGTAATAAAGAATGCTTGTCCTTATGTGGATTTTTCTGTGCTTGGATGGCAAGTAGCCTCTAAGTGCTCGTAATACCTAGGGAGGATCACGTCGACCTGCTCTCTAGCCAGGAACCCGACACTAAGGATGACCTTTAGTCTGACCAGACTTTCGGTGGTCACCAACGATCGACCCGAGGTAGGGCTTGTGGTATCATGGTCGTTAACCCTCGGGCGCCTTCCCCCTAGCAGCGTGCGAGCAGTCAACTTTGGATCTCGTCCTATCGACATGAGCGAGTGGGCTAAACAAATCTGGCTGTAAGAAAATAAATCACATATCCTAATAGTTCTAGCCCCCGACTGTCTGGTCAGTGGAAGAAACTGCCGACCAGGCGGTCAAGGTCTTGAAACGGAAATGCTTACAATTTGGTGGGTCCACGCTCATTCGGAAGGTCCTGCAAAATAAAAGAATAGGCTTGTTTCCAAGAAGCCTCAACATAGACCGGCGTTTCGCGGGTTGTATAATTTGCGGTCAACCACCTTGGCTAACCTGACCCCGTTAGGCTGGAGAACTGTAGGTCTCTTTGGAGTACCTCTCCCTCCCCGGGAGGAGCCTATTACGACATGTCCAGCCTTGGATTGAACCCAGGTCGAGGTCGCCCATGACCAGTGTCATTCCCACGCCCAATGGTCACGGCGGCGCCTGAGGCCTTGTTGGGACCGGGCTACTCGAGCTTCAGAGCACGTTCACTGAACTCTTCGCTTGAGTTTTTATCGTCGTCCTCACCCGGCCACTTGGTCAGGCCCGAATGTCTGGCATTTTGAGGCGACCAGCGTGCGATTCCCAACTAGAGAATCGAGTTTTGTCGTCCATATTTATACAACTTGAACTGCCAAGCCGCACTACCAGCGCTCGTATGGACTTTAATCGCTATTGTGGAGGTGAGCTCCCTAACAGTCTCGATTTTGATCCACCTCATGAATTTGTCGATTACCACGAACAGGAATTTAAAACCGCCTGGAGCTTTAGGGAACAGCTCCACGATGTCGAGCCCCCAGACAGCGAAAGGCCGAGAGAGTGGTATGGTTTGCAGTGCCTAGGCTGGTAGGTTGGTATTTCGGTCGTGGTACTGGCACTACTCGCACCATTTCACCTACTCGCAAGCATCCTGGAGGGCGGTGTGAGGTTCGGCCTCCACGTATGCCTCCGAGGATGTTAGAGAACGCTGTGCTCCCCATCCTGAGTGATGTATTTTAGTAAAGAGTCATTGCTCCCTTAATGGTAGAGGCGTCCCTCTACTAGGGAGGATTCTCGCGGTCTGCCCGTGTGACCCTTTCTGCTGATACATTGCCGTCAGGGGCTACTTGATTCTGAAAGTAGTCCAAGATCTGATCCATCCAGGTAATACCCGAATCGAGCAGGGTGACTACATGATGGTCACCCGAGGTCGACGACACTAAGCCTCCAAAAGTGTTGCCTCTGGTGTTCCGTTTTCCAGCGGAGCATCCCTTTCACGTTGCCCGAGATAGCGGTGGGTGGTTGTATGAATCTTTTTTCAAAGACTCGGACCGGGGCGGATTTGCAAGAAGAGGCCACACGGACCAACCTATCGGCCAAGGAAGTAGTCCTTGCGAGGGACGTGCGTGACTTCCTGTTCGATGGCGCGTCGCTCTATCTTTCTCACTTCGGAGTGGTATCTCGCCATCGTCTGGTTCGAGCACTGGAAAACCCTTTGGCACTAGTGTCACACCCAGCAGCAAGTCCCTTATCGCTAGTAGGCATTTGTCCCTTTGCACGGGTGCTGCTTGCGTTCCAGATAAGAGGCACTCATACTCCACAATGCTATTATTAATTGGAAAAACATAACTGAACTATGTACCTGACAATGCAGGGTCATGTGCTCATTCGTTCCTGGTTAGGGGAAGCGTGCCTCCCTTAGCGACTAGTACCATGCCCATGACCCCTTGAAATCCTACAAGGTAGGACAAATATTCCCCCTTCTGATCGATGGGTGGTTAGCACCGCGGGAGGAGAGGTTTACCTTTCTGAGATCCTTGTAGGCTACCTCCTGTTTTGGTATCCAACAGTACTAATGTCAGAAGTGCAAAGTGTAGACCCTTTTGTTCATCCTCGGGCTGATCCTGCTCGAAGAAATAACACACCCGATTAGTTTCTGGGTACTCTTTTACGTGATCGGATCATACCTGGCCGATGATTTTGGTTTGGGCCACGGGGCAAGGTGTTGGCTGTCCTGATGTGGTGAGGGCTCTTTCGGGTGGGGCTGCCGTTGATGATGACGGTTCCCTGAAGGCTTGTGGTCCGTGAGCTCCCCTTGGCACCGAGAACATGGATGACTCTACTGCTCTTCATCAAATCCCGAAGCCTTCGGATCCTGATCCAATGTCCCAAATTTGGAACATATCGGGTTCGTGTGGGTCATATCCAATGAAGAACACCTCGTCGCAACTCGGATCCTAGGAGCAGGACTCGTCGGTCACTGGGGATTCTAACATGGGTAGCCCAAAATAAATTAACAGCACTTACCAGAACTCGAAAACGAGCACCCTACCCAGCATGCCAAATATCAAGGGTTAATCCCTGATAATGATTTCAGGATGTATCGAACAACGAGTGCGTGATCTGCATTCTAGGTGTGCCTACGGGATGTATGTGTGTTGCTTAAGAACACCAGAGATATCTAGATTCAGACCCCCGTGGGGTAATAGCCATACATCCTATGTCTTCTTCTTCAAAAGTTCTCTTCTCAAAAGATATCCCCCTTTATATTCCAGAGGGGTAGGAGTCTTACATACAACAAAAAGAACCATGCCTGCCTTGATAATCAATATTGGCTATCATTACAAGATACGCATGCGTTGTGCCTGCCCTAGAGCACTGCAATGCCCATCCCATCCATCGGCTGCCTTCCCGCTTGTCACGCCTAGGCCATCCGGCCTGTCATGTCCCACCTTCGGTTTCCCACGCGCGCTTGCCACACCTTTTGTTGTGTCTGTGAGCCCATCCCGCAACAATTAATGTTGTGGGATGGGACACGGTAACCCTACGTCGGCCATGCCACCTCCACCAGAGTGAACCGCATGGGGAAGGAAAAACGGCATGAGTAGCAGTATTAAATGAGGTTTGAGTGGTCAGATGAGTGCCTACCCTGCGACCAGCCCTGGGTCACGCTAGCGCTGACTGGTCACGCGGTGAGCCTAGGCTAGAGAAAGAAAGCTGATACTGCCAAAACTGGCCGTTGTGGGCCATCCCGACGTGGCATTCCCATATTTTTTTTACATCGACAATACACCCTGAAAAGAACCTGCATAGAAGATTGAGTTGTCACCTTATTAAAGACCCTATCGTTTCGGCTTAACCACATAAGCCAACATAACGCACTTGCTCCAACCAAAACGTGGTATTTTAGTTTTTGACACAGATCATTAAGCCAATTTCCAAAAAGATTGAAAACACTTGTAGGAGGATTTATGCCAAATGTAACATAAACCACCCGCCAAATGAATTTAGCAAACTGACAATCAAAAAATAGATATTGTATTGTCTCTTCTGTGTTATAATAACAACATTTGGTACTACCTTTTCATCGTTATTTTGCTAAATTATCTTTGGTTAGAATCTTTTTGTTAAAAAGGAACCACATGAACACTTCGATCTTTAGCGGAAGTTTTAACTTCCAAATGTGAGTATTGACCGAAATGACATACTTGCTAATCATTGCTCTGTACATAGACCAGATCGTGAATCGTTCGTGTTGATGTAAGGACCATTAAAATGTATCATGATTGTCACTCAGACGAATAAAAGCAAGCTTAAAGATCAAATCATTCCAAATTACTAAATTAACCACTACAAGCGTTCTACGAAAAGAAATATTTAGGAGTCTTGACCTAAAGACATTAGCAACAGTAGCATTTTTCCTATATACAACATGATACAATGAAGGGTACTGCTCCTTTAAAGTGGTTTGGCCAAACCAAACATCCTCCCAAGATCTTATTTGAGAACCAATTTGCAATCTAAAAGAGCCAAGTCTCAAGAATTCATTCTTGACCGCCATAGTTCCGGTCCAAAATTGTGAATCACCAGACTTATGTTCTACTTCCGCAATCATTTTGTTACTCAGATATTAGTTTCTTAAGAGATTCTGCCACAACCCTTCTTCATTAACTAATTTAAGCAGTCACTTGCTACACAGGGATTTATTCTGCAACTCTAAGTTAAGGATTCTCAATCCACATTGATCCTTAGGTGTGCAAAGGATCCTCCATTTCTAGTCTATACTTCTTCTTATGCCCTTTGTTTTGCCAAGAGAAACGTGATCAATAGTAATCTAATTTCTTTAGGATTCCTCTAGGTACTTCAAAGAAGAAGAAAAATATAAACATAGCCATGCTGCTTAAAACCGAGTTTACAAGAACTAAACGGCTCCCATAGGATAAAAGCTTTCCTTTGCAACAACTCAACTTTCGTTGGATTCTCTCATCTATTTCATTCCAATCTCTACTCAACAATTTCCTATGATGCATAGGAATGCCCAAATATCTAAAAAGAAAAGTTACAGACTGGCATTCAAAAATTTGTGAATAAGTGGCTTCACAATCTTTAGTTTTTTCGTAACAAAGCAATTCACTTTTATAGAAATTGGTTTTCAAGTCTGATAACTGTTCAAAAGCACACAACAACAGTTTCATATTTTTGACTTGATCTACATTATGATCCATAAAAATAATTGTATCATCGGCGTACTGCAAGATTGAGAGTCCATTTTCAACAAGATTAGAACTAACTAATGTTATTTGTCCCTCCTCTTTAGCTCGTTTAATGAGAATGACCAGCATGTCCATAACTACATTGAACAAGATTGAACTCTAATTTAACTTAATTAATTAACTAGATAGATTGTCTAATTAGATATATCTACTTAGTTAATTAAGTTACAATAGAGTGGATCAATAGATTCATTTATGTTCATCCCCATATATCTGCATTGGGCCCATTCCTTGTCTTCATATGCAAGTTCTTCAAAAGAACCGTCGAAAGAATTACAGTTTGAGGCTTTGAGCTGCCATCCTGTTTTTTTAGTTAAAAGAAATACAATCTAACGTCTGAATCAACAAAACATTAAAGATATAGCTATTTTATAAATATAAGTATCCGTAGCGAGTATAGGAGTAAAACTTGGATGAACAGATTCTATCAAAAGGAACTTATGGGTCGTTTGGTAGCACTCTAGGAGTTGATTCCGTGCCAGAATCGATGGGAGCGCTACTGAAAGTGCATCTAGACCCCCTAAGTGGGTTTTGGTTTATTGATGACAAAACGATTAAGGGACTAATGAGTTTATTGAAGCTATGAACAAGTTTTAGTCTCATTGGTGAAGTTATACGACGTTGACGTCCCTCAAAAAAGAAAAGAGAAACGGTTTGTAATACTCAATAGGATTTAATTTGATTTTATCTTTGAAATTGAGTTTAGAAAATCTGTACTATCAAGAGGGATGCAATTGATAGTTTTGATGGTGTCTCAGTGCTCAAAGTAACCTCTTAGAACCAAACGTTGAGAGACACATTCACCCACGGACACCGGGAAATAGGCAAAGTGTTCTGAGTCTGGAGTCTCCGGTGTTCACCGGATACTCCGATACTTAGTGTTTTAGGCCAAAGTCTCCGAGCGAGACTCCGTCACAGAGTCTCGGCTCCGATTTAATTTTAAATGTCTGGAGTCTCCGATGTTCACCGGATACTCCGGTGCTTGGTGTTTTTGGCCGGAGTCTCCGAGAGAGTCTCCGGAAGAGGGCCTCGGTTTCATTTAATTTTAAAAAATGACCGGAGTCTTCGGTGTTCACCGGATACTCCGGTAGTTTGAGTTTTCGACCGGAGTCTCCGAGTGAGACTCCACCAGAGAGTCTCGGTTCGAATTTATTTTAAATTAGTGAAGTCTCCGGTGTTCACCGGATACTCCGGTATTTGGAGAGGCGGTAGAGTCCGGTAAGTCTCCGGGTATTTTCTGTGTGGCGACTAAGTGCCACCCGGAGTCTCTGGTGTTCACTGGATACTCCAGGTTAGTTCAACAGAACTATAACGGCTAGTTCTGACACTATTCTGAGCCCGTTATGATATAATGGTCGGAGACTCCGGTGTTCATCAGATACTCCAGGTTAGGTCAACCAGAATAGTAACGGCTAGTTTTTGAGGGATGGCTATATATATACCTCCTCACATCTTTGCATTGAATGCTTGTTGTTGCTACTGAGCTACTCTTTGACAAAGCCTCCCAAAGCATTCAAGAGCCCCTCCAAACCTCTCTAGTGCTTAGATTGTTCCAAGAATTGAGAGATAGGGTTTGAAAGTGTGATTTGAGTTGTTGAGCCGGAATCCAATCTTTGAGCATTGAGTTCATCGTAAAGCGTTCACTTGTGATCTTTTTCTCTTGGAGCCTCGTGCTCCTAGATGGCAAGACGTCGCCCGTAGAACATCCAAGGATTGTGGAGTGCCACGGGAAGTTTGTAATCGCCCGTTGATTTGAGTAAGAAAACATAGCTTGATCTTTGTGATTGCTAGGAGAGGATATGGTTGAAAGAGATCCGGCTCTTTGTGAGCTCCTCAACGGAGATGTAGGCACTTCTTAGTGAGGTGGCTGAATTTCGGGATAAATTCTTGTCTCCTTAATTTTTGTGCAAGTTTTACTAGTTCTTGTAGTTTGGGGATTTTTCCCAAATTCTATTATTCGTGAGTGTTTTACTGCAGGGTATTGTTGATAAAGTCTTTTTACTCCTAGTAGAACTTGTGGTAACTCTTAGACTCTAGTAGACTTACTTAGATTCATTTCGATTTCGAAATCCTGTATAAGCCGGATAATCCGAACAATATCGGATAGTCCGGACACCCGGAGTATCCAACCTTTACCGGAGTATTCGAACTCTGTTAATCCGCTGCTGAGTTTTAAATTTCAGAAACGCCTATTCACCCCCCCTCTAAATGACATCAAGTACATTCAGCTACCAAATGGTCATTTTTCTATCAGCTCGTACCTGGGAAGCAACGAATCGATTCCCGTCATTTTCACTGGGCGCGGGAAGCAGAAAAAAACTTGCCCCCCACACGATTCCCCTCCCTATGTTATAGAGCATCCCATCAACTTTAGTAGAATTACCCACCATTGCCATCAAGTAAAATCTCTACACGCACGCAGGATCGCACACCCCTGCTCCCATTCACCTCCCCAAATCGCTCTCGCCTCCACACGCCATGGGCGATTAGAGGCAGATCCACCTCCTCCGCCATCCCCTCTCCGCTACCCCTTCTCCGTCGGTCCCTCTCCGCCTCCCCTCCTCCGTTTCCCCTGTGCATTAGCCGAACTACTTGAGTTACTGGAGGTCTGAGCACCTCTGTTTCCCCACTGCATCAGGACAGCAACAGACTCCTCCAGCTGGTCACCCGTGCTCCTCTCCGTGTCGGTGGAAGGTGAGCTCAATCTGCATGCTTGCTTGTTTGATCTGCTGCTTCCCTCTCGTGTGGTGAGCTTGATCTGTCGCAATCAATCTTTGCTTGCTTGCTTGCCACAGTCAGAACGCAAAAGTTTGCTCTGCTTGCTTGCTTGATTTGCTGCTTCCCTCTCACGTGGTGCCAGCATCTCAATTTTTTTGTGGTAATTTGTGCTTTAGTTTGTCATTAAAGTGACAAGAACTGATGTAAGAAATTAATCTCACCTAGGCATGCATCTGCTTCTGCTATGTATATAAGAACAATAACATGTTATCTTCTTGGTATTCTTTGTGATTTATTGGCAGAGCAGTGAGCATTGTAGGCAAAATAGACCAATATATAATGGAAAAAATGGTGCCCTGAGACTGCTTATTTATCACTACCATGTCTATTTTCTGTACTAAAGTGAACAAATACATATTTGTCACTGCCATGTACTATATCAAAGACTGCTTATGTGTTGATGTCATGCTATATTTTTGGAGATATCATAATCAATATTTTGGACAGCAAGATGGCCGATTGGAATGATGAAAATACTAGGATACTTTGTGAGTTATGTGCTGAACAAGTGAAGGCTAATAATCGATCAGGAACCCACTTGAACAAAATTGGGTACGGCAATGTAATGGCCAAGTTTACGGAGAGGACCAGCATATCTTATGATAAGCTAAAAAATAAAAATAAATGGGACAAACTGAGACAAGACTATACCAATTGGAAGGATTTGCTGAAGGAGACAGGTTTAGGCTGGGATAATGAAAGAAAAACTGTTCAAGCTTCAGATGCTTGGTGGAAGAAGAAAACAAAAGTAAGCTTCAAGTTGTGTTGCATATTTTCCTATTAATGCACGGTTTGTGGTTTATGTATAACTTTTGTTTGTATTTTTGCAGGAAGTCAAAGGAATCACCAATTGGTATAGTATGTTGTCATACTACGTATAACTTTTGTTTGTATGTTTGCAAGAAGACTTGTTAGCTGAAATGTTTGAAGATATTCGGAACAGTGGTGATGATCATTGGTGTCCTTTAAGTGATGTCGTATCCCCAAAGTCCAGCCCATGAACACATGTGTTCAATCAAGATGAGGAGGATGGTGATGGTAAGGATGATGAACGTGTTGCCGAGGAGGTTACACCTTCTTGTGAGCAAGGAAAGAGACGTCGAGTGCCTGAGAAGGATAAAGGTAAAAAATCAAAGACTACCAGAGGGGACAATGAATGGAAGAACAATTTGATTACATTGTGTCATTGAATGAGAAGACAAGTGCATCTTGTGAGTCTATGGCAAGAAGGGAGGACATTTCTGGTGTGCAATCAAAGATGTCATGGTATTGGTGAAGGAGTGTGATGCTAAGGCCGGTTCAAAGGAGCACTTCATAGCTACTCAAGCATTTACCAAGAAGGCTGAAAGAGATATGTTCATGACATTGGATACACCTGAAGAAGAGTTTAAGCATTCTTGAGAGATAATCAGTAGAAATTTTCTGAGGTTTTGAATTGTGTGGTGGCAATATCCAAGGATTATATATGACCTAAGGATCATAATTTCTCTTATGTACACAGCAGGCTTACTGATGATCAAAGGATGTGGTCACACTTTAAAGATTGCATTGGAGCCATTGATGGCGGTCATATTAATGCAGCACCAGAGCCAAAAGATTTTATTAGATATATTGGCAGATCAGGTAAACCAACACAAAATGTAATGACGATGGTTGATTTCGATATGCGTTTCACATATGCATCTATTGGTCAGCCGAGGTCTATGCATGGTACTAGTGTGCTCTACCATGCAATTAAAGTTGATAAAAAGATCTTTCCACGTCCTCCTCAGGGTAACTACTCATTTTATCTTCTTTTTATTTATTTCATTTAAGTTGTGTACTCACAAACCAATTGTGTATGTTAGAAAAATATTATGTTGTTGATGCTGGATACCCAAATAGACTGGGCTACTTAGCACCATACAAGGGTCAACGGTACCATGTTCCAGCTTGGAGAAATGGTCCTGCTCCTAATGGTGGGCAAGAGGTGTTCAACCATTTGCACTCAAGTATTCGTAATGTTGTCAAGCGCACGTTTGGTGTATGGAAGATGAATTGGAGAATTCTTCTAAATATACCAAGTTATACAATGATCAAACAAAAGATGATTGTTGCGACCACTATGGTTCTCCATAACTATATCCGTGAGAATCATGCACTTGACGAGCATTTTCATTTGTGTGATCAAGACTCAAATTATGTGCCCACCATACCTACAAGATATAAAAAAGCATGCCCCTCCTCAAAATGCATTGGATGTGTCTACCTCACATCCCAATGATAATGACATGGATAAGTTCCGTGACGACATCGCTAGGCCAATTACGCAATCTAGGTGATGATGCCCTCCATTTACCGGTGTCTTTTGTTCTTATTTGGACAATGGTTGTAACATGTATGGTATATCTGTGTTAAATGGATTGCTACTACTAAATGTGAACTAACTCGTATGCTCTACTATTTTCATTGGTCTGCTCTCTACTATTTTCATTGGTCATCTGTGATGTTGCAAAAAATAGTTATGTATGCAATGCACAGTTACATATTCCTTGGTTATTAGTGCTATATATTGTGTACAAACACAAAGAAATGAGTAGAAGACAACAAATATATCTGGTACGAATCAATACAGATAGCCAAGGGTAAAAAGGATAATTTCAGTATAATCCTCTCTCTTATGAATCAAGAATCCATCAGCTTGCTAAACATTTTCATAGATAGAATCAATTCTACCGTAAAATCACTTCTACGACAAAATCACTCTAAAAATTTTAAAAAACTAAAGAACTCTAACAAAACCCTTAACCAACTGCCGTCCTGTACACGGCGAAGTCTTCCATCGAGTAAAATTCGAGGGTATTCGGCCATTGATTCCCATACAAAAACGTGTGGGCATATATCAATCGCATCGGAATCTCCACTGATATGGTGATCCTTCTTTGTAGACCCCTAACGTGTGGGTCATTTCGCGATCTTGTTTTTTTAGGAGAACATTTCGCGATCTCGTCGCTGTTTACACCAGGAAAAAGGTACCCCTTTTACAATTCCGGAGATCGATTCATTTATGCTGTCCCGTCGAACATTCCTGATTTCTAGTGGACACATTCGAGAGTTTTTTAAATAATAATATTTTATTAGAAAATTGTAAAAATAGGAGTTAAATTTATAAAATTATAAAAATACATATTTATCGGCACACGGGTGTTGACTAGGGACCTATTAGTACTCCACATATCAACATTTTGCGTAGCAATAGGCCCAGAGGTCCACAGGTCATGTATCTCGAAACGATAATTAAAAAAAATTCATAAGTTTTTAATATGATCTCGCATAAAAATGATTTTTATATGAAAATTGTCTCTCTTTACAACTTTATCGTTAAATATTTTTTATTTATTTAAATCCGTTAAATGTCCAAAAGTGGATAGAATTTATTTCACATCCGATAGTTTTAGATATTTTATACATCTAAATTGATTCAAATATAAAAACGTTCAACTATAAAATTATAGATCTCATTAAAAGATATAATTTTTATATAAAGATTATCTCATTAAATATAATATCAAAAAATTATAATTTTTTCTTCGAATATCATTTATATGATACAGGACCTGTCGGCACGTGGAGTACCGAATACTCCATGACCTATCAGCTCGTGAGTACTGGTATTACATATTTTTATATTTTTATAAATTTATCTATTATTCTTCAATTTTTCAATAAAATAATATTATTTTAAAAAATTCCCATATTGGACGGAGCCGATTCCCCACTGGCCACATGATTCATCTTCGAACAGAAGAACCTAGGAAGTGGAGCAGCAGTACCAGCTGTAGTGATCTTCCACTATAGATTTTCTGTACACTTGTGACAAGCATGGGCAGAAAGTACTGACATTTCCCCCTCATGGTCGTTGTTGTTCACTTGTGCCGAGTCAAGTCCCTTCAAAAAAGTTGCTCCAAGAAATGTTTGCTCCTGCAGCTTCATGCTCGTAGACATCAGTAGCAGGTGGGCGTGGTGATCATCTTGTACTGTCTACTGTGCCGTGTTGAGTTGGTGGGCCGTAGCAGCGGGAAAACGTGAACGATTCTTGGATGGTGCGAAGCAGTGTTGACGCCGCATTTCAAGGAAGAAAACTTGAAAGAGAATTCCTCGGGCACGACTGCAACGAGCCAAGGATGCTCAGTTGTTCACTGTCGAGACTGCGAAACCGGGTAGATGTACGAGTACGGGTAGAGCACCCGTGTGTTAAAGCGTGGAGGCGTGTTGAGGCACTGAGGCTGCCTCGGAGCGCAGAGGGAACGAAAGAAACTGCACATCGAAGGTCCGGATTCCCGATGGAACCAGGGCACGGCGAGGAATCTCACAGCCACGTGGAATGGGATCGGACGCAGATGAGATTTAGCGGCACTTAGACACTGTTGGGAAATGGAGTCATATTGACCCTTGATTCCATCTTAGAGTCGTTTTGGTAGTAGGTATGGATCGGAGGAAAGGGAAAAGGGGTGAGAAGCCCGAAGGTCGGACCCTCGAGAGGTTAAAGGTTACTGGAGAAATCAACCACACTTGAAGGTTTGACCGATATGAAGTAAGAGCTCGAAGAAATGAAAACGGTATTGGAGTTCGAGGTAACAAATGGTGAGGATGAGTTGAAATTTCTACTGTCAGAGGTCTAAAGGTAGCCACAACACGGAAACAAGGGCCTAAATAACTGAAGATCTCACCGGTCGAAGGTAGATGCAGGGGACAAAAATGTAAAACCTCATGTTTGAACGTTGTTTGCGAAATGATACCACGTTAGTTCCTCCCGTTCAACTTCGGCTAACCTTGCTAACCCTAGATAAGAATTAACAGTAATAATATTTTAGTGGATTTGTCTCAAGTTGTCTTGCAGAGGCGAAACCGAAGTGACAACCAACGCCAAGCAAAAGGACCCAAGGCCTCGAAGGGCGAGCGTCGCTAGAGACATCGGTGAGTTATGAAGAGCTACATGGTGAAAAGTGAATGTCCTGAAGGTCCCCACGTCTCGACCAAAAGGGCAAGGGTTGTTGAAGGTGTAAACAAGGATCTAAGAATCACCTGATGTTGGATGAAGAGCTAGAAGAGAATGAGGCCGGAGGAGAGCCCGAAGGTGGCAAACCATGCCACTGAAGGGTTGACTGACACGTGGACTAGTAGACACGTGTTACATCTTGGGAATACATAATTTGTAATAGTATAGTGATTGTAATACCCTTAGAATATTCTTAGAATATTGTAGAGAGTTGGGGCATACCCTATTTAATATGAGTTGGATTGATTGAGGTATAGCTATAAATATCTCACATCTATTAATGTGATGGTATAAACAATTAATATACCATAAAATACTAGTTCATTATGTTATAATTGGGATCTTAACCTACTATATATACTAATATAATGACGATAATACCCTGAGGATATTCTAAACAGGCAGTGACACTTTTGTAATATACACCAAAATAGTTAGAGTATATCTATAAATATCTCAACCTCTGATGTAATGAGACAGTGAATTCTGCTGTGATCCCAATTGTCACAATCACAACACACACGTACACCTGAGCATTTACATTTAGCATGGCCTAGAGTTCACGACCATGTGTGCTGTGGGTGAAAAATACAGTAGGATATTATAGGCGCTAGCTGTTTGTAGATGGAGGCTGCAGCGACGAAAGTATGCAGAGCCAGTTCTTTTGTTAGCTTCAACAATTTGACAAGCTTGGAGCTGATCTGTTTCGATGTTGCCCCACTGGTGGAGCTTCCAAGCCTTCTGGTGGAAATAAATTGTATATAGCGATGTTATAAATGTATTCTCGTGCAACATTAAAAAGATGATCACCCATTATTCTCAATATGGATTTTAAAATGGTAGATCTAACCAAAATAGAAAATTATCATATATACTTATGACTTGACATATATGATTATCCTTGAATAAACTGTCCATTACTTTAAGATCCGCATTAAGAATAAATAATAATCATTCATATATTATGTAGCTCCGCTGTATATAATTTATTTTCCTTCTGGTTGGTTCGGCATTGATCTATTCTCGTACGCGTTGCACCAGTGCGCGGCACCCCTCCCTCGAACATACTGTACCAAGGACCCACCACCCTGGTGCCTGCTCCTCCTCACTTCCCATTCAGCGCTTAGAAATAGACGCGAGATCCTCTTCCCTGCACACAAGATTGTTGAACTTAATTATGTCTTAATTAACATGATCATTAGCCCTAATATCAAACACCACCTTAAGAAAAAGCATATGCACATACCAACGTTCGGAGATGCCATCTAGAGTTGATCGGTGAGGAGGTATAGTCATAGCCAGCGTGGTGAAGCACCTCGGTGAAGTCATGGCAGCGGCAGAGGCCTTCGCTCCACTACAGTACACCCTTCAGATCGGTCTAGGATAGGGTTTTTGTATGTTGGGTGTGCGTTAGCTGCGTGAGAGATTGAGGGCGCTAATGTGGGGTTGTGTGGAGCGGGACCGCAACCAAAGTTGGTTCCACCCCCGATCAGGGCGCTAATGTGGGGATGGCTCCTCCTTATCTCTCGGTCCCGTTCTGTTAGAGAACGTTAGCACGAGCCGAGATCAATTCCAACATTCTCCCATTTGACCGTAAGGCTAACATCATAAGCCCACTCTCAATAAAAATAACATACCAAAGCAAAGTGTTACAGCAGCCAATAAAATACAGCTTAAACACAAATACTTATAGTATACCATTTCATCTCGAAATGGAAATTCGTTATTCTTAATGAGAGTTGGTTTGCATTATGGCCCTATTATCCAGAATATAGGCTTTCCAATAACCCCATACCGGCAATATGATCAAGAAAAATATAGGGTGGTAAGCCTTTAATGAGCGGATCCATAAGCATTGACTTAACACATGTATGCTTGACACTTATTGTTTGATCCTAGATTCTATGTTTCACAACATGATACTTAATATCGATGTGTTTGGCAGCACCACTCAACTTGTTGTTACTCATATAGAAAATTACGGATTGATTATCGCAGTATAACGTAAGTGGCTTTGAAATACTATCGACCACTCTCAATCCTGGGATAAAGTTCTTTAGCCATACAGGCTGCCCTGTAGCCTCATAACATGCTACAAACTCAGCTTGTATCATTGACGATGTCATAAGTGTCTGTTTAGAGCTTTTGCACAAGATAGCTCCTCCAACGAGGGTAAAGATATAACTTGACGTGGATTTCTTAGTATCCACACACCTCGCAAAGTCTGCATCCGAATAACCGACAACTTCGAGGTTATCGGATTTTCTAAATATGAGCATGTAGTTCTTAGTGCCTTGCAAATAGCGAAGGACTTTCTTAACGGCTTTCCAGTGGTTCGGTCCTGGATTTGACTGATATCTGCCAAGCATCCCAGTCACAAAAGTTAAGTCAGGGCATGTATATATTTGAGCATACATAACGCTTCTGACAGCTGAAGCATAAGGAACTGATTTCATCTAATCAGTTTCATATTGGTTCCTTGTACATTGAAATGTTTTTAATTTATCTCCCTTAACAATAGGAGCAAGCATGGCAGAGCACTTATGCGTATTGTATTTCTTCAGTACTCTGTCAATGTATGTCTTTTGAGATAAACATAATACTCCTTTGGACCGATCACAGTGAATCTCAATGCCAAGAATGTAAGAAGCTTCACTAAAATCCTTTATATCAAAATTAGTTGAAAGAAATCTCCTGGTCTCAAACATCATATCCTTATCGCTGCTGGCTAATAAGATATCATCCACATAAAGAACTAAGATGGTGATTTTTTCCCCTTTAAACTTTACATAATGCACTTATCAACTTCATTTTTTTAAAAGCCAAAATTTCTAATAACTTTATCAAACTTGAGATACCACTGTCTGGACGCTTGCTTTAGACCATAAATTAATTTCTTAAGGCGACATCCCAAATGTTCCTTGCCTTCCATGACAAAACCTTCTGGCTAAGCCACGTAAACATTTTCTTCCAATTCACCATTAAGGAATGTCATTTTTACGTCCATTTGATGCAGCTCTAAATTATAATACGCTACAAGCATCATAATTATTCTAAAAAAATCTTTACTTGATACAGGAGAGAAAGTTTCATTATAGTCGTTCCCTTCTCTTTGCGAAAAGGCTTTAGCTACAAGCCTCGCTTTGAACATTTTGATGTTCCCTTTAGAGTCATACTTTGTTTTGTAGATCCATTTACAGCCTACTGTTTTGGTTCCATCAGGGATTTCTACTGGATCCCATACATCATTATCTCTCATAGACTTTAATTCGTCCTCATGGCACTAAGCCACTCAAGCGAATGCCCACTCTTCATGACATGTTTATACGAGTTGGGATCTTCTGCCTTCCCTATGTCATTAATATCCTCATTCATATAAACAACATAATCGTTCAAAATGGCAGGTCTCCTATCACGTTGTGATCTCCTGATCGGTTCATTAGGCACTGCAAGACCAGTACTGGGTGCTGCAGGGGACTACTGAGGCTCATTGTTAGGTACATCATTAGGAATTTCAGAGACCTCAACAGGGGGTGCACTGGTGTTAGTTTCTCATGAAGGTGCAATCACCTAGGGCACAGGGATGTAGGGCTCTTGGATCAGCGGTATAGGAACATAAACCTACTTTTCCTCAAGATCAACTTCTCTGGGCTCTAGATCCCCGTTCTTAAGAAATACAGCGTGTCTTATTTCAACAAACTTAGTGATCCTATCTGGACAGTAAAAACGATACCCCTTCGATCTCTCGTGATACCCGATAAAGTGACAACTAACTATCTTAAGATCTAATTTTCTAATATGTTGATTAAAAACTTTAACTTCAGCTACACAACCCCACACACGCAGATACTTCAAAGAGGGCTTTCTCCCAATCCATAATTTGTAAGTTGTTTTTAAAACTGATTTACTGGGAACCTGATTAAGAACGTGTGAGGCTGTCTTAAGTGCCTCCATCCATAGTCTAACTAGTAAACTATAATAGCTTAGCATACTTCGCATCATGTCCATAAGTGTGCGGTTGCGTCGCTCGGCTACCCCGTTTGCTAAGGTTCAACAGGTGTAGAATATTGAGCTACTATGTCATTTTCCTGAAGAAATCTGGCAAAGGGAACATGGATTTGCCCATATAGGGCATTTCTCTCATAATACTCTCCCCCACAATCCGATCTCACTACTTTAATCTTTAGGTTGTGCTGATTTTCTACTTCAACCTTAAATATCTTGAATTTGTCGAGAGACTCAGATTGATCTTTAATGGGGTACATATAACCGTAATGACATAAATCATCAGTGAATGAAATGAATGAATCAAAATCATCCTCCGATTTCACAGGAAAAGGACCGCAGATGTCCATGTAAATTAATTCTAATAATCCTGTGCTCCGAGTGACCCTCTACTTTATTTGCTTAATGTATTTTCCTTTAATGCAATTTATGTAGTGGTTAGAGTCGAAGAAGTCTAAGGGTTGAAGAATCTCTTCCCATCAGTGAAGGTAATGAATAAATCAAAATCATCCACCGATGTCACAGGAAAAGGATCGCAGATGTTTGTGTGAATTAATTCTAATAATCCTATGCTCCGAGTGACCACCTTCTTTATTTGCTTAACGTATTTGCCTTTAATGCAATCTATGCATTAGTGAGAGTCGGAGAATCCTAAGGGTTGGAGAATCATTTTCTTAATGAGACGCTTCATTCGCCCCCTCAAAATATGGCCTAAACGACAATGCCACAGTTTTGAACAAGTCTCATTAATTGTACTTCTCTTTCTCTTATAGCTTACATCACAGACATTGATAGACACAAATGATTCATTAAGAGGAAACATGTAAAGTTTGTCTTGTCGGATGGCAAGACCAATAATATCTAAATTAAACTTAAGAATGCACTTATTGTCTCCAAAATTATAATAAAAATAATCATCATCTAACATCGAAATGAAATGAGATTCCTCCTCATGAAAAGGACATAAACTATATTATTCAGTCTAAGAGTGAAGCCATTATCAAGAACTAATGGAAGGGATCCGACAGCCTTGACTTCAGCCCTGTTGGCCACTCTAAGACTTTGCTCCTCTTTCCTAAAGTTCTCGTGGTAAGGAATCCTGTAAGGAGTTGTTAACATGCATAGTGACACCTAAGTCAATCCACCATGAATTAAGGGAGAAATCAGCATAAAGAGATTCATCAATGAATGTTATTAAATCATTACCCTTCTTTGTGAGCCACTTCAGGAAATCAACACAGTCTTTCTGGTGGTGGTCCTTCTTGTGGCACAAGTGGCATATGTCATCCTTAGATTTTTTGAGAGACGGGAGCAGAAAAAGCAAGTGCCTTGGGTGCCCTCTGTGCTGTCTTGTTATGCTTAGTGATGAAATACAACTTTTTCTTAGAGTTGTAATCTCCTTGAAATTTTCTTTTGTTTCTGGGGCTGCTAACTTGATTAACAAAATCTTTCTTTTTAGCCCTCAGTCTCTCTTCCTCTTGGACACACATCACGATCAAGTCGCTCACAGTCCATTTCGCCTTCTAAGTATTATAGTTAATCTTAAATGGAGAAAATTCAGGAGGGAGAGAGGTCATAATGAAATGGATAAGAAAACCAATAGAGATTTCCATTTCCATGCCCTTGAGTTTGGCAGTCATATCTGTCATCATCACGATGTGTTCTCTTATGCCGTCAGACCCAAAGTTGTACTTAATGTTGAGCAGCTTCTGAATCAATGTACTGGCATAAACCTTGGAGGTGTCTTTGAATTGCTCATCCACAGATGCCAAGTACGTTTTAGCCTTTTTTGAGGTTGGGATTGCTCCCCTTATAGCTTCTGAGATCGAATTCCTCATAATCATTAGTGACATGCGGTTGGACCGCTCCATAAAGTGCATCATATGTTTTCTTTAGATCATCATAATTCTCTACATCAATGGCGGGAGCAGTGGGAGCGTCAACCCTGAGTGCATAGTCAAGGTCCAAAACTCCAAGAACAACGGTCACCTTAGCTTTCCAAGCGGGAAAATTATTCCTCGTAAGTTGCTCTATACCGTCAATTGTGGTGGTAACAGAGGAAGCATTAAGAGCTGAAGAGAAAAATAGGGCCGAATTAGAAATTTATCATAAAGAAATAATTACACGAAAATAACCCTACGTTGGTATGATTAAAATCATGCTAAAAATAAAACTCCAATCCACATCATCGTTGGGCAGAAAACGAAATAGAATTTGAATTAACACATAAAATAGCATATAATCACAGTCAACTTTGGTCAGAAAGTAATTATAAACCCACATAAAATTCAGCGTAATATTCTCTGGAAAAAAATCTTCCCATTGATTCCAATTCATCGAGAGAATTAATCCTAATTTTGTGCATTATCCTTATTAATTTTGGGCCCTAATCTAGTGCATAAATGAATTAAAGCATTATATAACCATTGGAAATTCTAAAAAATGAAAAATCCCAAAGACTTAAAAGAAAATGATCCAACCGGCCTATTCAGCCGCTCGGCGATCCAACCGGCCTATTCAGCCGCTCGGCCCACGCGACACACGCGCGCACACTGGCCCATAGCACGGCGCAGGCCTGGCCACCCGAGCCCGCATGATCCTGGCCGCTCATCTCAATCCAATGGCTGTCCGGCGGTTTCGCCCGGGATAAAACGCCGCCGGTCGAAATCCCTAACCCTAATCCCCATCCCTTTCAATCTCCTCTAAGAAAAACGCGCGGCTGAGAGAGGAGCAATAGCAGCGGCCATGCGAGTGAGAGCTCCGGCGAGGCAATCCCATCGGAGATAGAGACAGAGAGGAGAGTGCAAGAGATGAGTAGAGCATGAGGCGGCGCCGCCATGGGCCGACTTGCCAGAGCACGCGTGCGACAATGGTTGTGTGCGGCTTCGTCGAGCTGGTCTTTGGTGGTCTCGTGAAAACACCGTGCGCACGCGGCGGAGGGGTAACATGCACCGCCGAAACTGCGATGCACGCATGGAGACGGCCGGGCCGAAGGATCCACGCGCGATCCACACCGAGAAGACGAATCCGCTGGTGGGAAGGATTCCGACGGGTCTCCATCGCAACATAAGGTACTCCCTTCTACTTTTGTTCTATGGTTCATGGGTTGGGGATTGAGGGATTTGAGGATTTTCTTTAGGATTTGCATTAGACTTTTCCCAATTCCCCTCCTTCTTAATGCTACCCGAGCTCAATTCGGCACGAAACATGTCGATTTGCCCCCAAACCGACCCTAAAAACACACAAGAACACACATATATGCATAAAATACATCTAATCCAAGCCTTAAAACCCCTAATTCATGAACATATGATCTAATCCGACACTAATTGGGGCTAAGTGAGATCAAAATTAGTCAAACCGAGACATAAACACTCTAATTCATGATCATGAGCATTAATCCGAGTCTAATTTTCATCAATTAAACCTAAACTTGAACATTAGTGGGTTGGAACAATCGGGTCCAAAAGAAAAACACTTAAATTAGGTACAATTATAGCTAATTGATCGCCAATTAACATAATTAAGCCTAATTATTTATGAATCGGGGTCATCCGAACATGATTAAGCCTAATTGGGATCTGATTATAGCTAATTAGGCTGCGATACCAATGTTGAACTTAATTATACCTTAATTAACATGATCATTAGCTCTAATATCAAGTACCACCTTAAGCAGAAGCATATACACATACCAGGGTTCGGATATGCCATCTAAAGTTGATCGGTGAGGAGGTGTAGTCGTAGCTGGCGTGGTAAAGCACCTCGGTAAAGTCACGGCAGCAGCGGCGGCCTTCACTCCAGTGATATATTAGGTGTGCGTTAACTACGTGATTGATCAATTTTTCACGAGCCCCGATGTTCTCTTTATATTATGGTGTTGTGTGAAACGAAACCACAACCAAAATTAATTACGTCTCCGATCAGACGTTAAGATAGAGACGCCTACCTTATCTCCCGGTCCCGTTCTATCAGACAAGGTTACCACTAGCCGAGACCGACGCGGGAGTGGACAGCGCCGAGTAGGGCCGGTCCTGGCCCCTGGGGCGCAGCTGCAGCTGCTGCAAGCAGCAGGCGAAGCAGGAAAAGGAGACGTCCCAACACCCACAACTCTGCCACTCCTGTCGCCTCTCGGCGACCTCCCTGGGTGCGGCGAGGCACCATCCGTCGCTACGGCCACCACACGACCGCGTGCATGTCCTTAACCGACGAGGAGCGCTCCCTGCTTTCGCCGTTTCGCGCGTGCGATAGCTTGGTGCGAGGATTCTCTGGAAACTCGACTTGCTTTCCTGCGACCGCTTTTGGGTTTGGGCCGTCCAGTTCGTCGGGCCCACGCTCGCACGCGCGCTGGATCCCACCACTGCAAAGCAAGTTCCCTGATCGCTACGAGCAAGGTCACACACCTGGGCAGCGCAATACACTGTGACATGTGGGCGCAGCGCTTCCGGAATCCCACGCTGCCGGTGAGTCAGGGTACCGCCGAACCGGTGAAGCCTCGCCACGTTTCGTGGACGGTGCCCGCCACTGGCGGAGATTTCTTTCCTTCTCTTTCGGAAGCCAACTACCGGAGATGGGCAGAGGCCAGCACTTGGCACGGTTGCAGTCGCGCGACCGATTTGGTGTGCCGGCCCGCACAAGTGGGTCAAATCGATGTGGCCAGCGGTGATAGGTCGAATCGTGTGCAGATATGGCCGGTCAGTGAAATCAAAAGTATCCTGCCTCTTCTCCATCTTTTTTAGGCTTAATACTAAAGCTGGGCTACAGGCTACAGCCCATGAAGTTTTAAGTAATCTCAACTGGACGGCCCGTTAATGAGCGGCCCAAGCTTATCAGGTATTCCTGTATACGGTCCATACATTGATTCAGTTTTTTTTTTTTTTTTTTTTTTTTGCATTCAGGGTTTCCGGAATGGAATTAAAGGAGTTAGTAACTGAGCAACTAGACCATGCACATAGGAATCAAGTGGCAAGAACAAGGCACGCTTTCTATTGTAGTATGTTTTGGTTAGCATGCGCAGCCATACACATAGGAAGTTTATGGTGTTTTTAGTTGGAGGATAAAGTTCGATAGGATATGATCATCTATGTTTTGTTAGATGGAACAATTTAATTTATTGTTTGGTTGAACACATTGGATAGGGCTGGCTAAACTTTTGTTGAACTCGCTTGTCATATATTTAGTTTTTATCAAAATATAATTATGTGAGATCTTATTTTGTTGATTTAATTGCAATGAATATAATGTTACAGTCGGATCGTAAATCAGATAAATAGTTTATGAGATAATATTATTTAAAATGTGCTAACAAAAAATATATTTACTCTAACCAGGCAGAATATACTATATCAGTAAAGTTAAAGCTCGTCCAGAACGTGGATGGCTACGTCCAGTAGTTTTTAACTGATAGACTCATACAACATCTGATAATAATATTCCTTCTTAGATGATCATCCCATACAACTTGTCCTCCAACCAAACGTTTCAAAAAACTTGATGATCATCTTTCATCTAGGAATATACCTTCAACCAAACACACACTTAGCTAGTATTTCTGATCCCAATTTGCTGATAAAAAATGTATACCATAGGACTCAAGCATAAGAAACAAAGTACTAGTGGTTGTATATAACGATCCCTCTCGCTGACTCACTCGCAGTCTCAAATACGCTTGTTGTTGATGCACAAAGATACATGGATTTGAGTGACACATACCATAAACATTGATTGGCAACCAGTAGATTTGAGTGACACATACCATAAACATTGATTGGCAACCAGTAGCAGTAGCATTGGTACTTCAAACTATCATGCATGAATGCATGCAGACAGGAATAACAGATCAGTAGCTACAGAGAGTGAGAGCCATCACATCAAACGGAATAGCCAAGACACACACACTCTGACGATCACAACTATACAATGTCTCTGCTACTCCTTTTGCATCAGCTCAGAATCCCAAGCGTTTGTCGGCACCCTTTTGGACTCCTCATGTCTGGGGCATATCCGCAGGTAGGAAAGCGCCTCTCCAACGCCCTCGAGCACATGGCAACACCCTTCTCGCTTTCGTGGCGCCCGCACATTTTGTTCCCTGCGGCGTCATCTTGGAAAGATCCATGGGGATTCAGTAGCAAAAAGAGAATTTCCCACGAAAGGTTCAAATGCCCTAGCCAAGTTGCTTGTCCACATGCGTTTTTATCCTCTGGTTCCACTAAAACAATGCACTGATCCATCCTTGCTGTTGCTGCCAAATACTATAAAAGACCGTGCATGATATAGCCTTCAGCTTCAGTCCTCTCTGCATGAAACAGGATGACAAAGAGAACTGCACCTTGAGAAAAAGCTGAAACGGCTTAGCCAAGCTGCTTGTCACCTTGTCCTTGTATCTTCAATAATGAACCCGTTTTAGTTAGTGCCTGATCATCATGGGGACTAAAATAATGACGCGAGGTTAGCCCTATCTCCTTCGCCACACGTACTATCCATGAGATTCTTCGACCGACAAAGTTGGTCGCCTTTCCATGTAAGCAAAATCAATTGCCTTTTCTTGGAGTAGTAGCTCATGCAGAGCATATATGCAGGCAGTGCTCAAGTCCAAGGAGGAACCGGCAGGGCCCAACTTTTGCCGCGTTCGACAGGCCGGGACATTTGAGGTGCTCTACATGCATCGCACAAGCTCTTGTTGTCGAGTGATTTTTGTGTTCTTTAATTGCAACCTAATCTGTGGTCGATCTGCCTTTTTGGTCGCCGGATTTGACCACTGATTTGAAGATAGATACATACATGCACAGCTCGCTCTGGAGTCTGGACCATACGTAATTGTTACGTGTGGTAGCCCCAGAAGCATACACTACTGGCTACTTCAGCTCAGGATCGACACGTGTGAAGTTGCTAGTAATTGATAGGAAAGCTTCGACAAGTAACCAACAACATCATCTTTTTCAGATGATCGCGACGTAACTAATATTCATTCTCTGGGCTCAACGACGTCTAGTGGGCGCATTGCTGAAATTTCATGTGTCGTTTGCTGACAAAAGTTGTTGCCTGATCTAAGTGAGTATTGCAGAATAATCAGTGGATAACGGTCTGTTTGTTTTAGCTGTAAATTTTGATAAATACTCCCTCCGATTGTAAATGTAGGTCGTTTTAGATTTGTGTATAAGGATTAAGAAAGTAGATTAAATGACCTTGTTGTCCTTCATTTATTCTGCATTAGAAAAGATAACTCATTAATTTATGAGAATAGTAGTATTTATTAAATAAGGACAAGACGTTATCAAAAGAGAAAAAAATACATAGAAGTTCGAGAATAACTTATATTTAGATAATAGTTGATGAGGCTAAAACGACCTATATTTGCAACCAGAGTGAGTAGTTTTTAGATTTCGAATAGTGAAAAGCTAAGGATTATTTAGCAATCTGGATTCTAGTGGATTGGATTGCTATCTGTGTATGTCAAAAGTTTGAAATGTCCTCAAAAACTAGATTGCCACATCATCTCCGGACCCAATGGTCAGTGACCCGGAGCAGGGAGAGCTCGGTCGTGTCTCGTACAACCTCGCTAGCAGCGAGCGACGCTCTAGCTTACTCGAGCGATGGCCTAGGTAGCTGCAGAGGACCCTAGTGGTCCTCCCGGGTGCTTGCGCTGGGGCACGGGGTGTGTGGTGCGACTCGGTGACATGTGGGCGGCGGCAGTGGCCACGGAGCCTGATGCAGTGGCCGGCCGGCAACAGAAAAGGAAAAAGGGGTGCGACTCGAGAATCTGTGGGGTAAAAGGGTGCTCACCGAGCTTCCGGTTGAGGCAGAGTGGGTTTGAGGAGTCCCAATGATGGTGAGGTGCTTTGATGGAAATGGCGTGACGACGATGACGGTTCTCCGGTGATGGATTCCTACGATTGACCAAGGGGATAGGTTTTGAGGGCAAGGGAGATGGTGTAGGTGCGAGGGATTGGCTGGAGCCGATGAAGATTATACGCCATTCTTCGTCGAGGCAGTGGTGGCTACTCGTTCTTGCTTGGCTCGATCTGGTCAGCAATGGGTCGGAGCGTGATGGCGCCGGTGAAGAACAAAGCGCAGAGCTTGACGGGTTCGTGGCGGAAGGACTTTGCCAGTGGCTATTCCGGTAGCAACTTGGCCAACGATTCCAGAGGCACATCGGCGTGTATGTGTCTCCGACGGGGAGAGAGACAGGGAAAAAACGGTTCGCTATTGACATTATAGTGGCATTGGTGTGTAAATACATAAAAAATCATGCCCACGTCTATTTGCCTAGATTCCACAATATGTAAAAGCTGCTCTCCAACTATTATGAGATTGTGACAATCTAGCAAGCGGATTGTGGAATTTGAACCTCAAAAATTACTTATTTGTTTCAACTATAGATTGTGGAAAGCAGCTTTTATAGGTGTAAGTGGAAACAAACAAGCACCTTTTGAGGTCTGGATTCCACGATCTGCTTGCTAGATTGTCACAATCCCACAATCCGGTGGAAAGTGGCTTTTATAGATTGTGGAATCTGAGAAAACCAACTTGGGAATGAATTTTTGATGTATTTACCCACTAGTATCATTACAACCTCAACAGCGAACTATTTTTTTCTCGTTGCTCTCCCCGGCTCATCTCCCTCTCTCTCTCTCTCTCTCTCTCTCTCTCTCTCTCTTGCCCCACCGAAGACGCATTCGCGCCGACATGCCTCCATGCCTGTCATCCCTCCCCTTTGCCTGAGGAGGAAGACAGGCTCGCTGTGTCTCTCTCCTCGTCCTGCACATTGCAGCCATGTGCACCGCCGCCGTACGCACCACCGCCATGCGCGTAATTGAACCCCTTCCTCTTTGACGCCACTTCCCCTCTTTGCTCTCCCTTTCCCCCTCCTGATGCGCCAAAGCCAACGGAGCCCGCTCTCTAGCTTCTAGGGATCACGGTGGAGCTCTTCGTGGTCTTGGATCAGGCATATAGCTTTGCCGGACTTGAAGATCCCGCCGCCACCGAGCTTTGCTGATCTCTACCAAGGGCCTCACCGTCGACACACTGCACCAGCCCTTCTCCACATCAAGATCTACTTTCGGTGAGCTTCACATCAGTATGTAGATGCTCATGCGCGCGCACGGTTGGCTCTATCCCGTCGCTGGCGCGGGTTTCACCGCGAGGCCCAAGCGCCGCCGTGCGGCTTCGCCACCGTCTGTCGTGCTCCAATCGGGCCGTGTGGTCGAGAATCCCCTGGTTGGACTCGCTGTTGAGCGCTGATGCTATGGGTGCCACTGGTTGGCCGAGCCGCCGCTGGAGAGGTCCTTCTGCCACGGCCGGGCTCTCCCCTGCTCTATGTCACCGACTGGTGGGCCTGAAGGTGACGTGACAATCTAGCTTTTAAAGGCATTTCAGACTTGTAACGTGCACAAACAGCAATTCAACACACCTAGAATCCAGGTTGTCAAACAAACCTCAACTTTTGGATTCTTAGCTTTCTACAATCCAGAATCCAAAAATTACTTTTCAGAATACACAGCTGAAACAAATAGGTCCTATAATAGAGGTAAGTAAGTTATGCAAGGCATAAGCCAAAACCCCCTAATTAATGGATAACTAAAGGTTCGACTATTATTAGTGAAAATGTGTCTGATGAGCATGTCAAAGTTAAGAAAAACGAGAGAAACAGAGTATGAACAACTTACAAGTTACAACAGTCTTTGCCCGAGGCAAGCAGTTACGACCCTTTAAGTTTCAACATGTAGGTTCAGCATGACATTGACATCATACGACCACGAGTGCAAATTAAGCCACATTAATCTAAGAATTATAGCCGCCCTAGCTACCATAATTTAGAATAAATTTAGTTGCATGGTTTTCCTAATCTAGCAAGTTATTTCTTAGAAGCACCAGTACAACTCATAGATACATGTATATACTTATATCACTGCATGCACATATTCACATAGTATTTACTGAAAATAGAAGATGTGGAGCTTGAAAATTGATAATGTCATGTTAAACACCTTGCTTATACTAACTGCTGCATTTGTATCCCAGCACTAGATTGGCTATTGAAGCATTTAACTCCAGGTCCACTACTTGATATAATATATCTGCCAAAGTAACGTGATCCATCCTGCCAATTAGCTGTAGGGGCTGACAAAAATCGGTTTGCGTTTTTTTCTGAAAATGACAACTACACATAAAGAAAACTCGTCAATGCTAATAGTAGGATGATGCCTTAGGACGAGAAATTTCTGAGATTACACATGGTGGGCTGAGGGGCAAAAGGACATCATCAAACACCCGATGTTGGGTTCAATAGATAGGTTATCTCCTAAACCAGGCTCGAGCCCGGAGTTAGGGGCTATTTAAGTAGGACTTCAGCTTTAGATTTGCACTAGAGATTTATAGTGGAGTAGATCCATCAGTGGAATCATGGCAAAAATAGGTAATATATTACATACATTAAAGGGCAAAGATTTGGAGCAATTCCAGAGTTAAGTTATCGTAGCTACTGTTCATGCGGGGTCTCACATATGTACCCATATATATATATATATATATATATATATATATATACATATATATGTATGTATGTGTGCGCATACATTTTTTTTTTTTTGCGATATTCCAGAAGATAGCGAAAGTAATAATAGTTATATTGATAAATTGGTTGAAATAATCTAAAATACATAGGAAAATATGTAAAACTAAAAAAATGAAACAAATTTAGTTAAGTTCGTATTACTGTTGTCGACATGTTAAAATTATGTACATGCATGAAAGTACCACTGTTTTTCTTATAATTAAATGAATATCTTAAATATTGATAAATTCATAAATAAATATTGAGATATTCAAAATCAGTGAATCCAATTTTTTAGTCTCCTTTTGTCATGCTCTATCCAATAAAAATGGGTGCGGCATAGACGGGCCAATATGTATGGTATTCCCTAAAGTAGGTGGATTGGTTGGTTTCTACGCCTGGTGTGAACACTGAAGAGGGTACTACACCACGGGGAGAGATCCACATTTGGAGCATGTTTTGACTGCTCCACAGAATTGCACAGGAAGTGGGGAGATTCATGGATTGAGCTGCTCTAAAAAGATCATGGAGTCACCCCATTTAGTAGGGTTCCATCCAGATCCATCGTGGATCCTGAATATTTAGCCTTGCCAATCGTCTATATTCTCCTCTTTTACGGTCAAAATAGGGATATTATGCTCTTTTTACAGTCGATGGATGTGAGTTGTTGGATGCGCATTGAACAGCTCACAACCATCTTCTACCTCTAGTTGCCTTCTCCTTCTCTTTCTTTATCTCTTGACAATGTTTCTCTCTCCCGCGCTCGTCCCCACCCCACGTGCCTCCTCCCTGTCTCCGACGCTGAACCCACACTAGCTGTCGTGCTAACCAGGCTCTTCGCTTGCCCCCTTGACCTGGCCCATCGGCTATCTTCCGCCACCCACGACAAGCATCATCCCTGCCACCCCGCCTAGTGCCCACCTCCTCCGCCTAGCTGACTTGCCTCCCAGGACGCCTGTCGGAGGGTGAACTCCTAAAGCAGAGATCCGGAGGGACCCCCTTTGAGATTCGGCTGGGGGGATAATTCTGAATCTGTTTTGCGGGTGAAATAAATGGGCGTAAATGCGATGGCAGGGGGAATGGAATGATCGGATGCAGAATGCAGTAAATACACTGGAGGTTTTTAGACAGGTTCGGGCCGCACTAAGCGTAATACCCTACTCCTGTGTGGATGCTATAAATGCACTGATAATGTCTCTCAGGGGTGTTGCTGGTTACAAGAATGTTTGTCTATCCTAGAGGTTCCGGCTCCTTATTCTTTGGTGGTCTCAGCTTCTGTACTTGTACTGGACCTCTGTCTTGGATCTTCCTCCGAGATCCAGAGAGCCAGTTTCCGTGTCCACCGGCATCTCTTAAATACTCACCGGCGGTAGAGTGCCCCGAAAGGGAGGGCACGAGTTCCAAGACGCCATAAATAGAAAAGCAGCCATCATGGGTTGCTGCGCGAAGTGACGGGAGGTTGAAAACGCGCCCTCGCCCGGTCTCGGTCGTCATGATAGCGTTCTGCAACGGGCGTCGCGGAGAGGGCCCACCGGGCAGCCACCGAGCAGCCCGGCGTGCTCGTTCGGTCTTGTACGCCTAACACAGCAGGGTGGCAGGCAGGGTGCCTTGGGCCTCGCGATGCTATCTCGAGGCGCGCCGGATGACGCGGGATGGGACCCGTGCATTAAACGTCCCCACGCCCTCATACCAGAATGTGGCAGGGACTAACACCGAGCGTGGCCAGAGCAGTTGGAAGTGACAGGCCACGTGCCCTCTTAAATGCGACATCAGGCCTTTCACTGGCTGACACCTCACCGCTGGACCTCTGTGGGGGCCACCGGTGAAGGACTTCTTAGGCCGTCGGAGAACCGAGTCCTCGGAGGTCACTGTTCACAGCCCCGAGCACTCTCTCCCGGATATGGCTTTTCTTGGTCCTCGGGGAACCGAGTGCTCGGGGCCCATTGTTCATGGTCTCGAGCACTCTCTCCCGGAATTCACTGTTCAGGTTCTCGGGGAACCGAGTGCTCGGGGGCCGCTATTCTCGGCCCTGAGCGCTCGCTCCTGAAACTATCTTCCTTGGGTCCTCGGGGGACTTGGGTGCTCAGGGGCCACTGTTCATGGCCCCGAGCACTTTCTTCCCGACACTTGGTCTTCGCGGATCATCGGGGGACTCGAGTACTCGGGGACCACTGTTCATGGCCCCGAGCACCCTCTCCTGGGACTTAGTCTTCTCGTACTTCGCGGAGATGATCCCCGCGGGAGGGCGCCACGTGGCAAACTGCTGGCCTGGCCTTGGGACTCGGGGACCCTTGGTTCCTGATTCACCGACAACGCCCCTCCCTCTATGCCCGGCAATGGTGAAATTGCACAAACCCCAGCCATAACCTTACTGGCGAGTGAAATGCGTCGTTGACTATAAGCATTGTAGTTTTTGGTCAATTGTGTGATAGGAAATGCATTAAGAAATTACTCCTTCCATCAAAAATACAAGACATATTTTATTTTAAAGAGTCAAACTTTATATAGACAAACAATTATCTAATTATAAATATGTTTACTATATAAAAATTATACATTTAGATTCATATTTTAAAATTATTTCACATTATATTAGTTTGTAGCTATAAATGATGTATATTGCGAGAAAACAATAGTCAAAATTTTATTTTAAAGACTTTGCCATAATAAAATACGACTTCTACTCTTGGACGGAGGGATTATATTGCACTAGGATAGATGGTGTATGAACACTGAAGAGGGTACTACACCACGGGATGCCTCCTAGGCTGCTATCAACAGAGATAAACGTTATTTCGTGGTCACGCCGCATACATGCGGTATCATGCATGTGTGGTCCAATTAGTCATATATGTCTGATTAATCCGCAGATCAAATCAAGTGTGCGTTGCCGCATCCGCATAAACAACGCCCAGATGCAACGATTTCATCAAACAGGGGAATAAAACGCTTGCGCGGCAGCTTTTGGTTGTTACGACGCATCACGCACGTACGTACCCTAGCGAGAGGAGATAACCTAAAATAAGAAACTGACATGTGGTCCCTGAACCGTCCGTAGACGAAGGGCAAACGCACCCTATTGGCAATAATAGTCTCATGACTCATCCCATGCACATGCACATGCACACATACAGAGGTCACGAGAAACCGCATGCATGGGTAGCAGTTACCACACACACGCAGGCACCATGCTTGACGCAGGCATGCGGCCATGCAGGGTACTCTTCTGTTTGGAGCATTTAACACGTCCGTGCCAGCGTGCGTGTGCCGGTCGAGACGCGCGGGGATCAGGGGGATTCATCGATCGCACGTATGGCGCTAGCCGCAAGGGACCTGTGCATGCGCGCGTCGGCGTCGGGCACAGTTGGAGACCATCAGACCAATAACCGCGCGCGCGCGCGTACGATCGAACCGAACCATCCTTTACTGCGACAACTTAAGTGCAGACCCGAACGCGCGCACGTAAGCCAGGGCCCGCCGGACCGGGGCCGGGGTACTCTGCAACCGAGCGTCTCGGTCACGAGATCGTAAGTACGTGGCGCCGGCCGGCGGGCCGGTCACGTAAGCTCCGTGCATGGGATCATCGTGTTTCTACGTTTTTGCCCCCCGCGCGCGCGCATCGATCGCTGTTCGTGGCAGACTCCTAGCTATTCCAATCGGCCTGTCCTACACACACGGGCTACGCTTTGAACGGGTGATTGATAGTCACCAGGGAATGGCCGTACGTACGCGCGAGGCAGTTAACGTGCGCACCGGCCTTCTCATCATCTCGTGGGCCGGAAACCAAAGTGTGTATGTCCTGTAGAAAATACTACTGGCACTTTCGGGTGCGGTGCAGGTCGGTATGGGCGTACAGAGGAGAATCATCTGCTGCATGACGCGGTTGGCAGTCCGTACCATTGCAAACGTTGGGAACTGTACATTCGATCCGCGGTTGGACACGGCTCCGATCAAGTTTCCGAATTATATTACGTGTTGATTGTTTTATTCAGACAATTGCGCATAGATATATGCACTTTCTATGGGTCAGCGAGTTCATCCAAAAGTTTAAGCTAGAGGAGGGCATCGATTGTACTTGTATACATGTGTCAACTGTATAGCATATGGTAGTTGTGTCGCTACAAATAAACATTAGATTAGCAAATGTATCTCGAAAATTTCTCTAAGGTGTGAGCAGAAGGCCACAATTAGTCTAACCCTGCCGAATTACAGAGATTTTGAACCATCAAACGTATCCTTCTTTTGTCATTGTCAAATGGAAAAGGTGAGAGGAGTATTTGTTGACAATATATAATAAGTTGTCCTTTTCTTGCCTTTTCAATAAAATGTGTGTACAATTTCCTAACATTTATGCTCTGGTATTTTGTTTGAATTGGTTTTTGCTTGCTAATAACAAGAGTATTCTAGTTTGAGTAGAAATGTACTTTTTTAGAGGGAAATAAGAAAATGAATTATCCGGAGCGAAATTAGCTACTAGTATTAGTATATTGTTATTCAATATGAACACAACTGCATCTATCAATGCGGTTGAGTCCACATATGGAGTATCTAACCTGACCTGCAAAATTATTTGGTTCAAGTAGTTTTCAGTGTTTGGGCGTGTAAGTGTCAATCCAAACAAAGAGTCATTTTCCACTCCAACACTGAAGATATTAGATAGAATGCCCCCCTAGTTACTATACTTGCTCTTGTCTCATGTAGGACCCAACCCAAACTGACCTAATCATTTCAGCATGATATGGCCCGTGATCTCTCTCTCTCTCTCTCTCTCTCTCTCTCTCTCTCTCTCTCACTCATGAACTCATTAGCTTGAATTTCAATAATACATATTCAAATTTTCGTAAGTTAACAATTTCATCTAAATTTCAGTTCCCAATTACTCAATGATTTTAGTGAAGAAATTTAGAGAGAGAAAAAAATGCTCCAATAGTTCAACAATTTACTGGCATCAGATTTAAAATGCAAGAATTTTACAACAAGTTACCAGCCTTTGGAAATTCCTTTGGAGATCATCCAATCATCTACGGGTTTTCTAGTTGGTAATTGCCATTAACATGATAGTTATTTAACAGGTGAAGTTAAATTATTGTTCATACTGTGGCGTGTTGTAGTAGTTAATTTAGACAAAGTATATAGCTGGCCGTCCAGAACAATCCAACAGACCACCACAAATTTCCGTCTATAATTAGTGACCTTGTGCCTATAACCTTCTTCCTCCCCCTCCCCCAGCTTCTCCTTCCCCTTCTCGCTTTCCCGATTACTCTAGTTCATCTTCTCTGAAGCTCTTCCTATACAGAAGCTAGCACAAAGCTCTGCCTGATGCAGGTTCATCACTCATGAATTCAAGCTAGCTTAGCTGGTAATTACTAGTTTGTTCATCGTCTTAGTTATTAATTTCTTCCCGTTACACGTAATAGTACCCTTAGATCTCGATTCATGGTACACAAATAGAAGAAGACTTGATTTCTTGCCGTTTCTTGAAACTCCAGATCATTTCTAGCTAAATACAAATCATCTACAGTTCCATAGATCTCTGCTCCTCCACTGAAATAATCCTTGTACTTGATGGTCTTCTCCATTCTCCCTTGGTTCTTCTCTCCCTTTGATTCCCAAAGTTCTTATGTCATAGGGAACCACGTGTAGGTGTAGCTCCAAGCAAGTGCACAACCCTCTATATATGCTTAGTACAAGCACCAAATCCGCACCTCAAACTGCTCAACGTGTACTACCTCTGCATCCTTGCTCTTTTCTAATCGTCGCAGCTGCCTCGCCGATTTGTTTCCTTCTACCTCGCCACCTGCCTCGGCCCCCTACATGATGCAGTTCACGCATACTGCGCCACCTCCACCGCCTCTCCACCCTAATAATGGCCATGGACTAGGGTTAGGACTGTTCCTTGACGTCGGCGCGCTGAGGGCACGGCCGTGGCCGGGGAGCTTCTCGACGCCGTCGTCCAAGATCTCCCTCGGCAACCTCAACAGCACCAGCTGCATGGAGCAGCTGCTGGTGCACTGCGCCAACGCCATCGAGGCCAACGACGCCACGCTGACGCAGCAGATCCTGTGGGTGCTCAACAACATCGCGCCACCGGATGGGGACTCCAACCAGCGGCTCACGGCGGCGTTCCTCTGCGCGCTCGTCGCGCGCGCGTCCAGGACCGGGGCGTGCAAGGCGGTCACCGCGGCTGTCGCGGCCGCGGTTGAGTCGGCCGCGCTCCACGTGCACTGCTTCACGGCCGTCGAGCTCGCCAGCTTCATCGACCTCACGCCGTGGCACCGGTTCGGGTACACGGCCGCCAACGCCGCCATCCTGGACGCCGTGGAGGGCTTCCCCGTCGTGCACGTCGTCGACCTCGGCACGACCCACTGCATGCAGATCCCAACGCTCATCGATATGCTCGCGGGCCGCGCTGAGGGCCCCCCGATCCTCCGGCTTACCGTCGCCGACGTCGCGTCCAACGCGCCGCCGCCCGCCCTCGACATGTCCTACGAGGAGCTCGGCGAGAAGCTCGTCAATTTTGCGCGATCCCGCAACATGTCCATGGACTTCCGGGTGGTGCCCACCTCGCCTGCTGACGCGTTCACGTCCCTGATCGACCAGCTCAGGGTGCAGCAGCTAGTCTCGGATGGGAGCGAGGCGCTCGTCGTGAACTGCCACATGCTACTGCATACCGTCCCGGACGAGACGGCGGGGTCGGTCAGCCTGGCGCAGCCGGTTTCGCTCCGGACCATGCTCCTCAAGTCCCTCCGGATGCTCGACCCGAGCCTGGTCGTGGTGGTGGAGGAGGACGCCGACTTCACGGCGGGCGACGTGGTGGGTAGGCTGCGCGCGGCGTTCAACTTCCTGTGGATCCCGTACGACGCAGTGGACACGTTCCTGCCCAAGGGGAGCGAGCAGCGGCGGTGGTACGAGGCGGAGGTGGGGTGGAAGGTGGAAAACGTGCTGGCGCAGGAGGGCGTGGAGAGGGTGGAGCGGCAGGAGGACAGGGGGAGGTGGGGTCAAAGGATGCGCAGCGCGGGGTTCCGTGCGGTGGCGTTCGGCGAGGAGGCGGCAGGGGAGGTGAAGGCGATGCTGAACGAGCACGCGGCGGGGTGGGGGATGAAGCGGGAGGAGGACGACCTCGTGCTCACCTGGAAAGGACACAACGTCGTATTCGCGTCGGCGTGGTCGCCATCGTGAATGTATTGATCAGGTGGTCATCGGGTGTGGCATATGCAGTTCAGAAAATCAGAAGGTGAGTAGGTGCAGGTCTATGTGTGCTTGCATGAATATGGGATTTAGAGTTTGTGTTTGTGCATGATATGAAAGATGATCTTGTTAAACTGGGTTGACTAGCTAGCCGATTCATTACTTAGTTGATTGATCATTGCAATGACAATCTCTCTCTCTCTCTCTCTCTCTCTCTCTCTCTCTCTCTCTCTCTCTCTCTCTCTCTCTCTCTCTCTCTCTCTCTCTCTCTCTCTCTCTCTCTCTCTCTCTCTCACACACACACACACACACACACACACACATGTTAACCGGCGTTATTTTACTTACTACAAAAACTGTGAAATTCATCTTTAAGGTGCAAATGTACAAGCTTTATATGAAAAACTCCGTGTGTTTGATAGAGAAACAACGCATCAAGGAAAAAACATATGACGGCAACTTGATAAGAGGAAATTGTTTATATTTCCATAGAAGAAAAATAAAAATGTTTAGGATTGTTTAGTGGGAACACACATAAGGGTTAATTGGTACCACGTTTATACTGGAATCATTTTCAAATATTTAAAGTCCGATATAATTTCTACATTTAGCAGGAATTAAACATATGGAGCTAGATTTTTTTTAAATAATCAATGCAGCAACATATATTAAATTTTTTCTGACACCCTTCAGGATTTCCAACCACAATAAAATATAAATGCACATAATTGTTTAGTTAACATAAGATCGGGTAATGCTTTAATCATCCATAAATTTGGCATAATATCAACCAAATTAAGCAAACAACTTCGTATCGGTTGCACAACAAATCAGTTTTCTTCTATCTCTGCGCTTCTTTTGATTCTTTTGAGGTCCCAAGCTAATTCATTGCTTCGTGGGGCCTTTGTTTCGTACGTTTCAACGTAGCATGGCCCATAACCAACCTGGAACGGGGAGGGATGGGGTGCATTGTATGTGAGCCGGCCGTCTGATTAAAATCGTAGGTTAAGGGAATTAACTCCCTCATTTTGTCTGTGTGTGTCATGTGGTAGCTAGTGTGAACACTTCGAAGAATTTTTTTGGGGGGGAAGGAAATACTAGGAGTGTGCATAAGTAAGAAGTGTTTCATTTCTAATTTTGAATTGCTCTTCCAAATACTGCTTCTTTTGCTATATGTGTGAATATATTCGAGGGAATTTTGCGTGTGGCTTTGTATCAGTGTATGAGACTACAGATTGAGGTGGTGAACTAGTGATAGATAGCTTGCAACTTGTCAAGGGTGTGGCAAATTGCTGGAGGAAATTATCATCGTTAAACTCATATCACCCGTTCAAATGATGCTACGTCTACTATAAGTGCGAATAAACTTAATGAAAAATTCGTGTATGCCTTTGTGTATGCCACCGGGGATCGAGCTAGTGACTGACAGCAACTGATATGTGGATGGTGTGGCAAACCGCTGGAAGAGATTTTCATTATGAATACTAAATTGCTTGTTCAAATACTGCTACTTTTGCTATATGCACAAAAGTTTCATGGAAATTATCTCTATGCCTTTGTGTATGCCACTAGGGATCGAGCTGGTGACAAGCAGCCAAGAATTTGTGGATGTCAGCAAACCGCTGGATATTATCATTACGAATTTTGAATTGCTCGTTCAAATATTGCTATTTTGTGTATATTGTCTCGCGTCAATTTTATATTGATCATGTGATTGAAGGCCGGTGTAGGCATGAGGCCGACTTGGGAGGAAGACGAAGCAGAGGTGGCGGTAGAAGAAGTTTGGACTGTGGCAGAGATGGTGTTTATCATGATTGAATGGATCTAGGCTCTTATTATCATGAAAATTTTGTTACTGACAAATACATTGATCCATTCTGGATCATGTTCTATTTATAATCGAGCATCGGTACAAACAATAGAATCCAAAATAATTGAACGTAACAACTCACGCACGCTACTAACGCCGGAGATGCGATCACTATGCACGCGCCACGATCACGCACGCCACAAGCGGTAATGTGCAACTAACTGAACCTGCTAATTCTAACAATTGACACGCACTAGAGAATCTCCAGCGACGGAACTGAAGGAGCCAGTGACGGCCGTTACCTGGCTAGAACGCGTCGAGTCCTCAACTGCGCGAGCGAGTTGGAGATCTGACGATGGAAACCGGTGGCTGGCAGGTTCCGATGCCTTACGTGGCTGCGTGAACCGAAGCTGACGGCACCCCGTCCCTCGCGTGCCCAAGTTTGCCGCTGGCGCAGTGGCGCTCACGGGACGGTAGTTGCGGGCCGCCCGCACGTAGTGACATTGCCAGCTTGCGGGCTGTTGGACTTGGGCCGTTGGGAGGCTGAGACGGTGGATTGGAAACGAAAGGCCGACTGAGGTCCGAGGGCTCCACCATGTTAACAGTGCCAAACTGAGGCGCGGTGAGGGCTGAGCCGCAAGAGAGTAAGGGGCCAGGCCGCTGAGTTTTCTTATTTTTATATTTTCTAACATAAATATTTATTTAAATATACTACAAATAAAAAAATAAAAATAAACGTTTACCTTCCTCTCACAGAGCGGTTAGTCGGTTAGCCCATGTGCATAAACAGTAACCCATAGGAACAGTACTATGTGACTTCAGTTTTCACCCTATTTTCCCTATATAAAATCATATTCTTCTGTTACTCCAAAAATCCTAAAAACTTTTGTACGTATTTAATAATCTATATGGAACTCATTTTAATTGAATTCACCAAAAAGATTGTGTAGAATTTAAATTAAAATTTCCCAAAAAGCTAATTTTATAACATATAAGAAATGTTAGGGCCTCAAGTAAATTTCTAATAAACTAGAAAATTCACTAATATTTTTCTTATATGATGTGATATTTTCTAAAATTATTTTCAATCCAAAGTTATATAGTGAAAAAGTATGTTTCTTTATAATACTATATTTTTTCACCATAAATAAAAATACATATAAATATAGCATTATAAAGGAACAGACTTTTTAACCATATAACTTAGGGCTAGAAATAGTTTTAGAAATTATCATATCATATAAGAAGAATATTAGTGAATTTTTTTAGCTTTTTATAAATTTATTTGAGGCCCTAACAATTGTTAGAAGTTATAAAAATAATCTTTTTAGAAAATTTTAATTTAAATTTTACACAGTCTTTTTAGATGAATTCAATTAAAATGGTTACACATGGATTATAAAATATGTGTAAAACGTTATAGGATTTTTTTTAGTAACAAAAGATCACTGTTTTAAACAGAGAAGACGAGAGAGAAAATTAAAGCCACGAGTACTATTCCCACGGGTTATTGTGCATACACAGCATTCGAAAAGGAGGTGCCTGCCCCGTGCCATGGGAAGACGGTAAGGGCCTATGGTATAAGTGGAGCTATTTACCATCTTTTTAGAGGTGGTAAGAGTCTAACCACCTTATAAAAAGACGGTATTTATTTTTGTAAATTTTTTCATTTAGGATATAATTAAATAAATATTTATTTTAGAAAATATTAAAAAAAAACTCCGAGCCGCAAGCGCGCGGGAGGCGGGACTCCTTTAGGCTGTGGCATCTGCTAGCCCACCGATGCTGATGCCTGAGACTGCAGCCTAGTGGGCTGCGACAGACGATTGGCATCCTAAGACAGGCCCACGGGCGCATGTTGTTCTCAAAGTTGGGCCGGACGCCGACAATTGACAAAAGGAAGTCTTTGCGGTACTGTGTTACAGCGTCGTGAAGTTATTGGTCGAATTTTTTTCAAACCTATCGTTTATTGGAAAGGTGATAAGTGCCTGTAGTCTATTCTGTAATTTTTAAAAATAGACACCTATTTTTACATTTTTTTTATTTTCGAAATCTAAAAATAAAAAGCTCGTCATTGGTCTCTTGCCCATGGACCCGGGCCCCACACAAGAACAACGTGCAGGTTAATTAGTCACGGTAGACATGCTTGCAAGCTCGGTCCTGAAAGTCCAAACAACCTGTGTACTTTTACTGCCACACTCGCATGTCGCGCACAAGCAGGCTCATCGTGCTGTAAGCTAAAGGACAGGCACGTTGTACACTTGTACTGCTGCACATCCGCAGCGGATCACAGAACTTCCTTTTGCTCCTTGGAAGCGTGCCGGTGTCCTGATGTGAATCAATCCCGTGGCAGGAAATGGATGCTGTATTCGAAATCTTGCTGGCAGCTTTGTTCCGGTGGTTCACTGTTTCACACTACTGCTGCGAGGGAGCCAGTACCAGGCTACTAGCTGACCAGGGGCCATTTCCTTGCAAGAACGTTTCAGCTTTCAAGGGTGAAAATACTAGCAGCCCCAATCACGCGTGGCTTGTGACTTTTTGAGACTGTATAATTCACAGAGGCAGAGTACTGACAGTACTTTAAAGACTAGGTTGCCTTTGGGGATGACGAGATCCAAACATTTCGTGAGAGTATTAGCACTGTTTAAATAGATTAGTCTGCCTAGTCCTCGGGACTAGGTTCGTTTCATAACTAGATCATGACTAAGTTCTTTTTTTTTTTTGCGAAATCTCATATTAAGAGAGGAGCAGAAAAGTTTTTTAAGTTTATAACGTGGCTGTTGGCTCAGATAGGTAGCATTAACTCCTAAACATCACCTAAAAGTGGGAAAAAACACGTAAAGACTATGGAAGGAAGAGGATATTTCTCCTTTTATTTACGTCTTTCAAAATAATATCAGTCAGCTCATCCTGTTGCCTTTTCAAATTTTGAAATACACGGCGATTGTGTTCTTTATAAATATGTTTCATATAGTATAGATCCATAGACCGTTTCTTTTGGCATCGTTAATGTCTTTTTTTTACCATATTCCGCTAGGTTGATGAGATCTTGAGGTGTGATACACTATTGTGGATCGATATGGAAAGTGGATAGCACTTTTTCTCTCATGGTGGAGGCGAAAGTACAGATTGGACGTAGATGTAGTGCAATCTGTGGATGATTTGGCAAAGGGAGCATTAGGGCTAGTGCGGCCGGCCACTTTTGACAAGATTGTTTGTTGTGAAGACTTTGTTCAAGAGAAGAGTCTAGGCAAAAAAAAAAAAAAAAAAAAAAAAAAAACTTGCACTTATTCTCTACTTATGGATTCCAAATAAAATTTGGATCGAATGACGCAAAAGAGCCCCTAAATTGGGTCAAATAAGATGACTGGACAAGTATACATTCTTTGTAGTCCATCTTCAAGTGATGTCATCTAGAATATCTGGAGATAAGTAAATCTTGTTAGGATTTTAGTGAAAGCATCACTAGGATTATCAAACTAAGCATAAGATCAACATATAAGACACGATATTTTTAACAAGGTTTGATCAAGTTATCTATATCCTCAGAACATGACTATTGACGTTTCTTCCCAACTATTTTAATCTTTTTCTCTTGTTTACAACGGTGGTGCCTTCCATTTAAAAACTCGGAATTATGAGTTCGACTACAACTCTAATCCTATTTCACTCGATTACAACTCAAATCTATCTATAACGTATTATGTGCACGTATTTCAACAAATCTGGTGTAGCTGCTATCGAAGATGTACCAACTCATTAATGTGAGAAGATGTTGTAATCCGATGTTTAAGAATTCACATCCAACTCTCGTCAATAAGTTGTTTTTTCATCTAACAAGGTTAAACAAAGAAGGGGCAATAGTCTTAGTCGCCGCATCATTTAACCACCTGTCATACCATTGGTGGAGGCTTCAAATAGGCTTCGATATGTGACGTCGCAAAGTTAATGCAGTCCCAACTAGTCTTGGATGCGATCATGGAGACATGCCGTACCTACAATTCATACCAGGACTAGGTTCATTTCATAGAGACATGCCGTACCTACCATCGCGTATGGAGTACTAGCACTGTATAACTAGATTAGGCTGGGTTTGTTTAGGTTTAAACTACTACTGGTACTCCATAAGCATTTTAGGCGCCTCGGGAATGGGAACCAGCGGCCGCAAACAACCCAGCGCAGCCTTTCTATGTAGCTGCGGGAGATGCCATGATTAAGTTCTTTGTTTATGCAAACATTCTGCAGCGCACATCATGGGTTCCCATCGACACGCACGCCAGTTTTTTAGCTTTGCCCTGAAAAACTGTCTTTTACGAGCTAGTGTCACTTTGCCAGTCGCTACTTTGCTCTCCTTTCACCACTACACTGGTACTGCCCTCACGCTCTCCAGATCTCCGCGCGTTTCACTCGATTGTCACGCTGCGCCTTTTGCACTAGGCCTACGTGAGAAACGACGTGCACGTTTGATTTGGGCATCTCTTTTGCTAAAGTATGAGCGAGCAAGCTGCAGCGTCGACTTCGTCAGTTTCCGCACTGAACGAAAGAAGTGCAGCGGCCGTCGGGTTCGTCTATTGTGCTGTAAAATAACCCGATTAGGTGCGATTAGATGAGCTAATTAAAAAAAAACTTCCAAACCACTCCAGGAATTAGGAGTGTAGGACTCACCTACTCTCTCTCTCTCTCTCTCTCTCTCTCTCTCTCTCTCTCTCGTCAGAAAGGGAAAAAACACAAGGATTTAGCCTATCCGACGGCGCAATTTGAAGTGAACCGGCAGACATGTCGTGCGCATGAGCTGAGAGCGCCGGGCTTCGAGCTCTCTGACACACGGGCATCGGTGCAAGCCAGCCCTCGCCTGCTCCGACCACGCGTCTTTTTGGCTTCGGCCTTCGGGTTGGCGGCGAGAGAGAAGCGGATGGACGCCGCCGTCAGGAACGGATTATGAGGCCTGCGCGGCTAACTAGGCTAACTAATTTCTCTATCGGCCAACCCATTTCTTCTAATGGCGGTTGTAATCTTTCCGATAAATTTGTATGAATTTGTTTTTTTCTCTTCTTAATGCAATGATATGTATTTCTCTTACGTATTCGAGAGAAAAAAAAAAACCTGCGCGGCGCCCGTCGCGGTAGCCACAGCCCGCACGCGAGTTCGGGTAGTAGAAATCACGCTGCCGCGATCGAGTAACAGCAACCACGACGACTCTGCACCACGTCGCTGTCTCGGTATCCATTCGGGAAACGAGAGCGGAGGCAGCCGGCGCCGAGCAGCCGGAGCAGGCACTCCTGTTTGAAGGTATCCTACGACGCTGCCGCGCCCATACGACGGACAAAAAGATTCAGACAATGTTTTGCAAATCACCACACCAGTGCACCACCGCGACGGGCACGGCACATGGCGCATTGGAGCGTTCTGCCCCATGTAAGCCGATCGTTTCGTGCTCCATGGGCGCCTGCTCCCGCCTTTCGCGTTGGAAAGGCCTCTGGCTTCTTGGCCACCAGCACCACACCTAGCTTTCCCCAAACCCCGTGTCAGAATCATGGCACCGCAGAGGTGTTACTCTGGTATGATCATACAAATATACGATAAATCATGGCATCCAAGGGGCCTGAAATTTGTTAGTGCAGGCGTGAGAGAGTCACTAACTATGGAATGAGAATTGGTATGTTTAAATTATGGACAAGTCATTTTTATTACCAGCATTGATCGATAGCACGACAGGTGAGCATGGGTACGAGTTGAATTTAAAAATGATAAGTGTAATGATTCCAGCAAGAAATCTGATAAGGACAAAACTATACCAGCAAGGCAGCAAGTGTTGATTGCGAGACTCGCAAAATTTACGAGCAAAGGAAAGATAAGCGATGATGAAGTTCATACTCTATAATCTGTGCAAACGAAAGTCATGAGCAATTGAGCATTGCTCGTCAACTCTTTTGCATAGCATTGACGCATTGATTGCTAGTCAGATGAGGAAAATGTAAAAAGAAAAAAATGTTCCCTTGATCATACACAACTCATAGGATCGGAGAAAGACGCGATCACGCAGCATTACTTCTTCTCCTTGGCAATGGACAGCTCTTGAAGCCAGTCCAGGATCCTACTACGACGAACGCTCTGACCGCTCTTCGCGGCGTCCTTCTTCCTGCTCTCCTTCGCCGCCTCCGGCAACCGCACGGGCTCGATGGCGTCGGGCGAGCACTTGCACCCGAGGCTGTCCCCGAACAGCCCCCTTAACCCGAGCTTCTTGTCCATAGCGACGCTCACCCGCTCGAATCTCGCGCTCCGGCTACCACCCCCGCCTCTCGCCACGGAGGCATTCTTGGTCTCCGCAGGGCGCGGCGGCGGGTACATGTCCGGTGCGCCGACGACGCCGAGGCAGAGGATGCTCCACGCGGCGGGCGGCGGCGCGGACCCGGTGCTGCGGCGCGGCCGAGCCGAGCGCAGCTGCGGCGACGGGCTCGGGTGCGCGTAGAAAAGGCTGCTCGACAGCGACCGCCGCGGCGGCGCGGGGGCGCCGTGGTCGGAGGAGGCGCTCTTGGATGACTGGCTGCGGCTGACGCACCCGCTGCTGCTTCCGCTGGAGCTCGCGCTGCGGCTGTCGGACAGCGATACGAGGCCTACGGTGGACGCCGCCGACTCCGACCGCGGCAGAAGGACAGGGCCAGGTGCATCGGCGGCCTTGGCCGCGGACGAGGAGGGGTGGAGCGGGAGCAGCTTTCCCTGGGAGAAGAGCTCGTCGGCCACGCACATGTCCGTCTCCGCGCCCGCACCCGCCGGGACGAGGCCACCGGACGACAGGATGCAGAACTCGAAGTCGCCCGCCGCGTCCGAGGTGGAGTCGTCGGTGTGAGACTCTGGCGCTGTGTCTGCCATGGTCGGATTCTGTCCTTGGTCCAAGGATAATGGGGGAAGAAATGGTCAGACTTCGTTGTGTTGTCTCCTTCTTTTTGGCTTGTTCGGTTTTATCTTGGAATGGAAGAGGGCTGTGGTGGTATCTTTCATCACTGTTGTTGGGACCTCGAGCTGTCACTATATACATTATGCAATTGGTCGTCATCGCCTCATCGGTCAAACCTCAAAACTTCATTAGTTGATTTTGGCTCGCTTTAAAATTGAAGTATTTTATCAAGAGCCCGTTTCGAATGCAAGAGACAGAGAACACGAGAATAGGAAAAACGTCGGAATTAGGTGTCTTACCAATTATTTCATACGGAAATTTATACCGTAAGAAATATCCGAAAGGTAAGTTTCTGTAGACTGTCAAAAAACCATTCACTGATCTTGACTTGGAATCAGTGAATTCTATCGAAAACGTGTTTTTCAATGCAATAAACAGAGGATGCACAAATAGAAATAGAGGCGGAATTAAGCTTCTTGACCAATTAATTCCTACAAAAGTTGATACCGCCATAAGTATCCACGAGATATGTTTTAGTTGACCGTCAAAAGATCGTTCACTAATCATGCCTTGGATTGAATGAAAGAATTCTATTTCAAGCACATTTTGAATACGAGGAACAGAAAATAGGCGCATATGAAAAATGTCAGAGTTAGGCATCCTGACCAACTAATTCCTGCAAAAATCAATACCAGCAAAAAATATCCAAAATCTATGTTTTAGTCGACTGTAAAATAATAGTTATCTGATTTTGGCTTGAATTAAATGAAAGAATTCTACTAAAGGCACGTTATGAATGCAAGAGACAGAAAATGCGCGCATTGGAAAAACAACAGAATTAATTGCGTTTACTGAATATATAACGCAAGAAATATTCAAAAGATAAGTTTGGACGAATGTAGGTAGAAAACAAGGAAAATTCTAAAATATCTAAGATTAGAACATGGATGGAGTAAGAAAGTGATGTTGAGTTTCATTTGAAAAATCACCGAGGTTTGAGCTCACACTAGAATTCCAAAAGGTGTAGCTAAGGAAGATTATTTTCTACACAAAATTTCTATGCTACTGGATTCCTCCGTAAATCCAGTAAATGACCTAACGTCCGAAAGGATTTATACTGATTCATATAATTATTCCTCCGAGACGTAATACTGAAATTCATTATTCCAATAATGTTATTACAAAGCAAGTATCATAGTTTGAGCTCTGTTTGGAGAAAAGGGTATTCTAGTTTTCCATGGAAAATGAATTTTCTTGTAAAATTCCTGTGAATTTTGCGTGTTTTAAGTGTGCATTTAACTTTCCGATAAAATAGTCTAAAAATAGTTTTATATGAACCGCTCCTAGACTGCGTAACCCATCATCTCGAATTTGGATTTGCTCGACCACTGGTTTTATTAAACAGATCCAATCCAGACAAGGAGCGCAGGTTTCCTTAGAAGAAAATGGAAGAGATACCCTCGTCCGGCATAAATCAGTTGTCCTGCTTGTTTTGGTCACTCCAACTGGCTACCACAAGATAACACTGCATTCCATCTTTGTTTCCTCGAAATCAGATAGCCAATCATACGCCCAAGGACCTGAATCCATCGTGACTGATCAATCATAGTCAGTCATCACTTCGTGTAATTTTTTTCACATATAGGATTGGAATTAATTAAACTTGGAAAAAAATACATCCCCATACTACATAGCCCTCCCTGAGAAATAAAGAATTACAAAAGATAACACAATCATGTCATCTTCTCCAACTCCAGTAACCTCTAACATTCTTCACTTGATAATCGATAATGATTAGATTTGGACATACAAATTGGTTGAATTAGACGTGCCGAATCTCACAAATCAACGTCACAGAATGCAATATACGCACGATAAGTTAGGTCGTCCTTTCTACCATCGTTCGAACGGCACCGGCGCTCATGCTTACATTTGCAATTGGCAGGGGTAAGGGTTAGCTGATCAAGCAAGGTAACAACATTCACGTCGCTCATTTTTTTTTAAAAAAAACAGTGTGATCCCATTTGTACTATAGATCCAGGGTAAAAGTGAAACGGGAGATGGAACCCCTGCTGTGCTTGGCTCCATTGAGTGCGGCCCCCACGATACATGCGTAGCCGCATAGGAGCCTAGAAATTCGTCCGTCCAAGGTTCAAATCCGGAGCTCTGAGTACCAGCTGACCACTCAGGCAGCTGTTCGTTCGCACGTCGCTCAATTAGCCAATTCTGCCGCGAAGAAACCTCGCAGAAAGGGGATTAGCCAATTCTTTGTAGCTGATGGCGAAGTGGCACGACGAGATGGCGCTAGCCGGTCAACCGGCGCGTGGATTTGTTGGCACTCGCAGATCGAGCAGCTAGCAGCTGTGTGCCCGTGGCCGTGTCGTGCTCGTGCCTATGCTGCCATGCGCCATCAGGCCGAAAAGGTTCACGGTTCCGTCTGCCGATCGTGCCGATCGAGTGCGGCACTTCAGTCGACCGGTGTCGCGTGATGAGACCTTTTGTGCGCGCCTAGTTAATGTCCAGCCGGGGGTCACGCGGCGGCAGCGGTGGGATTGGCCGCTTTCGGCTCGTTAATGGTGGGGGCGAGACGAGCTCTGCGATGCATCCAGCATCCATCGGTCGCGTCCGGCACGGTGGTACACCGGTGGTGGAAGCAGTTGCCACTTGTGCAGTGAAAGGTCGTTGACCTGGTCGGTGGCGAGAACGATCGCAACGGCCTGGTCTCCTGGAAGGCGTCGATCTGATTGTAGAACCGAACCCTGCTTGGTCATCTGGTCCCATCACGCTGGACCGAGCCTGGAGGCCTGGTCCCATCATCCCATGCATGACCTTAGTATAGGACTACAGGTGCAGCTATTCACGTCATCCCTGCCGGCTTTGACCGTAATTTTCTGCGAGAGCAGGTGAGCGGCAGCATGGACTCATTGGACTGATTACTTTTGTGCAACTGCGACGCCGGCATTAACGAAGGCTTCTGTTTGCTGGACGAGATGGCCCAGTAGTTTTGATGGGCTGGGCTGACAACCGGCCGAGTGGCGCCAGGGGCATGACGACGCACGACGGCCCTATTAGGGGCGCCTCCAGTCTCCGATTTGGCCCAAGAGTATAGTAGCCCAACAGTTCCAGTTGCACGGTCTTCGAACGTGTATGTCCAGGCCGGACACAGGACTCGACATGACTTCTTCAAAAACCATGGTCAGGTGACTCAGGTGCGATTCCGCGACAGGGATCAATCATCGTTCTAGAATGCTTAGCTGACAGTAATCGATTTTCTGGAGCACAAGAGCTCATCAAATCTCTTTCGAAAACTTGCAAGCTGAGATCCGAGTTCGGAGCAATAAGACATCCCACAGGTCCACATGCGTGCGCGCACGTGTGCTCCGTGGATAAACGTGCCATCAAAGTTCAACTCCAGTTTCGAAAGCTTGTAGCGTTGGTTCGCCGCGGCTCCGCCCTCGTGCTCCTTTGACGCGATCGCGCACTCGAGGGCAGAGCCCGTCTTTTCGCACGTATAAATAAGCATACCGACGTGATGGAACTGCATGCGATTACCGTCTTCTCAATTGGTCGCACGACGTAGTTACAAATTACAAGAGTCGCTATCAGCGTGATGGACCAAGCGGAGTACCTGTCCATGTGCCTGATGGCGCTCGCCGGCGCGACGACGCACCGGCGGCACGGCGTGCCAACGCTATCCGCATCGGCACCACCCGAGCCCCTGCTCCACTTCCGGTGCCCTCTCTGCAGCAAGGCGTTCGCGTCGTACCAAGCGCTCGGCGGCCACAAGGCGAGCCACCGCAAGCCGAAGCTGGCGCACGAAGGCGCGGGCCCAGTTACTCAAAAGGGATACTCGAAGCCATCGGCGTCATCCAGCGGGGGCACCGGGCGACACGTCTGCACGGTGTGCCGCCGGGCCTTCGCCACCGGGCAGGCGCTCGGCGGGCACAAGAGGTTCCACTATTTGCACGATCCGTCGCTGTCGGCGTCGCTGCCCAGTGCGGGGTCAAGCGCGGGTGGGTTTGACCTGAACTTGGCGCCCAGGGCGCCGGAGATTGCGTTTGCCGGTGTGAGACGGCGGGGCGAGGATGAGGAGGTGCAGAGTCCCTTGCCGGCTAAGAAGCAACGCCGGCCGTCAAATTCTACGTGACCCATTTATTTGAGCGATGGCTACGGAATCAAGATGCGCGGCTGCCCTTGATTCAGACGTGAACGCAAATAACGTGTAACATATGTTCCTTTCGGTCGTCATGTACGTACCCGTTTTTGCAGATAACGATTATGGATATTTTTATCAAATATAGATGTATGTTTAATAATAAAATATGTTTTTAATAAACAATATATATAGAGGGACAATATAATTTGTAGCCAACTATAAAATAGGCTATACTATAGCCAAGTTTATTATCGTGGCTCTCCTGGTTCTGGAAACCGATTCTGCGTCGAGTTGATTCTGGTTGCGTCGTAGTCGAGCTGAGCTGATTATGATTTGCCAAGACTGGTCATTGTAACTGATCTTCCTATCCTCCCTCTCTGGGATAGGTGTTCTGCAAATGGTGGGCTAACGTCGATAGGGGCGCGTCGGCTCTTTTTTATACTCAGAAGATCTCTCTCATTGAACAGACGAGACCTTCTGGGTAAGTCTACTCGACGTTACATCCACGAAGATTTCGCCTGTTTAGTGGGTGACATAAAGTTTTCGTCCACTGAACGAGCAAGACCTTCTCTGAGCGTTAGGGGCCACAAGGTCTCGACGTTCATCGGGCGACATCTTATTATGGACATGTAGTTTTGAAAAAATATATATAAAAAAATTCCCGCAATTGAGCCTCCAAGTGTATGGGAGCCAGGCCCAAGATATCACTAGCCCACCGGCCCACCGCTCCCCCATGCAGGCTGCATCCAATCCTCGTCTCCACGAGCGGCCATGCTGGCCCGACCAGCCACAGATAACCCCTTAACCCTAGCGATTCCCATCCTGGATAAATTTTGGGCTGGACCAGGGTAGTCCTGGGCCTACCAGGACCACCCTGTGGGTCCGCCCTTGCCCACCCGCCATGCCATTGCTGAAACGCTCACCCTCGCGTGTCCCCTCCGAGTGCTGGCGCCAGCATCACCGTCATGTCCTACTATTCCCACCAGCCCCATCATCATCCATCGCCAACCTCCCATGCCCTCCTCGCCTCTTCTCCCCGACCCCCCTTGTCTCCAACTCCCACCCCACCCACACCTCCTCCCGCAAGCCACGCCTTGGTCGCTCACTCGACCCCTCCTGAGGTGACAGTGGTGCCAGCCAGCCATGGCACCTGTCGCCGTCCCTCTCCCTCCTCGCCCACCGCATGCTCCTCACCCTCCTCTCGCCGACCCGGACCATGCCTCCCCGTGTGACATCCTCCCTGCGGCCCCTGTAACACCCTGAATTTTAGCATATAAAAATATAGCAAAATTCGCTCCAAATTAAAACTTTTTCTAATTATTAAACTAGTATAAAATCAAGGAAGTATATATTTGATGTATATATACTTGTATGTATATATTCAAATATATTATTTTGGATTAAGTATTCCAGAAAGCACCAAGTTAAATTCTAAATTAATAGTTGCATTGAATTGATCATATGCATTTTGGTTTATTGGTTCTTATGGTTCTTTGCGTAGCAATTCGAATTGAATGCTTCTTAGTTCGAATCCCAATCTTGATTCAATTCTTTCGAAATCCATTGAATTCAATTCTCCTGAATTCAAACATTTCTCAAATCCCCAAGCTTCAAGTATGAATCTTTCTCCTAATTCAAATACCCTTATTTGAATTAATGCCAAACTCAGATTCGAATACTCCTATTTGAGTTTAATCCTATCTATCTCAAATCCATTTTCAATTCGAACTCATTTTGAATTATCACCAATCCATTTCGATTCGATTGCATTCAAATTGAATCACTCAATCTCAATTTGAATATTTCCAAATCCTATTACCAATTCAAATTATTCAATTTGAATCCTTGCAAATACAAATACAATTCAAATACATCTATTTGAATTATCACACATTTCATTTACAAATTCAAATACATCTTTTGCAATTCAATATATTTATTTGAATCAATATTCATACAAATATCTCTCACCCTCTCTCCCTCTCTCAGATCTTTCCCTCTCTCTCTGTTCTTCTCATGCCCATCCCCTCCCTCTGTGCTCTCTCACCCTCTGATCTTTCCACTGCGCCGGCCACCAGCAGCCCATGCTCTGCATCGGTCATCTCTCCCTGATCTCCACCGAGCAAGCCAAAACCGAATTCCCCTCCTCCTCTCCTTGCTTCACCTGCAAGCCATCCGGCCATATACACCACACATGCATACACACAAGCACCAACAAGCATACAGCAGCACAGGCACCCTCCTCAGCAGCACCATCTTCCTCGACGCCCCTCTGCATCGTCCCGCGCACAGCCACCGCTGAGCGTGCGGCCGTGCAGCAGCACCCGCGCTGCTCCCATGCGCCCTTCGACCGTGCCTGTCGCCGGAAAGCTCCGCACGAGCCCTCCGGGCTCGGTTGTACCTCAAGCCGCGCCACCGCCGTGCGTGCTGTCACTCGTGTCGCGCGCCATGCACACGGTGAGTCTCCCTCCGGCACCACAGTCTCCTTCCACGCACGTCGCGCCGCTGGCCGCCACGCCGGTCCGCGTCGTACTGCGCCACCAACCTGAGCCTCACTCGGCTTGAGGCTGTCGCCGCAGGTGAGCTCCTCGCCCCGGTCGGCGAGCCTTCTCCGATCCCGGTGCTACTCCTTCTCCCTCGGCTGCGCCGCCCGCGCTGATGGCCGCCGCACCGTCGTCGCCGTGCTCTGTGCTGACGCGCCGTCCCGCGCCGCTTCTTCCGCGCGCCGCCCCTCACTCCGGTGCCTCTCCTCCCCTCCCGCTCTCTCCCCGAGCTCCATCACCGGCAACCACCATCCCGCCGCCGAGCCCCTTCGCCCCGGCTCCCTCTCTCCCGGCCGGGTCTCCCTTCTCTCCACCGGCCTCACATCTCCGGCCTTCTCTCTCTGTTGCGTCCGGCCGAGAACTCCAGCCGCCCTGGGCCCCCGGCCTGTGATGCCGCATGTGTGCCATCGGGAAGCTCCGCCCCTCCTCCGCCGGCGAGCTCCGCCTTCAACTCCCTCCGGCTCCCTCCCTCTCCGGTCGCCCCTCCCCGAGCTCCGGCCTCCTTCGCTCCCTCCGCCGCCGCCGCCGCCGCCTCTCTCTGCTCCCCGGCGCCACCGCCCCTCCCTCCGGTCTCTCTCTCTTCTCTGTGCCGCTTGGGAAAAGCCAAAGGCCCAGCCGGTCTTATCCACAGCTCAGGCCAGCGTGTCCACACGTCCGGTCCACGGTGGACCTTCCAGCCGAGCCGCCTTGGTTCACCGGCCCGTGGACCGAGCCCACTGCACCGAACCCCCCTCCGGTCCACGGTGCACCACCCTCATATGCCCCACCGGCCCACCAAATCTCGTGGATCGAGTTCACGAAACAATAGAATTTTCTAAGTTACAGGATTTTCTATTCTGGCATTCTTCCGTCCGCTATAACTCCTCCAATTCAACTCCGATTTCGGTGATTCTTTCGCCAATATTCCTCTAAAATTATAATCTATCTTCATGCCAAATCTTGTAATTTTTAGAGTTTGTTTAACATTCTCTCTCGGTATTTAATTCTTGTCGTAGTATTTAATTTAGATTTAGATCTCGTCTTTTAATAGATAAAGTTGAAGTTAAATAATTCGATAATGATGTTTAGTTTGTAATCGTAATATTGTCGCATGTGATAACCTAGCTTAAGTAGGTTAATTCCTTTTCTTAATAAGAATAACTAAATGTTGTTTCAATTAAGTGTTTAAGAATAAATTGATATTTCATGTGATATTCTATGTGATAGTTTATAGATTTAATCTTAGTTCAATTAAGGTAATGAATTAACCCGTGTAGCTGTTAAATAAATAAATAGCAATCATTAGAATATGATAGAATAATTTACACGTTAATAGTTAATTAATTGAATAACCTTTTGATAATTAACTAATTAGATTCAAAGGATAGATTAACCTAATTAATTAATTATCTGTATGCTTTTATGATAGCAATAAAATATGACTTAGGTAGTGTGGCAATTAAGCAATACTAGGTAATTAAGGTTAGTTGCTAAACGACCATGTTTTAGTGCTATAGATTAGAATATTTAATCTCCACACTTAAGCATATATAATCGTCTAGAATTATACTTACGTATATATGTATACATGCTCACATACATATAGACATGAGTATTACACATATATTCATGCATGTACACGTGCACTCACCTACGCGTAGACCCTCTAGCTGTCGTCTTTCGGCAATTGCTCTAATAAACATTCACCTAGTTAATCGTGATTTGTTCAGGTTTTCTCTTAAGTTGATAAAACAACTAGGTTAATAGCTTAGCCTAACTTCGCTAGATTATCCCATTATTCTCTGTGTACTAGCTTTGTGTTGATTAGAGTTGCCGATCGTTTTCCGCTGGGTTTAGCTTTCGTCGTTTTCTCTGTTGTTTTTCTTCCGTTTTGTCATTTCTTGGTTTTGTTCCGGTGTTCTATTGCTTAGTCATTGTGCGCTTTTTGTCGTTAATATGCGTAGAGTCGAAGTCAAGGTTCAAAGCAAGAACGCGAGGAAGGAACTGAAGGCAAGGTCCAACGATGAAGAAGAACCCCAGGAAACTCAAGAGACAAGACCAATCGTGAATTAACCCTTCAAGAAGGCAAGTCCTATTTCCTTGATCATATTGAACCTATGTTTTCAAATAATATATATGATCAATCAAAATTGGACTTATTATCGCATGTGCTATATATTGCATTTTCTTTCAAACTACTTGTAGTAGTTAACCCTATCAATACTGCCATGCCATACATGTCATCATCCAGAATACATATCACCCTAGGAATACCTGTTGTTAAATATATTAACGATGGACGACGCCTTGATATATAGCATGCTTAGGATTGAATACATCTCCTCGGAGATGTCGCTTTTAAAATACGTCTCCTCGGAAATATTGCTTTTAAAACACTTCTCTTCGGAGACAAGATTTACTGTTATCAAAGATAACTCATATACCATGATTCCTTGATGGTTGTGAATTCCGTGATTGTGGTGAAATACTTGATGTCGTGTGGGACATGGAAGGTGATGTGTAAAAATAGGTGAAAACTGTTTTGGCGGGGGCAGGTAGAGTAGTCCTCTGTGGGAAGGGATGCTCTTGGGGGCATGTGGTATTGTGGTAATACTCGTGCTGGGAGATGCCCACCCCGGCCGCTTAAGGACCGAGTTATTGCGGCCCGTCTAGCCTAGCCACTAAGTACAAACATGCGTCCTGTATGGGTAGGACTTGACTTTCCTTCACTGGACTGGGTCGGACATCATACCAGGAGGCTGAGAGCAACGAGCAGGCAAGTACTATCCTGTCCCGCATGCTTGGAGGTTTCTAGTACCGGCCAAGGCTTAAAAAGGGATGCTGGCCTTCGGAAGCATGCAGCTCTGGTACTTGGGCGTGTCTCGTGGAAAAGCCCGACAGGAAAGGTATTATGGAGGGTCTCGCTATGATTCGCTCCCCCTGCATGCAACAGTGGGAGGCTGAGCATATCGCGTGGGTAAAGTTGTACAACCTCTGCAGAGTGTAAAACTATTCGAATAGCCGTGTCCACGGTCATGGACATGCGAAAGCAGCAATCGCGTTGACTAGACTCAGGGTGCGTGTGTCTTGATGAGTGAGTGTGTGGACTAGATGTCCGTGTGATGTGGTTCCTGACTCGATCCGCCAGAAGCTGTGTAGTACTAGAGGTACACCAGATGTGATAAAAGGGACTGCGGAGTGAGGTATAGCCCCTCCCAGGACTGAAAACCCCCAGATACAACTTGTTACCTTGGTTTTGGTTTTAAAACTATTTCGACAGCTTTACTACCAGGTCACCTTCTAATACGTTGGGAACTTGAGGTGATACTCAGTACCAATAGAAGATGTCTGCTATTGTTTTCAAAAGCTTTGATACATTTATTTCAAAAGGTTAACAATAGAGAATATAACTGGATGCTTGCATAAAATCTGCTTTACGCTTAAAACTATGCCGTAAAACCTTATCCTTGAAATATCCATTATGCATCTATCCACCCATTGAAATAGTATAGGACTTGTTGAGTACCTTCCGTACTCAGTCTTGTTGCTTTCAGATTATTGAGTTGGAGATCAACCTCAACCCAGATGAAGTCGAAGAGAAGAAGTCTAAGGTCGCGTCCGCACCCGAGTTGCCTGTGGCATTGGGTTGCATAGTCGTTTCGCTCCGCTGCGCTGCGCTGTAGGCTCTTCTGCCTAGCTAGTCTGCTGTGGATTCTTGTCCACCAGACCATCTTTTCTCTTTTCAGGTATTTATTTTACTTAATTGTATTCGAAGTATGTATTTAATATCATTCTGTTGAATTCTGTGCGTATCAGCTACTTGATCCAGGGACTGATACAGGAGGCACAGGGGAACCCGGGTCCGGGGTCCTGACAGCCCCCGTGCCCGACATCAGCGTCGTCGTGAACGATCTCGCCTCCCGCAGGCATCCTGGTGCCGTGCTCGCCGCTCTCCGCACCGCTCGAGACCTCCACGGTGAGGGCGCCCACCACCACCCGCGAATGCTTCCCTCAGCGTGCTTCCCTCAACCATCACTGAAGCCACCGCGCTCCTCGATGCCTCGCCGGCACTCAGCGCCAGCTCCTTTACCACACTCATATCCACGTTCTCCCACGCCGACCGATTTAGGGACGCGATCGCCATGTTCTGCCGCATGGTGGATGGCGGCATGCAGCTGGCCCTCGTCACCTACAATGTCATGCCAAACGCTTAGACCGTTGCAAATGACCTAGTCTTCTCCTCAAGCTTGACATCTCAAAAGCTTTAACTCAGTTAGGTGGGATTACCTACTCAAGCTTATGGAAAAAAGAGGCTTCCCAACTCATTGGCGTGACTAGATCGCAGCACTACTATCAACATCCTCCTCCAAAGTACTCCTGAATGGTGTTCCATCAATCTCCATATAGCATGGACACGGGCTACGGCAGGCGGATCCCCTCTCCCCCCGTCTCTTCAAGCTCGCAATTGATCCCCTACAAGCTCTGCTCTCTAAGGCGACTGAGATGGGAATTCTGTCCAAGCTAGGCGGCAGGCTGCCTAGGCTTAGGGCGTCCATGTACGCTAATGATGCGGTTCTTCATTAGAGTGACAAGGGATGACGTAAAGGGCCTCGCGTGACTCCTAAAGGGATTTAGGCAGATCATGGGCCTCAGCACGAACCTACAGAAGACACAGGTGGCGCCCATCGTATGCAAGCAGGAAGACCTGACGGATACCCTCGCTGACCTCCCAATCACCATAACTAACTTCCCTATGAAATATCTAGGCCTACCGCTCTCCTTAAGCCACTTGTGTAAAATTGATTTCCAACCCTTGGTTGACAAGGCGCCCGATAGGCTAATCGGATGGAACGAAAAGAACCTGAACCAGGCTAGACGCACAACGCTAGTCAATGCGGTCCTATCGTCACGACCGATCTACTTCCTCACTGCCCTACGCGTGCCAGATGAGGTCCTCGACAACCTTGACAAGATCAGGAAATGTTTCTTATGGGCAGGGGACAAAGAACTCACCGGGGGCAAATACAAGGTTAACTGGCTGAGATGTTGTAGACCAATGACCACAGGAAGGGAATCCTCTGCCTAGGAAAGTTTGCGAGGGTACTGCACCTCAAATGGCTCTGGCTTGCATGGAAATGCCCGGACATGTCTTGGGTAGGGACATAGTCACCATGCAACGAGACTGATACGCTCCTCTTTTGAGGCATGCACGAAGATAACAATAAGAGACGGGAACACGACGACCTTCTGGACCAATGCAGAACACGACGACCTTCTGGACCAACGCAGAACACGACAACCTTCTGGACCAATGCTTGGCTGAATGGAGATTGCCCCAAAGACATAGCGCCATCCTTATTCCTCATTTCAAAGAACAAAAAGGCAACCGTCCGAAATGCACTCAGTAATGGCAACTGGATCCGCGACCTAAACCTACATGCAAACCTCTCTATAGATTGCCTGGGCGGGTTTGTAAAACTGTGGGAGGCGGTTCAAGGCATCCATCTGTAGGAACACACCCCAGATGATACAACATGGAGGCTCACACCACACGGGGAGTACACGACGGCATCTGCATACAAGGTTCAATTCCTAGGATCCACAAGCGTCGTTTACCATGCTCTCTTTTGGAAAACATGGGCACCACCGAAATGCAAATTCTTCGTATGGCTAATAATTCAGAATAGAGTGTGGGACGACCGATAGAATCGCGGCCAGAAACTAGGCACACAACCCGGTCTATGCGTTGTGCGGCCACTCAGCGGAAATGGCTCACCACCTGCTCGTGGAATGTAGATTCACAAAACGCATCTGGGATGTAATCACGACATGGGTTGGGTACCTGCAGCTTAGGCAGGTATATTGGCTGCCAAGTGACTCAGTCTAGGACTGGTGGATGTCAATCGCCACAGCTCCTAGAGTGCCAAAAAAAAGCCATGGGAGATCTGGAAGGAGAGAAATGCACGCGTCTTCCAACAGCAATACCTATCGGCAATAGCCCTCGAGAACAAGATCAGATAGGAGTAGCGTGCCTAAGTGCTTTTCTTAATCACACTATATAGCCTTTTTTTTCTTTTTCTTTAGGCGTCTCCTAAGACATCTTGGATGTAAACTTTCTGCTTTATCAATGAAATAAGCATAATCTCATGCTTATTCGTTCAAAAAAAAAAACAATGTCGTACTCCATGTCTACTCCAAGATGGCTGTCCCGGAAGGAGGGTGGTGGCGCTTGTCGATTCCATAAAGAAGGACGGCGTTGCGCTTGACAGGTATACATACAACACGCTCATTGGTTGTTGCCGTCGTAGGGCGCTTTATAGGGAGGCAGCTCAGGTGTTCGATGATATGAAGGCTTGTGGGTTCGAATCTGATAAGGTCACGTTCAATTCCCTGCTCGATGTATATGGTAAGGCGCGGAGGCATGATCAGGAAGCAATTGGGGTGCTCAAGGAGATGGAGAATGCGGGCTGTCCACCCAGTGTGGTGACCTACAACTCCAATTTCTGCGTATGTGAAGGATGGGTCGTTGGAAGAGGCTGTGGAGCTCAAACAGGAGATGGAGTTTAAGGGGATCAGGCCGGATGTGGTTACATACACGACACTGATCTTTGGCCTTAACAGGGCTGATAAAATTGATGCGGCAATCGGTACATACAGTGAAATGGTGAGAAATGGATGTAAATCGAACTTGTGCACGTACAGTGCATTGATCAAGATGCATGGGGTGAGGGGTAAGTTCACAGAGATGATGGCGGTCTTTTACGAGCTCAGGGCTGCTGGGTATGTGCCAGATGCTGTCACGTGGAACACGCTCTTGGATGTGTTTGGGCAGAATGGTTTGGACTCTGAGGTTTCTGGGGTGTTCAAGGAGATGAAGAAATAAGCTGGTTATATCCCTGAGAGGGACACATATGTTTCACTAATTAGTTCGCATAGCCGATGTGGTTTGTCTGACCAAGCAATGGAGATATACAAGAGGATGATGGAAGCTGGTATATATCTATATATCCTGACACTTCGACCTATAACGCTGTTCTATCTGCACTGGCTCGGGGTGGGCGTTGGGAACAGGCAGAAAAGTTGTTTGCTGAGATGGAGGATCGGGATTGTAAGCCAGATGGCTCAGTTATTCCTCATTGCTTCATTCATATGCTAATGCAAAGAAGTTGGACAAAATGAAAGCCTTGTCAGAAAACATATATGCAGAAAGGATTGAACCACACAACTGTTTAGTAAAAACGTTGGTCTTGGTCAACAGCAAAGTTAAAAAATTTATCTGAGACAGAAAAGGCATTCCTGGAGCTCAGGAGGAGGCGTTGCTCCCTGGACATCAATGTTCTTAACGCCATGGTATCCATATATGGGAAAAATAGGATGGTCAAGAAGGTCGAGGAGGGTCTTTCACTCATGAAGGAGAATTCTATCAACCGCAGTGCTGCGAACTATAATAGCTTGATGCATATGTATTCCCGTTTAGGTGATTGTGAAAAGTGTGAAAATATCCTCGCTTAGATCAAGTCTAATGGTGTGCGTCCTGATTGATACTCTTATAACACTGTGATATATGCATATGGAAGAAAAGGACAGATGAAAGAAGCCTCAAGGTTGTTCTCTGAGATGAGCTGTTCAGTCGTGAAACCAGATATTGGAACATACAATGTTTTCATCAAGAGTTATGCCGCCAACTCAATGTTTGAAGAAGCTATTGATTTAGTATGCTATATGGTTGCCCAAGGTTGCAAGCCCAATGAGAGAACTTTCAATTCAGTATTGCAGGGCTACTGTAGACATGGAAGGATGCTAGAGGCCAAGTTATTCCTTAGAAACCTTCCTCAGCTTTATCCCAGAATATCTAAAAAAGAACGATATAGGCAATTAGAATTGTTGGCAAAGCACACTTCGTAGGATAGTTGTTGAGTCTCAAACCTTGTTTGTGCTCTTGAGCATGGCAAGTATATAGAACTGTTTTCTTAATTGTCCTTAGAAGCCTTTACTTTGGAGTACATGGCATGTACAGAATTACAGATTACATGTATTCTGAAGAAGAGTCAAAATAAGCTAGTAAAATACATGTAGGTTCTCTGCTAAATTTGCGGAGGAACTCATGTTAGAGAACCTCCCAACCGGATGAGCCACCACCTTTTGTAATGGCATCTGGCATATTGGACCTGATCTGTTGGAAGTTTTGCCTGTGAACAATGTGTTACATATGCACATTTGTGTCTTATTTTTGTACATGGTACATATTATGAAATGTGCAATTGAAGTTTGGGCTATTTGCTTCTACTTTTTTTGGATACCTTTTCCTTAATTATTTTGTGACTTTCTCTCTCTGATTCTCTTTGCCAAAATTTTAAAGTGTTCGTATAATCACAGAAAAGTGAAAACGGGTATATGGAGCTGCATCTAGTTTTTAATTCCAGGAGTTATTTAAAGTTTCACACGTTTTGAATCGAAGGTATGCTTGTGTGGAAATGTGCCACTTGCAATCCTCAAGTTGACCAATAGCTGTACTTTGTTACGTTTCGATAGTGATAAAAAGATTTGGCATTCTCATTTCATCATTTGTGCGATTGAATGCACTATTAGTAGATCCACTTGATTCTTTTATTAGCACCTTGTGGTTTTCTGTATATATTTCAATGCAGGGGGATGTTGATGCTTTTCCATGGGAGTTTCATGTTGATCTCAACTGATTGTAGTTTTGGTGGAGGCTCCATATAAACCTAGCCTGAAGATGCTGCTTTCGAAGACGTATAGCAAATGCACAACTTTATTTGTGAGTCTAAGAAGTCATGACCTGCACTAATTCAGGGTAAGAACCTCAACATGTTTGTATGTTTGACTTACTACAGTATTCTCCTTGGAAGTTCACTATTTCATTTTTATTGTGTTATCCTTATATTTTAATTCAGAAAAGTTGTCTCGAAGATTATGCTGGTTACTGAGGAACCTTAGTTTCATGATGATAGTTGACATCCTCACTGCCAGCAGATGCCAATCTGCCTACAATGAAATCTGAGTGAGACCACGACATTAGTAATCATGGGATCTTGCATTAGCTGCCATTCGTAAGAAAATATATTTCTCTTGGATATTGCATGTATACGCAGGTGGCTAGTCATTCATTTACCATATTGTCCTAAATTGTGAATATATTGCGGTGCCTCTATGTTTTATCTAACATGTTTCTTTCCATGCCTGTTTGAGTATACTAGGCGGATTGGCGCGCTTAAGCCGCGCCTTTTTCTTCTTCTTCACAGAACATGCTAAAAAAAGACTAAAAAATTAAGTTAATCAATTTTAGCATCTCAATATTTATTTATGAATTTATTAATATTTAACACATTCATTTAATTATGGAAAAACAGTATTATTTTTATGCATGCACATAATTTTAATATTTAGACGACAGTCATACGAACATAACAAAAAAAAATCATATTTTTTGAGTTTTAGATATTTTTTTTTCATTTTAGATTATTTCAGCTGATTTATCAATATAACTATTATACCTTTCGCTATTTTTTGAAATTTTTCAAAAAATTATATTATACATGTAAATATACATATATACGTATATATATACATATATATACACACACGTAAGATCCACATAAACAACCAATTCTGGGAGCTTTAATATATAAGTATTGATAGTTCCTTTTTTTTTTTACGGGACCTTCGTTACATAAATTTTTATCTTACTTACAAATTATAGAGTTAATCTAGTACCATATCCTAAATCATAGTCTGGAGCTATTCCTTTTTTGAATATTGAATAACGTAGGCCTCATCTGCTCCGTGATTAGACAATTCTACTAGGAGGTACATTTTGAACTTCGTGGTAGAGTCTACCTGCTTAGTCATCTAACTTGAGATGACTATAACATGCGGAAGAAAAGGTTGCCTTAGTTATCATTTGTCAACATGTGTTCGAACAGTCGAACTTACAGTTACATTCATGTAGTTTGCGGACTCTAGATTCATCTAGGACGTCTACTATTGCGGCAGGTAGTTTATAATACAAATAACAGTGGCTCACTTACATTTAACATCCAAATCATATTTCCTTTATTTCGTTCACTTCTCGATTCCCTTTCTCGTTATCGTTCCCTTTATTTTATCTCATCTACAACAACTTCATTTAAAGAGAATCGCGAAGGGAAAGGAGAGAGAATCCCGTCCTGAAGAGAATGTCTCTGAGAATTATATCATAAAGAGAACCGTGAAGAGAAACCGTTAGAACGCTAAAGAAAACGAAAATCCTTTCACGACGAAATTTTAATCCTCGGAAGAAATCCGTTCGGACTGACCGGTAATCCTGATGTACTGGATCCAGAGTCCCTAACCCTGCGATAGTGTGCAATTAATAGCAATCAACTTTGCATGCATCTTAAATGGAAAATAACAGATTTCTTTTTGTAAAGCCTAAACAGTGGAGAATAACTGATTTCTTCAGCTTTGGATTGCTAGCTTCTTCTACAGATATGTCGTCCCAGCAGATTGATGCTTCAATTTGCCTTCTGAGGTGTGCAAATGCAACTGACAGTTGCACTCGTCTTCAGATCCTCATGCAGAGTTACTGCTACTGCCACCACCTGGCCTTGCGTGTTGGCTTGGCCTGTCCCTGCTAGTGAGTGCCTAAGTAATAATTGGTTGTCAAGAGGCATCTTTGCCCTTTTGGATGATGAGGGGTTGCCATCAGGCGTGGTGTGGATGTGCTCAACTCCATGACGATGTTGAGCATCTACTGTGATGAGATCTGCTGTGCGATCCAACTTTCGGGAACTTTTCACTCAGAGAATTTTCAGAAAATCAACTTTTGCTCACTCTTTTAGGAAAAAAAAATGACAGTAAGTAGATGGGTTGATTTACAGTTACTTACATATTCCATTACTGAAACTTCTGGAGAAAACTGACATCAACTTGTAACGCATAAGCTGTTGCCTTCACACGAGTAGATGTGGATGTGGATCTACATCTTGGTCCGACAAAATATTCTCGTCCCGGTACCGGAACGTGAGCTCCAAACACCTAAGGACAACTTCAACAGACTCCAAATAACCACTCCTAGAAACCTCGTATAGGGAGTCTTTTGCAATAAGTTTTCTTTCAATATCAATATACTCTCAACATCTAACTCGCTATATTTTAACGGCTATGTTTTTAAATGACTACAATCAAACCATAATATTTTTAATAACTATTTTTAAATATATAAATTATCAACGGTTATTTTTAAATAGAAATATTTTCAACGGTCATTTATCCAACGGCTATATTTCTTTGAGCCCATATATCTACTCTCCTTGAGCCCATATTCTTCTCTTACACACTATTGCTCTATTTAGCTTTCCACCTCACAATGAGTCGTCGTAATCTTCTCCTGAAACAAGTCATGATTCGTCGTCATCTAACGATGATGACAAATTCATTGTTGTTGTAGCCGACCTAGCACGCAAGCAATATCAACTTGTCAATGCATCATGATATGGTGGTTCGGTCCTTGGCCATCAAATCGTCAATTGTGACAGATAAGAAGGGCATTAGTGGCTATATCAAAACTATTTCTCAGATGATTCTACCTACGGCTCGATGTTCTTTAGGCGCAGGTTTGTAAATGAAGACATATCTTTAGAGTTTTCTGTTGATATTGATCGTCGTAGCTACGTCTTATTCTTCGTCTCCAAACAGGTTTAGAATGAGGTGCTCTCTCTTTTTGCGCATAATGCATGTTGTAGAGCAACATGATGAATGTTTTGTCCAAAGGAGAAATACAGCTAGACAACTTGGGTTAATTGCTTTATAGAAGATAACTGCAGCATTCATAATGTTATCTTATGGAGTTTCGCGGATGCTATTGATGCCCAGGTTCATATTGCAGAAAGTACCATTATAGAGAGTAAATGTTTGCAAAATCTGTCCAAAGAAATATGTCACATTAAACTGACATAAAGTAATTGAGACATCTCCTAAATTAAAAACAGATATTCTAACCTTATCTTCAATTGTAACCCCGCTTTTCCTTCGCCCCTCAATCCGGGAAAGATAACTAGTGAACTTGTTTACAATTTCTTGAATATAAGATCAACAATTCATTAGGGAACTTTGAGTGCAATCTGAATTAAAGTCTTTGTTTGAATGGAAGTAATCATAAATTCGCTTCAAATATATAGACCGCGATTGGTCATTGCCTTGAATCGCATCCATACTAATATTCAGCCATACCGACATCAATAATTCATCTTCCTTTTTGCCAAAATCTTCAATATTTTCTGGTTTGGTCTCACAATAGGAGTCATTTCTTCAAATGGTAATTGCTGCTTCTCAGGTGGGCTAACCATTTCATTATCTTCATCCCAATATAGTGAATGGTTGTCACTAGACAACAAATTAACATAGAACAATGTTCCTATCAAATTCGTAACAAATACAATACGTTGAGCAAATTGCAGCATATACATCGGTTCATTAAATATGAGAATCTGCATCCTGTGTATGAATGTCTCTGCTATAAACTTCACCATAACAAATTCCATGTTCGAATATGAATATCTCCGCTATAAGCTTCACTATAACAAATGAGCAGCCAAAAGAAAAGCTTGAAGCAAGCAACCAGTCCCCAATCAAATACATAAGAGCTAAAACACAACCGGAATACATACTGCATCCATGACAGCTAATTTTCAAAAGCGCCAATGACCTGCACTGGTATTGCAATGTGCCCAACACAAATTATCATCTAGTAACTACTTCAATATCTAATCACTAGTTTTCCAACGAATTGTCTCAAACATTGATGAATATCTCAAAAGAAAACTCCAAAAGAGTAAAGCAGTTGATACTCATGCATAAAATGCACCAATTTGGTAAAAAAAAAAGACCCTAAAATTCACTTTGCAATAACCATCATCATCACAGTCCATTTTTAACAATAAAAACAGAAAAAAGAAGAAGAAAAAGCTTCCACCGTAAACTTCTTCCTCCACAGAGCTCCCAGCTCCCACCACGCGACAGAGCCGTCACTAGCCGCTGGATTTACCGTGCTACCCTCGTTTGCCCATCGTAGGGTCTCTGTCGACCAGTCGATTGCCACCCTCCTCCGACCAGCTGCCGCCGTCCTCGCCCGACAAGCGCGGTAGTCGTCTACCACCAGCTACCGAACAACTCCCTCGTGATGCACTGTCGCTCGTTGGGCTGCAGGGGCGCACGAAGCAGCCGCCCCACCGGCGAGCGCTTCGCTGCGGGCGCCGCGTAAAGCGCGGGATTGAGGATTTCATCGACTGAGAGTCCGATTGGGATTCGCTGGATCTTACAAGCTGGGATATGTTTTTTAGACGTCGCTGTTTTTAGAACGGTTTTGAGTTTTTATTAGAGAAGATTTTTGGCTCATGTATCCAAAATTTAGTTATTGGAACTGATTTTGAGCATCAATTGAAGTTGCCTTAAGCTCCCTATTCGGTTGCGACAAGGAGATTCTGCAGCTGCTGGTGGCCTGATAGTACAAATCCCCTTTCTCTCGCGGCGAACGATAATAATTGTTCGGCGATTTGTTAAAGTGGTACCGACATGGGGCAGGCTTATCTATGATTTGTGTATTCCATCCGTGAAAAGGCAGGAATCGCCCAGCGGGAAACAGCAGCATCGCCGTGACGCTGTGCACGCATGAAGTGATGGAAGAAACCAGCCTGGAACCATCAATTTCGCGTCAATTCTGTGCTGGGCTGGACCGCCGGACAGCAACTGCGTCCGGCGGGTACGGTATGACACGTTCGATCGTGTCAGGGTCACAAGTGGGATCGACTTGGATCTGCTACGCCAGAGGAGTAATTCCTTCATCTTTTAGCGCGGTAAGATCTAGCAGTGATGTGTTTGGTCAGCTCTTGAAACGGTCGGTGTAGCAAAAGAGTGGATCTGAGCTAGTGAGGTGTTTGCTTGGCCTTTTGTTTTTTATTTTTTTTTAAAAAATTGTGTTTTGGGTTTATTAAAAAACTGTTTTGAAAATAGATTATTGGTTTTTATAATAAATTTTTGGCCGCTCACTAATAGTTTCTCGAAAAAATATCTCTCAGCAAGCTTCTCAGATTTAGTTTATTTTCCCTCAGAAATAGACTTCTGACAGCAACAGAAGCAGAACAAGAAATATGAATCAAACAGGACCTAAGCCAATAGCCCGATAATAGAGAGGTTGTTTAACTTCCATGTCCACATGGCTCGAGCTTAAGTTAAGCTTAGATGCATTTGTCTTAAGTGAATGTTGGAGCTTCAGTTTAGGTTAATAATCCACATAATTCTTAGCATTATACATTGCTTGCAGTTGCGATCAGGGGCGGACTCTCCCTATAGACGTGGTGGGGTGGCCACCTCAGCTACTGGCTAGCAGCAGTACCCCTCAACCTCTCCTCCTCCGAGCCTTGCCCCTACTTGTCCACCACATCTAGGCGACCAAAAGTGGAAAAGAAGCAACAATGGGTGCTATCTGGCTGAGAATAATATAAATTGGCAAGCAGAACGAAAGGTGAAGATGGTATGAGCTTAGTGGGTCGGAATAAACAACTAGTAAATGGAGCAATGGACTTAGAGCCTAGAACTGAGTGCACGTGAGCCCAAAATTAATCCCCTTCCTGGCTTCCTTTCACTCTCTTGCTTTTGACTGTCTCATTCTCCAGGAGCTTGGCTGCTTGATAAAAAGGGTGGGCAAGAAGAAAAACAAATAGTATATTTTTGTCACTGTTTGATTAAAATTTTTAGCTTAATTACTTGGTGTTATGCTACATTGAGAAATGAACTTTTAAAGGACACTTGATTATGATAAAATTAAGAAAATATTTCAACTCATGAAAGACCGAAAAATGAACTTACCAATAAAACTTAGGTGTTTAGTGTTTTACTAGTGGTATGTATTTTGAATTATATGGTGTAAAAAATATTACTTATTCTTTATGTTAAAGGTACTATCTTAAATATTCTTCTATATCATTCATTCATCGTTTACACTCTAATTTGTACAATTGCAATGTGTTTGTGCTTTTGGTTTAGTTTGACGTTCGAGTTTGCTCCACCTGAAAATTTTAGCTGGGTCTGCCACTAGTTACGATCACAACTGATTCATCCGGTGGTGAAATATGGATGCATTAGCTATGCCCTAGAGTTCTAGAGGTGGGGTAGAAAAACCGTAAACTGATGGTTAGATTTTTAGAGCTAATTGGTTGGCGCATGCGACAAGTAACGGATCCAGAGCTAAAGATAAGAGAGTTTACTTCTTCTTCCTCCTCATTTCTCTCTTTTTTTCCTTTTCTTCTCCATCCTTTTCTCCTCTTCTTTTCTTCTATGTTCAAAAATTACAAGGGCTATCAAGTGTTCCGGGGTAGAGAGCGCCCCGGTGGATCCGCTGCTGTATGCAATTCAATGTCATGTCCACTCCAAATTAATGTTGTGGCACGCGTAATTGGGTGTCAACTATGCTTACCAGCTGCTTTCCACGGACGGGCGACGGTGCAAATGCGGTACACCTTCACTCTCACCGTATAAGGTAGAACCGTAGCGTTCGGTTGGTTGCGCGTAGTAGGTGAAACGAAAAGCTACTGTTCCATAACACAACTAGAGTAGTGGAGCAGCAAAGTTAACGCGCGTCCTAGCTGAGCACCCGGGGCGCTCATCTGCGAGTAGCTGTATGATTGGTGCCACGTACCAAAACTTGGAATCTAAGCCTTTTGCCACCTCTCGCGCCAACCATTCGAGTTTTGTTTTTTTCATGCCATTCCACTGTCCAAATCCCAAACAGTACACAGTTGCGACCTAAGCGAGCACAGTAAGCACCCTTTCCAATGTCGTAAATTCGTAATACTACTAGCATGAGGAACTTCAACTACGAGTACAATGCTGCATTCGGCCGCCGGAACAGCTTGCTGGTCATACACCATCGAGAGGGTTTTTCTTCTACAAAATGCCAATCCAGTTCGCTGAGCGTGACCGGGTATCGCGACATTTCGTCCAGAGAGGAAAAGGCCAAGCACACCCTACCAAACAGATCCTGCCAGCAGGGCGCCAGGCCACCATGGACAAGCGAATGAAAAGACAGATCTATGATTAGACAAGGATGGAATAATATACATTAGTATTGTACATTTTTTATCTTGTGTTTTTTCTACGAAAAATTTATAGATACATAAATTTTTTATAAAATTTATTTCATTAGTATTATATATATATTTAAATATTTATAATTTAAAAAACACACGGTTAAAATTGTTACAATCAATTATTAGTGGTAAGTAAATGAAGAGGAAGATAGTAGTAAAGATATAAATAAATCTCAATGGGGCCAGTGGTACAGAAGAAGAAAGAATCCGAGGTGGTGAACTACTACACAGTACACACGCCCAGCTAGATGGTTAAAAATGGACAAGAATACAGCGCAAAAACGGGTGGCATCCAACAGCCGTCCGAAAGGCAGGGTACACCGGCTGCATAATTGTATCGTGGCACGACTCGGCGGACGGACCGGCTGGGCAGGCGCCCCCGCTCGCGCGCGCGTCGGCGTCCGTCGTCTAGGCGAGCAGCACGACGAGGCCCAGCGCGGCCGCCATGATGCCGCCTGCCACCGTCTGCACGGTCCTGCCTGCCGCCTGCAGTCACCACGAACGAGGCATGATCAGTCAGCGACGTAGTAGCAAGTAAAAAAAAAAGTTACTCATGTCACATGATCTGCAGCGATGTGCAGCAGTAGCACTGTACAGCAGCCCTGTGCACACGAGCCTAGTGATTGCTAATCACCTACACTTAGTGACTAGAGTATTATTAGTGTGAGTGGAGGCTTCGAGATTGCACAATAGTTTAGTCCGGTACTGCAAAAGCACTGTGTAAATTGCATTTTAATACAACGTGCAGTCCTCGAAGAAAATACTGGCGTAAATGGTGACAGGCTGACAGCTAATCTTCATTTCAAATCTCGCATTAACAATGCCCGTGACACGGCAGGAAGCACATGTATGATGTATCCTTGGCCGACATGTCCGTGCAAATGGATCTACTCAATTCTCACTCATTAAAGTCACAGGTTTGGTGCTGCTGTTACTCCTACTAAACAATCAATTGTCAAATTAATGAGCCTGACCTTTATCTCCAAAGGAAATGAGCATGGCCATAGATTAGCTACACTGTCAAAGTAGTGTCTACTTGATTCTAAGCGCACTATGTAAATTCTGTACTCTGATGCAGTAGGGCAGTGTTACAGCAGCAAACAATGGCAAATCTTAACGGTAAATTAGCAGTTGTCCAGGCGGTTTGATGAGACGGCATTGCGGTTGTCAAATTTTGGACGGGCATTGTTAGTTTCGGACGACAAGCAGAGCAGAGAGCGACGTACCGCGTTGTCCGCGGCGGTGGAGTCGCCGGAGGGGCCTGGGGCGTCAGCTTCGGACGCCGCGGGGGCCTTAGCCTTGGAGTGCTTGGTGGGTGCCTCGGCGACCGGAGCCGGGGCCGGGGCCTTGGACTTCTTCTTCTTCTTGGAGGACGTGGTGGGCTTCTTCTTCTTGGACGGCGCGGGCGCGGGGACCTCGGCGGGCTTGGTGGGGGGCTCCGCGACGGGGGTGGGGGGCGAGGCTAACGGTGGTAGAGTTGCGGGAGGGGTGGCCTTGGCCTTGGGAGCGGGGGCGGGGGCAGCGGCCTTTGTGGACTTGGGTGGCGCCGCGGCGGGAGCTGGGGTGGCGGTGGGCGGCGCGGCTGCAGGGGCTGGGGTGGCGGGGGTGGTGGGCGGCGTGGCGGCCGGGGCCAGGGTAGCGGGAGTGGTGGGTGGCGCGGCAGCTGGCGCGGGCGTCTTCTTGGAGGGTGAGGCCGGCGGGGTGGTGGTGGCCGCCGGTGCGGTGGCCGGGGCGGGGGTGGTGGACTTCTGCGCGACGGCGGAGTGCGCCGCGAGGAGGCAGAGCAGCGCGAGGCAGAGAGCGCCGGCGCGCGCCATTGCGGTGGTTGTGTGGCGGTGTGCGCGGCTTTGCTCTGCGCTGCGCTGCGCTGGGTGCCTCGGGCAGCGGAGATGGGAGTGGCAGAGACGGGCCGCGGAGAGGGATAAATAGTTGCAGGACTGCAGGAGGAAAGGGAAGGAAAGCGAAGGGGAGAAGCGAGCGAGCGAGCGGCGGGAGATCCCGCGGCGGCATTGCACAACTGGCTGTGCGCCAGCGTGGCCATGTGGGGGGTGGGGCGCCCGCGCGGGTCGGTGGGACGCGTTCATGTGCGCCGATGGGCCGATGAGTTGTGTGCGTGTTATGCAGGGCGGGGCGAGAGCTTTTTTATCTTTTTATATTTCGAAAATAAAAAAATTGCAAAGTTTGACGTACGTTTGAAAAATGATAAAAATAGGATATTATAGCCCATACAGACTATAGGTTTTAAAAAACATATCACACTTACAATAGACGATATGTTAAAAATTAAAAAAGTATTATATTTCATTGCTCTCAAAATTTAAAATAATATTGAAATAGTTATACAATTTTTGAACAAAATTGGTGGTGTATAGAATATTATAATCTAGCTGTCAAAAAATTATCAGCCAAAAATACGATGATAGATTATATATAATAAAATTTTCTTTTTTTTTGGTATAGATCATATTGTTGTGTTAATTTTTATGAGAGCTAGATTATAGTATTTTCTACAACATATTTTTTTTTAAAAAAATTATGACTTTAAATTTTAAGAGCAATGAAACACAGTGTTTTAATAGACATATTTAATTTTTAAAACTATCACCCGCTGAAAAGATGACATGCACATGTTTTCAATTTTTTCAAACGGACACCTCGTTTTGTATTTTTTTTATTTTCGAAATAAAAAAATCAAGAATTGTGGGGGAGCCGTTGGTTGGGGTGGTCGGTGCAGTGGACGCGGCGGCGGCCCAGAGAGAGAAGAAGCAGAAGGCTGGGCCCGTTGGCCTTTGTGCCCGGTGGCCGTTGGGACGTCCCGTAAATAAGAAATGGGAGAGATTTTACCGTCTTACTGGTGGACTTGCCGCAGCAATGCTGCGCTCTGGTGGACAAGACGACCCAACCATTTTGGGCTGGGCCTTGATAGACTGACAGGGCCGGTTATTTTTAAATAGTTTTCGTCTAAAACATCATTTTTTTTCTGGACATGTTTCTTTATGAGATGGGCTGGCCCGAGACGGTGAGCCATGAACTTCCCGGCAACATTCTTCTGTATTTCTTCGTTTCTTCGTTTCCTCATTTGCACTGACACAAATCGTCAGCAGTTAACGGTCTACGAGGAAACCAATGGTCCAAACAACGTTTGATCCAGAATCTAGAGGAACATGTTAGTTCCTGCTTCCTAGCAAGTAAATCTTCTGATGTTATGTTATGCTTTTCTTAATCATTGATCCTCGTTGCTTGTCGTAACTCCTAACTGCCTGGAGGTCTGGAGCTCGTCAGCACATTCCTGGGTGCCTTGAGCTGGTCTCTACGGGCCCAGTTGAAAAAATTTCTCCAGAAACCAGCTTATGGATTTGGGCCGCTTGGATGAAGTGCACATTAATCCAAACGGAGATTGCTCATCACAAGTAGTAATAATGTGTAACCTTCCTCTCAAAAGAATAGTAAAAATATGTAACCCATCAGGCAGAAGCACGTAAACTCCAGGAGTTCAGTTGAGATCTGTTGGTTGCTCAAATAAGAGCATGAAAAAATTGCACACTGAAAGTAAAACACTGGCACAAGGCCGAACCATAAAATTTTGCTAGCACCACTACGGAGAAATGGTAAAGAAGATCGATGGGACAACAAATGTGACAGATAATTTGAGCACTCGCAGCTGCACGAAAGACAGCTTCACAGAACCCGCTAAAGCAAAATGCAGTGCCGTCATTTCTCAGTTCTAATGTGGTTCAGGCTATGCCAGAGTCTGGAGAAAAAATGGTTTCAAAGAGAGAGCCTGGAGAACATCGGAAAATGTGGCATGGCTTCTATGAGCTTGACATCAAAAGCTGACTGACCCAAGGTTGGAACAGACAGGCAGGCAGTCTCTGAAAAATAAAAAAGGTTTGCCAAACTTTGTTAGCATCTGAACGTGAACTGTGAACATGTCCTCAAATGGTAGCATCGAACATGGTACCCGTGTTTGTTGCTTTTGCTAAGCAGACATCTTACCTGTAGAAGTTTTATCAGAAAGGCTAAAGCTCAGCACTAATACTTGTGTGCATTGTATTAAAGCAGCTTTAGATCAAGATGCGTCCGTCCTGAAACCCGTCTTTGTTCTAATCAGATCAAAGATGAATGGCTTGTTCCTGATCCAGTGAAGCTTCTGATGCTTTTTTTGGTCTCCAAGCTGGCCTGCTTCCAAGTTCCAACCGAACAGACATTGGCCTACTTGTCAAGCAACGTCCTCAGATCTACAAGGCTAAAGGTGCATGATCAGCATGGCCGGTTAGTTAACCAACCGTGATTACACATAACACAAGACATGAGAAAACATTCAGATTGCGCATACTATTTGTTCTGCTGACAGTAAAATAGTTGAGTTTCTGTCGATGGATCTAGTGGCAGAAGCAAATGAACATACAGCTAATATGTCCAGAAGCAGTAGGGCCAAAATCATTTGGAACATAGCTCCTCTGGCTTATTTGACACAAAACATTTAGATTCCATCCACCAGGGTGCCTCGGTGCAAGCGAAGCAGATTGATGCAAATGTTACTTTCGTAGATAAATCTGTGATCTCACTCCTTGTCAAGATTATGTCGGATACACTGATGGATCCAAACAATGTGCATCAGAGTTTACGAGACATCAGGTGATGGATGTCACAGGCAGCAACCTTGCAAATTGGTCAGATTTATGGCTTATCATGTATATATTCTGCAGGTATCTTCCTGCATTTCCAGGCCCTGCACTGCTGATCTGATGAACACCTGCACAAGGCACGGTCGCAGTGAACAAAATAAGGCGCCTGCAGATGGAAGAAAATAATCACGAGAAACAATAGTTTTAGGGACTGCAATAGTAGCTCAAATGAGGAACTTAGCCATGGTGATCAAATAGGCTAGGTGCAACAACACGACCGTATGATGGCGGTAAACAGGATTAGCATGCGTTGGAGCGTCATTGAAACAAGCAGTTGTGCATCTTTTCACCATGGGGCATCTGTCTACGGCTCTACGCTCCAAGATTGAGCGTGGCCATCGATTGGAGGCAACACACGAGGGGGGCTGAAACGAGGGTGCAATTTAATACAAGAGACAAAAACTACGTTTGCCCTGGAAATAGGGACCGATGATTAATTCTGAGCAAGAAAAGGCACACCAAGTAATGCTAGCGTCTTTTTGTGATTACAAATTTTCATTTATGAAAAGAAAGTACAAATTGGAGTAGAAGATGTATTCATAAAATAAAATGCTCATACCAAATACTCCACTGACTACAAGTGGACGGCAACTTGGACAGTTGTTTAGGCTTGCTAGTAGTAATAAGATAGCAAAACAGAAATAATAAGCTAGCGAAGTGACCTTGTCAAACACTCAAACCATAGTTTCTCATTTAGCAAGTCAACTTTCGCATAAAACATGATATATAGACTCAGACCATAGTTTGATATAGGCTTCCACTTGACCCATGAGATGGACATTTTGGTTGAGCACAGCATGTGAGGTCCTCAGCGACCAACCTAGGAGCTCAAAAGAACTGATGTATTGAAGCTGAGAGCAAGAGAGTATCTCGAAGTATTTAACTTAGTATTTACCTTCTTGACTAAGCATCATTGAGAAATACTTAAAATAGACGGAAGTATGACAGCGGCCAATGTGACCGACTATTTTCACGTCCCAACAATTCTCATGTGCTGCTCCAGTCAGCTGTCGTGAACCTTGACAGTCGACAAGTTGTTGACGAAATGTAGAGAAAACAGTTTGTAATTTGCTATAGTAGCTACCACTATGCAAGTTGAGATACCACCATGTAAGTATTTAAGACGTATGGATCCCAAATAACTCTGCAGTATTTTGCAGAGCAGAACCAGTGTTTCTCTGTAGCCACACTACCGGATTTGTTTGTTCCAAGAACATGAAAATATTTCCACATCCTGCGGTTTGCACTGTCCGAATCAGTGACCCCGTCGCAAGCAGTGCTTACTCATTGCCTAGGAGACTAGAGACGTAGCACGCCAAAAGCGAGGTGAAACCTGGCGAGAAAATTCACCGATCCAGGCAACGCTCGCGAAACAGGGGCATCATCATCATGCGAGTCACCAATTGGGCAGCGCGCTCGGCTCCCGAGGCCGCAATAATTTGCCTGCACCGAGCGGTCAGCAGCATGCCAGCATCCCAGTAGCTGACTTCTTGTAGGAGTGGCATCGGCGGCTGCTTCCCGGCGTCTTCGCTTCTCGGTTCTCGCTGTGTCTCCGACGCCGGAAAAGATGCTCCGTTTCACCATTTTTCTCACGCCACGCAGCCCCAGAATGTGGAGAACTGAGAACTGGAGTTCTCTATGACTACGAGTGAGCTGCATCTGCAACACTTTACTTCGACAGATACAGTAGTGTTTAATCTTTTCATTTTCGCAGACACTCATGAAATGCCTGGGGTCCTCGGTCAACAAAGGTGAAAATAAAGGCCGGCACGGTAGATGCCATTGCCACCTGCAAACTAGTTTCATTACGTCGTGGCCTTCAGGTGGGCCCTCCCGATTCCTTGTAACTGTGTTGACTGGTTGGAATCTGATGGGAGGGGAGAGCAGGAGTGTTGGAGCAAGCAGAAAAATGGAGGAAGAGCCCAGCTGCAGAGTGGTGGACTGGCGGTGATCCATTCCCGGCATCCAATGCTAGGTGCTCACCGTACACTCCTAGACCGAACGCGCCGAGACCCCAAGCTACATGGTTAACTTGTCCTTTGCAGTACCAATATGGGAACGCTACAGGATGAAGACAAACAGTGTAGCTTTCAGCTCGTTCTCCGCTCATGCCGGAGTGGGGAAGCAGATGCACCAAACACAAATTAAGCATTAGTACTAGGTATCAGGTACCAGCTGTCAAGTACCACTACCAAGAAATGGCAGTAACATGAAAGGTCAAGAGAACTTGATACAGCTCTCAGGAGAATTGGCACGAAAACTTCTGCATTCAGAGGATAAAGATTCATCCAGGGCCTGATGAGTGAGTACACATGAGTGACCTGGGAACATTTATGCTCCTATTTACAGAAATCTAAACCAGCACTAGATGAAAAAAGTTAGTATTGGATTGATCATTGGGCTGAGGAAAATTAAGCTCTAGTATGAACAGATTGGTCTTGGTTTAATGCTCTCTAGAACTGCAGCTAACTGATGATGCACTTCCTCACACTTCGACTCTCCACACGATCTTCTCGCTGCGGCCGCCGACGCCGACGCCGGCATTGGCATTGGCATTGGCATTAGCATTGTGGGCGTGGGCGCGCTCCATGGCGGCGACGCGCGCGGGGTGCATTGTGCCAGTCTTGGCGCGCTCGCCGTGCGACGGGAGCTCGCAGGCCTCGCCCAAGGAGCCGGACCGGATGTCGGCGGGCGGGATGAAGCAATCCACGGACAGGCCAGGGACGTTGAACGCCACCTCCTCGATGCTCCAGGCCTCCTCCATCCGCGTCTTGGTGTGGCTCATGGCGGTCTCGCCGAACCGGAACAACGTCACGGCGGAGCGACCCGCGTGCGCGATCATGATGCCCTCCACGGGGCGGTAGTCCTCCAGGGCGGAGCTAATGGTGGTCTCCCAGTAGACGGCGTCCCCACCGGCGTGCGGTTGGATGCGCGTGAGGTGCGAGTCCTCGATGTGCACGATCAGGCCGGTGCGCTGGCTAAAGTAGCCGAACAGCACGTGCCGGATGATCTCCGCCGGCCCCTCGCTGCGCAGCTTCAGCGTCTGCGGATCGGCGGTCAGCTTCAGGATGAAGCAATCCTCGCCGTTCACCTTCTTCTCGCCGACACACCGGGCCTCCGCGAACAGCCCCGCCGTGGTGAGCGGATCAAGGCCCTGGCATTGCAAGTTGGCAAGAACATGGTAAGGTGATTTGCTCCTTGCAAGGGTAAGAGGAGGCAGTGAGGTACGGAAATGTTGGGACCTGGAGGACGCGACGGAGGGGGCGGACAGGGCCCTTGGCGGCGTGGGCGCCGAGCCAGGGGGTGTGGCGCCAGACGAGGCGGCCGTTGGAGCCGGCGTGGACCTTGCTGCCGCCGACGGCGAGCTCGACGTACCACATGTCGGGGGCCATCTGCCAGAGCACGAAACCGCCCTGCTCGACTGCGGCGGCGCCGCGGCCGCTGGGCCCGCGGTTCTTGACGACGCGCGTCGCGGTCTCGAACTCGGACGCCACCATCCGCACCTTGCCCATCGCGTACGCGTTCCGCACCGATTGCAGCAGCTTGTAGCCGCCCGACGCCGCCATGTACTGCTGCAGGATGTACTGCGCGGACGACGACTCCTGCATTTCTCAGAGTGGTCAGTGGCAATACCAGATGCACGGACAACAAACCGCATCTCGTAGAAGCGAAGCATCAGCCAAAGGAGGAGGAGGTGAATGATCAAGAAGTGGACGTACAATGGGAGTCCCCTTGAGGGAGAGAAGAGGCAGCGGCTCGGCGGGCTTGGAAAGGATGGGAGCGAGCGGTGCGCCCATGACGCCGAGGAGGAGGCGGAGGTCGGACCGCCGGAACGAGCCACTAGAACCGCCAGGGCCAGCGGCGGCGGAGGAGGCCATGGACGGCGTGCGCGTCAGGTGGCCCCGGACCCAGTGCCCGAACCCCTCCCGCCGGCCGGACTCCTCGCCGGTAGGGTCGCCGGCGGCGAGGCGCTCGGCGTCGGGCCCCTCAATGAGCGGCGTGAGGGCCTCCCCGCCGGGGCGCAGGCTGCCGGAGCGCGCGATAAGCTGCTCCCCCAAGTACTGCTGCAGCACCTTCTCCGGCGGCGGCGGCGGGGGGGTCTTGCGCCGGCGCGGGATCAGCATCCTGGCCGGCGACGCGCTCCTCGCCGGGGATTTCCCTCGTGACCTAGCCGGGGACAACCCCCGCACCACCTCCTCCTTCAGCGCGGCGAAGAACCCCTGCTTCCTCTCCTTCTCCATTCCGCAATGCCGCCGCCGCGAGCAAGAAGAGGAGGAGGACGAGTGATATAGCGAAAAAAGATCGAGCCTTGCTTCACGAGGAGGGCATGGAGAGTGCGGTGAGGAGCGGAGTACAAGAGGAGTGGGAAGTCAGGTCCGGCGCTTGTATTGGAGTGAAAGGGAGGAAGTGAGAGAGGTCGAAGGCGATGGGCGGAAATGTAAAAGATAAAGCGGAGAGGGGGGAAACCGTTTGACGTGAGAGCGCAGGTAGGGAAAGGAAAAGATCAAAAGAGGCGAGGTGGGATGTCGGAAGGAGAGAGAAGAAGAAAACATATGTTTTCGTGCTTTTTTTCTTGTCTGCTCGATACTCTGTTTATGGTTCATGAATTCTGAATAATAAAAGTAGATGATGTTTGCAAAAGAAGAAAAAAGCTTCGCGTTTCGATCGGAAGATGCTCTAACTTTAATTTTACCGAAAGGATGGGCGCGGTTGAAGAAAAAAAGAGATAAAGATGTGGGATTTCTATCTTCTATTGTTGAAAATTTTGACCAGGCAAATCGTGCACATGAAAGTTTCATGTAATACATGCGAGTACTGCCAAAATGTGAGGGAGTAGGTGAATGTGATGTACTTCCTTTTGTTGTTCGAATTTTAGTAGCTGATGGTAGTATCCCAAGCCCAAGGAACTTCTAGGATTTGTGTGAAGCTTTTGCCATCTCCATGATCAGGGGCTAAATACTCTGTTTATGAGAGCTAAATTAGAACCGTGTTTGAAATGTAGACAAATTTGGTCAGCATTTCTCCATTGGATCTGAGTCTTGTAACCGTCGCCCCAACATATTTAAATACTACTTACAAGCACACGTAATTCTGATACAGCAATATATAAAACGAATGGTCTACTGCTTGCTGAGCTTTTATAAGGCACTAGCAATTATCCAATATTCCTGAAATATCACATTTCAAACGGCTTTCCTAAGAATTTTTTTACCCAATATTATTTTATTATAAAAATATAAAAATATAATTTAAAATTTCAAAATTGTAGATATAGGTGGGAGTCGGCACTCTAATTGCTGACTAGCCACCTATCGACAATTAAAGTGCCGACATCTCATTTAGCACACACGTAGATATGGAGCGAGAGCCTATCGGCACACCAAGAGATGACATGTCCTAGTCCCACTGTTCGATCCATATCCCCTCTTCGTAGTCCACTGTAGAGAGTAAGATGTGTCGATACTCTATGTGTCAATAGTTCCTATCGATAGGACCGTGGGATATGTTGGCACACTGAGTAACAAGTTCTGTGAATGAAACTATGGGCTCACACGGAGTGCCAGCAGATTATGTTAGCTTTCGGTGTTCCGACACGTCCACAATACTAAATGGCACCTATATCTGTATTTTTTATTTTAAATTATTATTTTGCAATTTTTTAATAAATAGTACTATTTAAAAACTCCTTTCCCAATGCCTTTCGCTCTCAAGTCATGGTGTGATCGCCAACTCCCCCATCAGAAATGGAGCCGCGGCCCCGCCGGGCTGATCCAACGTGCGACTATCGCTTTCCGGCGCCAGCGACAGTGCCACCACCCGTTCGCTCCAACCCAACAATGCGCCGAACCCAGTAACGCAGACGGGCGACGATCCAAAGATCGGCGGCAACCCGCGCCGCGGCACAGGCGCCAACCAACGGGCCAGGGACCGCCCCGCATCGGCAAAGATGCCAAAAGCGCCGCGCGGGCCACGTGCTGCGCGCCCGAGACTGACGGTCCGAGACGGCCGTTCCCGGGGCGCGCGGCAGGCGGCAGCAGCAGCGCTGGACCCGCCGCTCGCTCGCTGGCCGCGGCCACGTCCACGTGCTCGGCCCGAGCGGGCACCCGGCAGCGTCGCGTCGGGGAGGTAGATGGCCGGTTCGGCGCGGCAGCTGTGTGGTGTGGTGTGATACTGTGATGTGGGTGCCTGGCTTTGACCAGACGTTAGGCTGTCGGCTGTCGCAAGCCGTTTGTCCTGCGCTGCCGCTGCGCCTTGAGCCCTCGACCGAGTCGGCGTGAGCGCGGCGCGGGGGCACGGCACGTGAGCGGCATCAAGAATTCAAGGTCTCTTGCCCTGCGATCACGGGAGGTGATCGCAGTTTATTAATTTCTGGTGCTACGGCGATCACGGATTAGCAGCTCGTAATGAGAGCTTGTTTTGGCAGTCACTTGGCAATTGGACGGCTTTAAGTGCTTAACTCCTTTGCTATTGGCTTGCTCCGGTTAGCATGAAACCGAGAGAAGCCCACGTAAGCCTCATGGCGTTGGTTGCTGACTGTTTGCCGCGGAGATTTCTGAGAACGTTTTCATCGGTTGTTGACCCACTGTGCATCGTAGATGGAGTAGACGTGATGAATACGGTACCTTTGCTACTTGCACATCAAAATATGAAAATATTAGTCCAACACAAATATTAGTCCAACACAAATAAAGTAGGAATATTGGTCAAGAGGCTCAAGGGGGAGTCAGATCTCACAGGATGGAGGAGCTCCTGAGGCAAGAGGTCACAGATCTGTGTCGAGATCTATCCGGAGGTAAAACTTCTAAGACCAAATCTTCTGATCCTATTGTTTGTTTTCGATGCCAACAAGAGGGTCATCATCAAATTGACTGCCAAAATGATCCGGTTTGTTATAAGTGTAAGAAACCTGAACATATGGCGGCGGAATGTAGAGCTCTTGATGATAAGGAAAAAAAACTTAAGATGTTTGGTTTTAATATTCCAGAACAGGATTTTTATTGTCTCAATGTACCTGAATCCAAAACTAAGTCGTTTGTGACCACGGGAATGATCTCTATGATTAAAGGTGAAGCTAATGAAGAAAAGTTAGAAGCTGAATTAAAAAATCTCATTAGCTCTGATTGGAATTGGAATGTTAGGAAGATGGATAGTAGGGAGTTTCTTGCAGTCTTTCCTACAAAAGAGTCTCTGGAGACCATTTCTAGATTGACTATGGTTGAACTTGCTCTTCGTTCTTTGGTTGTCAAGATTTCTAAGAGAAATGTTGACCCCAGTGTGACCAATATTCTGCAAACAGTCTGGATTAATATTTTTGGAATTCCTGATTATGCTAAAGAGGAGGATTTGGTCAAGGAGATCACTTCCTTGGTTGCTGAGCCGGTGGTTGTGGATGAACTTAGTCTCCTGAGGGATGGCCCGGTTAGGGTTAAAGTTAACTGTAGGAACCCTCTGAAGATTAGGACCATCATTGAAATCTTCTTTAACAAAATGGGTAAAGATATCACTTTTGTTGTGGAGCCCTTTGGTGGTAAAAGGCAGGAGGATGGGCCCTCCAGACCTGACCCCAAAGATCCTGATGATGAAGATAATGAGGATAAGGACTTGGATGACTCTTCATCCAAAGATGATAACAATCCAAAAAGAAGTCATAAAGGAGGGGGGATATCATGGCAGGAGAAGGAGTCCAAAAGTGGAAATTTATCCAACATCAGGAAACATCATGATGCTCTAAATGCTGGTAGCCAAGTCATTGCTGAAGAGGCGACCCCAATTGCTGCCTTTGATCCCAGAAAGGGGAATGTGTTGGCTTTCTCAAAGTTCGAAAAGCTGATTGAGAAAGGTGATATTGAGATACCCATGGTGGGTGTTCTGAAAGGTGTTAACTCAGAAATTAAATGTGTGCCGGAGCTTGAAGATGAGGGATGCGTTTTGTCTAATCTCACAACAACTAAACAATTGGTTATGGCTGGTGATATTGACCATTCAAGTTTGGATATCCCTACTAACCAAGAAGTGTCTAAGGGGGATGTTGCTTCCCAGCCTACAATGCCTAGGGATCAATTTGTGGTACACAGCTTGGAGGGTCCATATCTAATGGAGGCTACGAAATGGCCAAAGCTGAACCTCCAATCTAATAAGCTTCGGGTGTTGGAAGTCAGGCAAGTAGTTAGTGACCTTGGTGATTAGTCACAAGGAATCCAACTTTGCACCTCCCAGAGTGTAATCAAAGGCAATGCAGATGATGATGAGGATCTGTTGGATCTAAAGGATGATACTCAGCCCGAAGACGTTTTCTCTGGAGAAGAGGAAGGCATGGTTGAGGTTCGAGACCAAGGTTGGTCTATCCCCCTGCTGCCAAGAAAACCAGGAAGAAAAGTAAGAAGGGTATGTTGGCAACTAGGTTCAGTAGCAGAGCTCCTAGGGATGGGATCCCAATTCAAGAAAAGGCCATGCTTAGAATGAGGATTAAAAACCTAGAAGACAAAGGTAAAACTTCTTCTTCAAATCCTTTTACTATTTTAAATAATGCTTCTGATGACCATATTAGCTCTGTTATAAATCAATTGGATATTGTAGTAGATGATATGAAAGATACTATATCTGCTTTTAAAGTAGAGGAATGTGCTAGAGGGGCTATTGCTGAAGCTAACTACAGAGCTTATCTTCAATCCTTAGCTGACAGGAATGCTGGAGCTGAAGGAACCTCTTTTGCTGACATGACCATGGAGGTCATTGACAATAGCAAGAGGGGTTTAGGTGACGAAGATAGAGATGGTTTTGCAGGTACTGCCCAGGGTAGAGCCAAAAAGAAAGGCTCTGTAAATAAAGAGGTTAAAAGATGAGATTTCTTTTCTGGAATGTTAGAGGTCTGGCTAGTAAGGCCAGAAAAGGCCAGGTTAAGGATTTTTCAAGAAAGAAAATCTTGATGGGATTGGTCTTCAAGAAACCATGAAAGCTGACTTTGATAGCAAGGAGTTGTCTCTGTTGGTTGGTGATGTGGACTTTTCTTGGAGCTGGTTACCCTCTAGGGCATATCTGGGGGAATCCTTTTGGGTGTAAGAAGGGGCATTCTGGAAGTTGAAGGCTACTAGATTGGGGATTTTTGTATTCAAATCTCTTTGAGGAATAAGAGATCTAATGTAAATTGGAATTTGGTGAATGTATATGGCCCTGCTAACCTTGTCTCATCTGGTGACTTTTTAATGGAGTTACAGGGAATTTGTGACAGGGTGTGCACTCCTTTAGCTTTTGGAGGTGATTTTAACTTGATCAGATCCAATGAGGACATTAATACTGGGCATATCAATTCCAGGTTGGTTGATATGTTCAATTCTTTTATTGATCGAAATCATCTTATTGAGTTGAGAAGGAAAGGTGGGAGATTTACCTGGACAAACAAATAGGAAAATCTGGTGATGGTCAACTTGGATAGGGTTCTGGTTTCCTGTGATTAGGATTCCTTTTATCCTCTGAGCTCTGTCTATAGCTTAACCAGAATTGGCTCTGATCATACCTCCATGGTTTTGGACTTGGGTCTTAAGCAATTGCCTAGACAGAAATACTTCTTTTTTGAGAAACAGTGGGTAATGACAGAAGGTTTTAGAGAAATGATGTCCCTTAAGTGGACTGAATGGAAAGGAAGGATGCCTGACCAAATCTACTCCTTGGACAAGTGGCATGGATGCCTATCCAGGACCAGACAGTTCATGAGAGGATAGGAGCGGGCTCAGATTGGCGTCAATAAAAAGAGGAGGAATGAGATCAACAATGTTTTAAACAACATGGATCAAAGGGCAGACCTTACTGACATTAGTTTTGAGGAGTGAGAATTTAGGTATAAGCTAGAAGAGGAAATGGAACATTTATATCTAATGGATGAAATTTATTGGCAACAAAGAGGTGGTCAGAATTGGATCCTGTAGGGGGACAGTAACACAAGGTTCTTCCATAACTATGCAAATGGACGTAGGAGGAAATGTCAGATTTTTTCTCTGGAGACTGAGCATGGTAAGATCTTTGAACAACATGACTTGGAGAATCATGTGGTGAATTTCTATAAGTCCCTATTTGGCTCCACTACAGACAATAACATTCATATCAGGGGAGATTTTTGGGATAAGAACCAACAAATTAATGAGCAAGACAGGGCATTTTTAATCAAAGATTGTACAGAAGAAGAGATGAGAGGGGTGGTGTTTAACATGAAGCTGGACACAGCACCTAGGCCAAATGGTTTTGGAGTGGCTTTCTTTAGGAACTTCTGGGATGTTATTAAAGGAGAAATCATGGACATGGTGAAGGACTTCCAGAAGGGGAATCTGGACCTCAAGAGATTGAACTATAGAGTCATCACCTTACTCCCTAAATTGGCTGGTGCTACCAATATTAAGCAATTCAGGCCTATCTGCTTGTTAAATGTATATTACAAGCTTTTCACTAAGATGATGACTGATAGAATCAGCTCCTTGGCAGACCAACTAATCAAACATCAGCAATCAGCCTTTGTGAAAGGGAGGAATATCTTAGATGGAGTCCTTATTTTTCATGAAGTGGTCCATGAACTAAAACAGAAAAGAAGACATGGGGTCATTCTTAAAATTGACTTTGAAAAGGTCTATGATAAAGTGAAATGGAGTTTTCTTCAAGAGGTGCTGGAAAGAAAAGGCTTCCCAAACCTTTGGATCAAATGGGTCATGCAATCTGTCCAAGGAGGTCAGGTTTGCATAAATGTCAATGGGCACAGGAGCTCATACTTTAAGACTTATCAAGGTTTAAGACAGGGAGACCCTTTATCCCCTCTCCTTTTCAACCTGGTGGCCGATGTTTTGGGTGAATTGGTTGATAAGACAGTTGATAAGGGTCTTTGTCGGTGAATCAGGAACCAGGGGTCCTCGAACCCCGAGGCCAGGCCAGCAATCCACCACGTGGCGCCATCCCGCTGAGTTTCCTCCGCGAGGTAAAAAAGATTAAGTCCCGGGAGAGGGCGCTTGGGGCCACAGTCAGTGGTCCCCGAGTATCCAAGTTCCCCGATGATCTGCGAAGTCTAAGTGCCGGGAAGAAAGTGCTCGGGGAGGTATACGGTGACCCCCGAGCACCCGAGTCCCCTGACGATCAGGAAAGCTAAGTACCGGGAGAAGTGTGCCCGGGGCCGCGAGCGGTGGCCCCCTGGGCACCCAAGTACCCTGAGGACCCACTGAAGGAAGTTCCAGGAGAGAGTGCTCGGGGCTGCGAGCAGCAGCCCCTGAGCACTCGGTCCCCCGAAGGTCCGTGCAAGTGTGCCCGGGAGAGAGTGCTCGGGGAGGTGAACAGTACCCCCGAGCACTCGGTTCCCCGAGGATCAAGAAAGGGCATTCTCGGGAGAGAGTGCTCGGGGAGGTGAACAGTGACCCCCGAGCACTCGGTTCCCCGATGACTCAGAAAGCCCCCTGACAGTGGCCCCCCGCAGGCGCCCACTGATGAAGTGTCAGCCAGTCAAAGGCCCAAAGCCGCATTTAAGAGCGCGCGTGACCTGTCACCTCCAACTGCTCCCGCCACGCTCGGTGTCAGTTCCTGCCACATTCTGGCAGAAGGGCGTGGGATCATTAAATGCATGGGTCCCATCCCGTGCCATCCGGCCCGTCTCGGGATAACGTCATCAGGGCCGAGGCGTTCCGTCTGCCGCGCTGCTGTGGCAGGAGAACAAGACAGGGCGGGCACGCCGGGCCGCTCTGCGGCTGCCCGATGGGCCCTCTCCACGGCGCCCGTTGCCAGTGCATTTATGGTGAAGGATGATCGGGCGTGGGGCGCATTTTTCACCCCTGGTCACTTCGCACAGAGGCTATGATGCCCTTTCCATTTATGATACCTTGGAACTCGTGCCCTCCCGTTCGGGGCACACTGCTGCCGATGGGTATTTAAAGCAGCCGGCAGCACGGATAAAGACAAGGTGAAAAAGGTTGGAAAATCCCAGAGGAAGTAAGTAGCAAAGAGAAGAGAAGGTCGAGAGCACCCAAAGCCAACAGATACATGCAGACCGAAGAACAAGGAGCCTCAGGCTCTAGGATAGACAAACATTCTTGTAACCAGCAACATCCTTGAGGAACATTCTCAGGGCATTTATAGTATCCATACAGGAGTAGGGTGTTACGCCGCCGTGCGGCCCAAACCTGTCTAAACACCAGCACATTTACTCCGTTCCGCACTAGATCGTTCCACCCCGCCGGCCATCGCATTTATACCCATTTATTTCTCCGATGAATATATTCAGGATCATCCCCCTGGCCGAATCTCTAAAAAGGGGTCCCTCAGGATCCCTGCGACAGGAGTTAACCCTCCGACAGTCTTATTACTGGAGTTGTGAATCACCTTTTACCTAAGGGAGTGCCCCACATCCAGTATACTGATGATACTGTGGTGATGGTTGATGGTAGTGATCAATCAATTTTTAACTTGAAGGTGATCCTCTACTGCTTTGAATGGTTGTCTGGTCTTAAGATCAATTTCCATAAAAGTGAAGTTTTTGTATTTGGCTTTGACCAAGAGGATAAGGAAAGTATTGCAAATATGTTGAATTGTAAATTGGGTGTATTTCCTGTCTGTTATCTTGGTATTCCCATATCTGATCAGAATCTGGGAGTGAAGGCTTTTGAGACTATTAATGCTAAGTTGTCTAAAAGACTTGCTTCCTGGAAGGGAAAGACCATGTTAGCTGGGGGCAGGCTGACTCTAACCAATTCCTGCTTGAGCAGCATTCCTATATATAACATGTGATTCTATCTCTTACCTGTAGGGGTGCATGGTAAACTGGACTCTATTAGAGCCAAGTTTTTCTGGCAGGGGGTAGAGGACAAGTTCAAGTACCATATGATGAAATGGGAAGCTGTGTGCAGACCTAAGGAGTTTGGTGGTCTGGGAATTACAAATACCAGGATTCTAAATGAGTGCCTTTTGGTGAAATGGGTCTGGAAAATTATTAGGAGTAGTTCTGAGACTTGGTATCAAATTCTGCGAGCCAAATATATGCCTGATGGCCTTTTCTTTAATTCCAAGAAAAGAGGTTCCTCCCAGTTTTGACAGGGGTTGCACAGAGTTAAGCATTTATTGAAATGGGGTGTGCATTACAAAGTTCATAGTGGGACCAAGGTCACCTTCTGGAAAGATACTTGGCTTGGGGAGTCCCCGATTCATGTTCAGTTCCCTAATCTGTTTAGGCTTTGTGAGGATCCTGACATTTTGATTGCAGATTGTGTTAGCTCTGGCAATTGGAATCTTAGGTTTAGAAGGTCTCTAAACCTGAGTGAGCAGAAAAACTTAGGAATCCTCTACGAAAATTTGAATAGGGTGGTTCTAAATGGTGAGGAAGATGAGGTGTTATGGGCTTTGGATAATTCTAGGTAGTTTTCCACTAGGTCCCTTTACAGGCACTTAACCTTTGGTGGTGTTATTAGCAGGGGTGCTGATCTGATCTGGCCCAGCAAGCTGCTTGTAAAAATCAAAAAAAATCTTTGGCAAATTCTTCACAACAGGCTTCAAATTGCTGAGGTTCTGAAGAAAAGGGGTTGGAAAGGAAGTGTTTGCTGCTGCCTGTGTGGGAAAGTTGAATCTATTGAACATATTTTTTTCTCCTGCCATTTAGCCCGCTTTGTTTGGTGCTGTATCAAGGAATGCTTTGATTTGAACCCTCAACCTAGTTCTTTGGAAGGGTCTCTATCCTTGTTAATCGGTTTGTTTCGTAATGGCTCGTCAAAACTAGGTGTTTTCCTTTTTGCAAGTTTAGCTTGGGCGGTTTGGGGGGCTCGTAATAGGATGGCGATTGAAAAGATATTTCCTTCGTTGCCCATTGATGTGCTTTTTTCTGGGATTTCCTATTTGCAGAAATAGAAGATCCTGCACAATAAGGAGGATAGAAAATCCCTGGAGGCTTCTATTTCTCGCATCAATCAGTGGATTTCGGTGTTCAAACAGAGTCAGGTCTTGGCTTCGGATATTGTGGAGCTATAATATGAAATGCCTGTTGGACTCTAGGGCTTGTTAGGTAGTTTGCTCAGGGGTGAGCCTGGTGCTGGTACCGGACAATTTTCACCAGAGAATATTTTTTTGGCTAAAAACCTTCTTCTCCTCACCGGATAGTCCGGTGATACCCCGGAATCTCCACCGGACCATTTCTTCCAGAGAGCAAGTTTTCGACGTAAATTGACCTTCTACATACCGGATAGTCCGACGTTTTCACTGGATCATTCATCGGACTATTTTATACAGAGAGCATGATTTGCTGCACTAAATTCTCATCACACTCTCCGGATAATCTTGCGTTCATTGAGCCCCTCAACGGACTATTTTTTTCAGAAAGTACATCTTCTGGCCGAAACAAACTATAAGCAACGAATAGTCCGACGATGACACGGCATTGATCACCGGACTATCTGGTGCATACAAAAAAATCTAGCCATACCATTTTTTGCCATCAACACCAGGTTCAAGCCCGCATCATGGATGCCTATGGCGTCAGTCGGTGGAGCTTCGCTCTCGACAAAGGCCTGGTCCACCTTAGGACTCGGAGTGTAAACATGTGTCTTGCTATCATGTGGGTGTCTTCATAGGTGTCCATCTCGGTTGTATATGTGTCTGATGTCCAAATTCAGTCCTGTTGAGGGTTAATCCCTAACAATGATTCTGGGGTATATTAGACAATGGGTGTGTGAATGGTGTTTCAGGAACTAGATGTGTGTGTAGATGGTGAACTCGGGGACACAGAGTGTTATAGAGGTTCGGGCCTCTCGGAGGATAATAGCCCTATGTCCTGTGTGTTATAGAGGATCTTTGTTGATTATAGATGATGTTTTAGCTGGTTGCTCAACTTGATCTGCCCATTCTAAAAATGGGATCCTAATCCCTTTATATAGTAGGGAGACGAGAACTTACATGTGGGTTCAAACAGAAAATCTCTGCTCATCCTAATATCTAACCCAAACCATCATTACGGAGGACAAGGCCGCTCCGTATATCCTTTCGTCGTGCGCCACCATGCTAATATGCAAAGTCCCACTTTGCAGCATTCAATGCTACAGGATGAGATAATGCCCTTCTGCGTCATCCCCCTCCAGTTGCCTGGTTAGGCTATTGATGATGTCCCATCCGTCGTGTGCCACCGTGCTAGTTTGCAACGTTCAAATGCTACAAGATGAGACAATGCCCCTCTGTGCCGTCTATGACTTCGTCTACTGGAGCTAACGCCTGGGGAAGGAAAACACTTGAGTGGATATAAATTAATGCACTTTGGACAGGTTGTGTCAAATCTGGCCCTGCGATCAGTGGAGTTGGTTGCGAGTTTATATGATGGCGTAGGGAGACTAGTCATGTAGGCGTTATATTGGTCACTGGAGCCATATCCTTGCTGCACGATCGACCAGTTTTTGGGAAATAGACACCTCTAGTCGTTAAGTCCTCGGTGGGGCCTGTTAGACAAGATATCCCTTTACTCAATACACCAACAATAGCCCCCAAGCCTCCCCATGACCGTGGTTCGGCCTGAAGTCACTTGGGTCCCAGGCAAACGTAGTTCACCCAGGGAGTGGTCATTGACATCGTCAGTCCTCAAAATTCAATTCTAAACTTCGCGTCACGTGGGGAGGTTTAAGTGTCCTGAGAGAAAAGGAGGGTACGAGAGAGAGAGAGAGAGAGAGAGAGAGAGAGAGAGAGAGAGAGAGAGAGAGAGAGAGAGAGAGAGAGATTACCGCTGGACCTAAAGAACTCATGGTTCCTTCTGTGTGCCCCCTCGGGTTTCGAGCGGTTTGAATGCCACACTGGTTGGGGCCCCGCTGTGGTTTTTTGAAAGGACGAGTGTTTGATGGCCTTTCGATCCACCCACTCGCCTTCCTTCTTACCTTCAAGCCTTTAGTGCCTAGAGTCCATTCATCTCTATCCCGTCTCGCATTCTGCTCCATAGCGTAGGCAGGCCCTGAGGTCATGGCGTACTCCCCTCCTTCATCACTGGCGTACTCCCCTCCTTCATCCGGATCCGCTTACCGTTGTGCTTCCGGAGGCGGCATTTGTCGCGGTTGCGCTTGCGAGGTCAAAGCCGGTGCTCGCAAGATTAGAGTCAAAGACCATCAAGCTTACACCTTTCCAAAGAAGGCTGCCTTCTGTTGGTCCGTCTCGCTCTCCAGCCCGGGTGGATCTCTTGGCCGAGATCATCGATATTTCCAATGACGAGAAGGGGATTGATTGGGACCTTCTGGAGAAGGAGATCGATGAAGAGAAAGAGTCGGAGATGAAGCATAAGGGAGGTCTTTCGAGTGCATCGGGCCATCAACAGCTCCAGCAGGGCTTTTGCGTCGGCCACCTTCACTGGCCCTTATGCAGGTCATCGTTCGATCCCCGAAGTTGTGAGTTGTCGTTCTAGGGAGGAGTATAAGAGGTTCCTTGACTCGTTCAGAGGCAGATAGAGGTGAGAGTTCGACAGACACTTTCTGTCAACTTCACACTAGTCACTTGAGTCAGGAAGGATAGGGCAAGCATGTACCAGGATAGTTAGCCCGATCGGGGTGTAACTAGTCGGCTTGTAACCTATCCTATTTATGAATGAAAAATGTTGGGGCTTTACGACGTCCGTCTTTGTTTTGGCCCCCTCCTTGGGCCTCATCGATGGCCGGAGGACCAAATAGGAGTTGTCTCGCGGTTTTTTAGACCAATTGGCTCGGACTACTGTTTGGAGTTTTCGGAAAACCTTCCCAATGTTGATCCAACGAGTTGGCTCTGATTGTCTCATCCTGCTCGCTAGTCATGTTCTTGGGGCGTAGAACGGATCATAGCTCGACAAGTCCATCGGTGGCAACCAGCGCTCGGCCTAAGTGAGGACTTGTGGCCTTGTGGTCGTTATTTTTGGCCGCTCGTACCCCAGTCATTGCGCATGCATACAGGATGGGGCCTTGCACTATTCTAGCGTCTTTGGCCGCCTTGTTGTTTGGCGCCCTGGTCGCCAGGTTCCGTAGTGGCTGTCAAGTGTGGTCACGTGCTGTGGTCGGAGAACCAATCTATCAGGAGCCTGTCGTTGGTCGGGAAGTCTTGCAAAATAAGGAGTCTAGTTTTTTTGAATTTGAGAACTTATATGTCGTATTCCACGCTCGTTCGGAAGGTCCTACAAAATAGAGAATCATGGTCATTTTCGAACGACCCTACACATAGAACTTACGTAATAGAGCGATGTTCCAGGAGTTGTGTAATTCACTGCCGTCCTTCATGGCTAACTTGACCGCGCCAGGTCAGGTAACATCGACCACTTTGTAGGGCTCCTCTCACTTGGGGGAGAGTTTATTCCGACCTGCCTTATTCTGAATTTGCCTAAGGACGAGGTCGCCTATGACCAGTGTTCGTTCTCACACCTTTCGGTCGTGGTAGCGTCTGAGGCTCTGCTAATATCGGGTGGCTTGAATCATAGCACGATGGCAGAACTCTTCAATTAGGTTTATGTCATCCTCTCGTCGCGCCACTAGGTTGTTGTCCGAGTAGTTGCTGACTCGAGACGACTGGAGGGTGATTTCTGAGGGGAGCATTGCTTCAGCTCCTAAAACCAAGAAGAAATGGTTTTTGGCTGTGGCCCAGCTTGGGGTCATTCACAGCGATCAGAGTATTATGGGGAGTTCATTCACCCAACATCTTGAATAGCTTTTAAGCCGATCAAAGACCCAAATTTTGATCCCTTGTAGTATCATCCCATTCGCCCTTTCGACCTGTCCGTTGCTTTGGGGGTGAGCCACAGACGCATAGCAAACCTTGGTTCTGATTTCTTCGCAGTAGTCTTGGTAAGCACTACTGGTGAACTGAGTTTTGTTGTCCGTGATTATGTGGTTTGGACTGCCAAACCGCACTACCAACCCTCGTATTAACTGAATCGCTGCCGTGGCGGCGATCTTCCTGACGGGTTCAACCTCGATCCACTTAGTGAACTTGTCGATGGCCACGAACAGGAATTCAAAACCGCCTAGGGCTTTGGGGAATAGTCCCACGATATCGAGCCCCTAAACAGCGAATGGCCAAGAGAATAGTATGGTTTGCAGTGTCTGGGCTGGTATGTTGGTATTTTGACCATGGTACTGTCACAACTCACCGTTTCACCAGCTTGCAGGCATCCTGGAGGGCAGTGGGACAATAGAATCCTTGCTAGAACGCTTTTTCGACCAGGTTGCGATATGAAGCGTGGCTACGATATATGCCTCCATGGATACCAGAGAGCACTGTGCTCGCCTCTTTTTTGAGTGATGTATTTCAGTAAAAAGCCGTTTCAACCTCCCTGGTAGAGGTGTCCCTCTACCAAGGAGTATCTACGAGCTTGCCACGAGACTTTTTTTCTGATGCATCCTCGTCAGGGACTGCTCGATTCTGAAGGTACTCCGAGATCTGATCCATCCAGGTCGTACCTGAATCGAGCATGGCGACCACATGATGGTCGCCCGAGGTTGACAGCACCGAAGGAGGTGTTGCCTCTGGTGCTCTATTTCTGAGCTGAGCATCCCCTTCACCTTGGCCCGAGACCATGGTGGATGGTTGTGAGAGTCTTTCTTCAAAGACTCCGACCGGGAGAGGTTCACGAGAAGAAGCTAGACGGGCTAGCTCATCGGCTGGGAAGTTGTCCTTGCGAGGGACGTGCTTGACCTCAAAGCTGATGAAACATCGCTCTAGTCTTCTTACTTCAGCGAGGTATGCTGTCATTGTCGAGTCAGAGCACTAAAACTCCTTTTGCACTTGGTTCAAGACTAGTAGCGAGTCCCCTATCGCTAACAATCGTTTAATCCCAAGTGTGGAGGCTGCTCGCAGCTCGCATTCCGGACAAGAGGTCCTCATATTCAGCAGTGTTATTAGTGGCTGGAAAATATAATTAAACTACATACCTGAGGATGTCACCGGTAGGTGAGGTTAGAACAACTCCTGCCTTGGCTCCCTTTAGTGTGAATGACCCGTCGAAGTGCATGGTCCAGTGCTCGTCTGCCTCTGGTCGTTGTACCTGCTCAGGCTCGAAGGAAGACCACTCGGCTACAAAATCGGCCAGCGCTTGTGACTTGATAGAAGTTCGGGGGATGAACTGGAGATCAAGTCCCCCGAGCTCTACTGCCCACTTTACTGTTCTTCCTATCGCATCTCTATTATGGAGAGTTTCCCTAATTGGGAGCGAGAAAATCACCTTGATTTGGTAAGCCTGAAAGTAGTGTCCGAGCTTACGAGAGGCTATCAGGATGGTGTATAGTAGTTTTTGAGCCTATGGGTACCGAGCATTCGTGTTATGCAGGACCTCACTGACGTAATATACTGGTCGCTAGAGGCCCTCCCCCTTGACGACCAGGACCGCGCTCGCGACCTATGGTGTTAAGGCAACATAGAGCAAGAGCTCCTCGTTGGGTCGGACGTGCTTAGTACGAGAGGGGAGGAGAGGTACCTTTTGAGCTCTTGGAATGCTGCTTCTGGCTCTGGCTTCCACTGGAAACGGTCGTTTTTCTTCAGGAGTTTGAAGAGGGGTAGTCCCTTCTCTGCTAGCCTTGAGATGAATCTGCTCAGAGTAGCAATGCATCATGTTAGCTTCTGAACCTCCCTTAACCTGGTCAGGGATCACATCTGGTCGATGGCCCTGATCTTATTAGGGTTCACCTCTATCCCTCGATGAGACACGAGGAATCCAAGAAATTTCTCTGACGGAACCTCGAACATACACTTCTCTAGGTTCAACTTCATGCGATACTTCTGGAGATTGTCAAATGTTTCTTAGAGATATACGACCAGGTCTATCTTGGTCTTGCTCTTGACGATCACATCGTCTACTTATGCCTCGATGTGTCTTCCAAGTTGTGATCGGAGAACGAGTTGAATACACCGTTGGCAAGTGGCGCCGACGCTTTTTAAGCCAAAAGGCATTTTTACATAGCAAAAGATCCCAAAGGGTGTAACAAAAGCTGTTTTTTCCTCATCTTCCCTATACATTTTAATCTGATAGTACCCCGATCGAGCATCTAAGAAACATAACATATCGCTGCCTGCAGTTGGGTCAACTAGCTAATTGATTTGAGGAAGTGGGAAAAGATCTTTTGGGCATGTCTTGTTGAGGTCAGTGAAGTCGACGCACATTCTCCACTTACCATTGTACTTTCGGACCATGACTGGGTTAGCCAGCCATTCTAGGTACTACACCTCCCGGATGAAGCCTGCTTCCAGGAGCTTGTCGATTTCCTGACGAAGTGCTTCCTTTCGGTTGGCCGCGAACTGACGTCCCTAGGGACTCCGGGATTGGCGGCCTATGCGCACTTGTCCGCGAGCTTGAAGAGCTCGGTTGTGCTTCGGATTACCCGGGTGGCCAACTTCTCGACCATTTTCTGGTCTTTGACCCCCTGCTTGAACGCATTGATCACGAATTTTCCCTGATCCTTGGAATGGTGTTCCGGTGTTCAGTGAAACATCGGATGAAGTCTCGCAACGACTCATCTTGTCACTGTTGGACCTAATATAGGTCGTCCTGTACCCCTGGTTGGGCGTAGGTCCCTTGGAAGTTGGCGATGAACTGGTCGCAGTCCTCCCAGGAGTGAACTGGCCCGTGGGGGAGGTTCGTCAACCAAGACCGGATGGAACTGATCAGAAAAATAGGGAAGTAGTTGGCCATGACCTTCCCATGGCCTCCCTTAGCATGCACCATGGTGGTGTAAATCTGCAGAAACTCTTTCTGGTTGGTTGAGCCATCATACTTCTCAGCTAGGACCGGTCGGAACTTGTCTGGCCAGCGCACTTCCTGTAACCTGGCGGATAGGGTGTTACATCCTGTCTTGTAATGAGGAGCCACTCGTTGCTGGGCTGTGGCGCATGCCCAAGGGGAGAGATGACGGTCTAGGGGCCCCAACTATGGGGTGAAGCCGTCTGATGCCTCCTTGCAGGGGGAAGGCGTGTGATAGGGCTGCTTGCCCCTTTCCTGCTCCCGCCGAGCCCTGCCCTCCTGCTCTCTAGTGGTCACCTGACTATGGATCATACCACGGAGGTTACATTGGCACAGAGAATTGCGCAGGTCGGAGGGTTAGCTGTCCTAACGTGGTAGTGGTCCACGGGTACTCCCTATGGTTGGGGGAGCACGAGACCTATTCTATCGTGGGCCCTATCGTGACCCTTGGCGACCGTGACCCTCACCGGACCTTGCGATGGCCGTGGTGCATGTTGACGTGGTCTGGCGTCGGGCAGCCTCGACCAGGAGGGCGAGATCATGCAGCCATGGTGCCACAGGCAAGCCCTCCAGTACAGGTACCGATGGGTGGCTGAGGAGGACCCACAGGGTGTGTATGTTCTGCGCCGGCATCATGGTCTCATAGTCGAGACGCTGGGCATGGAGCAGCGATAAATCACGAAGTGGGGAGCCCCAGCATTTGGGCGGTGTGATGGCTTAGGCGACGACGCCACTGTAGACTACGCCCTATGTAGGGGCTTCTCAGGATGGCGCTGGGGATGTGGGGGCTATCTTGAAGCACCTTCTTGCCTGGCACCAGGATAGTTTCCCTCTGGGCGTAAAGCCAGGGATTCGTCACCGGTGTTTGAGGCGCGAGGGCCTCCCTGCTGCATGGTCCACCATGCAGACTTCATATTGGGTCTTGGAGCTCCCGAACTCCAGCTCGGTATCCCATGCATAGAGCACACCGGGTTCATCCGGTGGTACCCCATGATGAACACCTTGCGGTGGCCGAGGTCCTCGGCATGTGACTCAACGGTTGCCGTGGATTCGGCCATGGGTCACCTGTTCAAGTTTTTTCAAACCTACTGAAACGAAGAAACGCTACCCTCTACCTAGCATGCTAAATATCGATGGTTAATCCCTAACAATCATTCCAAGATATGCTGCACAGTGGGTGTGTGAACGGTATTTCAGGAACTGGATGTGTGTGTAGACGGTGAACTTGGGGACACATAGAGTTATACAGTTTCGAACCTTTCAGAAGATTATAGCCCTACGTTCTGTATGTTATGGAGGATAATTGATTACAGATGATGTTTTAGCTGATTGCCCGACTTGATCCGCTCTTTCTACAAATGGAGTCATCATCCCTTTATATAGCAGGAGGAGGAGAATTTACTCAATATACCGACATATCCCTACAGATCCCACTTGGAGGTTCCACAGATGCAGCTCAAGCAGTTGGTTCTGCACTGAGTCTACATCATGGTACCTTGCACTTCGACTTCTGGAATCGAACATCAAACGGTAGAACAATATGTCGATTTCAACGCAAGGCTGAGATGTAGTTTCTGTAGTAATGGTTCTTGCTTGAGTGCGGTGGCACAATCTCCAAGTCTACGGCTCAAGAATAAACCTCCAGCGCCACAGAGCACGAAGGAGGCCCTTGGATGGCTCTCCCCTCAGTGCGGTGACCGTGTTCACTACGGTAAGGAATCGATGAGGTCATCTGCCACTTTGCAGGAGCTTCAAACCAGTCATCTTACTCAAATCGTTATTGCTTTGCTCTACTGTTCGATTTCGACTTCTAGACGGAGTTCAAGAACTTCACTATGTAGCAAGAAGGCTACAAACTTGTAATCTGGGATTTTTATCCCTGTCTTATGTACTCTGTGTCTAATGTTTAATAGATAAGAGTTTATCAAAAAATCCAGCGCAGTAATCAGTACTATAACCAGTAGTACTGACTACTGCTGTGGCGGCAACAACACATTAGGTTGTTTGGTTAGCGCTCACACGGCATGTCAAATTATTGGCTTGCCAATTATTTAGTGGAGAAATCGTCCATCCCTGATTCACCCTCGCATAGGCTTATAAAACACTGCACGTGGGCGTGGGCTGGCCAATTTTTGGCGCACATCCAAACACATCGAGCGCTCACAGTCAATGATTAAAAAATTAGTCAGGCAGGCATGGGTGTAGAACCAAACAGCTCCTACACTACTTTTGCGACGACGACCTGGAGGGCTACGGCGAGTGGATGTTGGCCGGCGTCGCGTCCGCGGTGAACGTTGCCATGGCCGTGCGCACCGTCACGGTGAGTCTGCTTGCCTCGTGTAATCCGTTTGCTCCTGTTAAACTTGGGTCTAATTGATTTTCTGGCGTGCCACACCGCCCCTAATATATTTTCACATTTTCTTTCGTAGCGTTACTTGGCTTGAGGAGGACCTGCTTTGCCGGGCAAATACAGTTTATGACCCTACTGTGTTATCTTCGCCGGGAAAACAGAGTTTATGTGTCATTTCTTACTCTTTTCCTGGTGTTAAAAACTACTTGGTCGTAGAACTGGCCTGGTTTATGGCCGTAGTGTGTTATCTTTACCTTAATGCTGCAACCGTTCGATGGATCGTGGGTGCTGTATGGGTTTTATCCACAAACAAGTCCAATTTGCCCTCATCAACTTGCCACAGGGTCTCATTTCCCCCTATAAACTCAAAAACCAGAAATCTTACACCCCTCATCTCTTAAAACCATCCAAATTACCCCCCCCCCTCTTGCCCTCTTTTCACCCTGGTTTTGTGCCACATCACCCTCAGGGCCCACCCGTCAGCAACCTCATCTTCTTCATCCTCTCTTTTCTCTCTCCGGCTCCTCTTTCCATGGCCGCCGCCGTCAGGCCTCCACATCCGTCTGTGGCAAGTTGAGGAGGGGAGGTGGGGAGGCGAATTGTTCTTTTATCTACTGTTACCATGGAACCTGAAAGAGATCACTGTCTAAACGAATATTGGATCGTGTTCGACTGACTCTTTTTGACGAACAATTTGTTGAAGGAGAACTTGGCCTCCGATCCTCACTTGTTGTGTTTAATCTCTTGTTCTTGGCATGTTTCACGTCTTGTTCTTGGCAGAATTTTCTGGTGCTAGCTTCTTGTCTTCGTTTAATGGCCTGCTGCTGCTACTCTGTTCGGGGCATAACCTTGGCTGGGTCTCAAGGAATGGGCAGAGGAAGTATGAATAGGTGCAATGCGAAGGCTGGGTATCTGCCGGACACTTCTTCATGGGCCAAGTTAGTTGCTTGGTGCGTTTTGTAGGCCCAACAATAATGGAGCACTGGCATTCTGGGGTGCGCTTTCTTATACGGCCACAAAATTGTTAGCCCACTTGCACTTCACATGTAACGCCCTCGCTTCTGCAGTTTACGTTCGTCTCCCGCGCCCCTGCTAAACGATTCCGAATCGTAGCCAGCTCCTCCTGATTTTGCATATGATTATGTGTTGAATTGATCTCGACTTTATCTCTTGACATGCATCCTAACTGACCGAAAGTACAGGGAAGCTCCCTCCACCTCTCATGTCCTGATCAGGTACAGTCAACCGAGTAGTTGCGGTCCTGGCCTTATCTCCTCATGCACTCTTTCATTTGGCCAGTGGCTTGCCATCGCCAGAGTACTCAGAGCCACCACTCTCTCTCGAGTCGCGTAGAGAAATTGGGAAGGAAGGGGAGAAATGGCATTAGGGTTTGGGGGCAGCGCTTTGCGCAGTATTGTTCGGGCCGTTTTGTCCCGACAATGCATGCGGCAAGCCGTCGGATGAGGATGGACGGTTGAGATGCATCCGGAGGGCGGCGCCGATCAGCTAGGCTGGGTCCGCGTTAGTAGGCCACGTGAGCGTGCGCAAGGGGTAGCTGGGTCGCGCCCTCAGCCATGCAGACGCGCGCACTTGTGCGCAAGGAGTTAGGCTAGCGCACGGTTTTAGGCTACGTGCATATTTCTGGACCAGAAGATCAGGCTTTTGGGCCTTTTCCATCTTCATGAGTTTTCTTAGTGATTTTAATGCATTTTCTATTTATGCATTGATCAAATGAAGTCGGTTCCTTATACTTCAGCTGTCAGAAGCATTATGTATACTCAAGTATCTACTCGCCTTGATTTAGCTTTTGTGATCGGAATGTTTGGCAGATATCAGTCAAATCCAGGACCGAACCACTAAAAAGCCATTAAGAAATCCCTTCGCTATTTACAAGGCACTTAGTACTACATGCTCATATTTAGAAAATCTAAGAACCTTAAAGTTGTTTGCTATTCAGATGCAGACTTTACGGGGTGTGTGGATACCAAGAAATCCACATCGGGTTATATCTTCACCTTCGCTGGATGAGCTATCTCGTGGAAAATCTCTAAACAGACACTTACGTCATCATCAACTATGCAAAAAAGTATGTAGCATGTTATGAGGTTAGCAGGCATGCTATATGGCTAGAGAACTTTATCCCGGGATTAAGAGTGATAGACTGTCAGTGACATGGGAACCAGGGGTCCCCGAGTTCCGAGACCAAGATAGCAGAGTGCCACGTGGTGCCCTCCTTCGGGGATTATCTCCCTGAGGTCCGAGAAGACCAAGTTCCGGGAGAGGGTGCTCGGGGCCATGAACAGTGGCCCCCGAGCACCCGAGTTCCCCGATGACCCGAGAAGACCAAGTTCCGGGAGAGGGTGCTCGGGGCCATTAGCAGTGGCCCCCGAGCACCCGAGTTCCCCGATGACCCGAGAAGACCAAGTTCCAGGAGAGGGTGCTCGGAACCATGAACAGTGGTCCCCGAGCACCCGAGTTCCCCGAGGACCCGAGCAGTCAAGTTCCGGGAGAGGGAGCTCGGGGCCATGAACAGTGGTCCCCGAGTACCCGAGTACCTCGAGGACCAAGAAAGGGCAATCCGGGAGAGAGTGCTCGGGACTATAAACAGTAGTCCCCGAGCACTCACAGTTCCCTGAGGACCTGAGAAGTCCATCGCCGGTGGTCCCCACAGGGGCTCAGCGGTGAGGAATCAATTAGTGAGAGACCCGATGCTGCATTTAAGAGGGCGCGTGGCCTGTAACTTCCAACCACTCCCCCTACGCCTGCTGTCAGTCCCTGCCACAGCCTGGCAGGGAGGCATGGGGATATTTAATGCGGCAAGCTCCATCGCGCGTCATCCGGCACGCCTCGGGATATCGTCGCAAGGCTCGAGGCATATCGTCTGCCGCTCTGCTGTGTCAGGTTTGCTCTGACCGGGCGGGCACGCGGGGTGCTCGGTGGCTGCCCGGTGGGCCCTCCCTGCAGCACCCGCCGAAAAGTAGGATGATGACAACAAGACCGGATGGGGGCGCGTTTTCAACCCTCCCCGTAACATCAAGCTGCAGCCCATGATGATTGCTTTTCATTTATGGCGCCTTGGAACTCGTGCCATCCTTTCTGGGTACGCCACTCGCCCCGATGGGGTATAAAAGAGGGGCGGGCTCCCCGGAGAAGAGGGACTTAGATCGGAAGAGGCTGGATTGCTAGACCGAACTGAGAAGATCGAGACACACAGAAGATAACGGCTTCTTCAAGACCGTGACAAGCTCACGAAGCTCTAGTTTTAGACAAACATCCTTGTAACACAAGAGATACTCAGAGAGGCATTCCCTGAGCATTTATAACATACACACAGAAGTAGGGTATTACGCTCCGTGCGGCCTAAACTTGTCTAAAATCCCCGGAGCATTTATTTCCTCCTGCATCTGATCATCCATTCCACCTGCATCTCATTTACTCCCATTTATTTCACGTACGAGGTAGATTCAGAATCATCCCTCCGGCCGAATCTCAAAGGAGGTCCCTCCGGATCCCCGGTTGTGGAGTTCATCCTCCGATATAGACATCATTTCAAAACCACTTACGTTTTACTGCAATAATCAACATGTAGTTTTCTATACGAGTAACAACAAGTCGAGTGATACTACCGAACATATCGACATTAAGTATCATGTTATGAAAGATAGAATCCAGAATCCAGAATCCAGAATCCAGAATCAAACAATTAGTGTCAAGCATATAAAACCTAAGGCAATGCTTGCGGATCTACTTATTAAAGGTTTACCACCTCATATTTTTCGTGATAATGTTGCCAGCATAGGGTTATAGAAAAGCATATGATTCTGGATTAAGAGGACCGTAAAGCAAACCAACTCTCATTAAGCATAATATTTTTTATTTCTAGATAGAGTGGTATACTATAGGTATTTGAGTTTCAATGGTATTTTATTAGCCGTTGTAACGCTTTGCCTTAGTACACTATTTTATTAAGAATGCGCTTATGATGTTAGCTTTACGATCAATGGGGACAATGTTGGAATTGATCTTGACCTTATCTCCTAACGTGCATCCTAATTGACCAAGAGTCCAGTGGGAGCTCGTTCTCACCTCTCGCGCCCTGATCGGTGGCACAGCCAGCTGATTGGTTGCTGTCCCATTCCACCAACGCTATATGAGGGGGGGGGGGATTAGTCTTGGGTCTCGGGATTGATCGTTATCTTGAGTCCAATGCACACCCCTACACTTCCAGGACCTAGACCAATCTAAGGGAGCACTGAAGTGGAGCGAAAGCCGCCACCATGACTGCACTAACCATCTTTACCACACTGGTGTCCTTTGCATCAACTCCTTCATCGAGCCAACAATCGTCTACACCAACGTGTACACCTACGTCAACCCTTTGCACCACATCATCTCATCGCTCACTAATGGCGTCCCCAAACTCAAGTGTGTTACGCTTATGCTCTCATGTATGTGTTCAATCTAAGGGCTAGCAATTATGTAAATTAGACCCGTTTTAGTCCTAACATATGGCCATAGAGGAAGCACCAGACTAAAGAAACAAAGCTAAGGTGGTGTGGCACATACAAGTTTACATGGATTTATAGACGTATGATTTATCCTAATCATCAATCTATTCTACCCGATACTGATACATATGTTAATTCTTCTCTTCGATCCTACAATTTTTTCATCTACTTCTCTAATACTAAATAAATAGTCTCATAGTCTGATAAATCATATGTGCAGGTACGAAAATTACTGTTACAGCACAGGAGCTGGGGCATACCACCCTGAAAGAAAAATAGGGCATGCCGACAAAGACACATGTCCGTCCTCTACGGGGCACATGCCCATGCGCTATGGCATTCATGGCCGTCCCTGCAGGATTCCAGCGACTCTAATTTAAGGTGAGTCACAAAAAGGGCTACGAGGTTGGTGGGTGCATTGAAGCCGCAAGCCAACCCAGAGCTTCGTCCTCACCACTTCACTCGCAACTGTAGCAGCACCGTGCCGTGTTGCCGTTTCATTCGTGGTTATATTACATATCACATCCAGGCCCAGCCTTCTCGACCGCCACTTCACTCACTAGAGTGTTGCAGTGTAGTGTAGTGTAGTGTTGGGGTGTTGCAGTTTCACCTCACCTCGGTTGCCGGCAGCACAGTCTTGAGTAGTGCCAAAGATCTCAAACAAGACCCAAGAGGAGAAGATGAAGGCGATCTCTGTCACTCTGGTTCTCCTGCTCTTCGTCCTGGTCGCTTCATTCCAGGATGACACCGTGGTTGCAGGTAAACATCCCAATCCCAGCCACTTACTCACTACTACTACAAACCTAAAAGCCTAGCTGTCTAGCTAGATAGCAAAATTGCAGGGCTTATATGATCGACCTAGCTCATGTATTTTTAACCTGTGTACATATGTGATTTGACGGACGCAGATAATGCCGCCGTTCCGGACGGCGCCTGCGACGCCAAGTGCCGGAGCCGCTGCTCGCTGAAGAAGGCCGGGCGGTGCTTCGGCCTCTGCACGATGTGCTGCGGCAAGTGCCAAGGCTGCGTGCCGTCGGGGCCGTACGCGAGCAAGGACGAGTGCCCGTGCTACAGGGACATGAAGTTCCACAAGGACGGCCGCCCCAAATGCCCATAGGAAATTGTAGCTTCGTTCCTCACGATCCTGAGGTGTTCATGCATGTCGTGCGAGCGCTAGGCTTGCCTGCGTGTGGCACGTTGGATTCGGCTTTCTGAGAGCTTTGTTTTCGTCCTCGGAGACGTCCTGGAATAAACAATGCTCTGCATGCAGTATAGCAGCAGATTGTGCATCGCAGTTCAGAAAGCCAGTCCAGATCAGACGAGACAGCATAAACAAGAGACATAGAAGAAGTGCGACGAGCACGATAGAACAAGAACATAGAAGATTTGGTGTAAGCTTGTTATTGGTGCTTGCTGCTGCTAGGGGCTGAGTATTCCATGCTCATTGGCGCGCCAGGTAGGGGGGAATATCCCTGGATTTGTTTGTTTGTCTTTTTCCACAGGAAAAGATGGCTGGTGGGCACCGTCTCCAGCGTTCTGGCTCCACTTCCAGTGACGAAGTGCTGTCCGACGCTCGGGAGAGCCCCAATCGATGATTCAAGATTAGAAGCCAGTCCAGATCAGACGAGACAGCATAAACAGGAGATATAGAAGAAGTGCGACGAGCACGATAGAACAAGAACATCGCAAACAAGCTCGAGCAGAGCTAGAACACGAGAGCCTCAAGCTCTCTGTAGACAGCACACCCTTGTAACCAGATACATCCTTGAAGAATTCCCTTCAAGGAAAGATATAGCGCTCACACAGGAGTAGGGTGTTACGCCCCCGTGCGGTCCGAATCTGTCTAAACCCTGGTGCATCCATCTTTTTTGCACTAGGTCGATCATCCTCCTCCACCAGCCGCTGCATTTATTTTTGTTCCCATTTATTTTCCCGACGAGCTCGTTCAGGATCATCCCGGCCGAATCTTTTAAAGAATGGTAAGGTGGCGTGGCACATGAAGCCTGGGCATACCGACAAAGACACATATCTGTCTCTCTCCTCGCAACGGCACAGGAGCATGCGTTTTGGCGTTCATGGCCGTCCCTGCAAGATTTTCCCACTATTTTAAGGCGACTCACACCAAAAGGGCTTGGAGGCATGAAAGCTTGAAACAGCAAGCTAACCATCCTATGTTTTTTATGGAAAGAAAACAGAACCGTCCTGCAGTGGACCGTCCTGCAGTGGTTATATATCACACCCAGCCTCCTCACTCCTTCACTGAACTAGAGTAGCAGTGTAGTCAAGTGTAGTGTTGCAGTTTCACATCTGTAGCCAGCAGTACGCGCGGTCTCTTGAGTTGCACTGTTTGTTAAAGATGATGAAAAATCAAGATAAAATATGAGTTAGTTTGTATGTGATGAGTTATTAATAACGTTAGAAATGATTTGAGTTGGTATGAGCTTGGTTATGTGTGATTTTATTTATAGCTAATTAAACTTTGAATTAGAGCAGACTGTTTCAGAATTCAGAAAATTATGCCTTAATAGAACATCCAGTGTGGGTTTTTTACCACACCCGATAGTCTGTTGTTACGGTGAAGTGAGCACTAAAGTATTTTTAGTGCTGAAACAGAAATAAAAATAAACACCGGATGGTACGGTGATGAACTTAGAGAGTGTTAGAGTATTTTCTGCAGAGAGGAGATTTTTGGCGCAAGTTTGATTATATACGCCGGATAGTTCGTTACTGAATTTGTGAACACCGGAGAACGCACCAAACTTTTTGTTACAGAGAGGTTGTATAAGTGTGATTCGGTGGATTGGCACACGCTGGATTATCCAGTTATGATATGAGTTCACCGGGAGCTTTCATCGGACTTTTTTCTTGCAGAGAGCAAAAAATTTCTGAAATAGATAGTATTACACTCACCAAATTATCCGGTATTCAGAAACAGAACACACTGAAAATAAATTCCTAGTGTGTTCCTAATTTTTAATGCCTCAAATAAATTCTCAAAAATCAGGAAAAAAATCAACCCAATTTTAAAAGTATGCTTCTTTAGAAAATTTCAATTAAATATTGGCTTAGGCTTTTTGATCAACCCAATTTAAATGGGTTGCTAATAAGCTCTAGTTTGTTTATAAAAACATTTGAAATTTTTAGACCACTTTTATACTTTCAGATAAAATTGATTGTTAAATGAAAAAATGGAAGTCTATACACACGAGCACGTACATGCAAGTATAGGACAGGGAGTGAACTATGCCGATTTATATAAGCTATCCCGAACAGCCGGCGATAAGTTTTGGCATTTAAATCTACGCAAGATCTCACCCGCAACGGATAACAGCAAAGTCTCCCCGTTGAACAGGCGAGAAGTTGCTTGATAGTATTTTTCATATGGGCCCACAAGGTGTCGCTTATTTATCTGTTGATATCTTGTTCTCGTCCCATAAACGGTAGACGACAGTCTATTCTTATAATTTATTGAAACGGATGTGTAATTTTACATATATTAAAGAAAAAATATATAAATAAAAAACGCCGTGAGGCTTTATGGGCCGGCCGATAGAGGTTGATGGGCTCAACGGTGCTGAACGCCTTTTTTTTTAGAAGAACAGGACATCAACATTGATGTCACAGCTCCATTAAAATGAAACTGGTTTCATTACAAAATGTTAAGCTCAGAAATTAAACTGAGTAGTACAGACAAGTTTTAGATAGCCTCCAGCCTGAAGTTCTCTCTAAACCCTGTTTCTGCAGGCTAAAGCTTGAACATCTCCAGGTCGGCAGCATTTGCGCACCTCTTCAAACTGCACAGCTTTGCGCAATTGTAATTGATCTTATCACCCCTTGATAGTCACTGTTGAAGTGTTTCTGCCTAATCTCCAGTTTGACTCTACAGGGATGTGCTAAAACTGACCAGCAGGCTATGCGGGTGTTGCACTCGGCCCACTAGTATTTGATCCCGAGTTTCGATACCAGTGTTCATCGAACCATTGGAGTAAGAACATATGCCTACGCTTCATGCGGTCCTATTGCTTCCCATAAATTCTTGCCGACTCTTACTCCGGTGTATTCGTGATGTGACTAGGCTGTGCTTCAATATTTTTATGTAGAATCGAGAATGAAGGTTAGAGCGGTGAATAAGTGTCCTAATTATTTTTTACTGAAATAGATGATATATTTTTTATATTCTCATCTAATGTATCTCAAAACTAAAAACAAAAGCAACATAAAGGAGAGAAATAAGTCATAATGAAAATCTTCAAAGAAAACATGGCTCTTATGGATGGAATTAAACTCTAGGTTTCATAGAACATCATACCTAGAGTTGTAGGCATAAAACTTGCAATTTGAAATAGGAAGTACTTAGATCTAGGCACCAAACGAAAAAACTCTTCAGGTTGATGATTTAAAAGTAAATGAATTCAAGACCAATTTTGAATATAAATTTTATGAATATATCAACAAGAAGGACTACTTCAATCTAGTGAAAATTTTGAGCTCTCATCAAAACGAAAATCACAATAAAGTTGAAAAACTTGCAACAAACAAAAAAAGCAATAGAGAAAAACTACAAGGAGATGAACACAAGTATACGAGGCAATATGAACTTCATTATTTGTAAATGACAACTCTATTTTCTGCATATTACAATATATTTTGCTTAAAAAAAGCTCTCGCTAAACATAGACTAATCTATCCTCTCACTCTGCTCTAAAACCCTAGCACAAGACTCCCAAATAGCTAGCCCAAATAGCTCAACCAGCCCCCCTATATTTATAGTCTAAGTTCCTTTACACATAAGTTTCCTAGATTATTCCTAAAATGCTTCTCTCTTCTAATACACTCCTATCTATCATCGAGAGTATTTTTATCCATCTTTTTCTCGTCCATCGAACGGCCGTGACGCCTTCATGACATAGCTTCATCTTGATGCAAGCTTCGTAATAATGCCACATGCACTTCAAACTTTTTCATGGTTTTGAGGTTAAACTGCAAAACTGTCTCGTACGCTTCTCAAAGTGTGACTCACCGTCATTTGTTTATACCTTAATCAAGCCACCCGATATCGACGCGTGTACTCTATCTTGCAATCTCGACCGTCGGCAAGTCTCTCCCGCTTCCAATCTCTCGTGGCGCCTTGTCACTTGTACTGACATCACTTTCGCTTGATTTTGTCAACACGTCATTTTCATCCGGCTTCACACGCTTTGGTTGCTCTCCACGTGTACAACGATCACCTTTAACTCTGCTCGACCTCTTAGATCATCCGGCACCAAGCACCCCGCTTAGCTCTGATCATCATATCGTCAACCATCAAATTGCATCCATCACCTACACATCATAAGACAAGCAAACACATATCTCCAACTCTATTATAGGTTAGTCAAAATTAAAATCCTCAGTTGAAAGCACATCACAGAAAAATCTGGAACACCGGATGATCCGACGTGTATTGCCCTCTGATCACCGGACCATCTGGTGTGTGTAATATTTTTTCACTGGCACACTCTTGAAAAACCCTCCGGTGTGCACACCTTCAATCGTCGTTCCATCCGACGTGTACATATTCAGCAGACATGTTTTGCATCCTCTCTGAAAAAATTAGTCCTGCGTACACATCCTCTATCGCCAGAACATCCGATATATAGAATCACACCAGACACGTTTTGCAACCTCTCTGGAAAAATTAGTCCGACGTGTTGTGTTGCCTATCGTCGGACCATCCGGTGTTTTAATGGATTTTCTCTACCGAGTTAAAACCGTCCAACGTGAAATCTCCTTAAGCATTGGACCATTCGGCGTGTTTATTTCATTAGGTGTTGGATCATCCGGTAAGATAAATTTTTCTAGACAAAATATCAACTCTATTTTTCTACATATTTGATTAGTCATAATCATAATTATAATACATATATGTGTTCTACAATCTAAAAACCATTTAATCAAATCAATAACTTTATTAATCCTTTATCGTATATAAAATAAGGCATATTTTAATATAGTTTCTCATTTTCTCTCTACAGTCCTTCACGAATGACACGTTCTAACTTCTAACTGATCGTACTCTCGAAATGCAGATTCGATTTCTGCACGGAATTCTCAGGTACACACGCAGCAGTTTTCTAGGGAAGAACGAACATGAACTTGTTTTCCTTCTCCTACTGGTCCGGTACCCTGTAGGCCGGTACAGACGCAGTTTCTAGTTCCTACTAGCAGCCCTGACTATTCTGTGAAACCGATCGGATCGGTAGCGTGTCAGAAACCCAGCCAGACAACAGAAAAGGGATGAGGCAAAGCGAAAAGTCGTAATCGTGGAGGCTGCTAAGAACCGGCAGACTGGCTGTGCATGATGGGATACAATTAGCAGTTGCAGATTTGGACTAACCAAAGTGGCATCCCCAATGGCCTTTCCTGGTGAACAGAACCATGAACATGCGTCACCTCGTACGAAAGCTGACAGCGATGCGGCCAGCCACCGGAGACCTGGAAGTGCCCGTTTTTGTAAGATGGACTCGGCAGCAGATGCGAGACAGACATCCCGGAACGGGCCTGTTGAATAATTAGCTCTAGCGATCAATTCATTAAAAATTATATCTATTAAAAAATAATGTCTTCTCAATAGATATATTTTTATTACATTTTTTTATCATATATAAATATGTAATCACATCATAAATTAATATCAAGAGTTCATTCTACTCTCTACTTTTTATCTTTACTTTCTATTTGCAACACGTTACCACACACGAGCTCTCCATCTACTGTTAATCGACCAATACATTCTGTCGAAAACGAAGAATAGAGGTACACATGCCTCTGCGCAGATGGAAGAACAAAGAAGACCACCTGATGAATCTGATCACGGTGGTCATCGATAGATTGACAAACCGCACGAAGGCGATGCCCAAAACACAACGAGAACAGAAGGCAAACACCGACGCCTTCACCACTCGTTGCACCGATGTATCATCATCCTCGTTGCGGTGGCAAACCCCACGGTATGAGCAATGGAGCACGGTAAGAACTCACCGGTGTTCTTCGCTCTCCTATCTCCAATCTATGCCCCCCCCCCCCACTCGTCGAGTTCCATGGATGTCGACCTCAACAGCGGGGATCCTTTTTTATCCTCCGGTGGTACCAATGACATGGTCGGCCACACCTCCTCCGTGTCGGATCCTCCTGCGCGATGCGGCCGACCTCAACCCTACGACACTGCCATCGAAGTGGGTTTAGGCCGAGGTGCCAACCCACGCCTCCCTAACGGTGGCGTGGTTACCTCCTTCGTTGCGGCTGAAGGTGAATCCAGTCGAGTTAAGGCCACTTTGGCGCAGATCCAGCGGCGCCCAGCGTCTTCTACACTCCTTTGGCGGCCTCCGCCTCCGACTCGTCAGCTCCGGCACACGGCGACCGATGCGGCCAACCGCGGTGACCGCCCGAACGGACAGCGGTAGTCCGGCCACGCCCGCAACAGCGCGGTCATGCAGCGTGGCCCAGCGGCTACCCGCCTAGGCACCACATCACAACCACACATCAGTTTGGCAGCGCGGCAGCATAGTGAACCGACGGCCTGACACGGCGGCGCTGCAGTGTGATGAACGATGGCAAGACACGGAGCTGGCCCAAAAATGCGGCACCACCATAGAGGCTTGGGTGCGGCGGCCGGGGTAGAGGAAGCCCTATCCCTAACCATCGTCCCACCTCTTTGTATACGGCGCGGGGGTGGAGGGGGCGCACCCGCCTGGGCTTGGACCTAAATGGCGCCTGGGCTAAGGCCTAGGTTTTCTTGGCCCATGCACCCCACCTATTGAGTTGGGCCGGAAAATGGCAAAAAGGGCTTCGGTCCAAATTGTTTTTTTGCATGATTTCATCACATGAGGCTGACTATTTTGAATTAAACCCACTGGGTTTTTAATAAATTTGCATAATAGTCCAAAAAATAGTACTGCTTAGTATTATTTCTATAAAAGCCCATGCATGTTATTTATAATTGTACTATTTGAGTACTTTGTAAATAATCAATTCTAAGACTCTATGAGTACTGGATCTGAGTCATATCCTATGCATATGCGTCCCCGCATTCCAAATAACATGCACTTGTATTTCAAGATTATTATTTCTTTCACCCAAGTTGTCTCGGTCCAAAGTCCAAGATTCACTGATATTGGCTATTTTTCAATAAAACCCACGGGTTTCATCAAAATAACAGTCAAGTTATTTGTTAAAGTTAACCGTCATTCTTGTCTATTGTACTTTAACATTTCAAACCTAGTTTTCCTGAAAAATCTGTAATGTTCAATGTGTTTGCTTCATGTATTCACTATAACATGCAGTTATGTTTACAACCGTGTTATTTTTGCAATTGAGATTATTTTCTTGCATAATTACATATTAATTCACCTTAATTAAGCCCCAGGAGCTCTTACGCCCAATGTGCTTAATTCAAGCAGAATTAAAATACAAAATCATATTATGTGATTACCTCGATTTAATATTTGTGAAACACAAGGTAATGGAGATATGGATCAACTACATATTTGCAGATTATCCACCATTATTGTGAGGTCTACATTTTGTCATCTTGACTTAATGACTACCTTCAAACTGCTCTTCCAAATATTCTATTTAGCATAATACAAGGTAATAGGAACATAAGCATCTACTGACAAATATCATATTATACCTTCTACTATTGTGAGTTCTACACCACATTTGATGATTATCTTCAATGTGTTAGCTACATAATTTTGCTTAAGTCTACAACTTGACTATATTCCTTCAGAAATATTTATCTATCAGTCCACCAATATCCAAATAATATTGGACAATCACATCCATCAAAATACTTATGACCATTCAATCCCTAAATATGAATCAAGATCCATTCATATATTGGGTTGACAATGAAAAGAAATTAAACCTAAAATTATATATCTTAGCGCCATCAAAGTACTCATGTATCTTGCAAATCGCAACGGGTCTGATATTGCATTTGCAGATAACTTTCTAGCTTAAATAGCACAACTCTAACAATGCCATTAGGTGGGAGTCAAAGATGATATCCACAAATATCTTTATGGCACCAAAGATCAGATTTTTCTATCAAAAAAATCAAGATATAACCATAGTAGGATATCTAGATACTGGCTATATAACTGATCCTCGTAACTAACAGATCATAGACTGATTTCATGGTGATATAGCTTTTTTATAGGAGTCATCAAAACAAATTCCAGTGGCTACTTCCATCTATCATTCTAAAACATCACATACATGTGTATGCTTTCGTAGAATGATAATCCACGTACAACTATCATGTGGTATTGGTTTCATTGAATTATCAGCCATTATCTATGATGATATTTAGGTATGTATTGTTCAAATGCAAATAGGTTACATAAAGAGCAATATAACTAAACATATTGCTCCTAAATTGTTTTATCCTTATAATGGAGAGATAGAAATCTTGGAAACTAAATCATGTGATAATCTCACTGATTTTCTCATTAAGTCCTTACCAACTTCTACATTTCAATTTTCATGGAAAGGGTACATAACGACTACGAGATTTGCAAGGTTCAAGGGAAGTTTATCCCTAAATAATAATCTGTTCATAATCATATTGCACTCTTTTTCTTTATTAATTTTTCCTATATAGTTTCTCATATAAGGTTTTTAATGAGGCAATATCTACACAAGATCATATGTCATATATCTTATTTTTCCTTTTGAGGTTTTTAAAGGAGGTATCAACGACATATCTATTGTTCTCTAAACTCGCTTATGAGTTTTTCCTTTTAAAGATTTTCTCATATGAGTTTACAAAGAGAAAATAATCAATATATGCTGTACTATTTTCTCCTTATTTTTTACTAGGTTTTAAAAGAGTTTTAAACAATATATCACTATTATTCCTCCTATTTTTCTAAGAGGTTTTTTTAATATCTATAGGTTATAATTATTATTCTTTAAGCTCACCAAATGAGTTTTCTTCCTAGGTTTCTCATATGAGCTTACAATGAGATAATATCCGATATACGACATATCATTTTTTCCTTATATTTTCTCATTAGGTTTTAAAGTAATTTTTAATGGCATATCAATATATTATTTTCTTCTTAAGTTTTTACCATAGGGTTTTTGGAGGAGTTTTTATGTGATGTATACGGATGACCAAATTGATCAAGAGGGAATATTGAATAACTACCTTTAGTGATCAATTCATCAAGAATTGTGTCTATTGAGAAATAATATTTTCCCAATAAACATGTCCTTTCGTTATATCCTTATCATATATAAATACATAATCACATCATAAATCAATAAGGCCATGTCCGACTGTTTCCCTTCGCAGACCAAAATTCCGTCGTGAATGGATTTTCGTTCCCTTCAGCGCTCAAACGATTTCCCTTCACGGTTCCCTTCACGACGGGATTCCCAGGGTCATTCCTTTTATGACAGGATTCTCTCTCCTTTCCCTTCGCGATTACCCTCGAAAGGAAGCTGTTAGAGATGAGAGAAAATAAAAGGAATGAGAACGAAGAAGGGAATCGGGAAGGGAACGAAATGAAGAAAATATGGTTAGGGATGATCTAACAAGAGTTCATTCCAATCTCTACTTTCTATATGCAACAGAGCCAACGCCGTGATCGAGGCGTGCGATCACGCAAAGTTGCCACGGTTTTATAACCTGCCTTCAGCCGCTCCGTTCAGCTCCCAAGTCACTAGTCACAACTCACAACGAGTCATCTTTGCTCAAGGAGAAGCTCACAGCATACAACTCAATCTGCAAGGATGCTTCGAACAACGCACCTCGTTTTCAGGTCTCCCCTTCGAGCCTCTCTTTTTTTTTTTTTTTTGTTGCGTTCAGAGCAATCAGTTGTTGAAATATTTTGCATTTGATTCTGCTAGTGATGATATGATATGTTTGTTTCTTGTAAGAAGAAACACTTGAGCTTTGCTGATGGCATACTGTGTCTTGTGAATGCAGGAGGGAGAAGAGCAAAGCTGCGGGAGCCTCTAGTGGTTTCTCAACAGCGTCGAACGTCCAGAGGTTAGCCGGCAAGGTCGCCGTCATCACAGGCGCCGCCAGCGGCATCGGCAAGTCGACGGCCACCGAGTTCGTCCGGAACGGCGCCAAGGTCATACTCGCCGACGTGCAGGACGACGTCGGCCGCGCCGTCGCGGCGGGGCTCGGCGCGGACGCGGCCTACACCCGCTGCGACGTCACCGACGAGGCCGAGATCGCCGCGGCGGTCGACCTCGCCGTGGCGCGCCACGGGCACTTGGACATCCTCTACAGCAACGCGGGCGTGTCCGGGTCATCAGCGCCGGAGCCGCTCGCGTCGCTGGACCTCGCGGACTTCGACCGCGTCATGGCGACCAACGCGCGGTCCACGGTGGCCTGCGTCAAGCACGCCGCGCGCGTCATGGTGCCGCGGGGCCGCGGGTGCGTCCTCTGCACGGGGAGCACCACGGGCATGCTGGGCGGGGTCGCGGCGCTGCCCTACAGCGTCTCCAAGGCTACGACCATCAGCGTGGTGCGGGCGGCGGCGGAGGAGCTGGCGCGTTCCGGTGTGCGGGTGAACGCCATCTCGCCGCACGCCATCGCGACGCCGATTCTGATCGGCTCGCTCGCGAAGATGCTCCCTGGTGTCAGCGAGGAGCAGCTGAAGCGGCTGGTGCAGATAGGCATGAGCGAGATCCGAGGCGCGGTGCTGGAGCCCGAGGACGTGGCGAGGGCGGCCGTCTACCTGGCTTCCGACGAGGCCAAGTACGTGACCGGGCATAACCTCGTAGTCGACGGCGGGTTCACGGTCGGCAAGCGGATCAGCATGCCGTCGGCGAATTGACTAGATGCGCTAGCTGACTCCCTCCTGGGAATAAGTCAATGTACTCCGTTGACCGGACTAGCTGGTTGGTTGCTAGTTCTATATGAACTGATGTATCTACTATCATCAAGGACGCTACACTTCGTTGATCAATTGCGACTTTTAGTTGATCAACGGAAGAATTTGTCTGGTACCTCCTGTTGAATCGAGAAGAGCCTGTGCTTGTTGCATCGTATAATTTCTCCTGGATCGATTGACTTAGTTGATTAGCACTTCTGCAACGTTGTATGTCAAAAGGATGGTAAAATTTGCCGAAAAATTTACACTGAATAGACATGAAATCCCTCCTAAAATTTGAGACATAGAAAGTGCATTTGGAGACTAAACACAGCACAAAACTAAGGAAACTACATATATACCAGTTGTACTAGACGGATTTAATACAGCACGTCATACTCAAACTACTAGCAAGAAAAGGAAACATACCTCGTCTCGGTTCTGAAGCAGGCAGAAGTGAAAGAGACAGTAAAATGACGGAGAATAACCTCAACAAGAGCTACAGAAATGAAACAGCAACAGCGACACATCCCGGGCATGTTTATTACTCTTGCCAAACCGATCCTAGCAAGGCTGGGGCCAAGGTCCCAGGGAGGCAAGTATGATTCATTTGCTCACCCAAGACTCACTAACAAGGATTTTCTTCCTCACCAGCAAGGGTGAGCACCAGAACCAAACATGCCCTGAATCTTTGAAAAAGCCAAACACCCTAAGCACTTATCAAATAGATATTACATCATTCGGTCCACGAGTCTGCTTTGTGTCTGCTCTATTCTACTTGATCTACATTACATGAACAAAACCTTCTACTGTAAGCCACAAGAGGAAGCTCTTGATCTGAATCACTAGATAGTTTATGAACAAAGGCTCTAAGTTTTGAATCGAGAAGTCATGTAATCTTGTGCTTCTTCTGTAAGCTTGTGTTACATACAAAGAAAAAAAAAAGGCTACTCCAGCAGCAGACGTACTCCAGAGCAATATGGTAACCCACACGAGGGTATCTCTACCAAAGAATCATCTATATGTTGCTCCGCCAAACAACTTCAGATCATAGTGGTTGGAGTTCTTGCTCAGGAACCACTGAATCAACAGGTCTATACGCAGTTTGGCCTCTAAATTTCTTTCTCCAGACAAGTAGTACTAAAAAGGCCGACAAAGCAAGCAAAATAACTAGTAAAATCCCAACCAGTATAGAGACTACATGTTCTTGAAACCATGACCTGTACCAAAATAAAACAGAAGTTAAATGTAAGTTCTCTAGCAGCATTGAAATACCATTCAAGCGAATAAGATGGATGGCTACTTCAGAAGTTATTTAGAGGACTATCCATTAATGCATTGTCATGAAGTTATCTCATTGAACTTTTCTTTTGGTGCTGGAGGCATGTAAATATAACAAAACGTGAGAAGTAAAATAGAATATGGTGTGTTTCATTGTGACCTTTTAATCTTTTGAAAGTACATGTTTAAAAGATATTACCCTAGCCAATTATTTATACACACACATGGCGAGTCTATTCTGCGCCTAAACGCCCTATAGTTTACCACTGCACGCACTCTCAGTTACAACTCAAAAAACTGTCAGTTACAATCCGCTAGGTAGACCAGTTACAACCGCGCGTCAAGAAGTACATAATTGCAACACGAGAAGCTAACGAGTTATGATCAGTTACAATTAATATATATATATATATATATATATATATATATATATATATATATATATATATAAGGACTGGAGTTACGCTTTAGATTGTACAACGATTACAATCGTGTTCCTTAGGTTATACATCATTAGACAAGAAATTCGTTAGGAGTTACGTTCATCCTTAACGTAATTGCAACTTAAATTTTTTTTATTTACGTCCAGTTGTAACTCCCTATCTCGCGGATTGTAACTCTACTATTTTTTGGATTATAACTAAGGGTGACGCAACAGTAACTAGAGTTGAGCCTAGACTCGTTATAAAAGAAATAACATTTTCTAGAGGAACAGATGCCCCCAAAAGAAAATGTGGATGATATCAGACACAACAGGAACAATGCAAACTCATAATAAGCATTCCCTCACCTTCTGGATAAAGGTTGCACATTCCACTCGAGTAACTGATAACTGCCAAGATTTTCAGGCAACTGAACATGATGCTGAGTTAATCGATAAATGATACCCTGTCATAGCATTACAAGAAATTAATCAATGAAAAAATGGGACGCGGAAACAGTTCTCATAGGTACAAGAGTAGATGCTACCATTGCAGTTGCGTTAGACATAGCATTATCAGGTCCAGCCGGGAAAATACCCCATCTTATCAGAGTAGAGTTTCCATGGCTTGTAACATTTATAACTCGAACCTGTCAAATTAATGAGCAACTTCAGCCAAATCACAATGAAGCATGCTCTGAAACAGCTATGATATTAGTGCAAACTGAATTAAATGATAGTATGATACCAAGAAATGTTCTTACTCCTAACTGAAAAGGCATCACTTACATAACTAGCACAACCAAAATAGTCGCATACTATGCTCCACCATTACCTGATGGGAATCAATCTCCAGCTCTTTAGCTATCAGCTCAGCCAACTCGTGGAGATGAGGTTTCAGGTTTGGGTAAGTAACATTTATGGACATATCAACGGTGATGAGACCAACATCAAATTCTGCAAGCAGAAGATTAACAAGTATAATAAATCATGTCTATCAGATAGAAATAGAGTTCACTAATGAAAAATAATAGGCTTTGGCACAGTCCATCACTCCTCTTCAAAACAATGACATTTATTTCTTGAACTACGTAAAGTCCAATAAAAATTAAGTCCACTATTTACTTCAGAAAAAAAAAACATTTACTTCTTGATTTAGCTCACAACAATTGGCTGGTTATCAACAATGTGGTAATTGGTAAGCAAATGGAATGAGAATGTTATTATTGTGCAAAAGTATGCCATCAAAGTCAAATAACTAAGTACTTCATAGGCAATTGAATTAAGTAGGTAAACAAATGAGTAAAATGTGGATCAAATTCTGGCTTGAAGACCTTTCAGAGAGGCGGATTGATTGCCTGCCTCAATTCACCCAAAAAAAACTAAAAGCACTATCAAGCTTCAGATTCAAAAGCATTGAACATCTTCCGAACAAAGCAGCCAAAAACAAACTGATGCTCACATAATGGTTAGAATTGCAAAATAATTAATATTCATGCTTCATCATTCATCATATAAGACACCCAGAATGAACAGAAAAATATAATAAGTAGGCACAAACCTGGCAAACCACTAGGGGCAGGAGCAGGTGACATATCAGCTTGTGAACCCGTATCACTTGAAGGTGCTGGTGAAGGAGCGCCACCGATATGGAGACTCTCCCACAACTGCGAACAATTAGTTTTCCAAAAGCCAATTTTTTCATTGTGACGGTCATAGGTCACAAGTGTGTTACGTACAATGATACCTGCCATTAAGATCACTACTTTAGCTACTCACAATGGCAAAGTTTCGAAATGCGTAAGCAATGTTGTCATGATCCTGTTATAATCAGAGATTGCTTTACTTCAGCCTTTGAATGAATCAAGAATCCTTATCGTTTTAGACAATTGTGATAGCCAAGAGAATAAATGATATACAATGCATTGATAAAAAACAGTTAAGCTGTATTATATAGGTAACAAAAGAAATTTTAGAGCTCATAGCCCTTTTGCAAAAACAAGGCTAGCGCTCTTCTTTGACATTATGGAAGAAAAAAAAAGGAGAGTTCTATGTCCTACTTTGTTTTAGTTTTCAACCAGCAGCTACCAATACAGAGAAAGCTACATCTCTAGGCTCAAGTTTTGCCTTATAACTCCATAAACATATGACTCCAGGATGGTTGAAACCTGAACAAATAAAAAGAGAATAATGGCATGTTTGTTTCCTTTAACAAAAAATTGATGTTTACACCTTTCATAAAGAAGGGTAAGCTAGTGCATCTGTGGTTCTCAGGTTTTATGAAAATTCATGCTTGCATAAGTACATTGTACATTGCTGGATTGAATGAGTGAGGCCAAGAGCTGCTACTCTGAAGAAATAAGCATAACAATGAAACACAGACCTCAGATTTTAATTAATCAGATATCTCCTTATGTTTGAACACAAATAACTCAGAGATAAGGAGAGAATATGTTAAACATTTCTTCCAAGCCAGTCATTTAGTTTTCTAATAAAATTTTCAGCAAATGCGTAAAAGCTGGTCAGAATACAGCTGCATATAGATAAGAATGCAAGCCTGTACCAATCATACTTTTTACGAGTAGAAAGTCAATAAGATCAGAAAGTGCTGTACAAAGAGGGCATCTAATATTATATATGGATGTCATCAAATATTTTTCAATTGTAATGCTACAGAACAAAGTAAGCTTGTAAGTCAATACACACACAAAGAAAAAGAGTCCAGAGTGTATGAGGAAAGACAATATGGAGAGTGGTAGAATAGATACAAACTTGAAGATGGCCAATAGCATAGAAAATTGTGAGATGTAATGCAAACAGCATCAATAAGAAATGTAAAGAGATCATGATGCAAATTTGCTTCGCATTCCTCTTGAAGTTGAGCGACTAACCTCCTAATAATGTTGTTGGATCTTTCCCATTTTGGAATACACCCAGACAATAAGCCCCACCAACTTTAGAGTGCTTCATTTCAGAATTGGAGGGAAGACACAATATGTCAATATGTAATCTCAATTCATTTAAACAGATCTAAGTTTGCAATTTTTCATACCCGGAATAAATAATTTTCAGGTGTAAGTGAGAGCTTCTGTCCATTTCCAAATACCATGTCAACATCTGGAAATACCTCTGATAGTTGTGAGACGTTCCTGAAAGCGAGAAGATAAATATTTAAGTTGTACACAAACGTTATGGAGAATATTATAAGAATGTTGAGAATGAAAAACGAATTTTTAATCATGATGCAACACCTTCCAGCGCCTGCAAAGCAGATATCCTTGAAATTTGGATCCGGGCCACGGATTTTCTTGAGAGAATGCACTTTGCTTGTCACCTATCAATTGAGAACATAGAATCATTACAACATACTTTTCAGCAGCATAATCACCACATGTTCATTTAAAAAAAAAGTTGATGTAGGACAAAAATAAAAACATTTAGCTACCATGACATATAAAAACAAATAAAAAGAAATGATCTGTAAGTGCACTAGTGTCCTTATAAGCATAATTGTTACGGTGAAGCGGCAATGCGCGGCAACTCACTACCTTCACACCTTTACAACGCTTATGGCGCGCGGCGTGGCGACGCCATACACACATCGGCGTGGCGAATACACACATCATAGTCTAGGATAGTACATCATAGGTCAAGAAGAAACCTTGCTGATGTGCTTTTGTACTTTGTAATACCATGAAGAATCGGTCATTAATCAACATAATTTATTTTTTCAAACAATTCAGAATTATTTATCAAGGCTTGGCATTAGCCACGGCATATTAGGCCCGGCCCAAAAGCCCATAGCAGATCTATCCCCTAGGGTTTTAGCCCACAAGCACCTCCACCTCTTCCCTCATAGCCGCCCCTCCCACCACTTTCACAGCTACCTCCACTCCAAGCGTCCCAGCGCGCACCGCCCCTCCAGCTTCCCAGCACGCTGCCCCTCCCACTCCCCAACATGCAACACCCTTTTCAGATTGGAAAGGATGAATACTTGTGTTGGTTGAGCGCCCGAGTTTCAATGCAAAATGGCTCCCGCTTCTTCTGAAAGAAAACTGAACTGTCCCGGCAACGGTGAAGGTACGCTCAATCGCTCACTTGGCCTCCGCCTATTGCACCCGCCACAACCGAATTGGTCGCCACAGGACACCAAAGAGGCGCCACAGGGATGCCATGGCGCTATGGCGGACGCTATACACCCTGGAGCCGTGACGTCGGCGTGGCGAGAGGCGGATTACCGCCATGGCAATATAGCGTCGCCATAGCGACGCCATGAAAACTATGCTTATAAGCTAGAACTAAGTTTGTAAAGCAACAACCAAGAGAATAAGAGAAAAAGGGATATACTGGTTGGCTAATGCACATGCAAAAGCATGCTGATGCTAAAGTTGTAGTAGGACACCCTTTGTCCGAGGCACTAGAAACTCACTTAGGAGTCATTAAGATGTTTAACTTCCTTTATGTGAGGCAGAAAAGTTAAAAGGATGGCAGGAGTGCGATTTTAGTCCTCAAATACTATTATAGCATCTGAAGCTAAATATGTCCTATCTTTTATACATGGTAAATTGCAAAAGCAGAAATTCAAGAAAATAGATTCCACATGAAGGAAACATAACTAAAAAGAACAAAGATCCAACCAAACGTAAAAGTAATTCAGGAAAGGAATGGGGTGAACAGTATAGCTTACAGCATCTTTAAAAGCCACAAAAGCTTGCTCTGGAAAGTAAGCATATGTGGTTCCACTATCCAAAACTGTACCATGTTTGCTGTCAAAGATCCTTGGGTCTAACCGCAGTGCCTTTCCAGCAACATGTATTTCCTTCAATTCAATGTTGTAATACGGGCTGTTGTCATTTCACAGTTGGTTAGTAAAAGTATGTCCCACAAAAGGAACAAGGATCACTTGCCGTATGCAGAACTAGATATATTACCTACGGACGGGGTCTGATCGTGAGAAAACCATGTCGGAAGGAACAGGCATTCCACCAAGTACCATAGCACCACCACCAATATCCATTCCACCATAGCACAAAGAGAATGAATCGCTTATGACACCCTTATCAACAAGCTGATCCATTATGCTAAGTTGACCGCGACCCAGCCCCATAATACCATCAGCTCGCTGGCTGAACAAATCTCCAGTTTCAGAATTTTCACAGCCAAAAACAGCATGTTGTGGCTTAAGTTCACTTTCTTTGCCAAAAGACACAATGTCCTCACCAAGCACCCCACTGCTGGAGCTCATTTCAGCATACTGCCTCTCGTAAGTGCATTGATTTTTGTCATTGTCACAGGTACAATCGACGTTGCATTTTACTGGTGAATATGTACTGGAGAGATCAGGTTGAAATCTTGGATCCTACATCAAACCAAACTTCAGTTTATGTTACCGGAGGCGAATTCTAGGTAATTAAAAAGACAAATGCAAATAGAGACTAGAAAATAACAGTGATCTCCAAGATAAATATGACTGCTTCTTACTCCATGGCATGACTTGTATGGTAGCATGCACATATTTATGTATTTCAAATTATTAAATACATCCTGGTAGAAAAAATCGTGTTCACAGGATCTTCAACTTTTTGGATATTACAACAAAAGAAATAAGATCATTTCAACTCTGATACTTTACACGTCTCCTCAATGATGCGAGTGATTCATTCAGAAAACACAAGATCAAGTAAGTAAAGGTGGTGGTAAAACAATGATGACATCTAGATAAATCACAAGCCATCAATACATTTACACAGTTGCATCAAGAATATTTCAGCAAACCACAACAGAATAATCTAACACCTGAGAAAGGCCTTCAGTTCAAGCTATCCTGATTACCAGCAACAGTCATAAAGGGCAGGCCAGTAGGGGGGGGGGAGGCTAAGAATGTATCGTCTTCAGTGTTGGGCACCCCAATTTGTTCAAAGGCTAAGAATGTATCATTTCAGTGTTTATTTACATCTCACTTACGATAATATATGTTGCTGACATCACATACCTATGTAAGGCCAAGCAAAGGTGATGGTTAAACTGACGACATCTAGATAAATGACAAGCTATCAATATACGGATGCAGTTGCATCAATAGGATTTCGGCAGGGCACAGAAGAAAATCTAGCATCTCATAAGGGCTTTCAATTCAGTTGAAGTTATACTACTAGCAAACATAGGCATAAAGGGCAAACCAGTTTGTTCAAAGACCAAGTATATTTTGTCTTCAGTTTTTATTTTCATTTCGCTTACGACAATAAAACAGTTTGTTGGATGACATCACATACCAATGGAAGGCTTCCAAAGCACTCAGGTAATACAATACAGCACTATCTCATGGCTAACCATGCAAATGACAGTGCAAAAGAAGCCCAAACATGTACTAGAAAATAAGATGTAAAATATTTTTCTTTGTGCAGAGATGTATTTTCTAGTGAATCTTAAGGCTATATATTTGGATAATGATAATGTTTATTAAATTCCAAAATGGTGGAGTAATACTATATCTTGAGCCGAGAAAGAGTGTTCAGTATCGAAAAAGGCACATTATAAAACCAAATTATTGGCACTACTAACACATAGGTACGACCAAACAAAACACCTGTCATTTGTTGGCAAAGACATGGGACCCACTTGACATGGAGAGCAAGTTAAGAAGTTGGCAAACAATTGTCGACGACAACAACAAGGCCAATGGCTGGCAATCCAATGGAATAGGTTAAGTTAATGCCCTATCAAACAAATGCCCAGCTCCTCTGTTATGGGTGTGGAACCTCTATCTTAACTCTTGTGTTGATTTTTCTCATCTAATGAAGATACACACGTCTTTTCCGTGTTCCTTGCGGAAAAAATCAAGGTATTTTCATGTTCCCGGAAAAAAAAAACAACTGCCAAATTTTATTGGTTGTGGCCAAGATTGGCATGGTACTTGCTGGCAAGTGTTGACCATAGACTATCGTGTTTCAGGAATTCACCATTTAGAAAGTAGATAAATTAAGGCACCTCACTTTGCCTGCAGGACTGCAGGTTGAAGCCACGTCCTCACTCCTCAGTCCATATTACAATTTATCAACACCTATGACTAAACTGGAACTCCCTAATCTATCTGCAAATGGAAATGTGAATCTTCTGAGAATTAGACTTCCTATATATTTATGCACAAGTAGTGTCACAAACCCGTATAATTCGCATAATCATCAATTAACTAACTTGAATAGTCCAGCTGCAGTTCACAAAGTGGGCATCGCATATCCACGCGTGCTATCATCCTAATCAATCATATCATCTCACACAGTTTCGAACTGGTAGCTGAACAGATAAGAAAAGGAATCCAGCCCCACCTGGTGGTTGCCGCACTGCTCGCAGGAGGCGCAGGGCACGTAGGTGACGGTGCTCCCGGAGTCAACGATCAGCGCGAACTCCTGCGGGGGCGTCCCGATGAACAGCCTCGTCGTGTAGTATCTGAACCAACAAGACAACGCGCACCACTCTCCCCACCTCAGATCCAATAGAGCGTCCAAAAAATTGGGGGGAAATAACATCTAAAAAAACGAGCTGTACCGACCCGTTGGTGAGGAGATCATCGTGGAGGCGCATGCGCGCGTTGGAGCGGGCGCCGTCGCCGAGCCCGCGCCGCGACGAGGCGACGAGCCTGCTGGCGTTGGGGTAGGAGAGCGTGAGCGGGAGCACCAGCGGCAGCGCCGGCGCGGGCCGATCGGGGGATTCGGCAGCCGCGTAGGCGGCTACCAGGAGGAGGATGGCGGCGAGGACCTGCCGCGAGCCGAGGAGACGCCGGCCGCGACTCGCCATGGAGTGGCCTCGTCGCGCGGGGAATGGGAGGGGGAGGGTGGGGGAGGTCGTCCCGCCGTGGGGGACCGAGACCGAGGCCGAGGCGACGACCTGTTAGAGGGCGGAGGGGTAATTCGGTAATTTACGGCGCCATCGCCGGGCCGTGCCGTCCCCGCAGGTCGGATATATTTTGCTACTGGTGGAGAAAACCTCGTGGTTGAAGTTACCCACTGACAGAGGGGGTCACTACTTATGGGACCCACGAGTCGGAGACTCAAGCGTGGGTCTGGATAGGGCGGGTAACTGCATGTTCTGTGTGTTAAGTGAGTCTTCTCTTTTTTAGTCGTTGTTGGAGTCTAGATTGGAATGGAAGGAGAGGCGTTGACGATATGGGCACGAATCACACGCAAGAGACCCTGGAAGAGGAGTGGGTCCACCACATTGATTTACCTTCTGCATATTTCAGCGAAACTACTTGAATATAAGAATTTGCGAAAAAATTATACAGATCAGAAAAATTCTCAGTTTCAAACGGGTTTGTATTGTTTACGGAAAAAATGTATACTGTATATCTTCTTGTTTGTTGCTCGAATGCTCTTTACCTTTCGCTTGCCTAGTCCGTGTGTTAGTTTGTGTGTTTTTTAAATCCCTTCTACTACAACTAACTAATGATAGAATTTTTGTCGAATTTTTTTTAAAAAATACCTTCTTGTATGTTCACTGTGTTCTTCAAATGCACCAGGAAAGTGCAGGTGTGTTCAAATTTTCATCGGCTATGTAATTTATCGTTGCCGGTTAAGGATATAGCAGACTAGTAACATTTGTGTTACACATCTATAAGCACAGATCACTTTAGAAGGATCGCTGTCGGCGACAATTTACCGAACGATGCCGCCACCGGTGGCCCCTTTGCCGTCGCCGTGGGAGAAAGGTAGAGGGTGTGCGGCGGCTTGATGACATTCACCGAGGGCGAGAGGGTAGCCGTGGAAGTTCAGAAACCATGCATCAGCTGAACCCAACAAAACCCCGCTGGCCCGTGTGCCCAATTGAACCCTCGGCGGCGCGGCGCCGGTGTACCCTCGGCGGCGCGGCGCACACCCAGCTCGCCGGAAGGGAAATTTTCACACATGGATATAATTCATCGTGGAGATTTATGCTGAAGTAGTAGGTGATAAAAAAATTATGAGATAGACAAGAGAATCAACCGGCGCACGAGTAACTGGAGTTGCATTTCGCCCAACCACGTCAAGACGCAATGCCGCCGCCGCCGCCCGCCGTCACCTCCCTGCACCACCAATGCTCTGTCTTCCTGCGGCGCATCGCCGAGCATCACTACCCGGCCTCATCCTCCTCCTCCTTCCTCCGCGCGCTCCGCTGCCTCCACGCGCGCCTCGTCACCTCTGCGCTGCTTCACGAGCCGTCCCACCCCCACCTCACCCTCCGCCTGCTCCACCTCTACACCCTCTCCCCCGACCTCCCCGCCGCCGCGCTTATCTTCGGCTGCGACCCGTCCCCCGTCGCCGCCACCTCCCTCGTCACCGCGCACGCCGCCGCCGGCCGCCTCCCCGCCGCCGCCTCCTTCTTCGACGCCGTCCCGCCCGCGCGCCGCGACACCGTCCTCCACAACGCCATGATCTCCGCTTACGCACGCGCGTCCCACGCCGCGCCCGCGGTTGCCGTGTTCCACTCCCTGCTCGGCCCCGGTTCCCTTCGCCCCGACGACTACTCATTCACCGCGCTCCTCAGCGCCGTGTGCCACCTGCACAACCTCTCTGTCCTGCACTGCGCGCAGCTGCACTGCGCGGTGCTCAAGTCTGGCGCCGGGGCTGCCTTGTCGGTGTCTAACGCGCTCATTGCGCTGTACATGAAATGCGATGCTCCTGAGGCGACGCGGGACGCACGGAAGGTGCTCGACGAAATGCCGGCTAAGGATGAGCTCACGTGGACTACTATGGTCGTCGGGTATGTTAGGAGAGGTGATGTCAATGCTGCTAGTTCAGTTTTTGAGGAGGTTGATGGTAAATTCGATGTTGTGTGGAATGCGATGATTTCAGGGTATGTGCAATCAGGAATGTTTACAGAGGCGTTTGAGCTGTTCAGGAGGATGGTGCTAGAAAGGGTGCCGCTTGATGAGTTCACATTTACTAGCGTCCTGAGTGCTTGTGCAAATGTTGGGTTCTTTGTGCATGGGAAGTCTGTCCACGGTCAGATCATTCGATTGCAGCCAGATTTTGTACCTGAGGCAGTTTTGCCTGTTAACAATGCATTGATGACCTTGTACTCGAAGTGTGGGAAGATTGCTGTTGCAAAAAGGATATTTGAAAGTATGGAAGTGAAGGATGTTGTTTCTTGGAACACCATTTTGTCAGGGTATGTTGAGAGCAGCTGTTTGGACAAGGCAGTTGAGGTATTTAAGGAGATGCCGTATAAAAATGATTTGTCATGGATGGTGATGGTATCAGGATATGTCCATGCAGGGCTTGCTGAAGATGCACTTAAACTGTTTAACTGGATGAGGGCTGAGAATGTCAAGCCGTGTGATTACACCTATGCTGGTGCTATAGCTGCATGCGGTGAACTTGGGGCACTGAAGCATGGAAAACAGCTCCATGGGCATCTTGTGCAGCTTGGTTTCATGGGGAGCAACTCTGCAGGAAATGCACTCATTACCATGTATGCTAAATGTGGTGCTGTGAAAGAAGCTCATCTTGTGTTCTTTGTGATGCCCAATGTTGACTCTATTTCGTGGAATGCTATGATTTCAGCCCTTGGGCAGCATGGACATGGAAGAGAGGCACTTGAGCTCTTTGATCAGATGGTTGCTGAAGGCATATATCCAGAAAGGATTTCCTTTCTCACAGTATTGACAGCTTGCAATCATGCTGGTTTGGTGGATGAAGGCTTTCAATATTTCGAGTCCATGAAGAGGGACTTCGGCATTATCCCTGGAGAAGATCACTACGCGTGGCTGATTGATTTGCTTGGTCGAGCTGGACAAATTGGAGAAGCTAGAGATTTGATCAAGACAATGCCTTTTGAGCCTACCCCATCCATTTGGGAGGCAATTCTCTCTGGTTGCCGGATCAATGGAGATATGGAGTTTGGTGCATATGCTGCAGACCAGCTCTTTAAGATGACACCACAGCATGATGGCACATACATCCTTCTGTCCAACACTTACTCAGCTGCAGGACGTTGGGTAGATGCTGCAAGAGTAAGGAAGCTAATGCGTGATCGAGGGGTCAAGAAGGAGCCTGGGTGCAGCTGGATAGAAGTTGGAAACAAAGTTCATGTGTTTCTTGTTGGTGATACAAAACATCCAGAGGCGCATGAAGTTTACCAATTCCTTGAAATGATTGGCGCTAAGATGAGAAAGTTGGGATACATTCCTGATACAAAGGTTGTGTTGCATGATATGGGGCCTCATCAGAAGGAACATATACTATTTGCACATAGCGAGAGGTTGGCAGTTGGTTTTGGACTTCTAAAGTTGCCACCTGGAGCCACGGTTACAGTTCTTAAGAACTTGAGAATATGTGGTGATTGTCATACTGCTATGATGTTCATGTCGAAGGCAGTCGGAAGGGAGATTGTTGTTAGGGATGCTAGGCGGTTTCACCATTTCAACGATGGAGAATGTTCATGCGGTAACTATTGGTGAATATACTTTTGCTGTTATAAGCAGCACACCTGCTAACATATATCCTCTAGGTCCTTGTCTCAACGTTATTTATCAGCCATCTTGGTTGTAATCAAACAAAGAGCCTTGAATAGGAATAGACTGGACCAACTCGGATCAAAGAGACCTGGCTTTTCATGCTCTCTGTCAACTGAGGTCTTACTGTTAAACTGTTAATCTATTAGTCTGTTTCATTAATGGGTTCAGACTGGTGTGATACATGCTACCCTGGATGCTGGGACCAATGTACTGTCAATTTTCATCTGCCACAAATCCTTCTCGGTAAGCATCAACATGTGGTTCATGCATATTCCACGACCAGTTTAGACCAGATTAGTCAGATAAGTTTGTAAATCTAGGTTAGTATTTTTCTCTTTGGTTAACAATGAGAACTAAAGATCTTATGTCCTTGCAATTTCAGGTGCCATAATGCCATCGGATGATCTATTGAACGGCATAATGATGATCAAGGAGCTAATTCTTCAGCGTAGTCGCGTGGACAGATTGACTCAAATGCATGAGTAACTGTGTGTGTGGGGGGGGGGGGAGGGGGCAATGGTTTTCAGTATTTTTCACAATGGTGGCATGGTTGGAGAACCCCTGCATTGAACTCATCCGCACAGGTATGAATCTTGCAAAATCAATGGTAAGCTGTTGTTATGTCCTTCGTTAACCGGGGGTTTTTGCTTGTCACTAGAACTGCCACTTAAGCAAGGTCATCTTTCTTAAAGAAGCACGCTTATGTGCAGAACAATCCTGTATATCTCACATTATATCTGGATTGCTCATGTTCCTCGCAGGAACGGGGACAGCAGCACTGCATCTTTTCGGGCAAATGGACTGTCCACACGGAGATGATGGGCATGCTGGGAGCCTGGAATCTGTCTGAAACTGCCCGTGGTAGATTTACAACCGTGCTCTCTTTCATAGTTACTTGAAATTTTCCAATATAATTTCCAGCGTAATTTTGGGACGGCACAGACAGCAGCAACTCATACACGGGCTGATACACAGAAGTCACTTGATACAGTTTTTACGGGGAAAGATGTTTACGTCAATATCGTTGGTGTGAAGTCCATTACTTCTTGTACAGAACGTGCGAGTGAGGATAATCGTCAGTTCGTCAAAGGTCGTCTAAGCAGAGGGATCTGAAGAAAGTTCGTTCCTGAATCCTTGAACCTGAGCGTTTTGTACCTCTAGAAATTATAATAGTTGGTGATGTATATTACAGCAGTGTGACTGACATCTCGGATCTGTAGAACGAATTTTGATGTGTGCTATTGCTGCCTCATCACGATCATTTGAATACTAGCATTCAGTTGTTTAAGTGGTGGTTACTTATAGTGACGGATATAAGTTTTGTATTTTTTGAGTTATTGGATCGTTTCAAAACTAAAAAAAATGAAAGATTCATCTCACCTAATTAAGTTAAGAAAAAAATAAATTAAGCGCTAAGCCAGGACTATGATGGGATAAGTCTCTGTGCTGCATATGGTCTTTGTGGGGCTGCTTCAGATGGTCCTTGGTTGGTCTTTGTGGTCCTTTCTAGGGCTACAGCATCTAGGACAGCATCTTAGCATCTAAGACAGCTAGGACAGCATCTTAGCATCTAGGACAGCATCTTAGCATCTAGGACAGCATCTTAGCATCTAGGACAGCTAGGACAGCATCTAGGACAGCATCTTAGCATATGCTTGGCTGGCTAGCAGCCTATAAATATGTATCCCCAACCCCTCAAGTTGGCATGGCATTTGTGTGAGAAATAAACCAGAAAAATTGCCCCAACTCTTAGTGTCATCCTCTCTCGATGAGAGTAAGAATTCAGCTACTACCAAGAGTAAGAATTCAGCGACTAACAAGTGGTATCAGAGCCGTAGTATCCTGTAGCCTGAGCATCTCCTGCTCACCTCCTTTCCCAGCCGCGCAACAGCCCCAGCTGGGAGCAGCAGCAGCTCCGGCCGCTCCTGCTCACTTCTCTCCCTCTGCGCAGACGAGCAGCAGCTCGTCTGAAGCAGCCCTCTCCCCACGCAGCAGCCCCCGGGTAGCGCGTCATGTCCGCAGGGCAGTCTCAGCGCTCGGTCGCCTCGAGCACGCGGCGTCGGCAGGAGGCCGAACTTGCCGCGGCAGAGGAACGCGAGCGAGCGGCGGCAGAGACCGCTGCGGCGGCGGCAAGGGCGTCGAGGCTGGCAGCGGCGGAGCTGGCAGCAGCCAGAGCGGAGGCAGAAGCAGCGGCGGCGGCGGATGCAGCGCGTGCGGCGGCAGCAGAGGTCGAGGCTCTGCGCGGCAGCATCAGCAGCTCCGTTTCTGCTGACGACAGCGCCAACGCGGACCTCGAGTTGCTGGGGAGGGAGGCAGCGCGAGCGCGGGCGGCGCAGTGGGCAGCCGCGCACGCCCACGAGCGCGGCGGCAGCCCAGACAGACGCGGACGAGCCGGCGGCGCTCCTGGAGGAGGCGAGCTCGGCGGTGGCGCTCCTGGAGGGGGCGAGCACGGCAACGGTGGCGGACGGGTCGATGGAGAGCGCGGCCTTCACATGCAGCGTGGCTCTCTCTCCCCGGATCGGTACCGTGGTTACCACGGGCTCCAGGCTGTTGTCAGGGACGTCGGCCCCGGCGGTGGGTGGCCTACCCTCACTAAGACCAACTATGTCGAGTGGGCTGCGGTGATGAGGGTAAAGCTCCAGGTGCGGCACATGTGGGAGGCAGTCCGGTACGGCGACGTCGACTACGACCAGGATCGACGGGCGCTGGATGCCCTCATCGCTGCAGTCCCGTCCGAGATGCAGTTCTCGCTTACCAATAAGCGGACTGCCAAGGAGGCTTGGGACGCCATCGCTGCGGCACGCATCGGCAGCGACCGCGCCCGCAAGTCCACACTGCAGGCACTTCGCAAGGAGTGGGAGAACCTGGCCTTCAAGCCAGGTGAGGACGTTGATGACTTTGCTCTCCGTCTCAACACTCTGTTGCAGAAGATGGTGCAGTTCGGCGATGACACCTACGGCGAGGAGAGAGCTGTCGAAAAGCTCTTCCGTTGCGTCCCCGAGAAGTACAAGCAGATGGCTCGCTCGATCGAGTCCCTGCTGGATCTCTCCACGATGTCGATCGAGGAGGCGATAGGTCGCCTCAAGGTCGTCGACAGCGATGAGCCACAGTCTCTCTCGGGGCCCATCACCACTGGCGGGAAGCTCCTTCTCACTCGGGAGCAGTGGGTTGCCTGCCAAGGTGACCGGAAGAAGGGGGAGCCTTCTTCCGCGACAGGCGGCCGCAAGCGTGGAAAGCCGCGCAAGGCGCGCAGAGACGCCCAGGCCGGGGCGCGAGGACGTGCCGAGGGTGATGCCCGCGGAGGCGCCCAGGGCGGCGCCGCTGGCAAGTACAAGCCAGCACGAGACGACACCTGCCGCAACTGCGGCCAGCTTGGCCATTGGGCCAAGGACTGTCGACAGCCACGACGCGGCCAGGCCCATGTCGCACAGGCGGAGGAGGAGGAGCCGGCTCTGTTCATGGCACATGCAAGCATCGAGCTACCTCCAGCGGCACCGGCCGCAGCGGCTCTCCTCCACCTTGACGAGCCAAAAGCACACACCCTCCTCGGCGACGGCTCCGGCAACGACAAGACTGACGGGTGGTGCCTCGACACCGGCGCCACCCATCACATGACCGGTCGACGGGAGTTCTTCACCGAGCTTGACTCTAGCGTCCGAGGCTCCGTCAAGTTTGGGGATGCCTCCGGCGTGGAGATCAAGGGCGTCGGCTCCATCATCTTCACCGCCGCGTCTGGTGAGCACAGGCTGCTCACCGGAGTCTACTACATCCCCGCGTTGAGGAACTCTATCATCAGCTTGGGACAGCTGGATGAGAACGGTTTGCGCGTGGTGGTTAAGGATGGAGTCATGAGGATTTGGGATCGCCGTCGTCGCCTTCTTGCCAAGGTAACCAGAAGCGCAAATCGACTCTACGTCCTTAACGTGCAGGTGGCACAACCCCTCTGTCTCGCTACTCGTCGGGATGACGAGGCGTGGCAGTGGCACGAGCGCTTCGGGCACCTTCACTTCGAGGCCCTGAAGCGGCTCAGTGCCACGGAGATGGTGCGAGGCCTGCCGTGCCTCGACCATGTGGAGCAGCTCTGCGACGTCTGCGTATTGACGAAGCAGAGGCGACTCCCCTTTCCCCAGCGGGCGAGCTTTCGAGCCAAGGAGAGGCTCGAGCTTGTGCACGGGGACTTGTGTGGTCCGGTGACACCGGCCACACCGGGAGGACGACGCTACTTCCTGCTGCTCGTCGACGACCTCTCCCGCTACATGTGGGTGATGGTCCTCGGCAGCAAGGGAGAGGCTGCGGACGCCATCAGGCGTGCGCAAGCTGCTGCGGAGGCGGAGTGCGGCCGCAAGCTGCGCATGCTGCGCACCGACAACGGCGGCGAATTCACGGCGGCTGAATTCGCGTCGTACTGCGCTGATAAGGGCATTCAGCGCCACTACTCCGCGCCGTACAGCCCGCAGCAGAACGGCGTCGTCGAGCGACGCAACCAGACGGTTGTGGGGATGGCTCGGGCCCTTCTCAAACAGAGGGGGATGCCGGCTGTCTTCTGGGGAGAGGCGGTGGTGTCGGCCGTCTACATCCTCAACCGCTCGCCTACCAAGGCGCTCGACGGCAGGACGCCGTACGAGGCTTGGCATGGGCGCAAGCCGGCGGTCTCCCACTTGCGAGTTTTCGGCTGCCTCGCGTTCGCCAAGGAGCTTGGCCACATCAGCAAGCTCGACGACAGGAGCACTCCGGGAGTGTTCATCGGCTACGCGGAGGGCTCGAAGGCCTACCGCATCCTCGACCCGAAGACACAGCGTGTGCGCACGGCGCGCGACGTTGTGTTCAACGAAGGGCGAGGATGGGCGTGGGACAAGGCGGTGGACGACGGCTCGGCTCCAACGTACGACGACTTCACTGTCGAGTACGTCCACTTCGAGGAAGCTGGGGGAGTAGGCAGCTCTTCTTCGACGAGCACGTCTACCCCAGTCCCCGAGCCTTCACCGACCCCGGCGCCTGCTACCCCGACAGCACCACACTCTCCAGCCAGGACCTCGGCTGCGATGAGTTCTTCGCTGGCTCCACCACAGCTGGCACCAGCACCGACAGGCACCTCTCCGGGCATGTCTACTCCAACACCAGCTCGTGTCAAGCACAGCCCGGTTGAGCTCGCTACTCCGCTCTCTCACGACGAGGAGCGCATCGACGCGTACCACGACGGCGAGCCGTTGCGGTACCGTACGATAGAGAACCTTCTCGGCGACCAGCCGGTGCCGGGACTGGTGCCTCACGACCTGGAGGCGCAGTTTCACCTTGCGTGTGACGACGGCGAGCCTCGGTCGTTTGCAGAGGCCGAGAGACACGCGGCATGGCGCGCCGTGATGCAGTTGGAGATGGATGCGGTTGAGAAGAACCGCACCTGGGAGCTTGCTGACCTTCCTCGTGGTCACCGCGCGATCACCCTTAAGTGGGTGTACAAGCTGAAGAGGGATGAAGCCGGCGCCATCGTCAAGCACAAGGCTCGCTTGGTGGCACGAGACTTCGTGCAACAGGAGGGGGTCGACTTCGACGACGCCTTCGCTCCCGTGGCACGGATGGAGTCCGTGAGACTCCTTCTTGCGCTAGCTGCCCAGGAGGGCTGGCGTGTTCATCACATGGACGTCAAGTCGGCGTTCCTTAACGGTGACTTGAAGGAGGAGGTCTACGCGCACCAGCCGCTGGGATTTGCGATCCCCGGCAAGGAGGGCAAGGTGCTCCGCCTGCGCAAGGCCCTCTACGGCTTGCGGCAGGCGCCGAGGGCGTGGAATGCCAAGTTGGATTCCACGCTAAAGGGGATGGGCTTCGAGCAAAGCCCGCACGAGGCGGCCATCTACCGACGGGGCACTGGAGGAAATTCTCTGCTGGTGGGTGTCTACGTCGACGACTTGGTGATCACCGGCACCAAGGATGCGGAGGTGGCGGCATTCAAGGAAGAGATGAAGGCCACTTTCCAGATGAGTGACCTGGGGCCTCTCTCCTTCTACCTGGGAATCGAGGTGCACCAGGATGACTCCGGGATCACGCTTCGACAGACCGCCTACGCCAAGCGCGTCGTTGAGCTAGCTGGGCTCACCGACTGCAACCCAGCTCTCACTCCGATGGAGGAGAGGCTGAAGCTGAGCCACGACAGCACGACAGAGGAGGTGGACGCTACGCAGTACCGGCGTCTTGTGGGGAGCCTTCGCTACCTCGCCCACACACGGTCGGACTTGGCATTCTCCGTCGGCTACGTCAGTCGGTTCATGCAGCGACCGACGACGGAGCACCAGCAGGCTGTGAAGAGAATCATCCGCTACGTTGCGGGGACTCTCGACCACGGCCTCTACTACCCTAGGTGCCCTGGGGCGGCACACTTCGTCGGGTACAGCGACAGTGACCACGCCGGCGACATCGACACCAGCAAGAGCACGAGCGGGATCCTCTTCCTCCTCGGCAAGTGCCTCGTTAGCTGGCAGTCGGTCAAGCAGCAGGTGGTGGCCCTGTTCAGCTGCGAGGCCGAGTACATAGCGGCCTCCACCGCTTCAACTCAGGCGCTCTGGCTCGCTTGACTGCTTGGTGATCTCCTCGGCAGAGACACTAGAGCGGTGGAGCTCAGGATGGACAGCAAGTCCGCTCTAGCCCTGGCAAAGAACCCCGTTTTCCATGAACGGAGTAAGCACATTCGGGTGAGGTACCACTTCATCCGAGGCTGTTTGGAGGAAGGGAGCATCAAGGCGAGCTACATCAACACCAAGGACCAGCTCGCGGACCTGCTTACCAAGCCTCTTGGGAGGATCAAGTTACTTGAGCTATGCTCCAGGACCGGGATGGTTCAACTTTCCCACAAGACGACGCACAAGACTTAGGGGGAGAATGATGGGATAAGTCTCTGTGCTGCATATGGTCTTTATGGGGCTGCTTCAGATGGTCCTTGGCTGGTCTTTGTGGTCCTTTCTAGGGCTACAGCATCTAGGACAGCATCTTAGCATCTAGGACAGCTAGGACAGCATCTAGGACAACATCTTAGCATCTAGGACAGCATCTTAGCATCTAGGACAGCATCTAGGATAGCATCTTAGCATATGCTTAGCTGGCTAGCAGCTTATAAATATGTATCCCCAACCCCTCAGGTTGGCATGGCATTTGTGTGAGAAATAAACCAGAAAAATTGCCCCAACTCCTAGTGTCATCCTCTCTCAATGAGAGTAAGAATTCAGCTACTACCAAGAGTAAGAATTCAGCGACTAACAGACTACTCGTTAGGTACCCATCACTCATGATGCAAATACATCAAACTAGACATGGCAATATATGTGTGCAGGCAGTTGCTGCTGCTACTGCAAACAGGTTGTTAACTTGTGCAGCTACTCAGTTGAGGGTTGCTACTGCAGAGTGACATGAACCGAAACCACACAGTTCATCACAGGACATGGCCTAGTTGAAGACGGGACGGCACAGCTGAGGCAGGAGGTGAAATGGGAGCGATGGATTGGAGGGATTGGAGACCTCTCGGGCCTCGGCTAGTCGCGGACGGTGTGGAGGAGGTGCGCAGCTCCCTCCCGGGTCGCCTCCTCTCACCGCTCCACCCGCTACTTGTGGATCCTGCACAAACCACCATCATATTCCCCGATTGGCTGCCGATTCCCCCACGAGCAAGGGAAGAAGAAGAGACGGCGATGAGGACTCATAAGAGCAGAGGCGGTCCTCGAAGTCGGCGCGAGGTCCCTGAACAGCGCGCGCCCTGTCTCTAGCATCTCCGACACCTGCGCGCATCACGCACGCGTGAGCACGGCGTGCTCAACAGTCAGCACCATTCATGTCGAATCACTTCGGTGTTCGAAGGTGAGGGCCGGTCCTCACCTAGCCACCTGGCGGGTGAAGTTGTCAATAGGAAGAGGATGCGCTGGGCGTGCTCCTTCGTCTCCGCCGGCCCCACCTGCTCCTCCTCCGCCGCCGCCGCCACGGCCATCTCGTCATCCTCCGTCTCCGTCGCAGCCGCGGTCATGGCGACACCGGAGGACCCAGCCATGGCCCCTCCTGCGCTCCCCAGGGTCGTCGTGTCCTCGTTGGTCTGCACCGCACGGCACTTGCAATGCAGCCAGGATGCAGCTTGCAACGCATCAAATTTTCGGTTGCCAACACAAAAAGGCTGAGATCTCACGCTAAAACTCAAATTGCAAACCCGACATTTCGAATTGGGAGTCCAAATCCCCAGCGCTCACAACTCCAAATCGAGTGGTCACGCCATGTAATTTCGAACCCCAATTAAAGCAACCAACTCAAAGGCGATCATACATCCACAAATGGTGGGTACAGATTTAAAATTCAAAATTCCGGACGAGTCAAAAGTTCAAAACCCATACACACGAACCGGAAACTAAATCGCACAGCCAGTACGCGAGCCCCCTACTACTCGATCAAACCGCAAGCATAATACGCAACCCCTGACCTCCAATCCAGGATCCAAAAGTGTTGGAATCAGACAGAGACTCGAAATGATTCGAAATACCAACTCCAAACTCAGAAATCAAGCATCGACCGTGGATAAACCCCAATTCGGAGCAGACCGCGAAGAGATCATCAAACAGGAGGCGCAGGGAAATCGAAGGGGAAGGGGAGATACGTGGAGGTGGTAGTAGCAGTTGTGGCCTTACCGTGGCATGCGCTTGCTGCCCTTCCTTCCAGCCTCCATCCCCACCTCGCTCGCTCGCTCGCGCGCGCTCACCGACCGGTCGGAAGCAGCAGCGGAGTAGAAGAAGAGAGAACGAGCGCTGCCACACCTATTAGGCCGACCCCAAAAAAATAGCTTACGTGTAGATCGGCCCACCAGCCCAATGAAATAAGCCTAAGTCGACCCATGGAGCAAAGAGGTCAGCCCAGGTTTGTTTTTTTTTTTCTTTTTCATTTTTCATTTTTATTTTTTCTACAAATCCAGGTGATTAATTGTCATGTACTTTTACGATTCAATACCTTTAAACGTCTTAAGAGATTTGGTTCAACATTTTGGGAAAACTGTTTCAATATTTTCACACAAAATATTGAACTAATACACGTAGAATGTTGAACTGGCGCATTCAAACGATTGAACTCCTCATGCAAAATGTTGGATTTAAAAAAACAAAAATTCAAAAAAAAAATTCATATTGGATCTCATTTTTTAATTAATTATAAACAACACAGTGGCTCAAATAGATTCGAAAACGGTTTGAGAGAAAAATGTATTTTAAATTTGTGGTGCAAACCAAATTCCACCGTGTAACCACAGATTGACACATGTCCCTTCTCACTGTGCATGCCCAGCCAAACTGCGCGAATCACAGCTGTTGGAACTTTTTTGGCATGAATATAAGGTCTGTTTGTTTGACTTTTTGTTTTTGGTTTTTTTTATAAACTAAGTTTTTAGTTTATTTAAAAAATTATTTTTTAATAGATTATTAGTTTTTATAATAAATTTTACTCTTAATATATAGTTTTTCAGAAACATCTCTTAACTAGCTTCATAGCTTTAGCAGGGACCAACAGTCAAATCCCTAGATTTATTCCTCTCTCTCCCTCTTCCTCTCTCCTCCTCTCTCCTCCATCCCCTCCCCGTGACTCGCCTGTCCCGCCGCCTGCCGCGCCGCGCCTGCCGTCCCGTTGCCGCGCGCTGCGCCAGCAGACCTCGCGCCCAGCGCCTCGCCTCGCGCCCCGAGCTGCCTCGTCCCGCGCGCCGCTCCATCGCCGGGCTATATAAGGGTGAACAGTCCCTTCACCCACCTCACTCCTACTCATTCTCTCTCTCTCCCCGAGCCCCTCCGAGCACCCCGCCGCCTCTCTCCCTGAGCGAGTCGCCGCCAGTGAGCTCCCCGACCCCCTTCCTCCCTCTTCCTCTCCCACTTTCCCTCCCCTTGGGCGTACCTGGAACTCCGGTCGCCGGCCGTCGCTTCCCGCCGCTTTCCCGTCCCCGAGCCGAAGCCGCTCCCCACCGCCGGCCGCCCGCCAGCCAGACCCGACCGGCGAGGCCTGCCGCCGTCCTCTGCTGCCGGCGCCCCGTCGCCGCCCTCCGCCGTCGGCCCGTCGCCGCGCTAGCGCCGCCGCCACCCGCGCCCCACCTCCTCTCTCTCCCTCCCGATCTCTCTCTACTGCCCGAGCCGGCTCTCCACCCCTCTCTACTCTCTCTCTCTCTTATATCTCTCTCTCCCCTCTGTGTAGCTGACGTGTGGGCCCCCTGTTTGCTGAGCCGAGCCACCCGTCCGAAGCCGAGCCGAGCCCACCGACAGTTCGAAGCCGAGCCGAGCCCACCGACAGTCTGAGCCGAGCCGAGAAACCGAGCCGTGAGCCGTGAGCCGAGAGCCGAGTCCAATCCCGAGCCGACTCAGCAGAATATTCCTGGAATATTCTCCCCTTTTTCTTTTTCTGAATTTTCTCCCGGCAAAACTTCCGAAGCCCGTTTCTCCTCCGTCCTAACTCCGTTTTCATCAATTCTTCCACCGATATTCATCTAAATTCGAGATCTATCCAATCATATCAATTTCATAATTTTTGTAAATTGTTTGGACATTGTTTTAATTATTTGATTGATTGTGCCTATGTCGTTGTTGCGATTATTAGAGGAATGAGCATTCGAGGAAGACCCTAAGGACCCGGAGTTTGAAGAAGGAGCAGACAAGGACTTCAACGAAGGCAAGTCCTACAACCGTTGATCATGTTGATCCTATGTTTTTAAATACAACCCGTAGAGTCGTTGTTTCAAACAATAGGAGTATGCATGATTAGATTAATAGTTGTGATTTTTAAGAAATGCTAAAATAGTTATGACCTAGCTTGTTTATCCCATGCCTTATCATTGTTACCTTTATTCCGCTGAAACCTTAGAAGAATCCCAACATCAACTATAATGATTGTTTGGATGAATGCTTGTTTACTAGTATGCTTAGGATTGCTTTGCTCAAAAGAAAGAACTAGATTATTTACATGTGATAATCATGCTTTACAATGTGAAGTGATGTGTGCTTGGTGCGTGTGCGTGTAAAACTTGTGTTCTTATGAAAACTCTAGAGTAGTATTGACGAGGGTGAGTAAGGTGCCCCACGAAGGTGGGAACTACCTTGGAGCAAGGTTCGCATTTGTGGTGTTTTTGCTGGGAGACTCTTGCCTCGATCGTATAAGGACCGGTTCGCTGTGACATCTCACCTAGTATCCACTCGTACAACCACATAGCATGTATGGGCAGGACTTGACCTAACCCCTCTGACTTAGTGCGGTACCCACCCGGAGGCCGGTAGTGGCAATGGGGACCAGGAGAAGACTTGGGTAGTGCGTAGCCCAAGGTTCGGCTGGTGATATTGTTGAGGCTATGTCAAAACCTTGGGATTGCTAAGTGGTCATTCCCGTGAATCTTCTAAAGCCCCTAGTATCTTAGTGCCCCATGGGTGGATATTGTGGCTTCATTGTGAGGTCGTTGCGTCTCGTTATGACAGTTTCACCAGTTGCTAAGGTGGGAGCCTGTGCATATCTTGTGGGTAAAGTGTACAACCTCTGCAGAGTGTTAAACCTATCCGGATAGCCGTGTCCTCGGTCAAGGGCATGCTATGGTTTGGTCACAATGATTAGCTTTTCGACGTGAGTATCTCCTTGGTGTGTGAGTAGGCTGTGTGCCCGTGTTTTTGAAAAGAAGGATTTTGGCTTTGTGCCCTAAGCCTCCTGGACTGTGTGTCCGTTGGCAAAAGACTTGTGGGAACTGGCGGGACGGATGTATCTCCCCCAGGGCCGTCAATCCCCATAAGCTCAACTTATGTGTTCTCTTCGGAAATATTTTTATTAAAGTTAGTCTTTGCAAAATGAACCTTGCATCAACAAAACTAGCTTTCCGCAAAACCTAAAAGACTCTACAACCTTATCCTTGATCTACCCTTAAGCATCTAATTTTTCCCCTTGAGGTAGGACTTGTTGAGTACCTTATGTACTCACATTTGCTAATTGTGGATCCAGATGATCCAGAGACTGACTTCGTCGAAAGAGAAGATGAAGATTAGAGAAGCCAGTTTCGTCTGCACTCAAGCTGCCTGTAGGGCTTGGGTCGCTTTTGTGTGTTTCCGCTGTGCTTCGAGGGTTTGATTAATTTATGCCTACGGGCTTCTGTTGTAATGAACTCTGTGTTGTACTCTATTATCGTATTTATTCGATGTATGACTGTGATGTCTACTTCTGTTGGAGTTCGTGCGTACCAGCTACTGATCTAGGGACTGGTATGAGCTACACGAGGTGACCTCAAGGGAGGGGTCCGACACCAACCAACCCTAACACAGTCGGCTCAACAAAACAGCCCAGGTGTCCACACGTGCCTTTGCGACGTCCATCTAGTACAATAGTTGTTTAATAATTTTTATTTAGTAATTGTTAGTAGTTATCATCTAATAATTCTTTTTAGTAATTTTTGTATGATTCATATGCTTCAGTAGTTATCAATAGCTATATCAATAATTGTTTAGTAGAAAAATTATTCAATAGTGTCAGTAGTTCAGTATTACATAGTTTTAATGTTTGTAATTTTTTATTAGTAATTTAAAATTATAGTAAAAATGTTCAGTAATTTGTATTAAGTAGTGCCAGTAGTTACTAATGGTATTAATAATTTGTTTAATAGTTTTATTTCTTAGTTATCAGTAGGTGTTTCATACGCTAGTGGTCCCTAGTTACCTGAGAGGGGCGAGGGCGCGCGTGGCGCGTGGCAGGGACATATGGCGGCCACGGGTCCAGGCGCGCGGGGCGGATACATGTGGCAGGCGGGTCCGGTGCACGGGGGTGGGGAAACGCGGCAGGCGCAGGTTTGGGCGCGCGAGGCCTTGCACACAGGTAAAGACATCCAAATGGGCCGCCCAGGCACGGCACGGCCCGATCACCGACGGGCCGGGTCGGGCCGGCACGGCACGAGGCCACGGGTCGTGCCTGGGCCGAGCGTGCGGCACGACGGGCCGGCACGGCACGGCCCAGCAGAGTCGGGCTGGCACGGGCACGGCCCAGCCCGAGCCGGCACGGCCTGGCACGTATTTTCTATTTTTATATATATTTTTAATTTTTTAGCTATTTTTTAATATTTTTTTATCTATTTTTTATATTTTTATCTATTTTCTATATATTTTTTTATTTTTTAATATTTTTTTATCTATTTCAGCCCGTCGGGCCGACCGGGCCGTCGGGCCGAAATCGTGCCCGGGCCGGCCCGGCACGGCACGATCACCGACGGGCCGTGCCGTGGGCCGAGAGGAAGGCACGCGGGTCGGCACGGCACGGCCCGTTACTGTAGATGGGCCGTTTTGGCCGTGCCGTAACCGGGCCGTGTCGAGTCGGGCCCGTGCCGGGGCGGCACGAATGGTCCATTTGGCCATGTTTACACACAGGGCGGGGACACGCGGTTGGCGTGGGTCCGGACGCGCCAGGGCGAGCGGGCACGTGGGCGTGGCTGCGCGAGACGTGGCGCGCTCTGGTAGCTTATATCTGGATTGCTTATGTTCCTCACAGGAATAGGGACAGCAGCACTGCATTTTTGTTTCCTGTGCAAATGGACTGTCCTGTCACACGGAGATGATCGATGGGCATGCAGAGAGCCTGAAATCTGTCTCAAACTGCCCGGTGAGGTAGCTTTACAACCATGTGCTCACTTTGATTTGGGACGGCACAGACTGTAACAACTCGTACACAGGCTGATGGATACACACGAGTCATTTGATAGAGATTTTTTTTTTTCCATCGACATCATTGGTGTAAAGTGTAGACTGTACCGCTGCACCCATGAGCGAAAACAGATTACAACAGCAACACAAGCACACTTGGTATTCTGAATTATTTGAGAGAGTAGAGTGGTGTTATGATTTTAGTTGTGCAGAATATTTATGTACCAGCGATCATTTTTTTTTTTACCAAGTGAATTCCCCAAATTTAATAAACAGGACAATTGGTAAACAAGACAACAAGATTCTTAAACACTATAGAACAGCTACAAGATAATGCGGATAAAATACCATGAACATAGTAAAATAATCTAACTACTTGACATAAGAAAATTACAAAAGAATAACATAATAACCTAGGTTGTATACAAATGAGCCAAAAGGTTGCTGAGGGCAACCTCACCGAGGGCCAATCCTCTCTGTGTGAGTGTCGAGCCGCTGCAGTATCCTCAACAAGCAATATCAGCCTCTAGCTCGACACATCAAACTTATAGAGTAACAGGGATATTAATTGAAAGATAGATAAAGCAGTTGGTCATGTCGTATCAGTAGTATAACACACAAGCATATATAGTTGTACGTAATTTGCATATATAAGTAGGTACTTAAGTGGACACAAATAATAACAATGCCTTGTTTCATAGTACACAGAAATTTAAACATGGCCATGTAGGTATGGTACTTTCCCATTGAAATACTAGGTAAATTTATGTGGTATAGTCTGCAGGGAAGAAATTGCAGTGGGATAAAATCATATGTATTTTAGAGTATGATGATTTGTTTATCATCTAGATTCTACTCACCAATTTGTTTCTAAAATACCCCATTAAAATTCTAAAGAAAGACTTATCTTGGTGATATCTATGATCATCCAAATGAGAATTCATTATTTTATCCTTGAGTGATTTGAGTCCTATTCATATTTGAATTTGTACCTATGTAAAGATGATAATTATATTGCATTCTAATATATATATATATATATATATATATATATATATATATATATATCTAAGGGAAATAATATTGCTATAAATAATTGTTTGACGCTTTTTGAATCATCTTTTGACATTCAGATTACCTATATGTGGTAAAGAATTTGTAATGGGTAAAATGCTTGAGCTAGTTAACATTTACTCTCTTGATGTATGATTGAAAGCGAGATAGCAGATGCAAATCAACTCTAGCATCCTAGCTTTGGTATACATATTAGTGAATGTTAAAAGCCAATCCACAAGCGTAAAACAATAGGATTGTACAACAAAACCAATAATTGGGTATCTTGAATGAAGATTTTCTAGTGTTCTTGAATTCAGCTGTAAAATAAATATTGATTATGTTAAATTTTAAGAGAAAGGAAGCTTTGATTGCAAAATTTAATATTGGGTTATATCATGTACCTTTGTAAAAAAATGACGAAAGGTTGAAATATTTATTGGAGCAGTAAATACATAATTGTATTAGCATAGATTGTTATACTACCTCCGTTCTCTTTTACTTGTCATTTAGGATATTGACATGGTCTCCAACAAACATGTTTAACCATTACTTTTGACAATTACCTTTTGGTAAAAGTTGATAAATATTAGATGATGTCAAAGTATTTTCATAATAAATTCACTACTATCATTTTTAATGTGTCAAATCCTAATAGTTTTGTGTATATTAGTGGTCAAAATTTCTAAAGTTTTACTACACGCATTCTAGGACGACATCTATTTGAGAACGGAGGTAGTAGAAGAGAAATATCATATCTTAAATAGGGTGTATTATGTTTAATAGTGAATGTGGACATGTAAGAAAGATTTAATAGCTTATTAATGTTTCTAATGCAGAATAACAAATTGGTAATTACATGGGAGTTTTTGTAGATATCATGGTAAATGAGAGTGTATCTGGCATTTCAACAGGTTTGTAGCTCTCTATAAAGATTAAATAGCACAAAGCAGATAATGCATGGCCTAGATTAGTTGGATTCCCAAAAATCGGTAATAAACTTTGTTTTACTAATATTATTATAGTATGTAGGAGGACAATATGTAAGTAAGCTAGGACAATTTTGTGAAATGGCTCTGCAACTTCTCTTTGAGCTCATCTTTATCCACTAAGCATTCTGCCTTCTAAAGCACATTTGGGCTTAGAGCAACGAACTCCTGACCACGTCGCTTCTTTTTACATTTTTTTGCTGCCCGATTTTGATAATTCTCGTTCAATTGACATGTCTCTATGCTTCAGGGGGGTTCACATTCAAAATTGGAACTAGTTCTATGTGGGATTCAATTTTGCCATACTCAATATATTTTAAGCCATTGAGGAAATAGAGATATCATAATGTTTCTTAAGGAGGCTGAGCTCCCAAAGGACCGAAGCACAACCAATTTGTTATTGTAGTTGATAAAGAGCTAAACTATAAGTTTTGTGATGGCCTGCTAATCATGTTCCTGAGCTCTTCATCACTCATCTTGCTACAGGCATAACCAAACACTGTAAAATATTGCATATATTAACAGAGGTTAATTAACTAAAACTTAAAAATACCACACTCCAAACCCCAAACTGAAGAACCGGATTGCATCATCTGTGACCAAGCAAGAACTAAGTGCACAGACCTCCGGGAGGCAGCCCTCTTCGAACAATGTGAAGAGCACAGGGAAGATCTTGGCAAGGTCTCCGGCGGCGCCCACGATGGTGATACTGACGGTGCTCCCTCCTAGCTACGGCGCCCCGTCTCTGGGTGGCCACAGACCTCTGGGAGGTAGCCCTCGTAGAACAATGTAAAGAGCGCAGGGAAGTTCTTCTTGGTGAGGTCATCGGAGACGCCCACGATGGTGATGCTGACAGTGCTCCCTTCCAGCTCCGGCGCCCCGTCTCCGGATGGCCACCCATCAAGCACCTCTGCAAGAACCAGATTTATGACTATTTCGCTCTCCAAATTGTCACAAAGTGACATTTCACTCTCCAAATGGTGCACATGTCCAATAAAGTTAAAGCAATACCTATTAGTGTGCAGCTTGAGCTGTAAGCTCAACTCACATTGGAAGCCTCTGGAATTCAATCCATTGAAGATGCGGCACAACCATCAATGTGAGATAACACAATCATCTTTTTGTTTCATTAGAAACATATGAAAAGAAGAAAGTTCTAAAGAGACCACACCTGCTCTATATATATGTCTACTCATCGCTGCACGCGCTACTGAGGTCTAAACCCGCAAGCGGCATGGGGTCCGTGAATAGGAGCACGAGCTTCTCCATGAAGAAGAGCTCTGCATCCATGCTGCTCTATACCGAGGGGCTCGGCCCCGAGAGCACCGTGGATGCCGATGACATGCTCAAGGATGAGACCGTCGTGGTGGAGGTCGAGTACGAGGAGGAGAAGCGACCGCCATCAGGGAGCGTGGGCAACTCGACAAAGTAGAGGCAAGCTCGGCCTCGGGTTAAGCCAGATGTAGCGAAAATAGCCCCATTAGACTAAGATTGTGATTTTGGTTATTAATGATAACATGGTTAATGGGACGAACATGTTTATCAAGAATATATGTTAGTAGATCTCATAGATGCAATACATGAAGAAAGCCATCACAGTCGAATTGGAGAAGTCACAGGAAGATTTGTCTCACCGGATGGTCCGATGCTCTGGGTATTGAACTCACCGGAGTATATTTATCAAATGGGAGAGAGTCCTGAAGACCTCACTGGAAGGTTCGATGTTTGAGCAGAGTGCTCACCGGAGCAATTATTACCAAAGTGCTGAAGAATGAAGGTTAAGCCTCACCGGATAGTCCGGTGATCAATGAGAGTTACACCAAAGCATTATTACCAGAGAAGGATGCAATTGCTTAAGATCGAAGGTTCAACCCATCGAATGGTCTAGTGTGAATGGAATGAACACCAGACAATACATCAGACAATAAACAGTATAAAGAAGCATAATGAAGTTCAAGGCATCGGAAGGTCCGGTGATGAAGGTTGTGTAACACCGGAGCATTATTTCCAGAGGGTTGCATTGGCTCGGTTGGCTGAAGTTAACTCACTAGATAGTCCGGTGATGAAGTGATGTGCACCAGATGCATACACCGGAGCAATTTACACAGAGAAGAAGGAAAGACTCGAATGGCTCAAGATAACTCACTAGATAGTTCGGTGATGGAGATGAAGTATACACCGATGTATCCGGTATTCACAGAGGTTAGAGTGGGGCTCCAACGGCTAGTTTGTGAGAGTGTACTCACCGAATGATCTAGTGCTAATACTAGTGTTCTCACCGAATTATCCAGTGTTAACAGCTTTTCAGAGCCGTAGGGTTAACAGCTAGTGCGCATGTTTGAGGCTATAAATACCCCTTCACTTAGTTATTTGAAGGTGTGGCGTGCGGCTGGTGTCCAAAGAAATTCATGTACACATAAGAAGACATCCAAGCCACAAAAGTGATTATCCAAGGCGATTAAGCACAAGATTAAAGAGTGTTTAGTGCTTATAGGTCTAGAGAGAGTGTTACCAGGTGATTGCTACCTAGAGAGTGGATTAGTGAGTGATCCAACCTTGTACCAAGTGGTACGTCGGCACCTTAGAGTCTTGGTGACTCGCTGACAAGCTTGTTGACCCACCAACTTAGTGTGGAGCGGTAGCAAGACAATTGTGCAGAGATACGGAGACTCTTGCCTTAGTGGCTCAAGCTTCGAAGTGATCACGGCGGTAAGAAACCGGAAAAGATGCTAGTGGTGAGACCTTGCCTTGGTGGCTTAGTAGCTCATCCAGATGGAGGTCTTGTCTTTGTGATTTTGTGGCTTAAGAGCCATGACCGAGTGCCGACCGGGAGCATATCCGTTGTTGAGCTCCAACGTGGACTAGGGGTGGCATTCATACATCGATACCACGGGAAAAAATCTTTGTGCCGAGTTTTCTTTCTCTATCTTATTTAAGTTTTTGCAATTTACCTTCTTAGATAGGTTGCGAATACTTTGATTGGTAGAATAGACACACTATATAAACCTAGAGCATATTTAGATAGCAATTGATAAAGATTTATCTTGTATTATTTTTAGAGCCAAAATAGTTCTAAGTATCATAATTCACCCTCCCTCCTCTTAAGACATCATCGATCCCTTCACCAGAGGATGCGACAGGGTCAATCAAAGTTAGGTGCCTGACTCCATGAAAGAGGCATCGTTCAGCTCCTCACCACCACCCTCTCCCTGTCCTTTACCGTCGCGCTTTCTTCCTCCCTCCCTCATCCGTTGCCTCCTCCTCCTCCTCCTCCTCCTCCTCCAGGGCGGACGTCTCGAGGGCCGCCATTGGCTTTCATGGGGGTCATGTCATGGCCTCAGGGCATGCGCACCTACGCTTACCCGTTGGTGGGCGGGTGTGCCCCACGTGTCATAGTCACAGGCCGCCAATGATAGGGGCAGTGATGGGGGCGTTGCATGGCCAAATCTCCTCACAGATGGTCTCACAGCTCTAGCTTTTGGTTTATGCGGTGGCAGTGGCTCAGGTTAGCAGCGACGGTAGGGGTAGCCGAAGGAGGAGGAGGAAGTGAAGTCCTAATTCACCACTGCCGATGGACCTGGTGAGATCCGCCCAGGTTAGGGTGAGCTCGTGCAGAGATGATGGCAAAAGGTAGAGGCAATCGACGATGCATCCCACGAGATTTGACCAGCAAGAGGGGAGCTGCGCTCGTTCGGATTCGCCTCGAGCAATCTGGATCACCAGAGACTTTGATTCTCACGACGAGCGGAAGGGAAGTAGCAGGATCTGAGGATAGAGGAAGGGAGAGCGCGGAGGGTAGGGAAGGAGAGGAGGAAGGAACAAAGTAGCGGGGGTAGAAGACTCACGAAGAATCGGGCACCGGGGCTCACATGCCACAATCCAACAATGGTATTTCCTTTATGGCTTGTTCGAACGGTTGATGACGGACAGACGATGTGGTTGATTATGGGCTTAATTTTCTTACACAAATTTGCTATTAGAGATAGACCAGAGCGATGGTGCTTGATCCCTATAATGCCTTTACATATGGTACCCCGGATACCGATAAAACTCATCTATCGTTGGACCAATCTACTACTACCAGAATCCGACCTTACATCTTCTGTTTGGTTTGAGCAACCAGCTTTAGGTACGGTGTTTTGTTCAAGTTAGACCATCTCCAATGGAGTCTCTTCACGGACAAAAAATCTCTTCGTGAAGAAATTTTCGTTCACTTTAACACTTTAACAGTTTCCCTTCATATTTTCTGTCAAAAAAAATTTAGATCATTCCCTCCGAAACGAAATTCTATCTACTTTCTCTTTATATATTCGAAGAAACTGTTATAGATAAGATAAAATAAAAAGATCAAAAATAGGAAAGAAAATCAAGAAGTGGACGAAATAAAAGATATGTGATTGTGAATGGTCTTACGGGAGCGGACTATCCGATTCCCTGCCTCTGAACCTAACTCGTCTGAACTCAGAAATGAAATAGCATTGTCCATCACCATCGATTGGGTATTCCTCTCCTTTTGTATCTCTTTATCCAATTTCGGTCTCGATTAGTTCACAAGATTGAATGGCCAAGTCATGGAAAAGCCGTTATTCGATTGGAACCCATCCTAGAATGAGATAGGCCCTCGAACAAAACCAAACACCTCGTGGAAGGACATACAAGAAGTTCAAATAGATTCCTTGACGATTCCCAGACGAAACATGCTAAAGCTAGTTTGAAATGAGGCATAATGTAGGCATTTCAGCTGAACCTTGTTTCACATGTAAAGACAGCACAGAGGAGTGAACAGTATAAAATCATTTGGATGTAACACTACTCCAGCATCGCAAAGTACACTATCATGAAGGCACAACCTTCAATGGCTTGTAGCAGTTTACACAGATAATGGTTCAGATAAAATGAGAACGCAGAGCAGAGCGTGTGTTGTATTCCCATCCCTGTTAATCGTCCAACATAGCAGAGTTCTTCCTCGCCTGCAACCATCAAAGTATTGGTCACAGTCAACAGATGTAGCAAAGAATAGGTCGATTTCATTGCTGTCTTTTTAGATTGCTGGCATTAGTGAGCACAGAAGAAAAATACTATTCATGAGAGAACAAAATGTTATCAAACACCGCCCACAAGAATACCCACGGCTACGTGGGGAAAAATACATCAAAAAGTACTAGAGTTTCAGTTAGGACTCCTAATGTCATCAGGGTACCGCATACCCATAAGAATAATTTTAAATACAATGGTCAACCCACGATTCTGCTAAAAGATTACTCCATGTCAAGCGATACTACAAAAACAACGCATGGACACAGAGGGGGTAAACAGGAGATTCTTACCTGAGCTAGACGACGATCCTTGTTTAACTTTAGAGCTCTTCCTTTTTCTTCTTCAGACCGAAATATTTTCTGCAAGAAATTTGGGTTGTTTGTGATTAGAAACCCATATATATAAACGAATGCGCAGAAAAACAATAGCAAACCAAGAAAAGACAGATCAACAGGAGAAACTTAACCAAATAATTAAACATATGGAAGGTTGTAAGGACTAACTGAACAGTTCATGCAAACAGACAGATCCAAAATCACCCTGGTCCTTGCTAGCATTTACAGGAAAGTGAGTTCTTATTCTTACATGGGTGGTAACCAATAAAGCCAAGAACGATTTTCTGGCTTAGTCTATGATTGGGGATTTGGGGTAGCACATAAAAGGCACCAGAGCCTTTTCATTTCCTCAGGACAACCAGTTTAAACAAAGTATTCGAGGACACTCGACCTTCTGCCTCCCATTTCTGCATTGTCATCCTCATATCCTCAAATCTGAGTAGAACCCTGCAGCCTAAACCCAGACGCAGATAAGCAATTATGCCCGATCTTGCTCGCCTTTCTATTATGGCAATTACTCTTTTTTACTCCAGGTATGAACTATAGGGAATCATGTAGCAGGTCAGCAGTTAAAGGCCACCTGAGGCAGAATGCCCCCACCCCCCCCCCCCCCACCCCCCCAAAAAAAAGGGTATGGGCTGTGGGCCCACATCCATTGTTTTGCACTGTTCATTTTGATAACATTCCCACAGAACCAATTAAATTATATTTGTTTCACATTCACACCCCTATAACTATCATTGCAACTTAGGTCATCTCTGGCATCAGTCTCCTACCTTATTAGTGGATGAAAGTGTTTCGGTAGTGTCAGTCTTAATGTCAAATATATCTTGAATAAGTCCATTGTCCTGCATACAAAACAATGCAAACGTTTGTCATATCATCAAGTAAATTTGAACAGCAAAAAAATAATAATTCTGAAAATAGTTACCTGCACGTGCTTCAGAAAGCCTCTCCCAAGGAACCGCTTTAAGAAATTCAACTGAATATAAAGGAAAAATTAGCAGACGAAAAGAAAAAAGAAACGTAGCATTTCACAAGACAACAAGAAAAAAAATAAGCACCTGAATTAATTCAGACCATGACGAAACCCTTAAGACATCACGCTTTCCTGCAATCTTTAAAGATTCTTCAGGGCACTTACCAGACTGCAAAAACATCATTATCAATGATAAAAGAAACAGAACCAAAACATTCAAACATCTAACTAGGATGGAGAATTGGAGATAAACCAGACCTTGACAAAATCCAAGATTCGTTGAAACAGTTCTCTTTGGTCAGTAAGGTTTTTCTTGTCTGCACCCTTCCCCCCTGCCTCTGCAGAGAGGTTAGAGGCTAGACCTGATATTTTGGCTTTCAATGCTTGCATATCCAAGAAAAGCTTGTTCTTAGAACCACCAGTTCCTCTAGTGTTAACATCAGCATCTTCACAAGAGGAAACATCAAGCAGATTTAACTCGAAGCATACAGCTAATGCTTCACCAGCAGCCATTCGAACAGCACGATCCTCCGCTTCAAGAAGAGTAGAGAGAAACGCAATGGGACTAGCAAGTGGAAGAAAGGTAAAGTCTGTAATTCCATCAATAGGTTATGGCGCACAAATGCACCGAGACAGAAACAGAGGAGAGGGAGGGGGTGCTGACTCTTTCCAACTATCAGTATTTATCCTCCATGAGCCAATAGTTGTTAGGAGAAACGTCCATGCAGATATAGCAGCTGCTAACACAGGCGGTCTTGGTTTCCGGACAATTCCCACCTGCAGAGGTTCCAAATATTTAATCATCCCAGAAAATTGGATGCAGTTTCATCGAATATTAGTTGTGAAATATGATAACAAGTGGGGGGGGGGGGGGAAACTTGCATTTGAGCCTGACTTTGGATGAATCACAACCCACATGGCTTTCAAAGATAACTCTGTTTCAGCCAGATCAGTGGCACCGACAAATGTGATGACAGCTAAACAATCAAGTGCCTACAGAAAATAACGTCACATTAGATTCACTTTACTGAAAGTAAAAAAAAGGAAGCCAAATGAACAACAAAAGACTACGTACAGAAATCATCTTAGACGCATCGGACCAAGCTTGAAGTACTCTCGAAAGTTGTGGATGTGACTCCTCCATTATTTCATGTGAACTACTCCCAGCACCGAGTGTGATGGCCAATAACCCTGAAAGTCCCATAAAGAACAAGGCCAAATACAGTGTCATAAAATAACATTTTTTGTTTGAATTGCAAGATACGAACAAGAACAGGATACAAACCAATGGCACGGGCTGCCAGGCAACCTTCCTTAGTAGATCCCTTTTTCACGGAATTGTTGAATAGACTCAGTAGAGTGGCATACCTTCATAAGAGAAAAGGAAAAACTGATAATGTATTCAACAGGGTGGATTCAGAAAAAAATGCATCTTAGTTGAAAGAGAGTGAGCCTGATAAACATCGAAAATAATCAGGATAGACTTGGGAGGTTTGTTGTATTCACAACAATTTAAAATATGCAATCTGCATATGACTGTCAGACAGATAATGACTTTGCATATGACTGTCAGTCAGATATTGACCAACTTCACATGCAACAATTCAGAATTAAAGGTTGACTAATAGAAGGTATAACATACTTGTTCTCCACAAGACCATGAAGCATAAAACTTTCAAAGGCATCAACAAGTTTAGCCAATGCCACCTCTCTTGTAGACCCCCTGAAAAAAATGCAAACTGTAACATACTAGTAGCATACTAAGTGCAGTACATTGTGCAGTTAATCAAAGCAGGAAGAGCATTAATTGCCATCATCCATTATTGTCAAAAGATATATAGCAATTCAGCAATGGTGTCCCCCATACTAACACAATGAAGCAACCATACAAGGCATGTTACATGAACAATAATGATCAGCTGCGTATAACCTTCACCATACGAAGTAACTTTGCAATCTCCACCAAAACTCTGGCATCAATTTGAACAGCTCGACACAAATTGAAAAGCCAAACTTCTCCACTTCAGATTATTGAGTGCATATTTTCCTAAACAAGCTATAGTTGCCGTAACAGTACAGCAAAAAGGAAAGGAACCCTAACAGTTTAGTTAAAAAAAAACATGAAAACCGGAATTTCTAAAGTTCTCTACTGTCAAATTGATTCCTATTATTTTCCAACCAGTACGACAGTGCCACAAAGAATCAAGGAGGAAAAGCAACTACATCAACGGCAACATCACTATCCACTACTGGATGACCCCATAACAGGTAGATACAGCATAGTGCTACTGCCGCTTAACAGTCATCATACTATCATAATTTCCCGACAAAGGAAACTTGCAAAGTAGGCGACTAAAATTAACTAGAGCAAGACTAATCCCACGTGGAGCCATGTGTCAAGTTATGAGCATTATGCAAACTATCAACAAAACAAATTTTCTCAGCCAGCTACAAGAGGGTCAATCAGTTAGAATATGATCGGCACATCATGAAACGGATATACCTATACATAAGCACAATCTAAATAATCCAAGTAAAGCCTACAGAAATGTACATGACACCATCAGCATCCGAAATACCAGCAACCATAAGGAAATGCTAGAGAAGCGGCAACCCCACCTCTTCTCGTAGAGAGCGTCCGTGTACTTGTCGAGGACGAACTCCTGCGAGTTGACGTGCTCGGTGGCGTACGAGATCGAGAGATCCGACAGCGCGGTGGACGAAGAACCCACGCTGTCGGCGTCGCTGCTGTCGAGCAGGTCGTCCCCACCGCCGCGGGCCTTGCTCTTCTTGCCTGCAGAACCCCACGCCCCTAAATCAATCACCACTCAGGACCAAGCCCATGAAGAAACCAACTCCAATCAACCGGCTTCAAGAGAAACTTACTCTTCCCCATGGCGAGACCGCGCACGAATCAGAACTCACAACTCGCAAGGCCGTCCAAAGACCGAGAGACAACCGCGCGAGAAAAAGCAGAACCGCGCGAGAAGAGGGAGGGCGGCTGGGATCAGGAGCAGGTGCGATGGACGCGAAGGGAGGCGTAGGAGGGGGAGGGGGCGGCGAGATCGGGACGGGGGCGCGGGTCGGCGCAGGGGTCGGAGAAACAGAAGCGGGGGTCGTTCTTCTTGAGTGGCTCGCGGAGGCGCAGCGCTGCCATGTGAAGAAGACGCGAGAGAGGGGCGAGCGGGAGGGGGAGAGTGGCTTCCTTCCAATCTCTTCTCGCCTTTGCTTGAGGACGAGGGGGCGGCGTCCGGTTGCGGTGGGAGGGGGGAAATGTAACGAGAGGAAACGAGCGGCGGTGGAGGATTTGAAGGAAGCGGCGCTCGAAGAGACGACGGCTGGTGGGAGGGGTAGGTCCGAAATGGAAGCAGGGCACGCTGGCAATTTCTATTTTTCCTTTCTCGTGTTTTTCTTTTCTTTCACGTTTTGCTCGTTGAGACCGCTCAGTATAGCACTGTATCCTATAAAAGATCTCTTTTCTTATAATAATATGTGTTCTTTTTTTTACCTAGCTATTAGATTAGACGATGTGTGATTAGATCAAAATTTTACATAACTTTTTATTAAAAAATTATATAAAATTTACTTCCCAACATGCATACATCATATAGTTTGAGGAGAGTGAACTTATGTACATTTCCTTTGGACCTGACTCTAGCAGTATGGTTGCATGAGCGGAGTCTGGCCTCAGAGCTCATGAGGGCTACCAAATATGCACACCCTGTATTCACTGCGCGTGGTTGAGGGTACGTCTTTTTTCTTCTTTTTTTCCGTGGAAAAGAAGACCTGTGAGCCGATATCGATACCCTTTCTGTTTTCCAAACCTGGATTGCACATGACGCTATGCTGTTTCGATGGATTTAGAAAAACATCCAATTTTTAGTTCAATAGAAAAAGAAGAAAAGCATTGACTTGGCATGTGCTACCCGCATATCTACAGCCGTCCAATATACTCTGGAACGATTAATTAAATAGTAGGCAACATCACTTCGTAGATTGCAGACATGCTACCTTGGAAGAAACTTGAACCGCACATCGGCATCTGATCAGAGGCTTCGACGCACAAGATACCCTTTGGTCCGAATCGTTCGCCGGATATTCTCCTCAGGCGCGAGCCTCGCTCTGCAAACCGGCTCGGCTGTGCGCAGGCAGGGCCCGCGGTTTGGCCACCCGGGCTGCTCCACGGCGCCCAACGCTCTGGAAGGCCGGGACGGCTCGGTGCGCCCGCCCTACCTGCATGGCGCCGCGGCAGGAGGCGCCCGATGGGTGCGGACGTGCGGTGACGCTCGGCCGCGAGTGCGTGCGCTCAGCGCGTGGCGCGGTGGCTGGCAGAAGCGGGTCCCGCCGTGCCGGTCGCGGGTCGCGGTGGCAAAGCGGAAATGGGGTTCCCCTTCCACCACGCTCGCGACGAACGTCACTCGAGACGTCTTCTCCACATGCGCCATCGCGTGCGTGTCGAATATGGGCTGTGAAGCCACGCGTACAGCCCATACCAATCACCAACCTTTAACCAGTAGAAAACGTAGAAGCCATTCGTGCACAAATAAGAAGCTACTTGACTAGTTTTGTTCCTTACAGCCAGGGGTGGGTCCGGGCGTCAGGGGCTCCAGCCTAGTATGGCAATTGGTAGTGTGTGTCTATATATATATATATATATATATATATATATATATATATATATATATATATATGTCGTTTTTTTATTTATCCGTAGATATACCTGTAAACACTTACGAGTGAAAGATCGGTCCCAAACCTATCGTCCACAAATATACTTATTTATCCGCGGGGTGATAAGGCGCGGGGCGACGACCTGGGGTGGCGGGACTGACTGGTGCAGGGAGGCAGGACAGAGCTGGTCGGCACGACAGGGATGGACGGGGTGACGTGGGGGAGCAGTCAAGCAGAGATATAGGAGCTAGGGGAGGCGCAGAGCAACTGGTAGCAGCGGGGTTGAGCAGTAGAGAGCTGAGGAGTGGGGTATTTATACGATGAAAATATCATGGTTTAAAGAAATAGTTCACTTGTCATAGACTCATACAAATATACGGCTTCACGTGTATAGATATACGTTATTTATACCTATATCTGTCTGGCTTCACGTGTATAGATATACGTTATTTATACCTATATCTGTCTATCTATCAGGTAATATTTTCTACCCACAAACGTACCCGTAGGTACTACTCTGAGTAAAGATAATCGAGATAAATTATCATCCCTACTCCAGCCACCTTACTTTTTTGCCATCAATAGAAACCCTCCTAAGTCTCTTCAATAATTTTTTTTTTCACGTATGAAAGAAAGAAGAAAAGGAAAGGAAGAAAAAAAGCATGAAGAGAAAAAAAGATAGAAAGATGAATAAGCCTTGCCCCTCTATATCTGCAACTGCTTAAAGCTTCTCTGAAACAGGATCCCAAGCAAAATGCGCCCATAGTCCTTTTTGATTGCTGTAAGGATAGAACTGATCGGGCAGTGGTAAGACGTAAGAGTAGCCAGCAGTGTTCAGTATTCTTACGCGATGTACTCGGATAATTAACCCTATTTGCACGGAACAGCTCCGTGAGGGTGTGTACATATCTATAGTTTTTCCAGAGGATTATTTTATTAATTAACGTGCCTAGAGGATTGTTTTGACTATAGTTCCCATTAGAGGAATTATTTTAACTATTTTTAGGGAATTATATTGACTATAGTCTCTCATTGAGGATTTTGACTATAGTTGTTCACTTCTACGTGGGCACGTCTGACTGACGCCTACACTATTTGTCTAGTCCGTGTCTTACCTCAGTCCAACCTTGGGCCCGATTTTGACTCCGAAAAATGTGACGCTGGGCTTTGGGTCTATGACTCCGACAAGTTTTCCAGTACAGTCAAGCCCATCAACAATTTAGCTATCTTTGGGCATATTCTCCACCCATAATGGTAGCACCATTATCTGGAGCTTTTTTATTTTTATATCTCGAAAATCAAAAATTGCAAAACTAGATGTTCGTTAGAAAAATTGTAAAAATATTATGATGTTGCTCTTTCAACATGTGAGAGATTTAAAAAAATAAATATGTCGCTCTTTCAACGAACAAGTGATTAAAAAATCAAAAAAATATTATGTTCTATTACTCTCAAAATTAAAAAAAATCTAAATAGTAATGAAAAATTCTAAAAAAATATATGTTGTAGAGATTCTATAATCTAGCTCTCCAAAAAATCAACTCAAACAATTACTTTTACAGATGGACTGTGTATAATAAAATTTATATTTTTTCTCGTTATACAAATAATATTTCGTCTAATTTTTTTAAGAGCTAGATCATAGTATCCTCTGTAACATAAATTTGTTTCAGAATTTTTCATGACAATTTCGATAGTGTTTTGAATTTTAAGAGTAATAGAACATAATTTTTTTTTAACTTGTGTTGTAATTTTTTCCAACGGACATTTAGTTTTACAATTTTTTTATTTTCGAAATATAAAAATAAAAATTCCCATTATCTGCCGGTGTGGGCCTTTCGGTAACCTAGGCGACTAGGCCGCCATCTGTGGTCGCCTCGCCCGGCCTAGGATTTCGGCAGTTTTTATCGACTTCGCGCGTGCAAGGCGCGGAACTGCGGAAGGCTCTCCCGTACGGCGGGCACGACCTCTGTAGTCGCTACTGGATAAGTTTCTCTGTACTCTGCTACTGTATAGCCGACCTGCCCATGCTGTGACCACATGGGCCAGCTAGATGCCGCATGGGCCAGCGCGCTCGAATTGGCCCGTGCTGTGACCACACGGGCGCCAGCAAACACGTCGCGCTCGAGAGCGAAGAGGTCCCCGATCCTTGCATTCCTGGCAGAGATGGAAGCCTGGAAAACGGCAAAAATCCAAAATTAGACAATATACGCGACCGTATTTACCGAAATAGATAACATGTTAGCGTATTTACAATTTTAGCATCCGTATTCGGCACACCGTGTGTCGAATATGGCACTGTAGCTCATATTCGGCACACGGTGTGCCGAAAATGACACTGTAGCATAATTTTCGGCACACCGTATACCGAAAATGGACTGTAGCACAGTATTTCGGCACACCACACTCCGAAAATGAACAGTACCGCGCGTGAACAGTAACAGCAGTGTGTTTGAATTTCGTTTTTTCCTCTTTTTCAAAACGGTGGTCTTCTGTTACTCTAAAAATGTTAAAACTTTTTTTACATATTCCATAATCCATGTGCAATCCATTTTAATTGGATTCACCGAAAAATACTTTGTATATTTAAAACTAAAATTATTCAAAAAAGACTACTTTTATAACTTGTAATAATTTTTAGTGTCTCAAATAAACTCCCAAAAATCTAGAAAAAATCACTAATATTCTTATTATATGATGAACTAATTTCTAAAATTATTTTCAGCTCTAGTTTATATGATAAAAAAATGAGTTACTTTGTAATGCTTCATTTACATGAAATGATAAAAATACATATAAATGAAGTATTACAAAAGAACTCACTTTTTCATCATATAAAATAGGGCTGAAAATAATTTTGGAAATTAGTCCATAACATAATAAGAATATTAGTGAATTTTTCTAAATTTTTGGGAATTTATTTGAGACACTAAAAATTATTACAAGTTATAAAAGTAGTCTTTTTTGAATAATTTTAGTTTTAAATATACAAAGGATTTTTCGGTGAATCCAATTAAAATGGGTTGCACATGGATTATGGAATATGTAAAAAAAGTTTTAACATTTTTGGAGTAACAGAAGACCACCGTTTTGAAAAAGAGGAAAAAACGAAATTCAAACACACTGATGTTACTGTTCACGCGCGGTACTGTTCATTTTCGGAGTGTGTTGTGCCGAAAATGGACTGTAGCACCGTATTTCGGCACACGGTGTGCCGAAATACGGTGCTACAGTCCATTTTCGGCACACCGTGTGCCGAAATACTGTGCTACAGTCCATTTTCGGCACACGGTGTGCCGAAAATTGTGCTACAGTGTCATTTTCGGCACACCGTGTGCCGAATATGAGCTACAGTGCCATATTCGACACACGGTGTGCCGAATACGGATGCTAAAATTGTAAATACGCTAACATATTGTCTATTTCGGTAAATACGGTCACGTATATTGTCTAATTTTGGATTTTTTGCCCTGGAAAACAGATCGCAGCTGTTTTCATGTCTTTTCAAGATGAGTAGGTTTCATTGAATGCAATCACTTTGAACTGAAACAAAAAAACTGATAAAAATTCTCTGCGAAATCATTGCCTGCTGTACGTACGCTACCCTGGTTTAAATTCTGGACTGCCCTCTGCCTATCCCCATCGTTAGTCCCTTGGTTTGAGTTATCCGAAGGAACAGGGGCGAGGGTTGCTGTCTGACGCGGTCACACGATCTGCTGCCATCTTAGTCTAGCGTGGAGCTCCGTACTTTTCCCGCAGTGATAATCGAAAAATGTGACTTCTGGATGACATGGAAGAATAGATAGGCTCAACAGTGGAGTTAACACGGCACCATACAGTTTGCTTGCAATCCAAGATGGGGAATTCAGAAGCATCCAGCCGACAGTAGGATCTGTCTACTGCACCCTCATACTACCTGTGTACCTGAAAACTTCAGAAAGATGTAAAGGAAGTAGGCAGAAGTGATCCATGCTTCACTCTACAGTTTACACAATTTTTTTAAAAGGACGATGAGAATATTATCGATTTTCTTAAAGAAGAAGAGAATTAACCAGTTTATAAAAGAAATCGGGTCCGAAAATATCACAAAAGTATGGTTAAAAGGAAACGACAGACAACACCGATACAACAACACAACCTCAAAAAAACAGAAAGACACCCACAACAAAGACACCATCAGACAGCAGACAACTCCAACCCCAACTCAACTCGCACACTAACCAACCTAACGACTGCCTCTCCCACAACACAGTCGGTGGAGCTCTACTCACATGCCGTCACTACTCGGCTGGCGGAGCACTACTCCCATGCCGCCACAACAAAACTCGATAGGTGGAGCTCAGCTCTCATGCCACACCTCTCAGACACCACACGTTAGCAGCGCGACACTTCAGAACGCATTGGAACCAATTGCTGTCAAGAAGCGCAAATCAAAATGGAGAGCCGCCGCGAATCAAAGACGTAGGGGTAGACCTGCATAAGAAAACTGGGGCTTCTCGAAGCGACACCTTCAAAACTGTAATGATATCGATGCCACCGTCACCCATCCAAACATCCGGATAGGGTTTTCACCCGGAGAAGCTTCTAGGGCGGAGGAGCCATGTCGCCTCTAGGGAGGGAATGACGCATGAGAGCGTCAACGACATTAGCACCAGCAAGTTGGGCAGAGCTTTCACTCGCAGCTCTCCACCCCGAAATCCTGCACAAAAGGAGGGACGGGCGGCCTGCACAGCCGCATTGTCCCACAAAACTCCCCACGGGCCCAACCTGCAGAAGAAGAGGAGGTTGGGAAAGGGGAGGAGCAACGCAAAGTGCCAAGGCCAGGACCGGCACGGAAGAAAAGCCAAGAGGAGCGCACGAGCAGTAGCAGAGGCACCACGACAACAAGGCACACGACGAGTGCCGTTGTCAGGACAGTAGCACACGGCGGCAGGCCGCATGGCTAGGGAGCATAGCGCACGGTAGCGCAGCACCCCCGCACAGAGACGCTAGCCCGCCGGACAAGGCCACAGCCTAGACCCCGGTCAAGTAGCCGGGCACCACCGACCCCAGCCACAACAGCAGGGATCGCCCCCAGCCCGGCCACAACGAGCGCCACCGCTGCCGACTCTCAAGCACCGTCCCAAGCATGCAGCGACTCAATGCCAAAAAGTGAGCACCGCGCTCCATAAGGCCAAGACACCAGGGAGCTCGGCGACGCTCAAGACCACACGCAGCCACACGACAGCCGCATGACAAGCCCAACAACTGACTTGGGAAACCACGCGCGAATCTAGAACCGAGTGGGAAGACCGGCGCACCAGCTTGACTGTCGACAAGCAGGTCCAGTCACCAGCGAGCCTACCGGCAACAAGCAGGTCCGCGTGCTAGCACCTGAAGCTGGAGATGCTGAGAGGAGCAAGTCGGAGGAGACGCGAATAAGGCTCCCACGACGTCGAGCCGACACGTGGACCGGCCACCGAACGCCAGCTGCCGCCACACAAACCCATCGCTCGGATCCTGCCGCTGGACGCAACGAGCACGAAGACCCACCTCCGGGCACCGACCGTCGGGAGCTGCTTCGCGCCGCCGACGTGAAGACCAGCTTCAGAGGCCTAATGGCGCATGGATCTGACTACAGAGAGCAGAATCAGGCCCCGACGAAAGTCACCGGATGCCACCGCACCGAAGCAGAGGAAAAGGGGAGGGAAATTAGAGGAGGAGAGGGGAGCGAGAGAACCTCGCCGATCGCCGCTTAGCGCTGCCACCGCCGACCGGTGGTCGCGGCGACGGCCACGCTGAAATCTCTAGGGGGAGGAGGTGAGGGGCGACGAGGTCACCGTCGAGTCGCCAGAAGGAGCAGTCTCTGTGTTCTCTCCAGATGAACACTTGTTTACAGTTTACACAATTAACTGGTTCAGAATTCGGAATCCTACAAAGGTGAATCGGATGGGGACGACGACGGCCACTACCACGAGGTTAGGTTAGGCACCAACCAACAGACCATCACATCTCCCATGCAAGCATGTTCAGTCTCAACGCAAAGCCCTCAACCTCAAAGACCGACTGAAAGTGAAACAGCCATGGCCACTCTCTGTGGCTGCAGTCAAACCACACGGTTCATGCAGCAGGCCTGCTGCCTGCGGAGCGTGACCTCTCGCTTTTGTTGCCGACGAGCTTTCACAAATAGAAAAAATTCATGCCACTCACCTCTCTATCTCCTTAGCATTTGTTTGAAGCTTTGAAGTGTCTTCTTGATTACACTTGCATCACCTACTGGCCAACAACCGCGAGATAGAGGAGAGAAGCAGAGACGTTGCTTCCCTAACAACCAAAGTACGTCACACGAGTTGCCGTATCTGCTCGCCTTTTTGCTTCTTTTTCTGGAGCTGGTAAACAAAGATCGCCTGCTCATTCCCCATCACACGCGCTGTTCATGACCCCCAATCCCAGACTCTGATACAATGCCATGTATTGGACATAGAATAACACGGCAATGATGCAAATATGTTATGTTGTATGCGGTGGTCAGCTTCCAGAAGTGTTTGTTTTATGTTCCTTTCGGGATTGCGTAGTACATGTCCTTTTGTGTGTGTGTTATTTTAGCCACAAAGAGGTGTGCGAATTTGGCTTTGGAATATGAGTGTATCAGGGCGCACTTGGTTAGGTGCCAACAATTTCATCACCTGAAAGGCTCGTTTCGGTTCATATAGAAAGGAATCCTGCCTTTTCTCTTTCTTTTTTTTCTGATCGTTTTGGTCTCTTGTATATAGTATATGTATAGTTCAGCGAGGATCACTTTATCTCCGATAGTCTATATATTAGTCTGATCACTTTATCTGTCATATTTTAAACCCTTCATTGGGATACAATAATTTTTCCAAGCATTTTGTGCTGAAAGTTGCTTCTAGTAGGAGGTTGTCCTGCAAAAATCTCAAGTTCCGAGCGGTGCCTCAGATTCGATACACCATTGCAAGCTGACCACCATTCATGGCAGAATACTACATTAGATCTATGCATAGTTGTCCCAGTTTATGTCTGACACCGACAAAACAAAGCTTATCAGATAATTAAACCGATCTTGTTACTAACGAAATCGAAATGTACGGCCAAACTTGGTACACAAGCTCATCACAAAAATGGCGCATCGTATTTTGACACAAAAGACAACTATCTCGAGGGATTTCCTTGTCATCGCAACTACTGCAAAGACTCATCTGACGCGACCGATTTGTTTCAGACTTTCAGCCCAAAAATGCCAGGAGATCTCAGTGTTCTCATGCAATAGCTTCGCAGAAAACCACAGAGACATGTCACCAATTGTTTAACAGTGCCGTGTCGCGGCCAAAGCCCAAATGATGTGAGGTCCTGACGATCCTGTCCGGATCTCTTTTTCTCGCGCTAGTTTCTTATGCTGCCATGACAGCTACTTCTGTAGGTCTGCTCAGGGACATGCACATCAGTGACAGCTCCGAATTTTAAAAATATCAAAGAAAATTTGTGGGTAGGAATATGAAGGAGCAAGAATCTTCTTGGATTTGATTCTTTTTTGTAGCAGCTCCCTAGTGTATCTACATAAAAATCACAACACAAGTACAGCTTTTTTAGATAATGAACAACAACAGTACAGCCGGTACACCTTTTCTTACATGCCAGCAAATATAACACCTGGGAAAGATAAACAATTGAACTGAAGAACCCTTTTTTTGGGGGGAAATTTCAAGCTGTAAGCTGGAGTAAGTAGATTCGGGTTGCCGGGCGACATTGTCAGAAACTCAAAATGCGCACTGGCTCTTCGTGGCTGACAAAGTTCAGAAACATTACACGCTGTGACTCTGAACTGTGCAGGAACAGTTGTCGTTTCTGACTACAGTTCAGAGCTTGTACTGAATCTACACTATCTGTAGTTATATGCTTCAGATCTCATCGATCAACCATTTTTTAATCGTAGTAAATTATTGCACATGAGAATTCATCATTATGAATTTTTGTGCATCGTGGAATCGTATCTAAATTTGTTTTGGGAAAAAAAACTACTCCATGTGCTTTAGCATAAACTCGTTATATATCTCTTTTTTTGCGAAGGAAACTCGTTATATATCTTGGTAAGTGTTTGCATCATTGAGCACCTAAAAGAGAGAAGAAAAAAATTAAAGGACGGTGCATGATTTGAATGGCCAACATAAATGCAACTTGCCTATAATATAGTGCTAGTGATGTCTATTACTGTCGTCGTCGTCTAGATTCTAGACAAGGTAATGCATATATGAATTCAAAGTTCAAAGTATCTAACACACGAAAGAGAAGAGGTCTTCTTGGAAGAGTTCTGAGGACTGAGGTCAAACGTCGCAAATCGTAATGCCTGCAGTCAATCAAGTTGTACGCATACAAAAGAGATTAAATTGTCACCAAAAGAAATGTTCAGATGTGTAACTACGGCCTCTAAATAACTAAGCTCAATCATTGGTGCCCAGTTGAATTTTACACCGTGCGTGCATCATTGATACCTCTTACCTGGCTTCGGAGAAACAGGTGGCGCCTTTCCTAGTTTCCGGCCGGAAAGAAGAAGAGATGTTCAACAAATAAGACAGAAAAAAAACCCCCTTTTGCATTGCTGAAGCAAATTGGAAAACGCAAAACATTGTCAGCAAATAAAATATGCATGTTAAGTGATTTAGTACTCCGTTTCTAAGAAGTGAAATAGTATTGACGCTACGACGCCGCATGTATGTGCAAAACCGACGGTGCCGACGCAGACATTGCCACAACTTGTTGCTCTCCTCTGCTCTCTGTCGTTAGACGGAGCAAGCAAGCAGCCACGCGCACGCTTCCTGGCCTGCCTCTGCCTGAGCACGCTCGTAAGCTCTGATCTCGTGCTAATACATTTCCACAGGCAAATGATGAGCTGATGTGACTCGAGATTATCAGCAGTGGCCGTACGCCTAACTCGTGCTAATACACGAGATGACTCCATCGGGTTTTCAAAAAGGCTGCTCAGCTCGTTCCCCGGACTATCGACCGGTACTGGAAAGCGAGCGGCTTAGTTAGATAGATCAGGATTGGAGATTGGCATGCATATTTGGGCGACGGCGACGGCAATTATTTGCGTCATCAGGTCAATCATCAAAGCGATCGAGCTCATGCGCGTGGCGCCCGTGGTCGCGGTCTTGCCTGCCTGGCTCGATCGATCTTAGCGACCCAACCGCCCCAAGTTTCATCGGACCCGACAGGCCCAAACCCGTACACTAAACCGGCGGGAGCACACTGTAGCTGTACCAAACCGACGCAACAAAACGGCACGGCAGATCTCCGGACACTAAACAACGTAAAGAAACACCGGAAACGCACGCCGACCGGCGCCGCGGTTGCTGCACCGGAGCAATCACGGCCAGGGAACACCTGGGTGTCACGTGTAAAAGAAGCCTCCCTGCCGCCGAGCTAGCGAGCCACGGGCATATTCCGGTGCGAACACGTACGAGCCGGCCGGCAGCGCACCAGCGCACAAAAGGCTGAGCCGCCCCCGTCGCCGCGCGCGCTAGCGTGGCGTTCGCCTGCGGTGGCGTGGCTCCAGCCTCGCAACGAGCGATGGCGCGCCGCGCGCACGGCCGGACGCCCGCTCGGCGCGTTACTCCGCCCTTGGGTCGGTTTGGGTGGCCCCAGTTTCTGTTCCGCCAGTTGGTGCCTGGTGCCGTGCGTGCGTGCGCCCCCGCGCTCGTCATTGGGCGTGCCCATGGTCCAAGCTAGCTAGCAGTCCTAGCACCTCGCCGCGGCGCCTTGATTCGCCAGTGGTCCGAAACCCAGCTGGGTGTATGCACGTGGAGCGTCCACATCCAACATGGGCCGAACCCGGCCGCCACGTGTCTGGATTCCACTCCGGAGACGACCTACCAGTTAGAGAAGTCCCCCACCGTCGCTACCGTCACGATCGCCCTTCCCTGCGCCCCATGGCTGCTTGTTCCCTCTCACATGTTTTGTTTGCGTCCGTGCGTGCGTATATACCCTCGTTTCCATCACATGCAGATCTCTTCGTCGTTCGGGGAACCGAATGTGTGATGCCGTTGAGGAGAACGTGCAGGGGAACATATAGTTGGGGAGACGGCAAGCCGCACAGATGAAAGCAGAGAACTGTCTAATGTTTTGCATCTTATCATGGCTAACCATGCTCTTCTTTCTCCACGTTTCCTGGTGGCCATTGTAAACTACACGTGGTGACATCTCCGTTGACTACGAAGACAGTATCATATATTGCGCACATAAAAAGAAAGTGTACACATGCACCAGCACGCCTTACAGGAAGACACGACCGCCAGAGTAAACTCTTTAACCAAAACGGAAGCATATGCTGTAACAGAACACATTACAACGCCTGGAAGCAAACCAAAACCTTAAGAAGAAGAGAAGAACACTCATGTGCCGCCACAAGATTGGCGTTCCATCGTACATGTGTAGCACAGCAGCAGCTCGGGACGGCGTGTCGGCGTGGGCGCCATCACGATGCCGCCCCACATCATTGCCATTCGCTCCTTGTGGTTGTGGCCGGTGTTATTCAGCAGCAAGCCAGCAGCAATATTCAGCACTCCAGCTCTAGTGGAGAAAAGGCAGCGCGCTCGAGCGAATCTGGGAGGGACAGGAATACTTCGGCTTTCTGGCCTCCTTCCCCACCGAGCCGGCCGGACTCAACACCTGGCGCGCGCCTGCCGGCGCCGGGGCCGAGCTCGGGCTCTCCGTGGGATCTCGTTTTGATCCGGTGGGGGCGGGGTGAGCTCGCGGCTCGCGACTCACATGACCGTTCGTGCGGCAGCCGGCAGGGCATGTGTGTGCGGGTGCTGCGGAGGCGGCTACCGCTGTCCACTGTTGAGGTCGATCTGCTGGTTGGTGGCTCCCGTTGCGTCAAATTTATTTTTTTTTCTGTTGGAACGAAGTGGCTTCGGTTGTTTCAGTAAAAGAACTCGAGGGATAATGAAATGAAGTGCAATTATGCAAAGCTGCTGCTATCTGAAGTGTGGTGTCTGTACATTAGGAAATCACCGAGCTGCGTTCTCAGTGTCAGGACCATGGCTGCAACGCAAGGATTTCGCAGGATTTTCCAATAGAGCACAACTAGTGGGGACTGTCAACGACACACGGGTAGAATTAACTAATATGGAAAGAGTCCTGAAGATTAGGTACTTAAGTTCAATGTACCAGTGGTGATAATACATCACACTTAGTTCAATTAGTACTCCATAATCACATCAGATTGTCAGTGGCAGCTTGCATTGGAATTCTACTATTTTTGTAGTACCCACCTCCCCCAAATGACTGAGCACTTTTTTCTGAAACCATAATGACTAAGCATTCCAGGAAGAGTTTTCTGGCAAGTGTTGCGTCTGCACAAATGAACTCGTGTGATAGGCGATGAAACCACACGTGGAGCAAAACAAAATATCTCAGTCACAGGTCGCTACTACTTGCCATGCATCGACGTCATTCCGAAACGAGTAGAGTCCACCCAGCGTACACGTTCAGCGGATTGGCAGCGCCAAGTCCCAAAACGACAAAGTGACTGATGTGCTCTTGATCATCTCCATTCCCACACCAGAATCCACAAGAGACCAAAACCCAATCCAGCAACGACAAAAAGAGTCGATGAAAGAAGCGAGGAAAGAAACAGGCGGCGTGCATGCGCTCCACGCCTCGGAAAACGAGATATCCGGATCCGGGAACTACGTGCCAGCAGAGCCTGGCTAGATTCATCTGTCAGATGGTCATCTGCGAGAGAGAGAGATCAACGTCGTTTTCAGCATTGCAGGGGAGGCGAACGAACGATGAACCTGCCACCAGGCCAGGCAAGATACCCAGCTTTACCGATACGACAGCACGGATGACTCTTCTAGACCACAAAGAAGCGGCAGAAAAGGCTGGTTTTCCCTGTCCGTGGCTCAACGTGACAGAGATGGCACTAGAAAAACCTGAGCTATCGCGATTAGTTGAGCCGGTAAAGGTTGCCGATTTACCAAGTCACGGCCAACGACTCAACGAGCGAGCGCACGCCGTTCCTGCCACGGAGCGGGGGCCGGCGGGCCGGGCGACGGTGGTGGGTGACGGCAACCGCCACTCACCGTCGCAGGAGAACACGCGTGAAAATGTTACGAAGACGTTAAAAACAGAATTCAACCGCATCATCCAATCCCGATTGCATGTTTCAAATTCCAACCAACCGGTGCCTTCAGAGACCGGAGGCTTTTTCTCGTGTCCACTGAACATCAGAAACCAAATTGATTCCTGACCCAGCACACGCACACACCTTTGCCTCGCCACGGCCGGCGAGGAAGCAACCAAACTGGAGGAGGAAAGGGAATGAAACAGAGAGAAGGATGAGAAGGAGGAAATTACAGGGAGACCAGACTGCTCTTCGGTTCTTCGGACGACATCTCGCTTGAGGAAACTGTACACTCGCTCGCGGACGCAAACGCGCTGCTTGCTATTTACACGCACGCGCCGGCCGGCCGGCCGACCGGCCGACCGGCGCCGGCTCGTCTCGCCGAAGAAGTGAAGAAAGTTGCCACGCACGACTAAGGTGGGGTGGGATTGGAATAGGGTCACTCCGCCGCAACGACCGCCGCTGACCTCGCGCGGAGGCTCGGGCTACGCGGCTGCCGCAGCATCTCGATCAGCGCCTCCGCCTGCGGATTCCGGAATGGATTAATTTGCGAACCGTATTGGGTTAAGCTGAAATGGGCGAAAAGATTTTATTTTTGTTGGTGAGGGAATGTGATGTGGTGGGACTGTACCTTGGTTTTGAGCTTGGGGCGGGCGGAGGTGGACTGAGAGAGGGCGACGAGGGGAGGGATGGCGCCCTCACGGGCGACCATGGTGCGGTAGACGGCTTTGTCCTCGCAGATCTGCAGGAGGGAGAGGGTAGCGATCTCCTTCTGCCGCGAGGTGCCGACCTCAACCATCTCGACGAGGACGGGGATGCCGCCCTCCTCGACGGCGGCGGAGCGGCCCTCAGTGGAACTCACCAGGGAGTGGAGGACGTAGGCGGCCTTGTCCACCATGCCAGACTCCGGGTCGGCCATGAGGTCGAGCAGGGGGCGCACGGCGCCAGCCTCCACAGCGCGGAGCCGGTTCTCGCGCGCACCGCTGCAGAGCGCGTAGAGCGCCGTGGCGGCGTCCTTCTTCCCGCGCGCGCCGCCGGTCTCGAGTAGGGAGACCAGCAGCGGGATGGCGCCCGCGCGGCCGATGGCTGCCGCGGCGGCGCCGTCGAGCTGGGACAGGCGGAGCAGTGCGCACGCGGCGTTCTCCCGCGCGGCGGGCGACGCGGCGGACTTGAGGGCGTGCACCAGCGGCCTTATCGCGCCGGCCTCGATGATGATCGCCTTGTTCTCGTCGCAGAGCGAGAGGTTGAGCAGCGCCGTGACCCCGTGCTCCTGCAGCAGCTGGTCCGCGTGCGACAGCAGCGCGACGAGCGGCCGCACGCCCCCCGCCGCAGCGATGCGGACCCGGTTGTCCGGGTTGTGCTTGGCCAGAAGCCGGAGCTCCATCGCCGCGCGCCGGAGCGAGTCCAGCGACGGCGACGGCGACTCCAGCTCCCCGACGAGCGACGAGATGGCGTCCTCCGACGCCTCGGCCGCGCAGGACAGCAGAAGGCGGTGGATACCCGCGGCGGCAGCGGCGGCGGCGGGCGTGAAGGAGAGGTCGTCGCTGCCGCACTCGCTGAAGGGCTCGGAGCAGGAGGAGTCGCCGCTGTCGCTGTAGCAGCTGGTGCTCCGCCGCCGCGGGGAGGTGGACGCGTCCGACTCCATCCCGGTCGTCAGCTTCGTATCGCGCGGCTCGGCTCGGGGCAAAGCAAATGCCATTATGCCGGGAGGCGAGGAGAGCGAAGGAGACCGCGGGAGCCCGGTGGGGAATGGAATTGGGTGCCTTGCGTTTGGACAGCGGCTGCGACGCGAGGAGCGAATGAAATAGGGAAGGGTCTCATGGGATTATTTTCCAATCCACCCTCCACAAAATTTTCCCCTTCAGCTTTCCCACAACCACCGCCGTCAGATCATATCCTACGGCGTCCGTGTGCCCGCCGTATCGAAGCGTGGCGAGCGACGGACGAATGGCGCGAGCTGCGTGAGGCTCCAGCCGTCGGATCGGGACGCGACGGGGGAGGAGGCGCGTACGTACGGGGTGGCGCACGTGAGGGCGGCAGGGCGCATGCGCGTGCGGGGTTGGTCCACCTTTGCGGGCACCACGCTGGGCTGTCTCGCGTGGCGGGCAGGCATACCTGGCGCCGCGGGGCCCTCGAATCAGTGACGCGTGGTGGATAGCCGGAGGCGCGTGGACGGGGCCGACTCGAAGGATTTTTTTTTATTTATTTTTTATTTTTTGCAGCCGGCTGACTCGAAGGATCGGGGAGCAGGAATCGCGCGGGTTGGGTACTTGGGTTGGGGCCGGTCGTCAGCGCGGCTGAGCGAGGCCTCTTTCCCTTTCCGCTGAGCTGATGGTTTTGGATGAGTTCTGTATGAAAGTGCGAGCAATGGCAGCATTTGGAGGCAATATCGACAGATTTCAAACCACCTGATTGAGTTATCTGAATGAAAAAACACTTGACGGAGTAGTACTGTGTGCTACGGTCACACGGGCAGAATCAGTCTCTCAATTGCTAGTTTGAAACACCAAATGTAGGGCTATTTGTGGTTCTTGTACTATAGTGTAGAGATACTTGGTTAAAATATTTACTAATTCGAGCTGTGCGGTGTGTGACCAAATTCCAACAATTACGATTTCAATGTAGCTCATAAGTTATCACAAGTTCGATGTATTTTAGTCAAGTAGTAAGTGTACTACTGATGCGATCCAACTGCGATGGGTGTGTATACACCGGTAAAGTCTGCTGCTGATATCTGTAGCTTATCAGAGTCCTATCTCCTATCTTTTTGGGAAAAATTAGCAGGGTCCTACCACATTTGGGCTCGTTACTACCTGGGGCCGAAATCATGCCTGTTGGAATCAGACTCCAATGATTGGGCCGCGCTTGGCTGGGCTGCTTGCCTGTGCTGCCATCGTAGGGATCTCTCCGCAGCCCGCACGCAGGCACGCAACTATAGCTCCAGCCGCCGAGCTGCCGCCGCTCGGTCTCAGTCTAGCGATTTTTTTCTTTCAAATTTAGCAATTTTCGGCAGCCATTAAAAATTACAGTATTCTATTATTCTTAAAATTCAAAATAATATATAAATGATCATAAAAAAATCTAGAAAAAAAATTATAGAGTAGAATATGCTACCATCTAACTCTAACAAAAATTTCAACTCAAAATTTACTTGTACAATGAGGGGAAAAAGATATGTCACCCGTTAGAAATTATTTACAACAGGCGACCTAAAATTTCTATTTTAAAAAAAATCACCTAAAATTACTAAATTTGAAAAAATGAAATATAAAAATTAAAATTCCAGGCCCTCCCGCCTGCGGCCGCCCACTAGGGATGAAAACGGCAAAAAATGATCGAAAAATGTCCTAAACCACTCTCACTTTCATATTTTTTCTCGAAGTCGAAATCGAAAATGAAAATGTCGTAGGAAACGATTACGATATCGGAGATATCAGAAACTTCAAAAATAAAGCCATCAGAACGAAAACATGTAGATTACGATAAAAACAGATAGTTTAGATTGAAAACACCACCCTACAGAACATAACTCAAACGACAAGTGTCCATACAATCGTCGAGATACATTTAAGTCTTAACTTGATAATACAACGACATAACTCATAACCTGTCCATACAATGATTCTAGTATTAACTTGAGTAGTCGAATAAGTCTTAACTCGACCATATAAGATACAATATATTCATATTAGATAATTTATAATCTATTCAATATATTGATATTACAATTCCAAATTATTTCATAAGTACCACAAAATATACTACAATATAAAAATTACAAAGAACCTATTTATTATATAAAAAAAATAAAATGACTGGGGTGCACCCAACCATCTTACTATTTTAAGGCCTCTAGTCTGATATGGAGTCAAAGCCTACAAAAATTAGAATGGTTTAAGTCTGTAAAAACGAAAATTATTCTGAGTTTCCTCGGAAATTTTCGGTGAAATATGATATTTTGAAAATATGATCGAAAACTCAGGCTAGATTGTTTTTTATTTTGTTTTCATATTCATCAGTTCAGAATCAGTCCAATTTTATATAAATTCTAGAGAAATCAAAAGGGATCCGAAAAAACCAAAAAACAACATCTATTCAAAATTTTACCTTCAGTTTTCATCTGCACCGCCCATCACACAACCTCGTCGAGCCCGGCTGCTCGTACAATACAGCAGCCCTAGATCTGGCTGCCAAATCCACCCACGCGCTTCCACTGCAAGAGGGGCCGGGCGGTAAGCTAACCGCTCCCCGTACGATACGGCCCCCGCCCCGCGACGCGGTATTCATATCTGCCACGGCCTTATCGGTCCAGAGCAGCCGACATCCAGACGCGAAGGTCCCCAATCCCCCACACGCGAGACGTTGGCGCCCCCGGCTGCCCCCTCCCCCTCGCCGCCGCCTCCCTCCTCGGTAAGGAACCCCAGGCCGATCCGCTCTTCCTTGAATCGATCGCGTGTCAATTCTTCTCGGCCCTCTGGAGGTGTGTAGTGCTCTGGTGGTTGGAAGTAGCTCGGATCCGATCGGATCGCGTCGCATCGCGTGTTTGCTTGTTCGTTAGGTCATGCACTCGTCGGATTCGGATCCGAGTACTTGTAGTGGACTGTGGATTGGTCTGATCGGGTCTAGTTCTGAGACGATCTGGGGTTCTATGTGCGGGATTTTTTAGTTCATCTTGTGATGCCGCCGCCGCCGCGATTTTGGATCTGTAAGGGAGTGCACTAGGTATAGGGCTTGTGCTGTTCCCCAATTAGGTCGCGAGCTTTTGGTTGCGGATTGGTCGATCCATACTTCGTTGGTTTTTTTTTTTTGATTTGTTGGGTATGGACGAAAAAGAGCATGGGCATGTTAGTTCGGGAATTGAGCGAGGAGATGTTCTTCTTTTCTTTGAATAAATATGAATTGATGTTGCTTTTAATTCCCTGGTGCTTAGTTGAGGTCATTGAGCTGTGTGTTCCCGTTAGAGTCCCATAGATTTACATTATCAAGCAATGAGTAAGAGCTGTTTGTCTAGATTGACGAGCACTTTGAAATTATTTGCGTTGTCGCCCTTCTTTCTTGCAATTATCTCCTTTAGTGTTTCATTGCCTGATATTTTATTTCGTGATGCCTGGTCATACTATGGACAGTGGAAAATACTTATTCTTATTCTAATAGTATTTCTCCTGAGCCTCTTTTATAATCCTTAAACAAAGTAAAACCTGGTAGTTATGCAGTAAGTGTCTTGCACTACAGTGGGAAGAGAATCAGAAGCGGTGAGTGTAGGACATGAGCTAGAGGGGTTCTCAAGATTGGCTATCTACTTTGTGAATGTTAGATCCTACCGGTTAGGATTCTTTTATAATGAGCTGACCTAAGCCCTACCATGGTCTATAGCAATGAGGTAGTTTGTGGGCCAGTGGAGTTGCAATTTCGTATGACTTATATCTAACTGTTACATCAAGATTTACTTAGTAATTCTGTCCACTGATGCATGTTTGGTGCCTTTTTAGCTCTGTTGATTGTTTTGTTATTTGTGAAGTCAAATTTGCAGGCTAGTACCCTTCTTTTTTCACGAGTGTGTGTCTACCTTGGTAGTACAGGTTTACTGGAGGACATGTATAATGTATATGCAGTTAATATAGTTAAGTAGGTTGTTCGCTCATGCTGCGGGGTTAGATGGCTGCTCCAATTTTATCATTTTCGGAACAGAAAAATGACTTCTGTATGGGGTGGCTTGCTGTACCCTGCTTGGCTTATTTCTTCTGCAATATCATTTGAGATATCTGCGTACTACACACAGTTTTTAACCTTCGTAATTTCTAGCCTTGTATAGTTCACTAGTACCACTCCAGAAGCAGTATCATTGAATATCGTGATGGTCTGGTATTTAGAAAAGTTGTGCACGGTTTAGGATATTTTCTAGTTCTTTGACACCAAATGGTTTTAAAGTCTGTTGTTTGAATAATGTGCATGTGAATTTAGGTGGGCAGGGATTGGGTATTGTTGTTTAGTGAAAGATGCATACATCTCAGCCATTCATCATTACATACATGGTACAAGTACATTCCTTGCAAATTCCCATCCTTCTTGCCAAACCAATTGGACTGAAAGAAAATTCCCATGCCTGATTGCACCACAAACTTCCGCTTCTAAACTCCCATTACCCTTCCCGATTGTTGCCAAACGTGATGTTATGGCATAATATTTTATTTAATACTGTAATTTAGACCTTGATGCTGGTTCTGTTGTGTCATGTAAAATGTTGATGCATGTTCTCTTTTAATTCTGTTTGTTCATAATATTTCTTTTGGGGAGCTGGGCACCTGGTGTTTTTCTTGAGATATCTCATATTCTGTTTGTGTGCTTGGTGTTCTATAGGTCAGCTAAAATGTCTGACAGCCATGAGACCGATAGGAACATTGAGATTTGGAAGATTAAGAAGCTAATCAAGGCTCTGGAGTCAGCTAGAGGCAATGGCACGAGCATGATCTCTCTTATTATGCCACCACGTGACCAGGTTGCTCGAGTGGCGAAGATGTTAGGTGATGAATACGGTACTGCTTCAAACATCAAGAGTAGGGTCAATCGTCAATCTGTGTTGGCTGCCATCACCTCAGCTCAGCAGAGGCTGAAGCTCTATAACAAAGTCCCTTCAAATGGTTTGGTTCTCTACACTGGAACCATTGTTACTGATGATGGAAAGGAAAAGAAGGTAACTATTGATTTTGAGCCCTTCAAGCCTATTAATGTGTCACTGTACCTTTGTGACAACAAGTTCCACACTGAGGCTTTGAATGAGCTCTTGGAATCCGATGACAAGTTTGGATTCATTGTCATGGATGGTAATGGTACTCTTTTTGGCACACTAAGTGGCAACACTCGAGAAGTGCTTCACAAATTCACTGTTGATCTCCCAAAGAAGCATGGTAGAGGAGGACAGTCTGCTCTGCGTTTTGCTCGGCTTCGGATGGAGAAACGCCATAACTATGTCCGCAAAACAGCTGAGCTTGCCACTCAGTTCTTCATTAATCCGGCTACGAGTCAGCCTAATGTTGCAGGGCTGATTCTTGCTGGTTCTGCTGATTTTAAGACAGAGTTGAGCCAATCTGACATGTTTGATCAGCGACTTCAAGCCAAGATACTTAATGTGGTTGATGTTTCTTATGGAGGTGAGAATGGTTTTAACCAAGCTATTGAGTTGTCAGCTGAGATCCTAGCAAATGTGAAGTTCATACAAGAGAAGAAGTTGATTGGCAAGTATTTCGAAGAGATCAGTCAAGATACTGGGAAATATGTCTTTGGTGTTGATGACACCCTGAAGGCTCTTGAAATGGGTGCTGTGGAGACCCTGATTGTGTGGGAGAATCTGGATATCAACAGGTATCTGCTCAAGAACAGTGTCTCCGGGGAAACTGTTATAAAACATCTGAACAAGGAGCAGGAAGCTGATCAGAGTAATTTCCGTGATCCATCCACTAACGCTGAGCTGGAAGTTCAGGAAAAGCTGTCTCTGTTGGAATGGTTTGCTAATGAGTACAAGAAGTTTGGTTGCTCTCTCGAATTTGTCACTAACAAATCTCAAGAGGGATCACAGTTCTGTAGAGGATTTGGTGGCATTGGTGGTATGTTGCGCTACCAGCTGGATATCCGGTCTTTTGATGAGCTTTCCGACGATGAGGGTTTGTACGAAGATTCTGACTAGCAATCAGCCAACCTCATGCCTGTGCTGGCCCATGGAAGGACGCCACTGCTGCAGCAGCTCGGTTTTGCTACACTTACGCAGGAATAATCGAGAAGCAGCTGTAAGCATATTTTGTCTTGCTAATATTTGTTTGTTACCTTATGCCATAATATTTTGTTTGACTGTAACTTCCTTTTTTTTAGATCCAGAGATTGATGGGCATGGGCCAGCATCGTCCTCCTGGAGGAGCTTGAAACCAAATGATTATGAGTTACCATCATGGCACTGAAGTGGCAAGAAGTTACCGTACTTAAAAGGCTATTTGATTTCGAGCAAACCATCATCTCAGTAATGTGAAGAAGTTACCCTACTTAAAGTGCTATTTAGAAATGTGTCAAGAAGTAACCGCACTTGAAGGCTAACGCTAGTTATAGCTTTCCTTCGTGCTTCTATGCTATTTTATCGACTTCTGTGAGTCTGAATGTGTCCCAAGTTCAGGATTCTAGTGGTTGCTTGAATGCTTTGTGAAAGTACTTGCATGCTGCTGCTATTGCAGTTTTTGCAATGGAAACATTATGTGCTATTCTACCCCTCGTGCATGATTCACGGTCGCAATTGCTTGGCCTTCTGGCCCTGTGTCCAACAGTTTCGCTGTAAATTTCTGCAGTCCTTTACACAGTTTGATCTTTTTTTTGGATGAGGTATGTTCTCTTCTGTGGATGTCAACGATTTAATTTCTCGACCACGGATCAGCGAAGCTGAAATCATCATCAGAGCAAAATGGGCACGGGATGATCGAACTCAAACAGAAGCTCGGTAGACGAACATGTTTGACTCTTCTCACGGATGTCAACGATCATGCTGCTGACCAGACGAGCATAACTGTTGAGTTGCATGCATCAGCCAGTCACGTAAAAGCTTAAGGCGGTGAGAAGAGGCGAGCAATATACTAGCACTTCATCCACTTTATTAGTTCGTATTGTTAGCGGTAACACGAGCTTATACGGTCCAAGATAGACAAATAACCTCTACTTCAGATGTCGACCTTCCAAGAGAAGGCAAGGTCAAAATAGTGGTGCTTCCAGCTTCGGCTGCGTGTGTATATGCGCCGCCGGAGAACAAGATCCCTCTCCTTTCAATCGTCCACAGTTCTAGACGACAACATCGCCATCGCCATCATACCAATCGGGGAACCTTATCCGGGACCGGGATACCAGGTTGCTTGCTGACCATGTGACGAAATGGATTCCAGCAGGAGGCCGGCCGACGAAATTTCCAAGCCCCAAACAGTCAAACGCGCGCCCACGCCGGCCGGGAAGGCGCGAGCGCGCTGCTATAAATGCACACGAACCGCCCACGTTGCCACGGCACCAAGCCGACCGGCGACCGCGGAAGCGCACGCAAGCAACAACACGAGTCACTTCGCGCAGAGGAAGCAGGCGCGCGCGAGAACAGCGGCGAGAAAGAGGACGAGCGATGGAAGGGCTGATCCCCTTCGTGATCGACGTCTTCAGGAGGAGCCACGAGCGGAGCACCTACCGCAGCCTCTCGTCGGACGGCATCTCCCGCGGCGGCAGGAGGCGGAGCCTCATCAACCACTCCGAGCCGCCCGAGGCAGCGGAGGACGGGCCATCCGCCGCGCGCCACCGCCGCGCGCGGTCGGACTTCGTGCAGACGACGGCGGGCGTCCGTCGCGCCGAGGAGCACGGCCGGGCCGCCGGCGTTGCTGCCGGGTCAGCTTATCGCCGGAAGTGAGGGGAGGCTCCTCTGAAGTCTGGAGGATGCAGGGTGTCATGGTGTGGGATGCTGGCTGTTGCACTGCTCTGCTTAGTTAACTATCGGATTTGTTACGTTCAATTCGTTCTTAGCCATGTAATTAGAAAGGCTGCGGGGCTTATGAGCGTAACAAGGCGCTCACGGCTCGCATAGTCGTTCTGTCATAAGTTGAGTATGTATATACTAACTAAAAGTCTGTACGTTAAAAAAAATATAAATATTAGATATAACAATATTAATTATAAATTTAAGTATATAGATGTGAATATGTATGCTGAGAATCGACTCGATTAAAGGTAATTTTTCTGTAAAGAATCCAAGCTTTCCGTTGATTCCTTCTTCCTCAATCTTCTTCCACAATCCCTCATGCGCTACGTCAAATCAGCATATTAATGTGTGATAACCGTTATTAGTGATGGGTTCTATACCCGTCATTCTGAACATATCATTAATTATGACACATTAGTGACGGGGGCCGACCCATCAGTAATGATGGTCATTAGTGATGGATTACAGTTGAGACCCGTCACTAACGTGCGTTTTCTATGGCATGTGAAGGTATGTTGCGTGTCACTAATGATGGTCTTTAGTGACTGATAGCCACAACACATGTTACTAATGTGTTATCATTAGTGATGATAGTGTACAGACGTGTGTCACTAAATGCCGTCATTAGTGATGGGTTTAGAAAGACACTCATCACTAAAGACTATTATTAGTGACTGGTAGACACAACATATATCACTTAAGACTATCATTAGTGATGGGTAGACATAACACACGTCACTAATGTGTCATCACTAGTGACGATTGTGTATAGACGTCAGTCACTAAAGACCATCATTAGTGATGGGGTTTTGATAGAAATCAGTGAAGGCGTTCTGAAGGACACCCGTCACTAATGACTAACATAAGTGACGTGTGATAGTTTCACCCGCCACTAACGCATGAACCCCTCTCCCTAGTTTTCCCTGTTTCCTGGCTACGTCCTGAAGCAAAGTCATGATTTGGCAGTCGTCTTCTCTGCAAACATATCACAACAACAAATATATATATCCACTAGCAAACATCCACCATATTGACAACAGGCAACACCCACTATATTCACAAGTAAACATCCACCATATCACTCAAGTTTAAATAATAACGTACATAAGTCGAACATGTACATTGAGATAACTAGAAATTACATAAGTCCAAAGTGCAACCACAAAATACATAAGTCAGAATACCGTCTTCCTATAATGGAACCCGCCTTTCGAAGAGACGACTTTGGTTATTATGAACAAGGTGATCCATTCTTGAATATTGAAGAGTGCAGACTCCTCGATGTTGCTGTCTAGTAAGTTGAATTCCTAATGAATGAAAATACTCCTTGTTGTTGGATACTAGTAATGAATGAAAGCAATTATAAAAAAACTATGTAATTATCTTACATCTGAGGATTTCATATCATTTGCTGCCATGGTTAGCAGCATGTGATACGCAACGTAGAAGCCGCAGGCGTTACACAGTGGTTGTCGATGGCACTGGAGAGAAAAAACCGCCAGTTTGAAAGAAGAAAAATGGTGGCAGTAGATTATTTGCAAATGTCTCTGCTAGCATTTACCACGAATGTAGTCTTATGTGTCAGTGTGCGGGACACCTTCGGAACATACTTTGGATCAGAGTGATTACACTTGTCAAAATTCCTACATGCAAAGAGGATTGGGCTGCTATTTCTTTCACCTTTTTAGCGAATGCCTGAGTTTCGCTAGATTTGAAGGTGGTTTCTACAGTATTTGTTAGCTTACCCATCGCTCGCAACTATGATTGTGATCGTCCCGAGAATCATAACCAAATAATCTCGTGGCCTTCATTGACTAGATTTTCATCCTCCGCCTGCCATTTTTTCCTTTTCCCCACATATCCGGTTGTGCCCAGGTTGTGGTACTTGTTCTTTGCCCGAAGCTGCATCTTTGCTGAACTCTCATTTTGGAATGCCTCTAAGCTCTTCAATGCTACAAAAGCTTTTCAATCCTCTGTTTTCATATATGGGTACTTGCTGAAGGGCTCCAACTCTTTTGGCATGAAGTTTGGCGATCATTTTCATAACAACCCTAAAACCCTTCGCCTTCATGTTCTCCGGGAAACTCTAGAAACATATTGACGCCATCATTGAAGAAGGCATTCTCTTGAGCCACAGTGAGGTCATCGAATTTCGGAAGGATCAATAGCACTCTCTCCCAAGCATTAAGGCATGTGAGCTCCCACAACCTCTGCAGGACCTTCTTCTCTGTAGGCATGCTGTCATTGTCGATTTCTGTAATGGTAATCTTGTCCGTTGGCCACTTTGCTTATGCCCCTGGCCTTCGTAGTGTTGCTCTATTCAGAACTAGTTGCACTAACGTTTGACTGAGATCTTATCCTTCATCAGAGGATCCTGATGAAGACCAGTTGGTAAACATCTAATAGAAACGATAGAGGTTATCTATGATACATGTTACCTATGGTGAATACATAGGAAAAGATATGTCCTAATCCTATTTGAGGATATGTGGCCCGAGTAGGTTTCTATGCACTTGTACAGTTCTAGGAAAATTTTTGGCAGTATCTCCCCGCTGTTCTCCAAATACACGTCTTGACAACAAGTCAAGAGGGCGTGTATCCGAAGAACAATATGAAGATACCACCGAAATTCTCTCTAAAACTATACAAGAGTACAAAAACCTACTACTCGGACCATATATTCTCGAACTATCCAAAGTTCATAGACAATTCAGGACATCTTCTTATAAATATGACGAGTTGTCAAGTCATATTTACAATCAATCACTTCCAAACAGGAGACATAGGTGACACAAACTAAATTCACTTGTTAGATTTTCTTACATATTTAGTTTTAATTTTCTAAATCTCATCATCAAAGTAAAAATGGATAACGCAGCGGATAAGTAGGCCCTTACAATGATTTAATAACACGAAGAACTGAATATCAGGTATGAAATATAAATCCAAGTGCTCTCAGAATGTAGCTTGCAGTTGGTCCCAGGACGAAAGTCATCATGCCCCCTAGTTGCACGTTATGACACATCATTAATTGGGCAAATCCCAAGTTCTCAACTAGCTTAAAACCTAAAATTTTTATCTAGTTTAATTCAATTTCAGAATAGAGCCACTACCAAATCTGAGAGCTCTCGGTCTACACATGCAAACCGAGAGCTAATGCCACCACAATTCAAAGACCAAAGTGCTCAACAAATAAAGTAGAGATATGCCAAATTTTAGTTCATCAGATCATCATCGAGATATGCCACCACATGTTTCACAGCTGTTGTACTTGGGATATGCCCAATTTTAGTTTACCAGATCATCATTGAGCTACTACCAGGACTGAAAGTTAACACACGACCATAGGAAGCCGACCACATGAGGGGAGGAGGAGATGAAGGAGGAGCCATGGGGCCTACCTCGATGGATGAGGACGATGGCAGCACAGAGCACGACGGCATGGGATCCTCTGCATCGGGGTGGTGGTCTTCAACGACGACGGCGGGGGCTTCTCGGTGTCGGGGTGCTCATCGGGGAGGAGGCAGTGGGCTCCTCAGTGTCAGGGTAGTGTCATCAGCGATGGCAGTGCATGTTCCTCAGTGTAGGGGAGGAGGCGGTGGGCTCCGCAGCATCGGGGTGTCGTGGTGGACGAGGGCGCATGGGACGATGGCCTCGGGGAAGGGGAATGGATGACAAGGAGATGACATCGACCTTGGGGATGGCCGGGAGAAGGAGGGGGTGGCCTCGGCGACGAGGGCACATGGGGCCTCAGCGTGGAGGTGTTGAGAAGGAGGAGGAGGCGACGGCGAGGAGGAGGGTCATCGGGCATCGAGGAGGAGGGGGCAGACAACGTGGAGGAGAAGGGGCGGCAAGTGTCAAAAGCGTCGATGAAGAGGGCGATGGGTATCGAGGAGGAGGGCAGCGAGCATCGAGGGACTTAGGAAAAATCGAGAGCTAGGGTTCCCGGGCCTGTTATATATACACAGATCATTAGTGATGGGTTATAGTTATGATCTGTCACTAATGACTTCACATTAGTCAAATTTCAAATATTTCTATGAGGATAACTGGTCGGAAGAAGTAATGACTAGTCTGAGGTCGTCTGCTGATCGAGAGGTTATCTCAACTAGTCCAAGAACCACACATTAGTGACGGGTTATAGCTATGACCCATCACTAATGACTTTCACATTAATGACGGGTTATAGTTGTCACCCGTCACTACTGCGTTTATTACCCGTCACTAATGACTTCTTTCAGAGGGATTTTAGGATATTTTTTTAAGAATAGAATTTTTATTTTTTTTCTTTCTAATTTAATTATTTCCTTTATGAATTTATTTAGAATTGCAAAATTATTACTATGCACTATTTAATTGCAATATTCATGAAAATTCATCTAAATTTAGCAAAATTCAAGAAAAATAATCAAAATTCATAAAAAATCATTTAAATTCTAAAAAATCATCAAAATTAATAAAAATTCATATATTCAAACTTAGGGTTTCAATACACATAAAATATGGACTTAACTTAATATTACAAATATTACAAATTTGAGGTTACATTGATTCATGCATCATTTGGCATGTACTCGTTGTTTTCGTGCTTTCTTGACATAGATCCTTTCGTTATGGTCAGAACACAGGTACGAAGTCTTCTCTTTCTGTGCAACATGTGGCATGATTGCATTAGCAAAAGGGGGGGGGGATTTCATCAAATTAATTGTACTCATGCTCATCAACCACGTTTTCAACTATGATGATCCGTCTTTTCCCAGCGAGAACCACATGTAGTTTCTTATTTGTCGTGTTAGTCACATAAAACACATAGGCAACCTGTTTAGCAACATGTGGCATGATTTGTCATTATATCCGATAGGTTTGAGATTAATGCTAGTGAATCCGTACTTGTCTTTCGTAACGCTCTATATCCTATGTACCCAATAGCACCGGAGCAGGGGTATCTTGAATCCCAAGTAATCCAATTCCCAGATCTCCTCTATCTGACCATAGTATGTGCTCTTGTCCATGTTGTTATCATAAGCATCTAGACAAGCACCGCTGTTTTGGTATGTGCTTTTCTGATCTTGGACAATTGTGTAAAATATGTAACCGTTTTTATCGTACCCTTGATATGTTGTAATTGTGTATATAGGGCCCGCTGCTAATTTTGTAATCAAATCACTTGTAGGAGTACTCAATTGATTGATTCGATCTTGAAACCAAGTGTTGAACATTTGCATATGTTGCTTCGCAAGTCAAGCTTCGGTCCGCCATGGATTCTCTTGAAGAGGCAACTGCTTGTGGTCATTGATATATGGGGACATTTCGCTCATTTGTTACAATATGAGGAAATGAGCTTGGTCGTATGCCTTTGGCTCAGGAATAATTGCATGTTTCAGAATGCCTTAACCTGCGAGCTTGCCCTCGTGGCGAGAATGAGGCGCACCAATTATGTTATTTGGGTTCGTGTAATTAACACACCACTTAACACTCCACTACCTCCTCTGTAAAGTAACCCTGCGCGATGCAACCCTCAGACAAAGCTCGATTCCTTACGTATGAATTGAGAACGCCCATGAATCTCTCATATGGATACATCTGATACAAGAACATGGGGCCAAGAAAATAAATCTCCTTCACAAGGTGAGCAGTGCGATAGACCATGATATCGAAAAGAATGGTAGGAAATACATCTCGAGAAGACATAGAGTCTTGAAGTGTCTTTTTTCTAGCTCGGCTAGCGCTTCCGAATCAAGTACCTTATGACCAATAGCATTGAACAAAAAGCACAAGCTCTTGATAGCCTCTCGAACACCAATTGGCAATATGTTTCTAATTACAATCGCAATCATCTATGTCAACATCACTTGACAATCATGAGTCTTCATGCTGCCAACAATTTTCAGCTCTTTCACTGAAACAAGTCTTCTAATGTTGGACGAGTAACCGGAGGGAACTTTCACACCATGCAAGAATTCGTAATTTTTTTCTCCTTCTTAGATAGGGTGATCCTTGGTATGAAGCTCTGGCCTTAAGCCCATTTCATCAAGGTTAGCTCGTGCATTTTCATGATCTTTTGTTTCCTCCTTCATGCTGAGCATTGTACCAAGGAGACTGTCGCAGATATTCTTCTCTACGTGCATGAGGTCAATAGAGTGGTGAATGTCTAAGTATTTCCAGTAATCAAACTCCTAGAGAATTTATTTCTTGTTCCACATTCCATTTTCATCACTCATGGAGGATCATTTTTGCTTGCCAAGGACAACATTGATATTCTTAATCTTATCATAGATATCTTGTCTGCTAAAATGCCTTTGTGGTGATGCATTCTCGCTTGTGCTGTCAAATTGAGACTTTATTTTTCGATATGAGTGGTTCGTGGGAAGGAAACATCGATACCGCATGTATACTGTTTTTTTTGACTCGTTCAACCATAGACTCTTAGTGGCATCTAAGCATTGAGGGCAAGCTTAACCTTTTCTTTTGCTTTTCCCTGATAAGTTATGAAGTGCTGGTAGATCATTGATGGTGACAAATAATATGGCATGTCGGGTGAAGTATTATCACTTGTACTGATCCCAAACCTCAATACCTTTAGATCGGAGTCTTTTAAGATCATCCACCAAAGGCCTGAGGTACAAATCGATGTCGTTGCCAAGTTACCTTGGATTAGGAATTAAGGTAGACAACATAATGTATTTCCGCCAAGGTGGAATGTTGTAGACAAACAGTAAAACATGCTAGGTGCTATGTGAGCTACTCATATTGCTGAATGGATTCATACCACCTGTACTCATAGCAAATATAATATTTCTTAATTCTTCAGTGAACCAACCAAATATGAAATTAATGGTTCGCCATTGAGCGGAATCTGCGGGGTGACATATCATTATATCGTTCTTACGACCCTCCTTGTGTCACCGCAGCAATTGAGACTCCTTTGCATTTGTGAACAAACACTTCAAATGTGGAATTACAGGGAAATACCACACCACCTTCATAGGAGGCTCTTTTCTCTTGCTGTCTTCCTCCACGTCGCTACCGTTATTTCTACACTTGTATCGATGGGTTCCACAAATAAGACATTGATCTAGGTCCGCATACTCTTCACAAAACATGACACAATCCTCCTTACATGCATGTATTTTCTTCAATTTCCAATCCTAAATAACAAATTATCTTCTTCGTGTCATAGACGGTCTTGGCATTTTGTTCCCCTCTGGCAGTATGTCCTTTAGTAGATGCAACAATGCTTTGAAACTCCTATTAGACCAACTATGGGTTGCCTTCAATTGCAGAAGCATAAGCACCGCAAATAGCAACGTGTATTTCTCCTTATAGCCAGGATAAAATGGTGTCTTCGAGTCTCGCAATAGTTTCTAAAATTTGACAAACTCACCATCACTATATTCGTCGTGCCCCTTAGCATCGCGTACTATTTGGCCCACATTCTCCACCAAATCTACGTAGTCATCATTGAATCACAATATATTTGTGTCCTTGAGATAATGATCCATATCACCAGCTGGAGGGAGTACTTGATCCATACTGCCGTCCAGGAGGACCTGATCCATTTCCCCTTCGTTATGGCCTTCCTCATCGTGTTTGTTCCAAATGTGATACCTCTCTTTGAATCTGAGCAGTCGATGGGACACTGTTTGATGGTGCGGCTCGGCGCAGAAATAGCCCTAAACATCACTCATTAGTGACGGCTGATAAGGACACCTACCACTAATGAGTGAGACATTAGTGATGGGTTTCCTCATAACTTGTCACTAATGAGTTGAGCCGCCCAAGGCTATATTTAGTGACGTGTGCTCTCTCTACCCGTTACTACTATCTTTAGTGATAGGTTGTTCTCAAATCGTCACTAATGACCCCTATTAGTGATGGGTCTTGGTCGAGTTCCAACCCAGACCATACATTAGTGACGCATTGTCACTGGAACCATCACTAATAGTACATTAGTGACGTGCTTTGGTCGGCCATCACTAATGATGGTTTCTTACGTAGTGATGGCGAACATATCGCCTCCATCTTCAAACTCTCAACCCTTATTGCTAGTGCCTCTTGAAATAGCTCACTCAATGATAGAAATTTCATCATCCAGAGAGGGGAATGAAGATAACTCGAAAGATAACTCGAATGATGATACCATAGCTAGTGCCTTGCAAGAAGAGTATGATGTTGAGGCTGACAACAACCTCAACATCGACAAGGCCATCGATGGGATAGTCCACGAAGATGAAGAAGATGGTGAAGATGAGGCGCAGAGCATGAAAGTGTGAAGCACAATGGGTGGATGATGGAGTTTAGTTTTGCTATGCAGAGCCGATGGCAGTTGGGCAAGAAGATGAAACTGAAGGAATACTATTGTTAAAACAATCGCCTTGACTCTCGAGTTTTGAGACTTGGTTGTTGGAATTCACAACTTGATTATGTCGATGCTCGGCCGTCTTGTCGAGCTTTGCATAGATGGTGGAACCAAAGTTGCTGAAGAACCCGCCATATGAAAAAACAGATCGTGGAGGCATGATGCGAGTAGTCGATGATGATACAATTACAATCCCCATAGACAGTGCCAACTATCAAAGATTAGTAAATCTATCTAAGAAAATATTTATAAGAAGTGGGGATACCTGGCCTCCAACTACTCGTATCATAGTTCATGCACTCATTTGGGCAATAGCCTTATGTATGCATGTTGTTGCTTTTGCCTTTTATTATCTCAGAAACCACATATTACAATTGGGGGGGGGGGGGTTCTAGATCTATTCCTAGGTTACTCAGCATTCTTCCGTATTTTGGATCTTGCTCAGGGTTGTGTTGTCGGGTCTCGTGGATTACGTGTTAGATTACGTGCTGCACCAATCTTCTTAAGGCAATCTCTCATATGAGCGAGAGTTGTCTTGAGTATGTTCGTCTTTCAAATAAGAAAAAAGATCTTAATTAGGGTGGCCAATCTATGAGTTATATAGCTATGTCGTAATGATATTACGTTTGACAAAAGACTATAACATCTTTTATACTAGCAAACTTCAATGGTACTTACTGGTTGAGATATTGGAGATTGCTACAAAAGGTGGAAGATGCCAACAAAGCATGACAAGCATAGGAGGTGGTCGCTATGGACGTTTCCCCAACAATGGGTGGATATTTAGCAATAAACTTTATGTTAGACGATATGTCATATATCATTTGGTCTATTATTTGCTTTATTTGAATTTTTAGCTTCGTGCTGATATGATATACTAATGAACCATACTATGTGTACCTTCGATGTAGAGGCCTAAACAAGTTTCTATTTTTTTTTAAAAAAAAAAAACTAGGTATCAACGTGGCATCAACAAGAATGCTAGAAAGGGGATGACACACACAAGTTGCCTCCAATTCTTACTGCTTTGCAACTCGTGTATCTGTTAGATATATGGGCCTAGCCCAATATATTTAAGAAGAGTTACAAATTAATCTTAAAGGCCCAACTAAATAGAGGTGAGGTGTATCTTTTAGTCATATATTACTAGTGGAGATGAAGCGAGATTAACTTAAAATGAATTATCTCCTACATCCACTTAGCATGTGTAGATGAGAGGACTAGAAGAACATGTGCGCGCGCTTGCTCGCCTCGTCGGACCGTGGCCGTGGCGGGGCCAGGGGCGAAGTACACAAGTGCACGACACATGCGTGAATGGTCTGTCGAAATCGGGTCCAGTAGCTTGCACAGGTGCGACCTACTTTTACAGTTTTATTCTTTTGCTATGTTGGCAAACAAATATATATGGAAATCGTGTCGGTTAAGAATCCGATTATGGCACGTCTTAATCACGTAATTCTCTCTCTATATATCTATCGGTCGCCAACACAATACACACAATTAGGGTTTTACCTATTTTCTCTCTGCTGTGTCACCATAAGTAGTTTACTCCATCCTAATATGCCGAAGTGCACTGATGAACAGGTCTCTGGAACCCGTCACTCTTAAAATCCTGTACCAGGAGAGGATGAATATGATTTTTACGAAGTGCTCAGCGTGATTGCTCATATCTACTTCCTCTACATCATTATGATGTGCTTCATCTACATCCTCTTTCGTTAGTCTGATGTATCGCTATCACAGGGACTTATGCATCTCACGAAGCCGTTAGGTCACATTCACTATGACCGTTCATGTTCATCATACATATTCTGCTGCTTTCGTACTGGATTATATTATTAAGATATATATATGTAGAATAGACTCTTAAAGTAAATTTGAAAGTACGCATGTTTTCAACAGTTTCGTCGCATGCATGCAAGGTCAGCTCTCGCATCAACCAACCATTGTCATCAAAAAAATTCAAAAAGTTATCTGATCACCGAAGGTACCGACTCCATGCAAGTAAAATGCAAACGGAATCGCTGATGCCAGGATCCTATTTTTACTGAAGAACATGTTCCATGCACTATGCGCACTGTTCCCGCGTCAACTCTCCTATGGTTTATGCTCTCTGTTGCTATTTACTCCTCTGCGTGCCCTTGGTTGTAGCGTGACAGGGCGATCGACTTCATTGCTGCAGAGGATGTACATGTTTCTTTTTTAAGTACACGTGGCACACGCACACGAACTCACGTATGAACACCACACTATCGTCGACACACTTATGTAGTGTATAACGTGAGCACATACTTTAATCATTTAATACACCCATATATATATATATATATTATTTCTTTTAAAATTTAATCTAAAAATAACAGTATATGTGTCGAGTCTAAAACTCAAACTCGAGTGAACAAGTTCCATCACAAGAACCCTATACACATCTTAAGTGGTTACATCTTAGCACATGTCTAAAGAAGATTTGAGTATAAACTGCGGACACATATTTTAACCATATTTTAATTACTTAACATACTCACATGTACATATATTATTTCTCTCATGATTTAATTAAAAAAATATAAGTCCCTATGCCAAATCTAGAACTTAAATAAATGAGTCTCATAAAAAACCGTAACCAACTGAGTTATATGTACATGCTTATTCGTGTTAGGGATTTGCTGCAGCTAAATTTCTTCTCGAAAGACCCCACAACAGTACAATGTTCATGTTCTTCCCAGCCTGACAAGGCTACAATGCTCGTAACGAAGTCGTGACAGACGTTTAAAAAAAGTTCGTTTTCTCTTGTTTCTTTTGGCAGTTTCTCGAAGTATAAAAGCTGCAAGAAGGAAACCGGGAATTTCTGCAGAAACTAAATTAGAAAATTGATGAGCACGAACCGTGAAAAGTCAAAACACCCTTTACTGGCATTGCTGGACGAAGAGGCGTTGTTTGAACAAAAATTACCGTAGATGCATGCCAAACTTTGCTTGCTAAGCACTCGCCGTACGTAGTTTTGCAGCAACCCTTTTCGTTCTTCACGTTAATTTCCTGGTGCTGACAAGCCACGTGCTCAGTAAAATGTTTAAATGGAGCATGCATGGGTTAATTCGAGGTACGACACTGTTGATATGGTCTAAGCATGGTACGGCACGATGGCTAACGGGCTAAGCCGACACGACACGACGACTTGAATCGTGCCTAGGCCGGAGCCGCGGCATGACGGGCCGGCACGGTACGGTCTGTTTAACTGTTTATATTTTTTAGTATTTTATATAATTTATTTAGATTTAATATCATATAGGATATGAGGTACAATGGTAGTGTGTTTGACTCTCAAGTAGAAGGTTGGATGTTTGATTCCGAGTGAAAGCAAATTTTTATGAATTTTTCAATTTTTCGCGGGTTGATGGACTGACAGATAAAAAAAAGTCATCAGATCTATCTTGCCACGGACCGGCACGGCACGGCTCGATCTTAAATGGATCATGCCTAGGCTAGAATCGAGACACGAGGACCGGCATGGTATAATCTGTTTAGCTAACGAATCTAAATAGGTTGTGCCTAAATGGATCTACCTCAGTAGAACCGTATCGTGCCGGATCGGACAGTACATTTGGCTATCTATAGTGCCCGGTTTATGTGTAAAACGAAGGCCCATGAGACAAAATTAAACCCCCTAACCTTACAGCCTCAAAGTAAACGGAAGCTTCTACCTAGAAGCGAAATTCGAAGATGAGCTAATTGCATCCTTCAAATCAATCTAGCACAAAATACTTTGATGGATTGGCATTTCCAGTGGACGGATTAGACGTTATTTCCCGTCTGCAAGGAAGGATTCGCACAAGAACGAACTAAGTCAAAATAATTAATTAATTAATTAAGTTGAATTAGAATAGATTTATGATCGCTTCACGCTTGTCTAGATGGAAACTAACGTTTACAGTCCTAAAAGATCCAAGAGAATTTTGGAAGAAACCATTCCTATGAAATTCTTGCATTTTGGACTAGTTCAGAATCCGAACCATTGATACCAGCCAATCCTGTCCCCTCCGAAGTTCAAAACATACCAGCAGCACCTAAGAGCTACTTAACTCGACTTGTTATAAGCTTGAGCTTGGTTCGAGACTCTAACAAACCAAGTTTAAATCTAGTCACAAGCTCACGAGTCTGTTGAACTCGAGCTCGAATAGTTCATCAAAAGTTCAGCTAACTTCAACTATTTTCCGTTAAGACAAAATCAGTACTCATTCACTTTAACTAAGTTTTTTTAACCCCATCATTTAATCCAAAGTTCAACCACCTAACCTTAAAGCTATATAACTACATATACATATGACTCATAAATAAAATTATAAAAAAAGTTCAAGACTCACGAGCTACTCGATTCGCTCTAGTCTCGATTCGAGCTCGGCTCCCGATACTTAACAAGCCAAACTTAAGTCTAGTTATATGCTCGATCAGATGTTAATTCAGATCGAACTAATCACTGTAGTCTTGATTCGAGCTCGGTTTCAGATACTAACAAGCAAAGCTCAAGTTGAGTTATAGATTTGATCCGAAATTCAAATCCAAGCTTAAAACAACATGTTCGCTCGGGCTCAGCTTGTTGACAGCACTGGCAGCACAGTAGCAGGCTGGCAGCCTCCGCCCTTGGAGGTCGCAGGACAGGGAGGAGAAAGGAGATGGGGGTGCCACCACATTTGTCCTCCACATGCATGCATTCAATGCCGCTCCAATTTAACACCCCCCTGATGGCATCGCCGGGTACTACCCTACCACAAGCGCAGCAGCAGCCGCTCCAGAGGAGCAGACAGGGGAAGAGAGAGAGAGAGAGGAGGAGGAGCAGGCATGGAGATGAGCAGAGGGTGGCAAGAGCTCGGCGTCGTGGACACCATCTACGAGGACGACCACGAGGATGATGGTGAGGAGGAGGAGGAGGAGGAGCGCTTCGACTCGCCCACCATGTCGTCGTCGGCCACGTCGCGCTCGTGCTCGCCGACGGAGTTGGAGGCATCGGCGGCGGCGGCGCACTCGTCCCTGCCGCCGGCGCTCAGGCGCGCCGTGCAAGCGTGGTACGTGCCAGTGCGTATGGGGGCGGTTTTCGCGTGCGCCGGGTGCTCGGATTCCGGGCGATCGATGGATTGGGGTTGGGGCGGTGAAATTCGGCGTCTGAGTTATAGAGAACTGACTGATCGTGTCCTTGGAATGCATGGATCCGTGCAGGTGGCGGGCGAACGGATCGCGCAAGCCGGACGTGATCGTTCGTGTCCAGGAGCATCGCCTCCCCCTGCACAGGGTAAGATCCTTTCCTTCTCGAAGGACCCCACTGACTACAGATGAAAACCCAGTCTTCTCTTAACATCCGTGGTGATAATTTAGCTCAAAGTTTTCTCTGGTGTGGTGCCATCTTGATCAATTTTTCTTCTCTTTTGAGAGGCATCTTGATAAAAACTCACCAACATGGCAACGGCACCAACTTTTCTGTTCCGCGCTGCGTTCGTAATTCCTGCCGGTTCTTCCGCCCTTCTTTATGATAGATGGTGCTGCAGCTGCATGTCTTCCGTTAGAAGAACAAAATTTTATATTCATGGCGAATTAACTCGTGAAAATTCAACCATCTCGGCACACGTCTCCTGTGACACCAAGAAACGAGTAACTCGCATCAGTTGCTGTGCGTCTTCCCTGCACCAGGAGACAGCGCCCCATATATTCATTGCAGCCACTGCCTGCTAAAATGCATTGGCTCTGCTTGCCAATTTCATCTCTGTGGTGACGCACGGAGCAGCAAGACCTCCGCGTAAACCCAGAGAATGGCCTGCAGATGTTGGAAGCTGTAGTGTACTGTAGTAGTTGAGTTTGGTTGAGCTTAAATTTGAGCCAAGAACGGGAGTGCCCCATCGAAGGCCAAGTACTTCTTTCCCTTTTCTCTGTTCTGCCTCACGAGGAACAGCTCCCAACAATGGCGTCCGAAGAGGCAATAATTGTTGACGTGTCTGTAGCACATTTACTACTACGTCTCCGCCTTGGTTCGCGTACCGGCACGGAGGAATCGGAACTTTCGGACGACTCTTTTAGTAACTGTCACAGGACTTACGGTCTCGGCAAGTTAATCACGCATGGCCATTGATACTGTTCTAGTAGTGCTGCTCCTGCATTCCTGCGTCGTTTTTACCTGCAGCGTCGATGATTCGAACTGGAATTTAAGATGGGAGTAGTAGAGTAGAATAGTAGATTGAGATCTAACGATTCGGTTTTTGGTCCCTCCGTGGCATGTGCTAGTCAGTTTGGCTCTTGAATTCTAGGTAGATGTACAGGTGATCTTGCCGGGATTCGAATACGGGCGTATGGATTGGGACCAGATCGTGGTGTCGACGTACTCCTACTTAAGTGTTGGCCATTGCATTCATAGATGGACATATCACATTTCGAATTGGAGCCACTCGCTGGGTCTGAAGCTCTGAACGTAGTGGCTTTTCTGCAGCCGGGATGGGCATCGTCCCCTCTTCTTTTCTTCTCTGAACAAAACCGAAAATGCTGTTAAGTAGGAGTACTTGTAGTCTGAAGCGCTCCTTAATTCAGAAGACTGGAATGCGTCTGCAATCCAGTTTAGTGAACAATTAACGCAAATAGTACGACACAGAAACCCATTGCTTTCTTGTTCTTCTTCAGCAATTTGCAGAATCGCAGTAGTTTGGACAGAGCAACTTGCAAGTTGCGTGCTATCACAACCTTGACAGACGCTACTGAAACTGTTTTGTCATGTGCAGTGCTAAATAATCAAGATCCAGCTCCTGGCCCTGGAACCTTTAATCATTCGCCAGATCAGATGGTCTAGCTCCATCCTGAATGCAAAGACTTTAGCTCAGACCAAGTTAAAATCTGACGGTACCTGACGTACGGTCGTACACTCATTGTTTGTGTCTTTCCTGCCAGTGTCGAAAGATTGACGTGACAAGAGCATGTTTCGAGCGCTGGAATTATGCAGGAAACAGCTCAATTCACATAGGAATCACGAATTATGCAGCAAAAGCAATCGATACGTTCTTGCTTTGTGAAGTGAATCTTTTACCGTCCAGTTTTGCAAATTTTTAACTACTCTTTGTTCACAGGACGTGATCACGACGCAGAGCAGCTACCTGAGGCGGCAGCTGTCGGAGTCCAGCGACGTCGCGGTCGCGCTACCGGCGGGCCTCACGTTCGACGCGTTCGTCCACGCCATCGCGTACTGCTACGGCGCCGACGTGACGCTGTCACCGGCGAGCGTCGCGGCAGCGTGGGCGGCAGCGGGCTGGCTGGAGCTGGGGTCCGAGGACGAGGGGCTTGCCCGCGATGCCGAGGACTACTTCTTCCAGGAGGTGGCCACGGACCACGGCCGCGCCGCGGAGGTGCTGCGGTCGTGCACGGCGTTCCTGGGCGGCGAGGCGGCCGAGCCGGCCGCGGCGCTGCTCGTCCGGTGCCTGGAGGTGCTCGCTGCGTCCGGCTGCGGCGCCGGAGGTGCAGGCGGCGGGTGGCTCGAGGACGTGGCCGCGCTGCCCGTGGAGGAGTTCCTGGTGGCCGTGGAGGCCATGCACGCGCGGTTCCCGCACGACCACGACATCATGTACAGCGTCGTGGATCAATACCTGCAGGTACGTACGTAAGCCGAGCTTGCTTTCGGGTCTGTTTGGTTTGATGCCCACGAGAGTCGAGCTCGCCTTTACCAAAATTTGGCAAATTTCGATCAAATTAAGCCATCGCTTATTCTGATGCCAAAATTTTGGTTGGACCCGGATCTACCGCTGTCCTGTTACATTCGCCGATTGCCTGGTCCGAGGAGCTAAATGAGTGGAATACACTGCAATGGCAGAGCTATTGAGCTGGTTGGTTTGGGAAGCACAATCTGGTGATGGGATGCCATTGATGACTGCTAAGTATGACACATCATGAACCCTCGTAGAGCGCAATGTAGAATCTAGTCCCCTTGCTTACAGTAGAAGCAGTTTACTACAGCAGAAAGCCAGAAAACTTTATGCCGAAGCAAATCTCAGATGCTTCGCGTTGAGTATCTGTTAAGAAAAGTCATGGAAGTTCAGCTTTAAGAAATGCGCTTGTGCTTTGAAGTTTACACATCACAGAGCAGAGTTTGGCTGCCTTGAATTTAGCACCAGTCTGATATACTACTCGGTACCAAGCAGTTTAGTTCAGAGTATTTAGACTGCCATTGCAAGCAATCACCTTTGACTTGGATGGTAATGGTCCAAAATGTAGCGGCGAGATAGTAAATGGGAAATGCATTGAATTTTCACTGTAGATTTCGCTCTACAATGCTGAATTTTGTGTCTGAATCTTTGATTATTTTGCACCCTCACATAACTAAGAAGTTGATTTCACACTGAGTTACTAATTTGTCTGTGATTGACGTTGCAAAATGCACGGGTGTGTATGCAGAACCACAAGGGGAAGCTGACAGAGGAGGAGAAGAGCCGGCTGTGCTACAATGTGAACTGCACCAAGCTGTCGCAGAACCTCTTCTTGCACCTCGTCCAGAACCCGCGCCTCCCGCTCCGCTTCGTCGTGCAGGCCATGCTCGTCGAGCAGCTCCACTCCCATCACTCCATGCTTCTCCACCACCACGACGCCACCGGGCCGCCTCCGCCGCCCACGATCCTCAAGAGCTCCCTCTCCGGCGCCTTCGGCGGCGTTGCAGGGGTTGCGGACGCCGCCAGCTTGACGCTCGGCGACATCCTCCAGCGCGACGCCGTGGTGCGCCAGTCCGCGCACATCCGCGCGTCCATGCAGGCCACCAGCCACCGCATCGAGACCCTCGAGCGCGAGCTCGCCGGCCTCCGTACCCACTTGCGCCGCTCCGAGCAGCAGCAGCAAACCGCGGCCGCGATCGACCGCGCCTCAGGCAAGTCCGCCAGCTTCCGGATCCCACGCAGCCGGCTCTGGGACGGCGAGGACCTCGCGCCCGTCGCCCCCTCAGGGCGCAGCACTGTCAAGGACGACAACGCGAGGAGCTTCAAGTCACGGCTGGTGCACGGGTTCAAGAACCTGTTCGGCCGGAGGCCAGGGACCGCGGGCGCGCCGTCCGCGTGCGGCAAGGACGCCCGTACCCGCGGCGTGGGCGAGAAAGGCGCCGCTAACAATGCGCCGGAGCTGGAGATCGACGCCGACGAGGTGGTATGCATGGAGGAGAGGTGGCGGCCTCACCGGAAAAATCACTACATTGTGTGACCGCCGGATACACAGCGACCAGCGTCGATCAGTGCGTCGCGTGCACGGCAAACGGCAATACATACATGCATGCACGTTTGTTGGGCGGAGAGTGGAGACTGGTATCGAATCGTCACTATTTTTCACACGGCCATATGATATCGTCGATGCTTTGTTACTCTGCATGTACGTACATTGTCTTTTCTCCCTTTTGATCGATGCTTAGATGCGATCCGTTGGAGGCAGGGGCGAAATATTGGAGGGGTTTTCATTTTCTTTCTCCTCCTCTTTGTCGTTTTCTTCCTCCTCCGCCTCTTTCTTCCAATGGCGTCCCAGCCAGTAGAAGGGGCTTGAGCTACTCAGGCTTCATGTGGATCCGCCGTTCCGCCCCTTCGGGGAGGGGGGGTGGGCTGTGGGACTGGGAGACCTGAATCACAGATGTTGCTCTGCATGCATCGGCGTTTGTGAACACCAAGGCCCGTATTAGAACATTTTCCATGGAGTGCTTTTGGGTGCTTGACGATCACAATGACCCACCGGCAATTTTGTTCAGGGTACTTGTTGGGCAAAACTCACCCAAATTCGAACTTCCATGGTGCATGTCGAGTTCCATGTATGCATTCTTGTTTTAATTGCACCAACCAAATACTCAACAAAGTCAGGATCTTTGGCTTTGATTCCATGTTGATTGATGAGTCTCGAGAATTATTCGGCCAAAAAGATTAGTTTGTTCTGTTCATACTTTCAACTGTCACCCATCTTGAAATTCAAAACAAAACTTACCTCCACGCTTCATCTCTAGTTATGCATTGATTCCCTGCCAAATAAGTACCAATCCAAAGTGTTAGTAAATACTAGCAAAATTACATAGAGTGTGTTTGATTCGAGGGATATCTATACTCCTATATAATACAAGAGTCGTGGCAGATTTGATCGATCTTTACTGTCTATTCAAGTTGATCAAATAGTTATTTTGTAAAATTGGACATCGTTACTCATTTTAAAAGTATATTTAATCTCTTATTATTTGATTTTTATACCTAGACGTCCAATATTTGACTTTCGTAGATTAAAAAAATTTAATCTCCTATTATTTATCTTTTATATCTAAACGTCTAATATGTGCCTTCCATATATTCCAGACTCGGCCAAATGAGCCACCCGGCACGGCAAGGCACGACCCGGTTGGCCCGGCTAACTAACCGAGCCATGCCGTGTCGACCCACGTGCTGGAGGCGCGGCCCACAACACGGTCCGTGAAGCACAGTGACGTGCCAGGCCAGCTCGAGCACACCCACAACACGCTGTGCCGTGCCGAGTGCGGGGGCATGACGGCGGGGGCGTGGCGGCAGCACAACAGCTAGGGCGCGATGACGCCAGCCAGTGGGAGATAGCCGGGCCAGGCCATGCCGGCACGACATGTCGCGATGTCGGCCCATGTCGGTGAATCAGGAACCAGGGGTCCCCGAATCCCAAGGCTATGCCAGCAGTCCGCCACGTGGCACCTTCCCGCGGGGGTCACCTCCGCAAGGTACGAAAAGACTAAATCCCGGGAGAGGGCGCTCGGGACCACAAGCAATGGTCCCCGAGTACCCGGGTTCCCCGATGATCTACGAAGACCAAGTGACCGGGAAGAGAGTGATCGGGGTCACCGACAGTGACCCCCGAGCACCTAAGTCCCCCGACGATCAGGAAAGCCGAGTACCGGGAAGGGTGTGCTCGGGGCTGTGAACAGTGGCCCCTGAGCACCCGAGTACCCCGAGGACCCAAGGAAGGTAGTTCCGGGAGAGAGTGCTCGGGGCTGCGAACAGTGGCCCCCGAGCACTCGGTTCCCCGAGGATCCGAACAGTCAATTCTGAGAGAGAGTGCTCGTGAACGTGAACAGTGGCCCCCGAGCACTCGGTTCCCGGAGGACCAAGAGAGGGCGTTTCCAGGAGAGAGTGCTCGGGAAGGTGAACGGTGACCCCCGAGCACTCGGTTCCCCGACGGCCCAAGAAGTCCTTCGTCGGTGGCCCTCACAGGGGTCTAGCGGTGAGGTGTCAGCCTGTGAAAGGCCCGATGCCGCATTTAAGAGCGTGCGTGGCCTGTCACCTCCAACTGCTCCTGCTACGCTCGGTGTCAGTCCCTGCCACATTCTGGCAGAAGGGCATGGGGACATTTAATGCACGAGTCCCATCCCGCATCATCTGGCGCCTTAGGATAGCATCGCGAGGCCCGACGCGCCCCGTCTGCCGCCCTGCTGTGGCAGGCGTACAAGACCGAACGGGCACGCCGAGCCGCACTGCGGCTGCCCGGTGGGCCCTCTCCACGGCGCCCGTTGCCAGCGCCATGATGACGATCGAAGACCGGGCGGGGGCGCGTTTTCAACCCCCCGTCACTTCGCGCAGAGGCCATGATGACCGTCTTTCCATTTATGGTGCCTTGGAACTCGTGCCCTCCCTTTCGGGGCACGCTACCGCCGGCGGGTATTTAAGGAAGCCGGCGGGCACAGACAAAGACAGTCGAATCTGAGTTGAAAGAGAAGAACAGAGGGCGCTCGAACTCTTAGACTCTTGCTCAGAAACCGAAGAACATTTCGTACAAGCATAGAAGCCGAAGAACAAGGAGCCCAACGTTCTAGGATAGACAGACATTCTTGTAACCAGTACATTCCTGAGAGACATTCTCAGGGTATTTATAGCATCCATACAGGAGTAGGGTATTACGCTCAGTGCGGCCCGAACCTGTCTAAAAATCCCTCCAGTGCATTTACTGTGTTCTGCATTAGATCATTCCACACCACCTACCATTGCATTCATATCCATTTATTTCTCCAGCAAACATATTCAGAATCATCCCCCAGTCGAATCTCAAAAAAGGGTCCCTCAGAATCCCTGCGATAGGAGTTAACCCTCCGACAGCCCAGATCGGCACGGCACGGTGTGACGCGGTGTCGGCCAGGCTCGACTAGTTGTCCAGCTTTAATATATTCAATCTCCTATTATTTTATTTCTTCGGATTGCTATATCTTGGACTGATTCCACGTCATGTGTACAATTGCTAATTGTAGAAGATTAGTTCATAACAATATATTCATAATTGAACTGGGGTACCTTCAAAATTAGGAATCGAGCAAGAAACAAGACGAGCGATTTATACAAGTTTAGGCTCCCAATGTAGAGTAATACCCTACGTCATATGTAGATGATGTTGTATATAGATTGTCTCGAGTACAAGCAATGTGGCTAAACCTATTACAACGGAGTAGATCGGATCTGAACTAATCTAGAGTTGAAGACACTGGATATCTCGAAAGCTAGAGTCTTAGTGCTTGCGTCAAGTTGTTAGGCGTTGATCTATTGTCCCTTCTGGGGGTCAGGGTCCCCGGCTTATAAAGGGGTCCTGGAGTCATCTTAGTCTCAGTCGTAATCGATAGGGAGTCATTCATCTTGTCGGTCAAGGCAAAACAGTCGAATCCAGCTTGGATACTAGTCCTACTTGAGTCGATTAATCAGTTCCCGTATATTCGGATCTGCAATATCCGAAGTTATCCATCATGTGTATGATGCTCCCTATCTGCGTATATACTCTATAGTTAGATATTTAATAATAGCCCCCTAACTCTACGCAATAGGGAGGATTTTCACAAGCGCCTACTCGAGTACTGCTAAGTCTAAGTCTGGTCGAGCAAGGTAGATCAAGCTTGCAGTATAAAGAATCGAGCAAAGAAAATATTGTTCTGAGTATCGAGTGGAAATGCTATTGGGTTGAGTGCCCTACCATTGTCCGCACTGGAGACTCAAGGAAAGCTTGAAACTCAACTTCTCGACATCCGTCTCTAGATATAGTTAAAATGAAATGTTCAAAATTTAAACCGTTGGGTATAGGTGCATTTAATGCACTTGAATGGGCGTGCAAAAATTTACACGACGCCATCATCCTGTCTTTCATGCCGAACGAGGCACCACAGTAACGGGAGTGATTCCCAAAGAAACATTAAGTACCAGGCTTAATATTCATACGAACTTGGACTATAGCTATTCTTCATCCTCTCGCCACCAGTCTTCTGCTTCAAACTCTCACCTTTTTTCGCCCAAGCACGTGCAATCGCACAAAAATCTGACTCCATGGCCTCCAGCCTTTCTGCGAACGCCACCACTCCCTCCTTGTCTGAGAAGAAATCCAACGCGAAGGCCGTTGATGCCTCCTCTGAGCAGCTAGACGAGATGAGGCTTCTGACCTACATTTGGGCGATCTCGGCAACGCAAAAATCGAAGCTTCAAGAACTTGAAGGCGAAGGAATCGTTCCTCCTCATGAGTTGGACAACTGGAGGCCGCATCGGGTGAGGAATTCCCATCCTGCCAGTTTGATCATGAAACTGTGATATTTGAATCATTTTCCACTGCTATTTCAACGTTCCCCCTTCCAAATTTCTTCTTGCCGTACTTGAGTGCTACCAAATTGAACTCCACCATGTAAACCCGAACTCAATAACCATGCTCAGTGCGTTTGTCCATCTATGCGAAGCTGTCCTTGGTATTGCATCGAGCCTGAATCTGTTTCAGTATTTCTATCATTTGAAAAGAAATATGGTGAACAAGTGCATTGAAGGTTGTGGTTTCCAACTATGGAATGGGATGAAGAATTTCTATATCCTAGTTGCGCTAACCTCTTCCTGGCAAAAAGATTGGAAAAATAATTGGTTTTATGTCTCTAACCCTGACCAGTCAGTTTTACTTTAATCTATAAGGGCCTTCACCCCCGCCAAAATCTGTCCTGGTCAAAGAAGCACTGCGAGTCTAACCGCACTGCCTACTATGTTAAGAAGATTGACAAACTTAGGCAGAGTGGCTTAACCGGGTGGCATGTGACTAAAGACTTCATTAGTCAAAGGTCAAGCCCCTTGAAAACATGGGATCACTTTGCCTGAGACTATGCTAGAGATAACAATAACTCTCGGGACACGGTGGGATGTAAGATTTAGTTAGCATTTTGCTACCCCTGTTATTGCAGTCGAACTCTTTCGAGTGACTTCTCTCTTTTAGCTTTGTCCCTACTGGATACTGCTGCTCGATTGGGCAAGCTATTTGTTAAAGAGGCACAACCATGTCCTGTTCAGTCCTACTCTCTCATGAATCCTCGATCATCGGTAGAAATTTGCTTGAATCAAGAAAGTTCTAGGTTCCAACCCTCCACCAAGAGGACAACATCCCCATGATTGGAGTTCCTGTTCCTAAGGATTCCTCCTGCTCCAACACTAATGACAAGGCCAAGGAAAAACACTAACCGATCAATAGGCTGAAGGGTCTCTTATATCCAAGAGACCGTCTTTACTCTATGATCTGCAACCTCTCAAGCAAACGCGAAGATGTCAATTGGTACTGAAATTGAGTCCTTAAATATCCACTTGTTTAGTCGTCATTCTGATTATCAAGCGTATGCCAACTGACGCCCTGTTTGTATGGGTGGCCTTTCAACAGGGAATAACTATAACTCCCCCTCGATCACCTCCTCGAGTAGCCAAAGCACTTGATGACTCGGTAAGAGAGGTAACTCTCAACAAGTCGTTCCCCTTACGTTGGTCATTCTTCTGAGGATTCACTCGATAAGTCTAGAATGATGATGAGTCATTCTGGACAGGTTTTTTTGCGGGCAATGGCTTCATTGGATTCATTTGGCCCCCCAGATCAACCCTTCGACCCAACTGGTACCGACTACCAATACGATGAAGAAGCAAATAGCAATAAGGAGGCAGAAGTCAAACATCATATCGCACATTACTATCACCCAAACGTTTGACCTGAATATTTGTCTTGGCTTGCAGTCTTCCTTTCCTTTCTTAATCTTGTCGATCGCAGATCGTCATGTCCAGAAAGGCCAAAAGAGCAAATGGCAAGTGGTTCAGCTAGTCAATTGGTTCCAGCTTCCTTTGTTGTGCCGCTTTCACTTCATCGCGTAGAGCAAACTTCAACAGACACGCCCAAGGCAAGCTCAGAGCCTACCGCAACCACAACCCCTGGAACAATCGTTGATCCTTGGGTGGTAATAGAGGCTCACATAGCAGCTGCAAAAGCTCAATATATGGCAATCGACCATGTTGTTCATCAGAAGGCCTTGGAGGAGAAAGATGCCTTGCTTGCTGCTAGCCAAGAAAGAATAGATGGTTAGTTTACCCACATATCACCAACATGTGATTCGAATTTTAGGCAACTAATACGAATTATTTTTGATTGCTTTCCCAGATCTTGAATCCTTCGTAAAGAACAAAGATGTCCTCCTTAATGATGTAATGAAAACCATTAATGAAAAGGATAAATATCTGGGAAAACTCAGAGAAGTTTTGAAGAAAGCGAAAGCTGGTCGGGATGCCATGGGCCATGGCTGCCAGTCGGGACACTATGGCCGCTAAACGGGACATCGCAATCTTCAAAAGCTGAGGGATCAGGCCCTCGACAGCATGAACCAGGCAGCCTCCATCAACGCTGATACACTACTCGGTCTCCTCAAGAGCTACGACCCCAACCTTGACACATCGGTGGTGATGCAAGGGTTCAGATATTCAGCAGAACAGTCAGCAAAAATTATTGAAGATGTTAAGCCCTTGGTTCTCGGCTTCATCGAATCTCCGGCACTTGAGCTACCTGACAACAAGAACAAGAGTAGTCCTTCTAGCTAGTTTTACGTGGTTTCCGGCGTGAAACATTTGAAACTTGATTCTGGTTTGGGGATGTTTGTAAACATTAATTTTATTTTGCTTGTCCAGTATGTTTTTGCCACTATTCCCTTATTTATGAAGTAGAGTTAGCATAAGTAGATGCAAAAAAACGACCAGTACATGTTATAACCATCCTCGAAACTAGCTAATTGTATATCTATTGACACCTGAAAACTCAACTAGACATAACATTAGATGTATCGACCCTCGAGCAATCACTCAAAGGAACCGATTGAATAAGGAAAAGATAAACTAGTCCAAAACTAAGAAAAATAGAAAACATGATGGTCGTTTGCAAATTTTTAGCTGACTTGCGTATTTGTGAAGGTTTATCTAGCTCCTAAGTGTGATTTTGGTAATTAATAACAATACATATAGACTAACAATCATGTTAAAAATTGTTTGTAATATGTTTTATAGGTGATGCATGATTGATACGAGAATGGATTCATTGAGGAATGCCATGAAGATCAAAAGATATGCATCAAGATGAATAAGATCTAGGTAATGCTCATGAGATAAAGGAGAAGCTAAAGAAGATTGATAATAAGAGTGAAGACTAAGTTACTTATGAAGATCAAGTGACTTAAGGTATAAAATCGTCAAATTAGGTTTTATGGACTAACCCATGTGCTTTTGTGCTTGAGAATAAGTTGGGGTTAGGTTACATAAGAAGACATAAGTTGAATTGAGATATTCAATATTCTATATTGAAAGAGCAAGATCAAGACAAGCTTAGTGGATAACTTATATGTTTGATGCTTGTGATTTATACCTTGGTGGATGTAGCGAAAATAGCCCTATTAGGTCATGATTGTGATTTTAATGATTAATGACAACATAATCAATGTGACTAATATGTTTGTCAAGAATATATGTTAGTAGGTCTTATGGATGCAATACATTAAGAAGTCACCATTGCCGGGACAAAGTTGGACTGAATTGGAGAAATCCCAAAAAGATTTGCTTCAACGGAAAGTTTGGTGCTCTGAGTGTTGAACTCACCAGAGCATATTTGACAAAGGGGAGAGAGGCCTGAAGATCTCACGGAAGGTCCGGTAATCAGAGAAGATACACACCGGAGCATTTTATTCAGAGAAGGTTGCAATCATTGAAGTTGAAGATCAAAGCACTGGATGATCCAGTGATCAATATGTTGCACACAGCGGACAATGAAAAGTGCAAAGAGGCAGAACGAAGTTTAACGCATCGGATGGTCCAGTAATGAAGACTGTACACACCGGAGTATTATTTCCAGAGAGGGTTGCATTGGCTTGGTTGCCTGAAGTCAACTCACCGGATAGTCCAGTGATGAAGTGATGTGCACCGGATGCTTACAATGGAGCAATTTACACAGAGATGATGTAGTTGGTTCGGATGCTAAGTATATACTCACCGGATAGTCCAGTGATGAAGATGAAGTATTCATTGGTGTGTCCGGTGTTCACAGAGGCTTGAGTGGAGCTCCAACGGCTAGTTTGTGAGAGTGTACTCACCGGATGATCCGGTGTTAGTATTAGTGTTCTCACCGGATCATCCGGTGTTAACAACTTTTCTGAGCCGTTAGGTTAACAGCTAGTACACTGGTTTGAGGCTATAAAGAACTCTCCACTCAGTCATTTGAAGAAGTCTAAAGGAAGCTTATATTGGTTATACTCCGTAATTGATAGAGAGTCTTTCATCTTGTCGCTCAAGGCAAGGCATTCGAATCCAGCTTGGATATTGGTTGTACTCGAGCCGATTAACCCGATCAAGACCTTCCTAGTATAGATTTTCATAATCTCCAAGTATATCAGTTCCCACATATTCGAATCTGCAATATTCGGAGTTGTCCATCAGGTGTACGATATACCATATGTGTGTATGATGTACTTTTTATGTGCATATACTCTATAGTTAGATATTCGACACTAATCTCTAGATGGGACATGACCATCCAATTTTTTAAGAAGATTGGTTTAAGGGCATGCATGAATGGGTGACCACCTTCTAGGAATATTTTTTAGATGTTAGATGAGCCCATCTATGTAGAAATGCTGGACAGAGCCATCCATGTTCTGGATGAGCTTTATTCCTGCTGATGTGGCATATTCTGTTTGGTTAAAGTAAATACATTTTTTTGTTAGCACGCTTTAAATAATAGTATCTCATAAACTGTTTATCTGATTTGCGATCCGATTGTACCATTATATTCATTTCAATTAAATCAACAAAATAAGATCTCGCATTATTATATTTTAATAAAAACTAAATATATGACAAGCAAACCTCGCAAAAAATTAACTAATCCTATCAAGTTTTATCTGTCCAACCAAATAAGAATTTGAATTGCCTTATCCATGCTATCAAACAAGAGAGTGAATCACTAATCCAACAAAACATGAATGATCGTATCCCATCCGACCTTAGAGTCAGTTTGGTTCGCTTTCCCACTTGCCTCGCTCAGCAAGACTATCTTTGCCAATGCCGGAGAGCGGTTTTGGATCTCTCACACTGGCAAGACAAGCACAGGCACCAAGATAGCAAGTGCACGATCCAAACACGCGAAACCTTGCATAGCCTGGCAAGGCAAGCCGCAACAAGCGTTCCAAATGTGCCTTATTCTCCAACAAAAGCACCCGTAAAAGAATTTCAAGTAGCAACAACTCTCACTCTCTCCCCTCCCTTCACTCTAGCACTCACGAGTAGTTCCCCAACTACAGTAGCCCGAGGAGAACTCAAGGCGATTTTGTATTTCTAGCATCGATTTGGCCGGTCCCCTTCCTCTAATGGGCTCCTAAGCCTTGGAGGGGGAGGGGAATGGGCGGATCGGCGTCCAGTCTAGGTAGTTCAGTAGAAATAGATGTAGTTTGGTAGGGTAGTGTTACGTCTTCTGGATGGTGCTTTCCGTTGCGGTTACGTCGATCTAGCTTTTGGCCATCAAGGTCGTCCATGGTGGGTTCGTCGTTGTTGACGTGCATTCCGGCGACGGGCTAAACGGGTATGTGGTAGTTTGTTGCTTTGGTGCATATGCATTTGGAGGGGTTTCCTCGGATCCCCTTGCTCCTTTTGTGTTTTCGGGCCGCCGGTTCTTTGGTTGACGGCGTCAGTCTAGTTTGTTGGGCCTCCAACTCCGATGACCCTGTGGTTGGTGGCGCCGGTGCGGCCTTGTATTGGAGCTTGGCTCCGCTCGTCGTCTTGGCCATGGGAGCTGTAAGCGAGGGATCTGTATTTTAGGGGTCAGATTACTGACTGTGGGTGCTGTGGTGTTGTGGTGGGCGGATCTGTTCTTCTCCTATGCTGCTTCCCGATGGCATGGCTAGGTCCGGGGCCTAGAACACAAGGGGTGTGTCCCCAGTCGATGGACGACAACAGGCATTTCTTCCCATTCTTCACGGTGGGAGGCTTCACGGTGTGATGGTCTTCTAGGTCCATTTGGTGTGTTGGCCATCTTCCTCCTGTTCCAACGTCGTCTTTGGCAGTGGACTCCGGTAGAGCTCGGTGTTTTTAAGATGCATAGTGGTGTCCAGGGGTTTTTTTTAATTTTCCTTCTTTCTAGGCACCTCTTTGCGATTTGGTTGGGACAGCCGGTCCTTCTTTACCTCTCTATGAGGTGCTGGCTCTTGCACGTATATGTGTATGTTATCTTTATCTCTTAGTACAGGTACTTCTAGTTTTTTAAAAAAACAAAAGCACACGTATCTTGCCAACCCAAACGTACGCTTTGACCCTAAAATCAACTCGATTTGGCTCGACAGGAGCGGATCCCACCGCCTCCTCCCTCAACGAATCCCACACCCAACAGATCGTCATCGTCCCCTTTGGCCCCGATGAGGATCGTTTGACATCACGCATCTTTGCTAACGTGAGTATAAAACTACACGTCAATAATAAAGTCACTATAACATCCAATATAAACCTACAACTACACGTCAATAATAAAATCACTGTATCATCAATCGATCCGGATCCCTAGGCCGCTCCACCAAACAGAACAAAACCGAGCGTCACGCCTCGCCCAAACTTCTCCGGAAAGGCGACGAGAAAGGAATCGCGGCCTCCACCCACCCATTCCCATCCACCTCCCCCCCCCCCCCTCGTCCCGATCTCATCTCGGTGGCGGCGGCGGCACCGCCGCGCCGAGGCAGATGGCCGGCCGGCGGGAGACCCCCCTAATGCGTGGCAGCGGGCAGCCGCTGTCGCGCGGGTCCCGGATCGCCGCGGCGGTCGCGGTGGGCGTCGCGCTCGGCTGCCTCTGCGCGTTCCTCTACCCCGACGGCCTCCTCTCCCGCTCCCCCGACGCCGCCCTCCGTTGGCCTCACCGGGTACGTACGCCTCCTCTCGTCGCTTGTTCAGTTCGTGGGAGCGGAGGGCCGGGGATCTACAGGATTGAGCTGGGTCGGTACCGGTTTGTTTTTTAGGTGTCTCTTTGGTTGGAAAATTTCTAGTGTTGATCGACATTGCCTGATACCGTTTGGACGAACGCAACAGTAACAATGGACAAATCATATAAATCCTAAGTCAGTCAACTTTTTGGGAGTCTGTACGATATGTATTTTCCTTATTTGGATCAGCTGAGAACAAACTATGAAGAATGCTACAAATATGCAGCAGTCGGAGGTAATTGCTTGTTTGAAAAACACACACTAAACTAGATTAAGCAAAAACACGCTCAGTGTTACAGGGTATTATAAGCTGACCAGAGAAAGGAAGTGATTTGGCTGTAGCTACCACATCCTAAAAGATGATTATTCATGTGAAGGAACCATTGTGGTTATATGGTTCAGCAGCTGCAAATGTTATTTGTTGACAATAATGTGCATTTTTGTTCACTTTCTCTGGTTGCTGCTATGCTCTGTGACTGCTCACGGATGTGGTCTGGCCAGTTACTACACAGAATAAAGTTGTTCTTGCAATAATTGATCCCTTGTATGCTTGTTAACAACGTTGGTAGCACATGTTGCTGCATTGCGTTGCAAGAAATGAGCGATGCATGTGAACCTCTGCCCAATCGCTACTATCAGTACTATGTTTGACTATGCCTGCATCCATTTGTGAACAAACAGTATTTCAAGCATTTGTATTCATTTTATGGTGCATACAGATATGACGTACAGTCAAGGTGCTAACGATGGGCTTTATCAAGTAGGAGTAATATATTAAAAAAGAATCAGATTGAAACAGAAAAGGCACATGATTTGTTGGCAATCGTGAAGTTCTAATTGCAACTGACTGGGAGGATAGAGATAAAAAGTGCGAGCTTCAATCTCTAGGTGCTTCCAAGGTCCTCACATCATTTTCATACTACACATGACCATTCCCATGTAGTCGTAATCGTTACATTGACTAACTGAGAGATAGCATAGAATAATATTTTAAGAGTATTTGTCTTGTGCCTTCACATTTACCTTATTGTAAGGTATTGTCGATCAATGAATCTTAATATTGATCTTTGTCATTCTTGTAATGCCATCAGGGTCTAGAAGGAATACCCCCTTGTCAATCTTGCTTTAATGAAATTTTTGTTTGTACATTATATTAGCCATTTTCTTTCAACTTTCAAACTATTGGTTTTTTTCATCAAGAGAGTTGTATACTGTTCTCTTGTTGTGGCAAATGTAAAATGTCATCGAAGTACAAGCAACTGGGTAATGAGACCAACTTTAGCATTGAGGTAGCCTCTTTAAGTGAATGCCATGAAAGTAACCAAGGAATCCAGAAACCTTTGGCACCGGGTATAGTCGCATAATCATTTCATTGCCATAGAGACTGACAGTGTGCATCATTGTTTGTCTGTCCTATGGTGTTACAGGATATGATTGAGCCATTTTGTTTAGAATCCTGCTGTATGTCAGAAAAAAATGTTTATTTTCCTTTGTAGTTTATATATTTAAATTTCCCTATTGGTGTGTTGAGTGTTGATTGTGTAAGAAATTGATCAGAACTTTACATCCATTTTGAGACCATTGTATTGTTCTCATATGTTTTTTACAATTATATTCTCAGATTGATTCAGTTGCTTGTGATACATCTGGGGAAGTTGCCAAGCTAAAGTCACAGCTAATCTCATTACAAAGAAAAAATGCTGAATTTAGGAAGAAGATCAATGAACTATCAATGAAGCTTCAGTTGGCTGGACAAGGGAAGGACAAGGTTCTGTATAAGGCTGGTCTTTTTGGTACAGTGAAGGCTCTGAGAACAAACCCAACAGTTACTCCTGATGAGTCCCTCAATCCCAGATTGGCCAAGATATTGGAACAGGTTGCTGTAAAGAAAGAACTAATAGTCGCATTGGCAAACTCTAACGTCAAAGAGAGCCTTGACATGTGGTTTACTAACATCAAACGAGTTGGGATTTCAAATTATTTAGTCATTGCTTTGGATGACAGCATAGAGAACTTCTGCAAGTCCAAGGATATCCCAGTTTACCGGCCGGATCCTGATGAAGGCATTGACAGTATTGGGAAGACTGGTGGAAACCATGCTGTTTCTGGACTGAAGTTTCGCATATTGAGGGAATTCTTGCAGCTTGGATACAGTGTTCTACTCTCTGATATTGATATCATTTTCTTCCAAAATCCCTTTGATCATCTTTACAGAGATTCTGATGTAGAGTCTATGAGTGATGGCCACAACAATATGACAGCTTATGGATTCAATGATGTGTTTGATGAGCCTTCAATGGGCTGGGCAAGATATGCGCATACAATGCGTATATGGGTTTATAATTCTGGATTCTTTTTCATAAGGCCAACAATTCCTTCAATTGAGCTTTTGGATAGGGTAGCTGGTCGCCTTTCTCGTGAACCCAAATCGTGGGACCAAGCAGTTTTCAATGAGGAGCTGTTTTTTCCCTCACATCCTGGTTATGAAGGTCTTCATGCATCCAAAAGAACCATGGATATATACCTCTTTATGAACAGCAAAGTTCTCTTCAAGACTGTAAGGAAAGACACCCAACTGCGGAAGTTGAAGCCAGTGATTGTGCATTTGAACTACCATCCTGATAAGACGGAGCGCATGAAGGCAGTTATTGAGTTTTATGTTAACGGGAAACAAAATGCCCTAGACCGTTTCCCTGATGGATCAGGATGATAAACAGCATCTTTTCTGGAACAGAAAATGACCATTTTTTGTATCTAGTCGCCTTGAAACTCTGGATGAAAGCACATGTTGTCCATACAGAATGCATTTTCATTCTGAATCCAGTATGGTTGAAATGTCGACTGTCACTTAGCATCTAACTCGTATATTGTGTTCGCGCATGTGCCTGTGCTTTTGCGTGGCGATGAATCCAACTTGTATAGTTCTGTGGTAGCCCGTGGTACAAGAGCTAGTAAGTGACGTTTCATTCAAGTTTCAGTATCAGAAAAAATTTCAATGTTTTAGTTTCAAGGTTGAAGTTTGAAGTGAGTTCAGACTAGTTTCAAACAAAGTATCATGTAGCAGTCAAAATGTTCAAGGAGTTTTTGAGAGGTTATGAGTGGATTTCAGCAATTTATAATAAGTTTTCGTAAGGGTCTAAGGAAGTTCCCAACGTTCCATGCTTGTTTATGGAAAGACCTTTCAAACTAACGTCGAAAGTTCAGAAAAGAAATAGATTCGTTTTTTAAGGAAAGCAGGCATTTTATTCATTGATCAAGATGTTCATTGGTACAACCGAAATATCAGGTTAGTTTATAAACCACAAATAACGACTTGGGCTAGGCGATGATGACGCCGCTTTCGCCAAATTGTGAGCTTCTCCGTTGTTGCTCCTGCTTTCGTGTCTAAAGCGAAGGCCTGGGGTAAGCGATGATTGCTTCCGACTGCTTATAAGTGATCAAATAGATTCGTTTTTTAGAGGAAGAAAAGAAATGAATAACCATCGAATAACTGTATAATCCCTAATATGCTACCTATTGTAAGTATGACATATAAAACCTGAACCTATACGTCATCGACACAACAATAACATATAAGAAACATGATAAATTATTCGGTGGTAAATCGTAGAATCTCCTAAAATGGATGGGACACCGATAAAAATGTTGGTCTTTGGGCCCATGAGTCCGAGTCGATTGTGCGGAGAGTGGGCCCACAAACTCACTGCAATTCAGCCTAAAAAAGTCCAATGAAGAAAGCCCAACTCTTCGAAGCCCATGGCGGACAAGCCCATCTTGCTCCCCGAGTTTGTATAAACGCTCAAGCCCTGGCGTCGCTATCGTTCCACCTAGTAGTCATCCTAAGTAGGGATGGCAATCTTATTTAGTTATCCGAGAAAAGTTTTTTTATTTTTATTTTTGTAGGGAATTTTATAGAATCAGGTTCTCAATAAGTATGTAAAATTGAATTATAACTGATTATTTTTATATATTAACAATATATCTGTAGTATAAATAAATAATTTATTAATACATATAAGGGTAATTAATATAAGATGAATTAGATATCGTAAATTAAAAAAATATATGAGTAATTTTTTTTTTTACATAACGTAATGTTTGTATATTTATAGACTAAATATATATATATATATATATATATATATATATGGATATAACGAGAGCAGTAATGAGAGTACATTCTCATCTCCATCCACATATAAATTCGCGAGGATCATCTCCATCCACATATAAATTCGCGAAGATCAAAATTTTTTCATATTAATCCTCGAATGGAATTCCCGTGGGTTACAGGGGGGAGCTTATTGCCATCCCATCCCCGAGGCATCGCCGCCGCCAAGAACCCAAGCAGGCCTCTGCCCCGGCACTTCTCCTCGGGGCGCACGCGCAACCATGGTGGCCGCGAAGAAGACGGTACGGACCCATCTCCCACCTCCCTCCCCCCTCCTCTTTCCATGTCTCCCCGACGCCCGGGTCCTTCTGCCGATCCGCCGCGGTTTCTCGCGTGGACGAGCAGGATCCTGCATTTCGCTCGGTTACCTTTCACCGGTTGCTCGTCTGGCTTCTAGGGGCTAATTCTTGGCTGTTTGTTGGTTATGCAGAAGAAGTCCACGGACAACATCAACAACAAGCTGCAGCTTGTGATGAAGAGCGGCAAGTACACGCTCGGCTACAAGACCGTCCTCAGGACCCTCAGGAATTCCAAGTGTAAGCAAGCTGTTTACGTGATGCTCACGTGTGCTGTCAGCAATAGGTTGCCTGTGTGTGTCTATAATAGTTTAAAAGTCTGTTGTAGGAATTAAAGGTCATGTATATACTGCTATTAAATGATGGATGCTGGAATGCCGTGGTGTGTTCTTGCGGATTGGAGAAACTGATTGTCGTGGGTCTCATGGCTGATGTGTATGAATCAATGCGATAGCAACTAGCTTCACGGTCGCTGTTCATTCATATGGGCTCACTGTTGTCAGTCAGGTGCTGGTGCCTGGTGGTGGCCTTGCCTATATGGTCCAGTGCTATTTTAACTTCTTTATTATAGATTTGCTTACATAGGCTTGAACATTTCAGTGGCATACTGGCATGCTTTTAGAGGTGAAGCAATATTTAACTTTAGCCTTTCCATTTCCTGTTTTCGTTCCACTTCTATATTCTAGTGAGGCGATTGTATTTAATTTCTTGTCCTCATTCAATTTTTTACATTCAATATTTGTTATGTAGGCTGTAGTCATACCTTTTCCATTCTATTTTCTGAACCAATAGAACCTTTCGCATGTCGCAATGAGAATACACATTTGAAAGGAGGAAAATAGGGGTTTGAATCCATGCCAGCTGCATCAACCTTATGCTCGTGGCTACATGGATGTCCCCAATTTATTCTCTGGACAACATATTCTCGGACATGTCGTTCTCTGAAGAACCTATTTTGTTTTTTTAATATAATGTTATGAGTAGAGGTCATAATCATCTTCTCCCTAGATCATCGACAGTGAACATTATGTGACTTGTACCTTTTCCCTTTGGAGTACCAAGTCGAAACTCTTATTTTCCAAACTTTATCCATTAATACTTTCCTTTAGCTAACTTATATTGAATCGTGTTTACTTCCTATAATTTACTGCTCCTTATCCTTTTATTAGAAATGATCAATTAAGATGTTATTGTTTTCTCTTTGTGTTTACTACCATTTTTTACCGGTATTTGTCCTTTTTATTAGAGATGCTTAGTTAAGATATTATTGGTTTATCACCCTTCTAATTCTGCAATTTACTTGGGCTTGTTACTGAGGATATGATGATCCTTTCCCCAGATGATCGATAGTGAACATACTGCTGCTGCTTCCTCGACCTCTGCTCAACTCTGAGTTTCCGATCAGTCCAACAGATGAACCCCCTTGGGAAGTTGCCTTTTCTGGAGACTCTCGATGGTGCTGTTTTTCAGAGCAATGCTATTGCACGCTATGTTGCTCGCTTGAAGGATGGCAACCCTCTTCTTGGGTCTTCTCCGACTGAACAAGCCCATATTTAGCAGTGGATAGATTTTGTTGCTACAGAAGTTGATCTAGGTGTTGCATGTTGGTTGTACCCAAGGCTTTTTGCTAGTGCTGCTGCTAGGCTATGCATCTAGGTCTAGCTTTAGTTTTTTGTTTTTCACTGTGCCCACATCTAAGTCTCAGGCTTACTTTGAGTTCCTCTATGCCGTGCCTCATGCGAGTCCAAATATTCCTTCATTTAGTCAATTTCTTACCGTCGTTATTGATGTAACTTAGTCATCTAGATCTTTCGGTAGCTTTATTGACAATTTCATTTGTTGTCTTGCTACTCGTCATTGTTGTGTTTGCAATTCTTGATCTAGGGTGTTCTTTTGTTATCTTGGTATTTATGTAGCTTTAGTGGTAATTTTTTGTTTGTCATCTTGCTACTTGTTATCGCTTTGTTGCGATTCTTAACTAAGAGCATTCTTTTGATGTCATCATCACAACTCTACTCATGTGGTTCGCTTTGCACTTCTTCGTCTTGATTCGATAGGATTACTAAAGCTCCACTCTACAATGGCTTTGAAGAGATAATTTTTGGATGTATTAGTCTAAGTTTATTATTTGGTATCACCTCTTTCAAATACAACGCTATTGCACACGTCTTGCGTTTGAGGGGGTGTTAAAGGTATTATGGTAATTTCCTAGTTCTAGGGTTTCCCTCATGTACTCTATATATTGCCCTCGTAGGCTACCATTGAATACAAGTTGTTATTCCTAACAAATGCCATAATAATTCTCCCCATATCCTGCATATAATATTTGTGTGATATCACTGTTTATTAACAGAATTGGGGATATGATGTGATTGATAGCTCCTGGCTTGGGCTTATGTGGTTTTCATCCATTTATATGGATGGTGTCTTATGGTTTTTACATTTGAATGCAATTGGAGCCAATTCATTGTGCAGTGTCTTTTGCTATCTTTTTTATATATTTGGTCTTGAATTTTTATTTGCTAATTGTTATGTGCTAAAGTTTTAACTGTCTCACCCTCTTTCCTTGTGTTTTGCTGTATCATTCGTATATAACACATTCCTTGTTTGAAGCTTGTGATGCCGTATTGCCGTATATATATTTTTGCAATATCTCTCGGCCTGTTCTACCAGAGTTGTCACATTATGATCTCCTGTTTTTGTCTGATTCATTTTTGCTATAGCAGTTTGATTTATAAAATCTCCATATGTTTGTTCATTTACTGCAAAGCTAGTGATCGTTGGTAATAACTGCCCTCCTCTTCGTAAGTCTGAAACAGAGTACTATGCTATGCTGGCTAAGGTCGTCCACCACTTCCATGGAAGTAAGTTGGCATTCCTACTTTACATTTTGGTTGAGTCACATTACAGTTGATTAATTCTTTACTGCAAAGATCTAGTCCTTGTGTCCACTGATATGTTTATACCATTTCAAAAGGTCTAATTTGTGAAGACATAATCCTGTTTATGAACTAGTCTCGATTAACATGGGTTATTTTGGGAATTTTTGTTTGAAATGAAAAAAAAAAGAAAAAAAATGTTTACTAGTTCTTTTGTAATAATTGTGTGGCTATGCTTTTTGTCAAGAGAAATAACTAGGTTTATATCATGTAAACTGCAATAGGTGTGTAAGCAGTGTTGTTAAGTTATTTCATTGGTTTTATGACTTCCGTCAGTGATTGCAATATGTTGTTTGTTTCCAGATAATGTTGACTTGGGAACGGCCTGTGGCAAATACTTCCGTGTCTGCTGCCTCAGCATTATTGATCCTGGTAATTTCCTTTGTCACAATTCAGAAAATGATTACAATACTATATCATCTTTGAATACACGCTTCAGGGTTCGTTATCCTTTTGAACGTGAAACTTCAGTGCTTGTTATCACATCGTGCTGATTTGTGTTTGGTTTCAGGTGATTCTGATATCATCAAGACCGCGCCAGGTGAGCAGTAAGGAGCAGCTTTTGCTCTTGCCTTTTTGGCCTCGCTTGTTGAATACATCATTTGCCCGTCAACCAAGTACCGTGGAAGCATTGTTTTGGATTGAAAATTCAATTTTTGCTCCTGGCATTGATCACTCTATTTCAGCTGAACTTTGTTCGCTGAAATCCCCTTTGGATGAAATGATTATTCTTACTGAAACGAGCAGCGTGTGATGTTTCATATTTCCTTGCGCATTAGGGTTTCTCCTTTCCACAAGTCCGATCTGGGCTATTGCGACAGAGTAAATTTGACTCGGCGTCTGTTCTATCTTCTAATGGAGTTCTGATTGTGGCTGCAAAGCCGGTTGTGATCCTGAGTTAGGTGTCGGCTCGGCTGACCGATTTTGCTTAGTCCTAATTAGTCCCATGTAATGTAGTTCTGATTGTGGCAATTGAAGCACCGATTAGTCCCTTTGTCGGTAACCGGAGAGCCTATTGGCAGTCGGTGTGTCGACAAGGAATGGGGTAGGAGGCCACATCAGCGTCACTCAGGCTGTCGTAGTGTGCATAGCACTTCTTGGTCTTCTCACATCCTGTCGGTGGGATCTATCAACAGTTGGTATGTCGGTGGGCTCTTGTTGGCGTCGACAGGAGCTCGTCTTATCTCCATATGTGTGTCAAATAGGATAATTATCAATAACACTCTAGTCAGCAATTGGAGTGCTGACTGGTAACTATTTCTGAAATTTTCTTATTTTAAATAATATTTTAGTATCTTTCTAATAAAATAATATTATTTAAAAAATCTGGGCGGTGAATGGTCGGATCCTTTTGGGCCCAAAGCAAGCTGCAGGGGTATGAGCAAAGTGGGTAGTCAGCCCCACAAGAGATAGCATTTGACGAGGCATCGTGGGCCGTGGCTGTGACCTCACCAGCGGGACCCCTTCCGCTGCCGGCTTCGCATGGGACTCGGAAAACGTCCAAGATCTCTCGCTGGCTTCGTCGATTAGTCGGCTCTTAGACAAGTTATTTATACGTGTGTCTCAGCTCAACCACGGGGCCACGGACGCATGCCTAACGCTGCAGCTAGCTCGACCGAGCGGAAGGATGCATGGCTTCACGTGATTAGGGGGTGCTAGACGCAGGTTTTACCAAGGAAAAATGACAACGGCATGGGGTCACGCGTACGGCCTCCGGTTCGTACGTGCGCAAAATTGCTCGTCGATCTGCCTCGTTTAGTCGTTTTGGAGCAGACCTTGCAGCAGACGGTGCACCGTTTCGTACGTGCCCGTGCAGCAAGCACTGGCAAGTGAGCTGTGAGCAAAAGTCGGTGCACTGCCAGTAAGCAGCAGTCATTCGAACTCGCAGGCACTACGCTCAAGTGAGGCGACAAACTAACTCACAGTATCGACACTGTTTTCTCTGAAAGCCAACAGGAAGAAATCTGTTATCAGTTGCATGAAGATTTCAGTGTCGATGAACCTTGATTCCAGTATCTTTCTCGTTATACGTGATGTAAATCACCACTACAAAATTATTTTCAGAAATGTATGATAACTTATTTGTACAGTTGTTTAGCCATCCATCTCAAGTAAAAGAGCTATAAAAATAGACGATTTTCACATAAAAAAAGATCATGTGTGAAAATCTATTACCAGAGATAACTTACTTAAGTAACCATCTGTAACCGCGTATGGTAATATATTTTCACAGATAGTTCCTTAAGCAGATCGTCTCTAGGAATTCGATTTTCACAAACGGTTCCTTAAGTAAATCACTTCTGGTAATCAATTTTCAGAATTAATATTTTTTGTCAAAAAATGAAAAAAAAAAGCACCTGAGGAACCCTGCGTGAGTCATAAGTCACACAATTTTTCACGCAAAATACGCACGTGTGCAGTTCCGATTCGTAGCACTCAAATACGAGACCTCTTAACTCATTCGATATATCCTTAATATTCCACCACAAAATTACTAGTGATACTAATAGCATAAGCAATACTTTTTACCTCTTTTGTCTGAAACTTCAAACAATTATTTGGACATCTAGATGACTTCAAATGAAAATATTTTCAACTATAAAGTTGTAGATGTCATTGAGGGCTATAATTTTTATATAAAGTTTGTCCTCATCCGACTTAGTACGAAAAATTATGAATTTTTTACAACTCATTATCAGAGGTGATTCACATAATGAACCGCCTTTAGAAATCATCCCTATTACCAGAGACGGTTCATATAAGAAATCACCTCTGAAAATATGTTGCAAAAATTTATAATTTTTTCATATGAAGTCGGATAGGGACAAACTTTATATAAAAATTGTAACTCTCGACGAGATCCACAACTTTATAGTTAATTTTTTTTTCATTTGAAGTTATTATTAGATATCAAAATAATGACAAAGCAAAACATGCATATGGGTCTGATTTTAGTGAGAGGATCATAAGAAGGTCAAAATTGATGCAAAAAATGGAGCTATTTTCACTTCTGTCTTTACTAGTTGTGGCAAAATCTATCTCAAAAGTGCTTTCTCTTTGAGGCGTGTGCATGATTATTCTCAGTCTGCTCCTCCCAAGTTTTAAGGTTCTGGATATACCTATTTGAATATGGCTCAAACTATTGATGGGGGTTGACATTTTATCATCTGATAATGACTTTAAATAAAAAAGTTTTTACTACAAAGTTGTAGATCTCGTCAAGGACTACAATCTTAATATAAATTTTGTCCTTACCCAATTTCATATAAAAAAATTATGAATTTTTGTAACCTATTACTAGAAGCGGTTCATATAATGAACCATTTCTGGAAATCATCATCATCACTAGAGTCGGTTCACATAAGGAACCGTATCTGAAAATATCCTTTTACACATGCGACTTCTTATGTGATCCACATGTGGTAATCATCTCATTTTCAAATACAGTTCATATAAGAAATTATCTCTAAAAATAACTTTTTATACATACGGTTCACATAAAGGGGCTAACTGGTAACATATTTCAATGTAAATGATAAATATGAACTTGCTATCTTATTTTCATAGCAAATACATGTGTACATAATGGTGTACATGAAGCATGAGGGGGAAGCCTCCATCCACCATCAGTGATCTGTAGGCTACATCTTGCTAGGCCGCCTGGCTGACATGAACTACGTGGTCCAAGCCCGATGCAACTACGCCTATATTCTCCCTAATGATGATGTTGATGACCATACGGGCTGATGGGCTTCTCCTTTTCATTGCATCTGCCTCGGCCATTCACCATTGGATATGCAACCCGAGCTCATCTCACGCTTAGACACCATTACGTTTTGTGACATCCTTAGCATCAACGCACTCATCCCTTTCCATTGCTACAGAGTGGGCAACACCGTTGGCCAATCGAACCGCCAGCTTGTCTACGATGTTCTAGAGGGAGAGAGAGAATATGTTATATTTTTTATGTGAGCGGATGCTTGTTTATTTTCATGATCTGAATAGATCGTTCATGCTATTGTATCGATTGGATAGATAGGACATCCTCTTGTATCGGGTCTTACCTCCTTTTCTTTTTGTTTTACACTTCTCGTATTGAGCTATGTTTCTATCTTCTTCTTTTTCCTATTACAATTTACATCAAAAGATCATTTGAATTCCTAAAAGCATGCATGCTGCAATGAACTTATACATTAATTAAACTATATTGTCCTTTTTTTGCAGTCACTTGGCTTTATTTTCAATAATAGTAGTGGTGGGTAACATAGAAGCAAGTATAAGGGTATTTTAGATTAATTTTTTCCATAATGACAGCTGTTGGTAATAGAGAAGCGTATATAGGGGTATTTTAGGTTATTTTTTAATGGCAATGATGGGTAATTTATATATAGGTATAGATACACTTTGTTTTTTTCTCTCTGATTAATGTTGTAATTTATAGGCTTCAGAGCGAGGGAGGATACTTATTTTGTTGACCAATTAAATAGATAATCACTACAAGGTCTTCAAATTTTCCTAAGTGTTTTTTACGAATGGCCGATGGTTATTGTGCCTGTATAAAAATTTTCTCAAGTGGACAAGGGTTTTCTAGCTTATTTTGGATATTTCCCTAGGGTGAGAACGAATTAGCAATAAACAAAATTACTGATCAATAATTTTCGACAAAAGATCATCATCGGCCATTTACCAAATAACGCTTAGAAATTATCCAGATAGACTAGAAAAAACCCTCCGTTATTTTGAGAAAAATCTTGGAAACCTTGTAGTGAAAAGAAGATTTAGGGTCTTGTTTTGGTAGGGGGATTCGGATCCGAACCTTCAAATATTTGCCCAAGTTTGGGCTAAGTTTATCGAGAGAAAAATCTAGAGCAATCAATAATGCCCCGGAACCGAACGTCTCGATCAGTCTGAACTTCTGAACCGGAGTGGCATCCATGTGCTGAATAGAAACCGGGAGCTATCACCTTCAGACGTGACGTCGTAGTCCTCTGCGTCCTTAACAGTCGAAATTCTTAGTTGGAATTTGAAAGGGAAAGAGCAGGACATGTGTCTGGCCCAAGCTGCAGTTAGCCGCATTTGCATGGAATCATTGCGGAAGGAAATTTTATGAGAATTTTTACTAGAAGATTCCTACGATATTTTGATATATGTCGTTCTTTTTTATCGAACGGCTGGTACGTACAACTTAAAAAAAAGATAAATATACGTGATATATACAAAAGAAGATTTTTTGTAAGATCAAACCCTATAAAGTTTTTTTCCAAAACTCCGGCCCCACGCGGCAACTATGCATGTGCTACTTCCGCACAGTGCCCCCTTTTCACGCTTGCTTGCTACTTGCTTTCCTGCTCAGGCCGCAAGCCCGTAACCATCATCCGACCACAGGTGCTATTCCACCACCTCCTATCGATCGGAACGTGGACGTGACATCCTCCCCTTTTCCCCGGCCGTGGAGTGAAACGAGCCATCAGGTCTCGCACAGGGCAAGCAGCTGCATGCATGTATCGCTATCAGGTAACCCTTAATACTGGCACTAGTCGGACGACGTAGTACTGGATGTTTAGTTGCGTTTCCTAGGGAAGTCATGGCGTGCATGATGGGCAGCAGTGCTGGGGACACGCTGCCAGTGTCGTGCGCCGCATGTATTTTCGTGCCTGCATGGATGTCGGTATTTATGGGGGGGCTAGTGGCCTGACAAAAAAGGCCTCGCATCGCATCGCATCGCATGCATGCAGCGCCACCGCACGCAGCTTTTGAAGGCGATCATATCACTTCATGGGCCACGCCATGACCACCATGGCCGCATAAAAAAGCTTGCTTTACTTTATCAAGCACAGGCTATAAGCTACTTGCGTCGTCGACCTAAATCAGTGTTTTTCGCGTCGGTAATGATTCGTGAGCGAAAATGTATCACGCAACAAAGGCATGCATGATATCTGAATCCACGTGGCGTCTGCTGAGTACTACTAGTATATATATATGTGCCCACATGGTCACACGAGTTCGCATGCAGACAATGGCAAGATGAAGAAGCGCTATAACTACATTATCTCGAGCTCGTCGCTTAGAAGTTGCCAAAGAAGAATGATAAGTACATGCCCCATGCTTGTGATCGGCAGAGAACGTTACTCCCAATGAGCATGCATGCAGAGGGTGATTGTCTTCCTCACGCGCGCGCTCCGTGGAGCGGCTAGGGCACGCACAGCCTTCGACACAATGGAACGGTGAAAGGAAATAGACATACCTCCTCATGGACCTCGTAGGATTATACTAACACTAGTTGTGAAACTGTGGGGAAAGCTATACTATAGAAATATAGAATGTGCATGACATTACAGTTCCCAAAAAAAGGAATGTGCATGACCTGCACGCCAGTAGGCATGCACTGTTACAAACTTAGAATCAGCATAATATAGAGCAGGATAGATTCACACATGCACACAAGGCTAGAGTGGTTGCAAAGGGTTTAAGCAATGATATAGTATTAACTATGAGGGTTTAGCTCTATGGTTAAAGTTGCTACTGTCATATTAGTGCTTTTCATTGCAATGTCTTGATGATAGTCTCCATCAGCTATATATGCAGAACATGTTTCTTTATGTTTCTTTATGATATTCTAGAGGAGGCATATTAGTGCTTTCCATTGCAATGTCTTGATGATAGTCTCCATCAGCTATATATGCAGAACGTGTTCCTTTATGATATTTTAGAGGAGGATATGTTCATGAGATAACCACCAAGTTATAAAGATAAATATTTTCTACATATTGTTTGTAAGTTGGATAAATCTTTATATGGACTAAAGCAAGCTCCCAGGGCATGATGTTTGCGGTTGAGTGAAAAGTTGCAAGGTCTCGGTTTTCGTGCATATAAGACTGTCACTTCCCTGTTCTTTTATAATAAAGGCAATGTCATGATATCTTATTAATCTATGTTGACAATATAATTGTTATAAGCTCATCACAAGAAGCAACCGTTGCACTGCTTAGAGATCTTCAAGCTGAGTTTGCTCTTAAGGATCTAGGTGATTTACATTATTTTCTGAGAATTGAAGTCAAGAAGGTATGTGATGGTATTTTGCTGACCCATGAAAAATATGCTATGGATCTATTGAAACATGTAGAAATGATGAATTGCAAACCAGTAGCTACACCCATTTCTGTTATAGAGAAATTATCAGGTCGTGAAGGAGAACCATTAGGATATGAGGATATCACGAAATATAGAAGTATTGTCGGAGCTCTTCAATATTTAACAATGACACAACTAGATATTACGTTTCCGGTGAATACGATTTGTTAATATTTACATTCTCCTACTACTCAGCATTGGACAACGGTTAAAAGATTTCTGAGATATTTGAGACATACAATGGGTATCAGATTAAGAATCAATCAGTCATCTTCTATGTTGGTCAGTGCTTTTTCTATGCAGATTGGACTGGTTGTTCTGATAATAGAAGGTCTACTGGAGGTTTTGTTATATTTTTTGGGACAAATCTTATATCATGAAATGCACAAAAACAGGCAACATTTCCATGATCAAGTACAAAAGCTGAATATAAAGCATTGGCTAATGCAACAACTGAAATTATGTGGGTGCAGATGTTACTTGATGAGTTAATTGTTAAGTCTCGTCAAGAACTATAGTGTGATAATATTGGTGCAACTTATCTTTCTGCAAATTATGTGTTTCATGTAAGAACAAAACACATTGAAGTAGATTATCATTTTATCATAGAACAAATTGCTCAAAAATTGCTAGATATACAATTTGTTCCAACAGGAGATCAAGTAGTAGAAGGTTTTACCAAGGCACTGCCAGCTCGAAGTCTGGAAGAATTTAAACACAATCTTAACTTAGATAAATTATGATTGAGGAAGAATGTTAGAGATAAAGATGATGTTGTATCTTCGGAGAGTTGGAGTCTGAGAGAGTTTCGGTCTTGCATGTCTTAGAGATAAGTTCTAGAGATAAAGCCTGTATTCAAGCGTGACCGAAACTCTCACGTAGACGTATTTGTAATCTCCGGCTGTAATCTCTGCCGTTCTCGGCTCCATATAAACATGCAGCCTGCGACCTCCCTGGGAGCTGGTACAAACGCTTCGGTAGCTAGATTCTTCACAAGAGAAATTAGTATTAACTCCATGCCCTAAAAAAAGGCCTGTGCAAAGGGCCTGTTGCCAGTTGGGGCAGGGAAAGAGGGCGGTCGTGTCACTGACAGTCTCTCTATGCCCACACCTTCCCCACCCCCTAAAAAGGAGCTCCCACTACTTGTTCCTTCGCCTCGCTTCCCCTTTTGGTCCGAGACCACGACATGAGGGCCTGGCAGTCCACCTCGACACACCACCATGGAGCTAACCGGCCTGCCAGCTCATAGTCCTAGTCCTTTATTTTGCTAAAGCAATCCCTTTTTTGTCCCTCTATTATTGCTTGAGCCTTGAGCAGACTGCAAATGAATACTGTTAGCGATAAGTACCACAACTCTGCTAAGTTCAGGTGAAGTTGATGGAATGTAACTTTCGCCAGGAAGCATAGATATATCCACCATAGATCAACAGGAGAGTATTTTCAGTTCATTTTTAACACTTTAATCTTATAGGAAAAACTGCTCCTAGTTTGTGGAGCCATCTCTATAATTAGTTGTTGCTGAAAAGAGCTAGTAGCCACCAGCCACGCATGCCCTGCAGCGCAGAGACGTTCAGATCAAAGATCTCTGTATATATAGAAGAGTACTCTCTATTCGTGCTTGCTGAACTCTTTTGAATAAAGAGCAGCCATCGGCCATGAAGGAAGCCTTCGCATTTTTCTTCTCGGATAAAACCAAAGGCATGCACGCCCGACTATTGCAATTGACAAAGGCTGCAACGGGACCGCCGGTAGTATCATGATTTGCTCAGAATTGGATTGAAAGTTGGCGCAGCTCGTGGCCGGCCCGGTTTGACCCACATTCAAGAAAGCGAGAACTTTCTGATGTGTCAAGCTGACAGTGCCCTGCGCATATCTCTATGTCAGGGTCCCCATCCATCACACTCCCCGTCCGTTGAGTTATAAAAAAACTTGAACATGATTCGCAAAGACCTCGGACAGCTGATTAATCCGGTCTACACAAACGCCAAACATCCCTTCAATCATAAGGGCGCATGACTCCCTAGTTGTGCGTCTGAGCTGAACAAGAACATATATATATAAGTAGTAACGCAAATCGCACAATGGACAACACAATCGATGATCGTTGGTGGTTGTAGGCAACTTCTGCTCTATCTCGCTAGCATCTCGCAAACCTGGAGACACGCATATACCACACGTGCAGCTGCGGAGCGCACGTGTTTCCGGCGAACGGAGGCCGACGGCGCCGCGAGATGGGAGGAGGATGGAGACGAGCGCGTGGATCGGATCGGGTGAACGGCGTCGGCGTACGTAATGATTTCTCGGGAGAAACGGGTGGGAAAGGGGGTGTAGATCGTGGGGGCCGGGGCCCCCGTACGTGCGTAGGCGCAGTCCACTAGCCGGCCGGCCAGGCGATCGGTCCAAGCCCACCACCTTCTTTTGTTAGATTCCGCCAGCCCCCCCTCCACCAGATTCGCTTCCCCCCCCCCCCCCCCACCGCGCGCGAGACCCCAGCTGATAGCCAGTGCGCGAGCTGGCTCGCCCGGCGCCGCCTGCCCGCCCACGCGATAACGACCCTGCGGCCTCTCACCCATCATTCTTCCATGCCTCCGTCGCGGCTCGCCCGCACTACCGGCCGATTTTCCTAGCCGACTTGCTTGATACGAGTGTATGTGCTCCCATGCCCTGGCCGGCGTTCAGTTGTAAGCTACGACTGGCTTTAATTTGTCACGTACGCTGCACATGAAATCTCACTGCATGGTGAGTAGCTGGCATGCACCGCCGATTGGGTCGACGAAATTGGAGCTTTTCTTTTCGGCATGTGTTTGCTACGTTTTGTTTTAACCATTAATAACCTGACCGATTGTTCGTGAAAAAGACCACGACATAAAATCAGCGCAAATCGTGAACGGCAAGGAGATGTGGATGTCAAGAACTAAAGATTGAAATGTCGTGGCAATGGGACGGTTGCTTCTGCATGAAAAGGACAGGCCAGGGAAGGGTACAAAGTATGGTTTTTTCTAGAAACGGCGCCCCTGAGCTAATGATATCACCCCATCACCTAACCTCTAGCGGATTGGAGCATCCTCTCTCCACGCTTCTCCTTCTAACTTATCCTATTCATCAGCCTGTTATGAGTTTGATGATGCCATTATATATACTGACTGATGTCACTCCCCACTACGTTGCAAGTTCCTAACAACTCCAGATCTTTGTTTTATACATAGAATCAAAGTTGAGCTAAATAAGCCATTAAGTAATGGGGAGAGGTTAATCTGTCAACGACAGGCCGGTCGTTTCCAATTAGATTTCAAATGGTCCTAGCTTGCAATAGACACAACGAATTTGATCCGGCTGCTTGTAGTACTTAATGATATGGAAACCAAATTATAGCTGCTATAAATATGTGTGTGTGTCACACATAACTAAGGCCGTTTGTCACACTCAACTTCAAAACTATACTGGTCTATTTTTTCGATAACAGATAACTTAAGCTAGCTAGTATACAAGCCGCATATATAAACTCAGGCCTGTTTGGATGATGGGTATTTGGCTATAATTTCATTTAGAATATCCCAAACTTAACTATACATATACCTGATCTCGTGCAGATCATGTGAATGTCGACTTAATCATACTCTTGTGGATCAGGTAAAATGAATGACATAAACTTCCTTGACAAGACTAAAACGGCCTTGACATTTCTTTGACACGCATCCTAATTATCAGGCGCCTTTAAACGAAATCAATGTCTCATGCGACGAAGAATGGCAGTTGTCAATGGGGTTAGGGAGTGGGAGGCCTTCCTTGATTGCTAGGCTTAGAAGAGCTCCTGGGAAGGGAGATTGGTCTGGTGGAGGAGGCAGCCACAAGGGCGGAGCGGCAAGGCCGCTGCCGGCCAAGGGTGGTAAACCACTGCCGGGTGGGTAGATGCCGAGGTGAAGAGCTTCAAAATGAAGAGGTTAGCATGACAGCCAGGAGGCGATCGAGGGAGAGAATAGGGAGGACGAAAGTTGAAAAAGCAAAGTGCATCCGGGCTGAGAGATGTCGGATACAGATCCTACGAAAAAAAAGGGAAAAAGTAACTATAAGAGGGTAAATGGGTTAGTTAACCACAATGCACCGGAGAAAGTGTACTCAAGCTAGTATCTCACATGGTATAGGCTTAGTGCTCCAGGTTTAATTTCATGCTAGTACTAGTAACCAAAAGTAGTAGGCCGTGCAAGTATCTGTCCTAACATCTGATCCCATCAACAAGACAACGCGCAACAACTCAACAACCATGCAAGCATCAATCTTTGCACGAAGCTACCCAGCTATAGGCTATAGCAGACGCCGTATGACAAAACCATGCACGTAAAATCCTCCAAAAGGGAGAAATTAAGTTAACCTTACAAGAAGGAACATAGAGGGAAAAGAAGCAAGCAATGCTAATCAAAATCATCACGCCAAGAACTTGTGACGATCGATGATTTAAAATAGACGCAAGTCTAAAAACCTAAAACTATTACACCTCCTGATCCTCGATCACACTTCTCGCTGCAACCAATGTGTAGGTACGTACATGAACAATTCCTTTAGCTCCGATCCCTACGTTTACGCTGCTTCAAAACCCTACATGCGTGAGCCATGCATCAATTTTCAAGACGAGCAAGGAGATCAGAGCTAGCCATACACATGCACGTGCCTGCGATGATCCAATGCGTGGATGCATCAGCGTGGCTGGGCATGGCGCCCTTGCTTCTCCTTGGCTCCTGTGGTTCCACACGCACTCACCGATCTTGCATTTGCGTCGGTGAGTTGGATCGATCTCTGTCATGGCCTCCACGCGCTTGCCCACACGAGAGGCTGCTCCTTCCACGCGAGGAACACGCCTGCTCCAGGCGCCGCCGAGTCGTCTAACGCTGCCTCGCGCATCGACCAGCCCTCCCGGTACCGGCGCAGCAGTGACCGCACGTCGTCGGCAACGTCCTCGCTGAATGCCACCGGGGAGAACCCGGCCGACCGCATGCGGCGCGCCCATGACGCCGCCGTCTCCCGCCGCTCCATGGACTCTGACGCCGGGCACGATACCAAGTCGACAATGGCACGTCCTGCTCCCCTCTCTAGTGCCAGCCTCTCGTTGCTTGTCTTCGGGAAGCTCTCTTCAAGCGAATCCATGTAAGCCGAAAAGAACCGCAAGCCCTCACCGAACACCTTCAAGAATGCCGCCTCCGTTTCGCTGCCTTGATCGGATGTGTCGGGGTCCGAGGCCACCAGATCGGCCTCCTCCTCGACGACGGTGACGACCCGCGGATCGAGACGGCGGAGGGACGCGGCAAACGCGTCTCTCCGGCGGGCGCCGCCCGGCACGACGCCTCGCAGAGAGTTGACACAGTTGACGGCGAGCGCCGTGGTGGCGCCGCCGTCGCGTAGGTCGAGCGTGTCGAGATCGAGCTCCGCCAGGTCCCCAGCGTGGTGCACGGCGCGGAAGCTGAAGGGCACGCCCATCAGCCGCGCGAACTTCTCCATCCTCTGCCCAATCTCCCGCATCACGCGCTGCACGGCGGCCGTCGGTGCGGACGGCGCGGCGGACACCACGGTGGTGATCGAGAGGTGCGGCGTGTCGTCGGCGGACCGCGTGGCGAGCGCCTCGAGCAGCGTGGGCCACTGCGTGCAGAACGTGTTGCTCAGGTCGAGGATGTGGAACCTCTGCGGCTCCGACGACGCCGCGGCAGCCTCCAGGAATGACTCCAGGATGGCCCCGTTGGCTGCCACGTGCCCGAACGACGACCACGGGCTGAGCTCCTGGAACCGCAGCGCCGTGCGTCGCGTCGAGTCGAACGACGTGTTCCGGTCGGACGCCGCCGCGAGCGTGCGCAGCGTCCGCGGCCCGGACGCCGTGAGCCGCGCGAAGAGCCCCTGCAGGAAGTAGGACGCGAGCTTCTGCTCCACGTCGCCGTACGGCGACGCCAGCTCGTTGAGCATCCACATCAGCTGCTGCACGCGCTGGCTGTCGCGCGCGGCTACCGCTCGCGCGCACTCCAGCAACAGCTGGCTCGCCCACCTGCCCCCGCCTCCTCCCCCGACTGCCGCCGACGACGCCGCGCCCCCGCCGGACGACGACGCCGGGGACGAGAAGTCGAGGTTGAGGTCCGGCGGGAACGACAGGTCAGCCGCCTCGAACAGCGCGTGCGCCGCTCCCGCTGCGGTGGACGACGTGGACAGCGGGGGCGTCGGCGCCGTCGGCGTGGGCGTGGACGACGTCGGCGGCTGCACCGTCGCGCCGTGCGAGTGGAAGTGCTGCCTCGACGAGGACGAGGAGGAGAAGTCTTCATCCATGTAAAGGTGGTGGGCGTTGCCGCATTCTTCTTGGTACGGCTCCAGGTAGTACTGCTGCTGCTGCTGCTGGCCGTAGTAGTACTGCCCGCCGCCGCCGCCGCTGTTGCTGTGGTAGTAGTAGTTGTAGGAGGCGTTGGTCTGGTGCGACGACGACCTCGACCCGCTCGACGTGGTGCTCCTCGAGTTGTATGACGCCGACTGCTGCTGCTGCTGCTCTGAGGCTTGGAGGCTAACCAACCTAAACAACGTATCCATGTAAGCTGCTACGGCGAGGAGGCAACATAAGGAGTGTGCGTGCTCAAGGTCACCGTGGTAACAAGAACGGGGGTTTTAATGGCAGCGCAGTGAGAACCGAGAAGGATAGCTGTAGGAGTTAGGCTAGTCAGCTAGCTACTCTGCCACGCTATGTGAATTTGTGAGTAGTGGTGATCCAATTAATTCCATGTGTGGTTACGAGAACGAGAGCGATCTATTCTTTTGAGCGAGAAAAAGGGAGCCATGCGTGATGCGCTCTGCCGCTCTCTCGCTTTCTTTGTGCTGCGCTTGTGCCCCCTCAATCCCCCAGTTCCACTGCTTTTTTTTTGGCGAGATCGATGGAGCAATATGCTCTGCTTTGCTTCGCTTTTGGCCGGATTGGTGAGGAAGGAATGGGGGGTTGGAGTGGACGGGTTCTTTACTCGGGGTGGCTTTGTGGATGTGGGCGCCGTTTGCCTTTGCTTTGCTTTCGTTTTCTATCTGATCTTACAGCCCTGCTTGCATTTTTTTTTTTGGTTGGCTTTGCTAACGAACTGAAGATTGTTTACATTTGCAACAGTGTACAAGATTAGCGCAATTGTGACTCTACAAATATTGGTCAACTTTTACCATTTGTTGGTTAGTTGTGTTTTACCATTTGTTGGTTAGTTGTGTGTACAGCAAGAATAGAATATTGCAACTAATTAATGATTTTAAAGGTCTAAGTGTGTGCACCATACCGATGGTTTGTGGCCTATTTGTTACTGCTTATATTTTAATTTACTTATCATTTAGAATATCGATACAGTCTGTAATAAATATGTTTAACTATTATTTATGATAATTACCTCTTAGTAAATAAAAATTAGATGGTGTTAAAATATTTTTCATGATAAATTCACTACTATTATTTTTATATGCTAAATTCGAATAGTTTTGTGTATATTAGTGATCAAATTTTTTTTAAAGTTTGACTGCACGTATTTTAGTACGATATCTTTTTTAGAACAGAGGTAGTACATGAATTTTGAAGAAATAGCAATGCAAATGTTTAAGTGTTTGTCCAACATTTAGCTGACCGAAAATGTATTATTTTGTAGGTCCGGGAATGACGACTAGAGGGGGGTGAATAGACGCCTCACAATTTTTTTAAACTGATGGCTTTCTCCTATTTTGGTCATCTAACGCACCTCAAAACTAGAGCAGAAGTAAAAATCAAAGAGAAACAAGTTGCTATGAAAATTTTCAAAGAAGAACATATCTCTCATGGATGTACACGAACTCTAGATTCTACTGATACTTATTCTACAGGTCATCGCTACAAAAGATAGAAATTTGTAGGAAGAATATTTTGATCCAACAAAAATATCACTGGAAGAAGAGATTCTCCAAGTTGATACTTTAGAGGTAACAGAATTCAAGACTCACTTGTATACGTTTGTATATGAATTTTATGCCTATAGCAACAGAAAAAATAATTTCTCAAGATAAGAAAATTTTAGCTCATCAACCAAAACAAAAATCACAACAAAAAATTTCAGCTTATCAACCAAAACGCAAGGGAGCCAAAAGATGAAAACTAAAAGGAGATTAACACAAACATAGGAGGAAACACATACTTCAATTTTCAAAGGTCAACCCTCTTTTCGGCAAATAACAGTATATTTTCCTCATAAAAAAACTCTCATATATTATAAAGGCTAAACTCTTCTCTCTCATTTCCTGTAAAATCCTAGCATACAAACTCAAGTAGTTAGCTCAACCATCTCACATAGTTCTACCCCTCTATTTAAGGCTCAAGGAGGTAACTTATCCCTTAAGTTTCATTGTTCCTAAAATACACCTATCTTCCAATAGTCTTCTACCTACCACCGAGATATTTTGGTCTATTTTTTACTTCGTCCATCGAACGGTCGTGACTTCTTCATATCTTAGTTTCACCTCGACGCAACCTTCACGATGATACCACGTGCACTCCATCTATCCACCGTTTTGAGGCCAAACCACGAAACCGTTTTGCATGCTTCTCAAAATATGACTTACTGCCACTTGCTTAAACCTTAAGCAAGCATCTCGATATCGACGCATGTACTCTGTCTTATGATCTTTACCACCGATAAGTCTCTCCTGCTCTTGATCCCTCAAGCCGTCTTGTAACTTGCACCAACATTCTCTTTGTTTGACTTTGTCAACACACCGTCTCTATCCACCTTCACATACTTTGCTTAACTTCCACATGTATAGTTAGGATCACCCTCAACTCCGCTCGACCTCATCGATCGTTTGGCACCAAGCATCTCGCTTAGCCCCGATCATCCCGTCGTCGGTCACCAAGTTACATCCATCACATAAACAACATAGGACAAGCAAACATGCACTCCAACACCATTATAGATAGCCAAAATCAAAATCCTTAATTGAAAGTACAACATAAAAAATAGTGTACGCCGGATGATTCGACGTTCACACCTTTAAGAGCCGGACCACCCGACATGTGTTATGTTCTCAACCAAGTTGTATGCAACCTCTCTGGACAAATTAGTCCAGCATGCAAATCATCTCATCGCTGAACCATCCGACGTGCGTATATCCACCAGACAACTATTTTACATCCTCTTCGGAAAATTTAGTCCAACGTTCACTTCACACCAATGCTGGACCATCCGACATGTACATCTTTACCAGACCAGCTTTGCAACCTCTCTGCAAAAAATAGTCTAGCGTGTACTGTTGCCTATCATCGGACCATCTGGTGTGTACTTTAACTTTTGCTTCTGAGTTGAAATACTCTGGTGTGAAGTCTTCCTGAGTGCCGGATCATCCGACGTGTATAAATTGCCCAGCGTTGGACCATTTGACGTATGCAATTTTCCTAGACTCAGAGACAAAACCACCAAATCCAATTTTTTTAACTTTGGTTAGTCATGATCATAATTGCAACACATATACATACTTATGCAATCCTACAAATTAACAAACCAAAATAACTAACTTATCAATCACTTATCATATATAAACTAAGACACATTTCAACATATTTTATCATATTTTTTGGTCAATTTCCTTATGCTAGTAGGGTCAGTCGGCAAGCATCTCTGGTTACCCTACCACCTCCACCTCACCCCTCCTCCACACCCTCCCTACATACAAGCTTTCTTCCCCATCTATAGCGGCTCTCCACACCGTATTTGTCGTGCTTGTTACCTCTATCGATCGTCAAACTGATCGTCGTCTTGCTCTCACCTACCAGTGCCACCTAGCCACTACTCTCCTTCGATCAAATCGAGATCATATGATTTTAGAGGAATGGAAGTCACAGTGACTTTAAAATATTTTGAGTTGTTTGATCTTCAATGGATGGATAAAATTTGATGCTACTGTACTCTCACCAATAATAGAACTGATATAGTACTTCTATGAATAGTTAAACCCATCATTGTGTGAACAGTGACACTGCAAATTTACTATATTGTGCTCCTGTGTTACTGTTTGCATCTAATTTTATAGGTGAAGTCAGATGACCCGATCCTCTTCAATCCACAGATGGTACGTAGTGCCACCGTAGCCACCGCCCACCACCGTTCCTTCACCTCCTCTCCTTCGAAGTTTTCGAGATCTGATAAACCTCAATGGCAACCTAAGCTCGAACCAGGTTGCGAGCGTGGGCGAACCCATATTGAAGGTGGAGGATGTATAGAACACAGATAATTTTATATTTTTCAGTGATATAAACATATTTAATCTAACAAATAAGATATTCAGATCTCTAACCTAACAAATGAGATATCCAAATTTTTTTTCCTAAATTCGCCATTGGTTGTGGGTGGTTATGGTGAATGACGTTGTCCAAGAGGAGCACGATAGCACTGCAGGAGCACGGATCTGCACATTGATCCAAAGGCGATGTAATGGATCACGATTTTGCTAAGTTACAGGAACTTAGTTTAGCAAATCGTATGTTTGCTAAGTTGACAAACAACCAATATCTCAAAGATAGCATCACTATTTCACTATGCATTTGGCCGTCGCAGATTCAGGATAATAATATCAGGGTACGGATGAAGGTGCTACCATTGGCTACCATTGGCTAGGCAGCGCGCGCCTGAAATGACCGTTCGAGAATGACGCAACACAGCCTTGGAGGTTTTGGCAGACAGGTGATAAATATTCCCTCTCCCTCTCGAATCGCATGCGTCGCCTTCAGGACGCGAAGGAAATTATGCCTTCTCCTGCTCATCCTCCACGCAGACGCTGCTGTGCCGGTCGATGAGTGCGCACAAGCACGAGGCACCAGCGAATGGCAAATAAAGAAAGAAGAGGCAAAAGCGACGGCCTGGAGCACAGCGTGCATGCGGCGGCCATCATCATCATGATCAGCGTCAAAGGCCAGCCCGGCCATATGCACGCATCTTTTCGATCTTCTTTTGAGATTTTGGAGAAGGTTTATTGATTCATAGTGGTATAATTGTAAACGAGCTAGCAGTGCACATGGAATTCTTTAGGATTAATTTTCCCAAAAAATATTTAGGAATCCTTTTGGAATTCTTTAGGCTTGTCTGCATCGCTGAGCACGCACGTACGCTCGTAGTGCGCCCGCGCTCGCGCTGCCGGCCGGCGCTCGATCGCTAGCTTTGCTTTGCTTGCTCATTAGCCGCTCGGCTGCTAAAAGATACGTAGTATATGTTTGCTGTCTCGTTTGCCTGGCGCTGCCCACAGGCCACAGCTGCTCCTACTGCAGCTGTTGCTACTGCTGCTCCCCCGGCCCCCTATCATTATCTCCCATCTGTTTACCTAATTTTCATCAGCTTGTGCAGTGATGGGCGGCTGGGTGTGGCCATGGAAGTGCAGGGCTGGTTGGTTAGGTAGGTCAGGTTTGAGGAGGGCGTGCGCAGACTGAGATGTGGTCATGTGGAGTGAGTGAGTCTGCCAAGCGATCAGGCTGGGCACTGTTGACTGTGCGGTGTATTGTAGCCAGGCAGCGCGTCATGATCGTTTCCTTTGATGACGGTTTTGAAAGGGAGAGTCGATGATCGATTCACCTTGCTGGTTAGTTTCGTTTCCCTGAACTTTCCTAAGGAGCAGCGAGGCGTAAATTTCCTGAAGAGACTTTGACGACACTGCCAGAGATAAAAACACGAATCATGCAAACGATAGAATCTTAGGTTCGGTTGAGTCGGTTTGAACCGTTTTGGACTTTATCTCCAAGTTGTATTCTCTGTCATATTCTTAACCCATATAAATATGCAATATATGGCCTCTTATAGGTTGACATGATTTTATACGCTAGCTACAATTCTATCATGTTATCAGAGCCTCTCCTATAAAATTCACGTTGAGTTCATTTGTTATTTCATCGACTCCGTCTGTTGTGTTGCGCTTGGTTGCATCTGCTCCTGCGGCGCTTGTTTACACAATGTTCATCTGCATCCGCCCTTTTCGGTGCTTGCTTGCATCTGGTTTAGCGGCGCTCGACCTTATCCGCCCCTTGTGCGTGTCAACAACTGGTTCAGCGACACGCGTGTTCGCATTTGTCTCTGCGGCTCCCAGATTACATCGGTGGCTTGTTTGCATCTGGTTCGGCGGCGCGCGCGTGCTTACGCTCATTCCTGTGGTGCACAAATTTGCATCTACTACTATGCATTTTCCCATCACGCGTGACATATCGTCGGCGGTGCCTAAACGTCTTCTGATGCCCTGATGCCGCCCTCATCTCCAACAAAGCCATGTCGACGACGAGGTCTGCTTCGACTACTGTCATGCCTAGCTCTGCTGGTGTTGCAGGCGGTCCGATCCTAACCTCGGGACTAGGTCATCCGATCACCGAGAAATTGAACAAAAGTAACTATCAGTTGTGGAAGGCTCAAGTATTTCCTGCAATCTGTGGCACACTTCTAGAAGGATATCTTGATGACACCGAGCCAGCTCCGCCCGAGGAGATTGAAGCCACCGTTGGAGATCAATCGGCTATGGTGCTTAACCCAGCCTATGCGCATTGGATAGCTCGAGATCAACAAGTTTTTTGCTATCCTTTGTCATCTCTCTCTCGATAAGTTCTCATGCAAGTCGTTGCAATGAGGACTGCCAGACAAGCTTGGAAAGCAATCAAAGACATATTTTTGTCTCAGACGCGTGCGAGGTTAGACAACACCCACATAGCACTGGCTACTATGCAGAAGGGCAACATGTCTATTGCCAAATACGTCGGGAAGATGAGGACGCTAGTTGATGAGATGACATCCATTGGCAAACCATCAAATGATGAGGAGATGGTTTCATATATTTTTACCTGACTCGACATGGAGTTTAATTCAATCGCCTTAGCTATTGTTGCAAGAGTGGAGCCTGTCATGGTAACTGAGCTATATGCGCAAGTATTAAGCTTTGAGATTCAGATGAATTTGCTACAAGGAAGCTTGCAGTCCCGATTGTTAGCTAATGTTGCCTCACGGGGTGGTCGTGTCAATCCCAATTTTAGAGGCCACGACAGGCATAGACGCGGTCAAGATCGTGGTCAAGGGAACTATTCAAATCCATCTCCGTGTAACAACAACAGCTCCCGTCGACCTAAGTGTCAACTATGTAACAAGAACGAGCATGCATCGGTAAATTGTTGGATCCAGACTTCGTTCCAAATGAGAGAAGTGTTGTGGTAGCCACTAATTCATATGGAGTGGATACAAACTGGTACACAGATATCTGTGCCACATATCATATTACTAGTGAACTTGATAAGTTGACTATTTATGATAAGTACACTGGCAAAGACTAGATAAAGACTGCGAGTGATACTGATAAAGACCAAGATATGAAGATAAAACTTTACCTCATCATATTTGCAAATTGGATAGAGCTCTACCACTACTACAGAACCGGTCATAAATAGTGGTTCATCGCTGCCGGTTATGCAAAAACCAATAGTGAAAATGTATCACTGTCGGTTCTTAATCTCTCATATCTGAACTATGATGGAACCGCTAAGAACCGGCACTGATAGTCGATATCTATGCCGGTTTGTATTACAAACCATCAGTGCCGACACTAATACCAACCATCAGTGCCAGTTGTAGTCCAAACTAGCAGTAAAGCGTAGCCTAGACATGAAATTTCCATTCAATGGAATTTTTGCTCTCTCGCGATGTCCGATCGGCTCGGTCTTATCTCTTCGCGCTAGTCCACTCTCTCTGTCTCTGTCTCTACCTTATCTCCTCGCGCTCGTTCACTCTCTCCTATCCGTTGCCCACATCCTCATTCTTCACCCCCGCCTTCTCCGCTGGTCGGGTCCACCCGTCAAGCGTGGTGGGCTCCTCGGAGCTGGCCCGAGCCACTACCACGCCCGCTGACTCGCCACCACAACAAAAGATGAGGTACAACAGGGAGGACCTCATCATGTATCTATCTATCTTTGTGATGTTGGACTTGAGAACTTTATGTAATGAGTGTCATGTGGTGTGCTAGAGCTTGGTTAAATTCTTGTAAGAAATTAAGTTTGTTTTATGATTAGTGTGAGACTTGTGTGATGCAATGTTTTTGTGTTCCGTGCAGTGTAAATCGAAAGTTTCAATTTGTTCCGAAAGTTCCAGTTTTTTTGGAAGTTCCGAAGTGGACAGAACAATTCTTTATTTTTTCTTGAGCGAAATACATGTCATATGCATCACATTTTCATTTGTTCACTCTCACACTTATTGCACCCCACGGATGCTAAGATCTAGGGAGGTTCTCACAAAACTTTCTTTAAGTATGTGCATTTGATTTCGAAATCAAATTTTATCCAATGCACTTATTTAGGGGGAGCTCACTATATATCTTAGGATTCAAAACCTTTATTTATAAAATCATTTGTAAGCTTTAATCGTGTTGTCATCAATCACTAAAAATGGGAAGATTGAAAGTGCATGTAGGCCTCCTATGTGAGTTTTAGATGATTAATGACAAACGATTAAGGGACTAATGTATTCAATGAGTTTATGAGTGGGTGATAGTCCCATGGAAGAATACTTGGATTATTAATGGCCAAGAAGCAAATGACTAATGTGGGTATATGAACAAAGGATAATCCCATCTAGAGAATACTTGAGTGATTGATGGCAAACAAAATCAAGGGACAAATGAGTTCAAGGAACATATAAAGAATTGATAGTCTCGTTGGATGTTTGTGAAGACAATTGATGACATAGAAGAATATGGAATAGAATTATCAAATTATTGATTAAAATGACAAAGTGAAGATATTGAAGATGTCAGATACAAAGTGGCTTTCTATGATAAGATGATGAAGAGCAAGCAATACTCGGCTGCGATAGACTATCCGGTGGTGAAGGGCAAGCAAAGAGCTTGGCGCCGAAGGACTAATACGATGGTGAAGGGTGAATGAAGGCTTTGCGCCAATGGACCATGCAAGGCCATGAGAAACTATGGATGATTCACATCAATCACATGAAGAATCAAGAAGACATGAAGTGAAGATTATATGAAAGTTGGCAAGCCTTAAGGTTTGAAAGAGAGAAGCGAGACTTGAAGATATTCACATGCTCAAATTGGTTCAAACTAGTTTTATATTTGAATTTTAGTATAGGTATGCCGTACTATTAAGAATGATAAAACATAGAACAATTTGACGTGTCTCGGTGCTCAAGAGTATTTAACAAACCCAAAAGTGAGAGACACAAAACACCCATGAACACCGGGTAGTGCTAACTGTCTGAGTAGGACCGAAAGTTTCAGATTTATTCTGATTTGGGGTTCTCTGTCGTGGTTTGAAGTTTCAATCCAGAAGTTCCAGACTGGTCTGAAAGTTTCAAATTTTGTGTGGTCCGTTCGGAGGTTCTGAACCTTGATCCAGATAGGGGTCCTCGGGTGGGTCTAACTCGAGTAATCTGAAAGTTCGGGATAAATTCAAAAGTTCTGGATTGTAATAACTGTTGGCTCTAACGACCAGTTTTTGGGGTTGACTATATGTACCCCTCACCCCTCCTTTAAGAGGTGCTGGTGCTGAAGCTAGTGCTCCCCACGAATATACTCAAAGCCAAAGCCATTTGAGCTTTCCACTCTCTAATTTAGTGTGAGATTTGAGAAGAAAAATGAGTTAGATTGAGAGATTGAAAAATTGGATGCAAGTGAGCTTAACTCCATTCTCGAGCACTCGAGTTCTTCGCCAAGAAGTTCCTCGAGGTGTTTGTTACTCTTGAGGATTCAATCCCCTAGGAGGCTAGGAATCACTGATGAGCACCCAAGTTTGTGGTGTGCTACTGAAAGTTTGTGAAGGTATCGATTTTGCCTCCGCAAGGGAAGAAATCAAGTAGTGAAGGCCAAGGTCGATCTTAGTGGTTCCTTGGTGAGGATTTGGGTTTGAAAAAGACCCGACTCCTTTGGGAGATCTTCAACGGAGATGTAGGAATCTCAAATGGAGATTTCTGAACTTTGAGAAACAAATCACGTGTCTGCTCTCTTGGTTTGATTGTTCTTGAGTTCTTGCTTACTATTTGTGCTTATTTGCTCAATCTACTTACTCATGTGAAATTGACTATAGTTGCTTCGTGGATTTTCTTGGAATAATTATTTATAACACACGACTTTATTTGGTTTGAGCTAGAACTCATTAGGCGTAGTTTAATTTCATTTTCAAGCTCTGCGACTGGAATATCCGAGTTAAGCCCGGAACTTCCGGATAAGGCCGAAAGTTACAGATTGAACCTGAAGATTCTGGATTCTATTTGATCTGCTGCGAAGTTTTAATTTTTCAGAAATGCCTATTCACCCCCCCCCCCTCTAGGCGACATCTCGATCCCTTCAGTTATCTTGTTGTGTAGGTGTTCGCCACTGTCTTGCGTGCCATCCGATGCACGATGTCGGCTTCCTCTACGATGCCAGCGGTGCCTGGCGTCAGTAGTGATGAGAGCGGCGACGGGAGTAGCATCTGATTGAGTCGGCTCATTTTATTTTTTTGCTTCCCAGAACACATCACTGCTGGTTCTAACTCGGCAATGATAGGTACCGATCATCAATGTCGAGTAAGGACCGTTGGTTCCAAAACCGGTAGTGATAGGGTTTTAGAACTGACAGTGATCACCCTTTTATGGTAGTGTACATGGTTTGAAATAGGCTCCTAGAGCTTGGTATTCTCGTCTCGATGTGAAGTTACAATCGCTTGGGTTCAGTCCGTCTGAAGCTGACACATCATTTTTCTATAACAAAGGCAATATCGCAATATTTGTCTTATATATGTTGATGATATAATTGTTGCAAGTTTTCTCAGGAAGCAATAACAGCGTTCTTCGAGATCTCAATACTGAGTTTGCACTAAAAGATCTAGGTGATCTACATTATTTCTTGGGAACTGAAGTGAAGAAGGTATGTACAGGTATCCTATTGACCGAAGAAAAATATACTGTGAATGTATTGAAACTTGTCGGGATGATGAACTGCAAGCCAGTAGCTACACCTCTTTCTACTTCAGAAAAGCTGCCAGCTCATATTGTAGAACCCTTGGGACCTAAGGATGCAACACGATATAGGAGTATTGTTGGAGCTTTGCAATATTTGACATTGACGCATCCTAACATTGCTTTTTTCTGTTAATAAGGTTTGTTAGTATCTTCATGCTATTCCTACTTAATACTGGACAACAGTCAAAAGAATTCTATGATATTTGAGGTATACGCTAGGAACATGTTTACGAATTAATCAGTCAGCCTCTATATTGGTTAGTGCATTTTCTGATACTGATTGAGCCAAATGCTTGAACGATAGAATGTCTACTGAAGGTTTTGTTATGTTTCTTGGCACTAATTTTATATCATGGAGTGCAAGAAAATAAGCCATTGTATCTAGATCTAGCACAGAAGCTGAGTACAAGTCATTGGCTAATGCAACAGCTGAAGTGATGTGGTGCATACTTTACTAGATGAATTAGGGGTTAATTGTTCCAATGCAGCTCGCTTGCGGTGTGACAATATAGGAGCTATATATCTTTTCAGCTAATGTTGTTTTTCATGCTCTAACAAAGCATATTAAATTATACTATCATTTTGTGAGAGGACGAGTTGCTTAAAAACTGTTGGATATTCAATTTGTGTCTACAGGGGATCCAATTGCATATGGCTTCATTAAACCTTTGGCAGTATGGAACTTAGAAGCATTTAGACACAATCTTAACTTAGACAAATTACGATAGTGTTAGAGATAAAATTTGAATCATGTAAACGATAGAGTCTAGGTTCGGTTGAGTTGGTTTGAACCGTTTCGGACTCCATCTCCGAGTTGTATTCTCTATCATGTTTTTGGTCCATATAAATATGCAATATGTGGCCTCTCAGGAGGTTTGTCACGCTTTCATACGCTATCTACAATTCTATCATACACAACTTCGCTGCATGCAGGAGTGCGAGAGTGATCAGACCTGACCATTTGGCACGTTCTTGCAAGAAATAACTCCAAATCAGTCTCCCCCTTTCTCTCTCTCACGTTCATCCTAGGGTTTTTGTTGAACGGTAAAACTTGCCCTGCCTATCATAGGCCATAGCTTTGATCATTGAGGAACTGTTATTTCAGTGATCAGGGTTGATGGCTTCACTCCCATATGTACAGCGTGAGCAGGACCGCGCAGAAGATAGTGAAACAGCTCGATACTTGCACGCTGGCTAAGATCAAAATATGTTCGAACATAAGCAGATTTTGTGTCCATGTTGAACACATCCTGAGCTAAAAACCTTTCACGTCTACCAGTCTGCAGTCCGTGTCTGCCTGTCTGCCCTAGCACGTACAATCATACAGAGAGGTCGTATCATACAGAAACTACAACGCATGATCGCCCCTGTCTTCTTTTCTATTTTGGGATGCGCAAGGTTCTGATCGTTGCATAGCAAATGGCCTTTCGTATAGCTCCGCAAGAAAAGCAACAGTAAACTGTATCCATACTGCAAGTGTACCTGTCTCTGTATGTCTTCAGCTCATGATCATGGAGTCGACATGGGGCAGTGTACTGTCTCGTAGATGAAGCTGCAAAAGCGACAAACTTCTCATACTCTGTGCTCTTCCGTAGCGTGCACACCCATATCATGGACTATGCCGTGTGAATGGATTTAGCCTGAATTTATATGGTTTGCATTGCACCCGGTATGGCATAAAAATCCTACTGCACATGCATGCCATGTATTTTCAGTGTATCCTGATGCTCAGCGGACAGAATTTTCAGCTCAATAATTATCCGCGTGCCCCGGGTAGCTTCCATGTCCAGTTTGGATTGGGAGAAAAATCTCCATGCCAACAAACAAGATTGAGAAAAAATCCTAGCAAGATCAAGAGGAGGACGGAAAAGGTCAGCAATTATTCCAGTGTTGCGACTGTTTCAGCAACAATGCGTTCCCTTATCTGAATCCTCTGTTCTCCCCCGTGTAATCCACACTCGTGCTCGTCCTACTGCACCTGAATACCTGATCAAGGAGTACAACGCAACGCCAATCACCAAGCTAGCAAAGTTCAGAACATGGCCACTAGCTAGCGTAACAGCATTTTTGGAACAAAATGCGTCACCTTTGGAGAAGACTAGCCCAGCTTTGCGACCTAATCATGGCGAGAATCTCACAAAGTGGACCCGTCAGGGCGTCCAGAAACTTTTCTGAATGCAGCCCGCGCAGTAGCTTTGGCCGCCATGGCCATGCACGCCGGGAGCTTTTATTTTGAATCAACCCAAGGCGACCGAGGCCAACCCAAAGTACGGCGACACCATCATCATCGCGCGCTTGTCCCGGCGCCCAAAGCAATCACGCCTGCCCATATACTAATAACACTGCAGCTCGGCCGCGCGTCTTTTCCCCCTGTTGTCTTCTCCCACGTTCTCCGATGTTCAACGACATCATCTATCCCCTTTTCCTCAAGCCGGCCGGAGACCCGCGGCAGTGCGGGCAAAAGAACCGCACGGTTCACTAGTGCACCATCACCGTAGTTGGTTGCCTACATACGGCTCAATCTAACCTTAGGATGTAGACAGCGGGTCTTTGTTTGTTTGTATACCACTCGGAGTTAGGATGGATCTAGCCTAAAAGTTGAGCAAGGGCAAACAAATAACTGTGACTTTATAACTTCATGGAAAAAAACACTAAATTCACTAAAGTTCACTGAAAAACAAGAATATGTGCAGGCATGTGTCCTGACTGACTACATGCTGGGTCCGCCCATGCTTGATCCTGGCTCTTAGAATGCAAATACATACACTCCGTCTAGTTCTATAGATACGTAAAATTTGGATATTTCTACAGAGTCAGTCTTGCTGGATGCAGCCTAGTGCCTAGCTAATAATACTATTAGTATGTGATTAGTGTGTATTAAGTGATATTAATGTATTTCAAAGAATATTAATGTTTAATAAGATAAGCTAAGGACAATAATAACATAGTGACATAAAATAAATATCACGGTAACACTTGTTTATATATTTTCATCTCATGCAATATGTCTTCGTACGAGCTAACAAACACAACCTCTTCTCAGTTAGGTTGGACAGATACAGACAATCAAACAAATTGCTATCGCATGCACTCGACCTATTACATACCCTCAGTTTAACTGAGATGAGGCTGACTCAGATATACAAGCTAGGCTCAAACATGGGAGCAATCAAACGCATCTAGGGTTGGTGTACGCTGCTAAGCGAAAAATGCTTCTCCTTTCCAACTTTTGTGAACAGAATTACGGTGTAATCAGCAGTGTAGATTGGTTGGGAAAAGATGATCCCAGTTGTCTTTGCGAAATGGGAAGGTATCCACTCGATTTTCTGCTGCCAATCTTCTCCGTCGTGCCATGGTCCAAGATCAAGGAGACGGGCCATGTCAAGCTAGGCACACACGTAGTGAGTGAGATCCAGCTCAAAGCTGCAGGCATGCTGCTACAACGCCCTGACCTGACCATGCCCCCCTCTCCAACCACCCCTGCCTCCCATGATGCGATCCATGGGATCACGGCAATTGGTTGCTTTGCCGAGCTTCTCTCGTCCCATCGGTCGATCATGCCCTGCTCTGCCCCTATTATTCTGTGGGGTGTCACAGTTGCAGAGCTCATCGCATTGGCCATTCCTCTTGTCGGAACCGGCGTCATAGCTAGCTATGTTGGACCGGCATATCCACCGCTGTTCCGTTCAAAAGGACCGAAATCAAGGCCTCGCTTGGAACGCGTGATTTTCCAGATTTCCACTGAAAATCGGAGTGTCTCCTATGATTTTTTTTTTTTTTTTTTTTTTTGTAAAGTTCATGTGTTCCAAACATGTGATCGATAAGGTAGTAGAGCTTTGGGTCGACGATACATGCCTCATACGAGGACAGGGAAGAACACAGATTCGGATATCAAGAAAGTGTCATGCTTAGTATGGTTTGTGATAAGGTAGGACAGACAATCTATGTGCTTGCTTTTTTTAAGATAATGAAATCCATGTGCTTGCTATTTGCAACTGAAATCTCGTCCCCACTGGATGTCACATGCATGAAGACCCCATCACCAACCCAAACAAAATAATGAGAGAGCAGAAAGGAAAATATTGGATTCAGCTGCTTTTCAATATATTTATTCATTGCCATCCCAAATGCAGGATGAGTTTTATATGCATCACAATTGTAGGCAGACAAGATCCGAGAACAGTGAACTAGAAAGAGAAAGAAGAGGTGCAAAAGGAACAGTACATGTTTTGTTCCGTTCGCAGCAGTATACTCCATTTTGTCTATGGATAACAAAACAAGATTACCAGTGACTAATCCATATATTCGCAGGCTCGCAGCCATGCTTGTTGCTTGAGACATTGATGTGGAGAATACCCCTACAACCTACACTGTGCTGAAATTTGAGCAGCAGGCACTAGTCCATCCGACAACAGGGTTCAGTCCGTGAGGAAGGGTGCTCCACTTTCAGTGTGCTGTCTATAAGCTGCAGTGGCGGAGCGTGAAGCAAATTTAAGGGGGGCTAACTTCACAAAAATGTAAAAGTGACTAACGAAGTGACGATTGACAGTAAAAATGACATTATATATATGGCTCATTGGTCACATTTCATCAAATACAAGCCATGGAGAATATAGACTACTAGAATGGCCATTTCAATATACAAGTAAGCCATATGGATTAACACTAGCTATATATGTAATTTGGTCACATTTCACCAAATACAAGTGACTGTAGATACCAAAATACAAGTAGACCACACAGACTAACACTAGCTAAAAGTCCGCTCTTCTTTTCTTCATATTCTTGAAGTCAGTAATTATATCTTCGTAGGTGTAGTTTCCTACAATTTGCTCAAGAAGAACTTTTGTGGATTGCACAAGACGAATAGCATTTATTATGTCTTGTGATTTCTTCTGCAAAGCTTGACCAAGTTGTTCTGTGATTTCCAATATTTCTCTCATCATACATAGGATAAATACAAACTCAAAAGACATCAAATGGTTGAAAGAAGTATCTTCATCGGCACGGTTTGAACCAGCTGACGAATCAGCAGCTAAATTTTGTAGAACTGAACTTACTGCATTGAACATATCCATAAGGCTGGAAATAGAAGAAACCCACCTAGTATCACCTGGATGTTTCAGTGAGCGGATCTGATTTTCTCCTTGACCTGTCTCAAGCTCATCAATAGCTAGCAAGCGTGCAAGTTCAACCATTTGGGCATCATGCCGCTTAGATGAGGAGTCAACTGTGTTTACAATAAAGAGAAGTTTCTGAAAAAATTGGCAAACAGGAATCACCTCCTTTGATACAGTAACAAGAGCAAGTTGCAAACGATGAGCATAGCAATGAACATAATATGCATAGGGACATTCTTTGAGAAAAAAAGCCTGCAACCCATTAAACTCTCCCTTCATGTTGCTGGCACCATCATACCCTTAGCCACGAAGGTTTTGGACATAAGGGCATGGTTGGACAATATGGAAGACAATTCTTCTTTCAGTGTCAATGCTTTAGTGTTCGTTACATGTACCAAATCAAAGAATCATTCTTGTAAAACACCATCTTTATTAACAAATCTGAAAACAAGTGCCATTTGCTCTCTTTTTGCCACATCACATGTTTCATCCACAAGAATAGAGAACTTTGCATCCCCAATTTCATCACGGATATGTCTCCTAACTTTCATTGCAAAGATGCTCAAGATCTCCTTCTGAATATCAGGTGATGTGTACTTGCAAAATTGTGGGGCATTCTCTAAAACCACACTTGCAATTTTAGGATTAAATTCCGCAAGAAGTTTTAGCATTTCAAGAAAGTTTCCTCTATTTCTTGACAGTGGTGTTTCATCATAACCTCTAAAAGCACAAGATTGAAATGTTAGCCACTTAACAGCTGCAATTGATGTTTTCAACCGCAAGACGGTTTCTTTCTTTATCCCGATTGCTTGTTGCCTCTATAATATTGTCTATATGATTTGGTTGATTCAGTAAAATTTGACATTCTTTCACTGCATTGTTGTGATGTGAGCAAGGAACAGATCCTACATGAACTAAAAAAGCACACTTTTTCCCATCATTAACTTTCTTCCAGTTATCAAAACCTTGTGTTGTGAAGGCATCAAAATCACCTCGTGTCTTTATATTCTTGCTGCAAAGGAAGCAAAAAAAGACAATATGCACATTCGCTGCTATGTGAGTATTCCAACCAAGATGGAAACTGACCAAACCAACTGTACTAGAAACGGTGTTGATGCTCTTGTGGTCCTGAAGGCTTATACTTCTTCAATAATGGTTGCATAGGGCCTAACTGTAAGTATGCTCGCTGCACTAGATCTCTCTGATTGTTTGGGTAATGCCAAATTTGTGGGCGCAATGCAGGATCTCGCTCCAAGAATTCAATGCCTCGAAATATGATAGGTTCACTTGTTTGCTGTTCTAGGTGCTCTTCTTCTTCTTGCTGTTTCAAGTGTCCTTCTGGCCATTCTAAGTGTTCTGATTCTTGCTGTTCCAAGTGTTCTTCTTGCCTTTGATGTTCCAGTTCAAGTATGAGAAGGGGAATCAAGAGGTGTTCTTCTTGTTGTTCCAATTCAAGTAAGCAAGGGGGAATCCATAGATCTTCCACAACAACTGATTCATCTCGTTTCCTTCTGTAAAATGAATCGATGGTTTTCAGACGACCCATTACTTGATTCCTACCTGATTTCGAAATTTTTACCAAATACCATGAGCTATTCTTCTTGGATAAATCATAAATAGGCAATCTTTGAGAGATTAGAGATTTAAAGATGAAAGGAAAAAATAACCTGACTACCTGAGGGCTGAGGGGCTTGCAGCGTGCTGCCTGCTGTCCCGACGGGGAGGACTGCGGGCTGCGGCACCTAACGACTTGACGAGCACCGCAGGTCCGCAGCTGACTACGCGTGTCGCATGCGGACGGACGCTGAAAGATGCCACCGCACGAGCTCCGGTCTTCGCCTCGCCGCCAAATGGTCGTCAGTGCGCAACGCTCTACTCTGAAAAAATTTACTGGGCCAAGGGGGTGCCGGAGCCCAGTTTGGCCTCCACTGGGCTCCGCCAGTGATAAGCTGTCACGCTTTTAAGTGAATTCTACAATCTATGTATTACCTGGAAAAGTAATGTAGTTTGTACTCTTACAACGGCAACAGTTGTATGGAAAGAACCGATAACTGCACTTTGCTACGACATATGGAGCTGTTTGCAGGACTTTCTTCAGTGGATTCAGTTACTTGGCCACAAATCTTGTCCATTCCTACGTAACATCTATGTGCACAAGAATTCTTGGCAGATATCTAACATAGTGCATGATGCTGGGCAGGTATCACAACTCGTTGAGCCGAGTGGGAGTCTTGTCACTGATGCTAGAAGACGGAAGAATCTTCTGATTGGCCTGTTGTTCTGAGCCGCTCTAGCGTCAAGTCTTTCTGCGCAAGGTTCTTCAGCGCCACAAACTTTTCTGCTGTCGCTAGGTCTGTTCTGGATGGCATGTGCTCTGAAACTGCTGCGCCGCATGGCTGTCTCTGAAACGCTGGTCGTCCATGTAAGATAACAGCATCTGGATGCTAGGGTAAGCACGTTTGAATGATACGAAAGGGTTGCGTGAAAACTTTCAGAAATTCGTGAGCTGGTGGCGTGAAAAACTTTCAGAAAGCCGTTTACTTTGAGCTCGATGAACGGCATGTCTGCAACCGCTCCGTTTGGGCGAGGCAACGCCGAAATTAGAATAGAGCAAGAGGGTTCGGCATGCAATGGCATCACCTTTTTTTTTTTAAGAAACCAGACGATTTTAGTTGATCATTATCGGTATAACCAAAAACCTAAAGATTATATAGCAATATGTACACAAGTCCCGGTCCGCATCACCCTGCAGCTTCCCCGATTGCCACTGCCAAACTGGATCGGATGCGCCAGCGTCGATACATCCACCACCGACGAGATAGGACAAAAAAGATCAATCAAGTTTTTTTTAGTCATCAGCAGCAGCGCAAAACGCTATTAGAGCGTTGAACGAATCAGACGACCCCATCAAACAGGATAGGTTACACTTTCTCCTTTTGAAAGAAGCAGAGGCAACGATACTACCAGAAATCAACATGGCAAACCAACAAACCTCATCGAATCTTCCTCATAAGAGAAATCACGGAAGGACAAAAACACCAATAGATCTATAACAAAAACCATCAAAGAAAACTACTAAGTAACCTAACAACTAGATAAGAAAGTAAACTAACTACTAACTAGTACTAATTATCAGATCACCCTCCTCAGCCGAGGCCGGTCGGCTGTCGAGACGAGGGGGCCAACCGACCACCGTTCCTCTCGGTCGCCTCCGGTTCGGCTCCGCTCGAGAGCTCTCTGGAAAGGCTAGGCGTAAAATTGGCAATGGTATCACCTGTGCCAATGTCCAGCCCTTGTTGTGTCGTTTCGGCCTGCAGCTTATGATCGTGAGGGTGCGCGTTTAAGCGGGCCGTGAGAACTGAGAACCGAGAGATCGCAATTACGTTTTCAGCCGCGTTTCGCTGAGAATTGTGGTGCGGGCCGAGAAAAAGGCCCAGCTCAGCCGTATGCCCAGCTCCTTTGCTCTTATTTGGGTGGCTTTGTTTCCTCAAAATGGGCTTTGGTCCTTTTGGAATTGGAGGATTTTTTATATTAATGTAACAAAATTAGGTGACTGTTTAAAAAAATGATATACCTGCTATTTTACTCTAGACTATCTATACCTGCTAGAAAAGAAGAAAAAAATGTTGATAATCTGCACGGATTAGTATGGAAAATAAATTAATTTCCCAGTCAATCCGAAGAGATCGGGTTTACTCTGGACATATTGCCTTACTCGGTTTTCCTCACTGTTTCTTTCATGTGATGTCATGAGAATTGCGGTGGCTATACTAATATCTCAGTTGCACAAGAATTTCGCTTTCTGGTGATGCAGCTTACACAACTAAAGGTGGACCTCTACTTATGCAAATTGATTTCCGCCAGCTTCGTTGAGAAGCTAACTTTTGGGGAAGAAAAAAAAAAGGTAAGCTTCCCAAATCCTGAGGGCTAATTTACGATGTCTTGTTGGTTTTCCCTTTGGAGAAATAAGTGACCTTCTGGCATTTGCTCAGGGCAACACCGAACGACCACGATTGTTAGGATGACATGGCTGCACAATTTCACCAAAACCCACCTGAGAATGACTCTCATCGACTCGGGTCTCCTTACTAAATTGAAGCCATGTCATACTATATCGAGTATCGTCAATATTCTCCTGCACATATTCCTCGCAAGAAAATAATATTATCACTACACATCTGACGATAAACAGGAACAATTACTAGGCATTGATGTCACTTTTTGTACGCTCTATCTTTACAGCACTTCGTAGCTGCCTACCGGCTGATTCTATTCCTCCTCTCTATCGTAGCTTACACACCTACCCGATCCTTCCTACCAGTTTCTAGTTTCTAGCTAGTCCCGCTTTGTACCATGCTTATTTGTCTGCTATTAACTTCTGCTGATTTTCTTCTGCCATAGATATGATGGAATGGAATAAGCATTCCATGGACTACCAACTCCATATCACAAACATCACGTCCAACCATGTCATACGTTCAGACTGATTCTTCCTTAGCACTTCATCACAAAAAGCACCAGATGGTAAAATAGTTTATCAATTATCACGTCAAAAAAACTGACTCCAACGAGCACTCTTCCACTAGCCGAACAGTGGAGTCGAGCCTACTATAATGAACAAGTTTATCTTCGGTTCAAATCGCAATCACTGGATCAGGATCATGCTATTATTTAATGTCCAAGACCAACTAGTGATGTTTACAATCACATGAAAGGAAAAGCCCGGTTTGTTTCGGGCTGAAAATGTGCTGCCCAAACCCAGCCCGCTCTTGGGCTGCCCAGTCACGTTCACGCTGCAACTAACGAAAAGCAATTTTCAGCCTGGGATAGGCACATTTCAGGCAGTTGTTCTGTTAACCAAATCCAACCCGAATAGCTACCGGGCCTATGAAGTTGGACCTAAATCGGGTTGAGTTCTGGCTGGTTCGGACTTTTGCCTTGGTGCGCCAAATCCTTCTCAAGAGCTTGTAGCAACCACAACGAACGCCCCGGTTTGCCCTGGAAAACCTTTGGTGCAAACAAGTGAATTGGTGTAAACATGCAAATAGCGAATGACACTCGTCCGATCTTTATTCGAAGACTACGATTGATCCCATCAGTAGAGCGATTGATTTGCAAAAAGTCGTGTGAGGTCATGAAATATCGGGAAATGACTCATCTACTGGTAAGATATAGGATCAACCATAACTTTCAGATAGGGATTGACAGATGACATTCACTGTTTACACGTTTACACCAATCTACTAGTTTGCACCAACGTTTTCCCCGGTTTGCCTAGTCTCGAGTTCGTTAGCTTGATTGATCATGGCCAACTTACACACTAGAATCTTCTGTAAGTCCATTAATTTCTTCACACCTAATGGTTAGGCATCTGAAAACGAGATTGATTGATCAGGCGACGAAGAACGGCGGTTGCCGATAGGGGTTAGGGGAGGGGTTGATTTGGGGGTCATTGTCGTACTTGAAAGAAGTCCTAGGGAGAAAGGTTGGGTTGGTGGAGGAGGCGGGCGCGGAGTCGGAGCAGCGAGGTGATAGGGGTGCTGTGGGCAGCAAATGATGATCGGATAGGCTATGCTGGGACAGGGTGAGCAGAGACGGCCCGACGGTGGGTGGCACCAGTAGATCTAGCGGTGGGAGCGTCGCTGGAGACGAATGGAGGAGGGCGACGCACAGGAGCAAGGTGAGTCCTACATTTAGAAAACTGATCAAGGAGGAAGACGACACGGATGCCATATAATCTTCATTCTAAGGTTCAGAATAATTGACTGGTATTTACCTTATTTTCAGACATCTAAACTATAACAACACCTTAATTCCTTAAGTTTTCCTTATAAATTTTGAACCAAAGAAGTACAAAAGATAGATAAAACCAACCTTGCACGTCGGCTGATATCCTATCCCTGCCCCCGCACTGGACGGAAGCAGAGCTTCTTTGTCGCACGAGCACAGTGATCGACAGCGTCCAGTGCTTGTGGCAGGGCAAATGAAGTGCCCGTCGATCACCACTGCTCGCGTCAGCAGCGCCACGCAAGTCGGGACCCACGCAATTATATGCATGGATGATTGCAGGGCCCACGCTGCCTTGCTGACGGCGTTCGATAACGTACGCATCTGCTCTGAGCCGATCGAGCATGCACGGTGTCGGATCCTCCGTTAGAGAATCTCTAATCCATAATCCATATATAGTACGCTCTACGCCTGATTTTTTTCTTCCCACGACTTTCCTAGATTTTCCACCAGTCTCTCCTCTTTAGATCTCTATAAAAATTCATATCCAGAAAGATTCTCTGATATACTTATCTATATCATATATTTCATAATTTAATGATTGAGTTGAAAAAAAGAATAAACACATATTATAATAAAAAAATCTTTTATAGTACCAAATTTTGCTTTCGATCCCCATCCCCATCCCCATCCCCAAAATTCGTGCATGCTGGCAATCTTTCAGCCATGCGAAACAAGTTGTGCTTTGCATAAAGTTTTTTTAAAAGATTTAGATTGGCATGTGCCACTCTCTTTTTTTCCTGAAATTTTGTTGGCCCATTGACTCTACTTCTTAAGGCATGTCTGTCAGTGAACTCAAGACGCATGCAGAGGGTTTGCTGTCAGTCAATTCAAGATGCATGCAAATGGTTTGTTGTCAGTCAATTCAAGATGCATGTAGATGGTTTGCTTAGTTACCATAGTTCTAAGGTGTTCTATAAATTTATCAGTGCATGAACAGAGAATTGCTGATACACTGAATATTGTTGTTTGACTATCTATATTAAATCAAGTAGTGTGCACATAATTACAGTTATGAATATTTGACCATGTCCTTGATATTACTAGCTAGCATCAGCGCCATCGATGCGCTTGACGTTATCTTGTGCTTATTTTTCAATTAGTGATTGTTAGTTATATTTTGCTTATCTCTATGTTACACATCTAATGTTTACTTTCATTTGCGCAAGTTCATACTCATATCATATCTAAAATGAGTAAAATCCATTGCACTGACTTCAACCATTTTCTAGGATTCTCTAAAAAGAATCTGAAACGACACTTATTGAATAAGGGATTAGAATAATAATCTTTACATAGTTGTACGTGTATTATGTCACTTTTGTTTAATAAATTTTTAACGTCCGTTGCAACGCACAACATATAACTAGTATTTATATAAATTCGACTAGCAGTAAGAAAATATGGTAGAAGTAGAAAAAAATCAAGCCAAGTAGAGATCTTGCAGATCTCCACTAAAGTCTTACCTCTTTTACATTCGAGAAGCATATATGAGGTACTGACACGGGGAAGCATTAAAAAATTGCTCTCGTCAAGGGGACATGATGATCTCTATCAGCAGGTTCATCACTGGCTGAATTTTATATGTTGTAAATTTTTTCCCTTGCTTGAGTTTTATTTTTCTCGACACATGGTTTTTGGTGAAGCGATATGTGCAATGGCAACACACTCGAGCTATGGAATTTGTTCTTACCGTTTATTCCATTGGGTTTCCGGCAAATAGTTCACAGGGAATATTCTAATATGGACACAATTTTCATACATGCGGACAATGCAAATGTCTGGAAAACATTATATTTTAGTCTGGCCACCAGCTCGGACTCGACAAGAATCCTAGGGCCAAGCCTGTAACAACCGGGCCGGCCCGGGCCGGGTCATCCATTAACAAATCTTAGTATGTTTGGTAGAGCTTTTTTTTACCTAATTTTTTTGAGGAAGTGATTCTTGGATAAAAGTAATTATGTGTTTAAAAGTGATTCTTTAAGGTAAATTTTATGAGTAAATAATTATGTATGAAAAGTGAACTAGAGGAAGCTATTTTTTTAGCTCTCACTATCTAATTTATTTTAAAGAATAACTCCCATAAACTTCACTTGATGAGCTTAAAAAAAACTGTTAGAACTCTGTTAAACAAACGTGATGATCCCAACTCCCAAGTCCGAACCGCAAGCCAACCTCCCCCCGGGTCCGGCTCAATCCCAAAGCTCTCTCGCACAAACGGACCCCAGGCATGGTTCTCGCACGTCAACATCCACCGTGAGCAAAGAGAGAAAAGCGCGGCATCAATGTGAACGAATCAGCACGCAGAACCAAAGACCGGAACCAAGCACATAGGAAACAGCCGATGGGTAGGAAAGGAAAGCGACTACACATTAAAGATTTTACGTGACATGATCGTTGATATATGAATCAACTCTCAACAGATTTTACGTGTTAGTGACCGGTTACAATGACGTTACGTTAAAAGAATCGTTACCGGTGAGCAGATATAATAGGTGTGTTTGGATCTCTGGCTAGGAAAAGATCTTGTCTTGTTTGGCAAGATTTTGCATTTAGAACTGCTAAAAATTCTTAGCTTTTAGGGGCAAGGTAGCGTGCATAGGCTAGAAAAAATCTTGCCCAGCGAGGAGAGCCAAAACAGCTCGCTCTCATCCGCAAGAGCCACGGCTGGTGGAGGGATCGATGCATAACTGCCTCCATAGCTTGACGGAACCAAACGCCACAACACAGCAAGCCCGGGTTACCTCAAACGAGCTAGTTTGCCCAGCCAAGCTAAGCTAGACTCAGCTAAGATCCTTTTCAGCAGCTATTTTAAATTTTTATCTTTAAAAATATATAATTACAATATTTTTTATTTTTTTCATCTCCAACAGCTTCTATATTTCTTACCTTCTATTACTCTTCTCTCATCCGACGCACTGTCAGCCTCTGTGAACAGAACTCCTACAATATTACGGCTGCTACAGTAACCCAACAATTTGAAGTGCTGTCGTATTTTGTGATGTACTGTAGCACTGGAGATGTCCTAAAGATCCAAACGCACCCACTATTGCTTTCTGGCTGTTCCGCACCAACGCCCCCGAGGGCTGGACAGGACCGCCTAACCCGTAGCCCAACCTGTCATACGCTCACAGCCTCACTCTCACAGGACAGGCACGAAAGATTCGATCCTTAGTCACGTCAACTTCGTCCGAGGGCGAGCTACCAGCTACGCCTCGGAGCCGGCACATCGATCTGCTGCCGTGCTGCGTGCGTGCATGGTCCACGTCTAGCCGCGACGAATATATGCTCCCTAAAGCGCACCAGGCCTGCGATCGCCGTGGCCCGTCCTGAAGAAGAAAAGGAAAGGAGAAGAAGAGGAAGAAAAAAAAGGAATATTTTTTTATTATGGATGAGGGAGAGGAGGAAGAAGAGAGAAGAGAAAGAGAAATAGGCAGAGATCTGGCGGTAACTATTCGCAGGCAGCACGTTGCCATCCGCCGGTCGGGACGAGTCGATCTGGAGACCGATCGAGACCGCCCTGTCCAATCCGGTTGATTCAGTCTAAGTCCTTGAAAGTGGAAAGGAGGGAACGGCCTGCCTCTGATCGATCAAGCTTTGTTCGGGCGCGTCGCCTTTATTCCTGCCACTGAAAAAAAAAAGGGTTAAAGCTTTGCCGCACTAGCTAAGCAAATTCGGCGTAATCCTGCAACGCACCCCCCCCCCCGGGAGTATATATTGGCCGTCTCCCCTTCCCCGCCTTCCCTACGCCGGCTACCGACCGCACCTACAGCACACAGATCATTAAGCGAGCGAGTGGCTACTGAACACTAGTGCTTAGCTTGGTGGCCATGGCAATGGCGCAGCATGCGAGCTTGTCCTGCTCTACTACTTGGCGGGAGCTCACGAGCACGAGCTGGTGAGTGTCCTAATGCGTTTGATCTCTTGTTAGTTGTTAGATTCTTGCAGCTCTGGAGTCTGGACTGTTTCTTGTACCAAAATATGTTTGTGCTGACGTGTGCATTGGGTTTCGTTGTTGGTTGCAGGAGGGACAATGACTACAGGAGGATGGTGATGGCGTGCCTGATCGAGGCGGTTTACCTGCTGGAGCTGGAGCGGCAGGAGCGCCGGGACGCGGCGGCGGTGGCGCAGCAGTGGTGGAAGCCGTTCCAGTACCGCCTGGCGCACGAGCTCGTGGACGACCGCGACGGCTCCGTGTTCGGCGCCATCTTCGAGCGGGACCACCACCTGCTCGATGGCGACAGGCCGAGCGGCGCCCCGAGCGCGGTGATCGCGTTCCGGGGCACGCTGCTGCGCGCGCCGACCATCCGCCGCGATGTCGAGGACGAACTCCGCCTGGTGGCCTGGAACAGCCTCCGCGGCTCGGCGCGGCTGGCCCGCGCGATGCAGGCGCTCAGGGCGACCATCGACCAGTTCGGGTCCGAGAACGTGTGCGTCTGCGGCCACTCCCTGGGCGCCGGCTTCGCGCGGCAGGTCGGCAGGATGCTCATGGCGTCGCCGCGGAGGCAGCCGCAGCAGCAGGCGGCGCTGGAGTTCCACCTCTTCAATGCGCCCTACCTGTCGCTGCCCATGGGCGTGAGCAGCGTGGTGAAGACGGCGGGCTGCCTGCTCAAGGCGCTCCGCTCCGGCGTCGGCAGGTGGCACGGCAAGGCGCTCCGGAACGTGGCTTACGCCAACTGCATACTCGGGTACACCAGGCTCGAGAGCTGCAGGAGGTTGTGAGAATCCGATGCGATGATCGATAACGTGAGGCGTTGAACAGAACTGTACTTATGCGAGTCGTATATGTATGGACACCTTGTAGAATTCATCCGTAGAATGTAGGAAACAAATAAGCATCTGACCGGAGGATGCACGGCTTCGCCTGCATGCTTACTTTGTACTCTAAATTGTGAATTAAAGAAGCTATCGTTCATGGTTTGTCCAATTAAAGCACATATCAAAAGTCGGAAGAAATCACGGGAAATTGTAATCAGAAAAAGGAAGGTTCGTATAGATAGTTCGGTCCATCCTTGTTGCACAATTCCTAAAGCAGGGCTGCACGCTACGCACAACTTGGCCGCTCGGCCGCTCCGGTCCCCAATCCCATCACATCTCAGCTGCTCACCACCTGATCGGCTTGAGTCCAATCATTGGGCACGACGGGTTGCGGGGCTCGGCGAGGAGGACGAGGTGACCGGAGCAGTAGCGTGAGGAACCGGGTGAAAGACTGCCGTGCGGCGGCGGCGGCGTCCAGTTGCCATGTCCGTGCGGCTCGGCAGCTTTATAACCGTTTGTGAGTTTTACGTACGTGTTATATAAAACACGAGTTCCTATATTATATTCTTTTTTATTATCCTTTTATTTAAAAAAAATTAAAATTTAAATAATTTATTCATTTTTTTAACTATCCTGTTCCTCCAGCCTCTCCATCTTGTTAGGGTCTATAGATATATGTGACCGGTTTTACTAATAAAAATAAATGAAGATATTATATGACAAATTAGCGGATAATCTCATTCTCCTATTTCGGATCTCATTAAATCAAACTACGGTATAGCTCCTGACGTATTAGTTCGATGGTACTTTCATGATGTATTCATATTTCTATAACTTGAGTTTACGCTTGATGTTATTATATTTAATGTTTGTATTTTCGTTATAACGCACTAGCACTTGTCTCCCATCAAAGATATGCTGATGAACGTGTACTCACTCCTTTTCTTCCTGATGATTTTTCTGTTACTTTCATCGTGAAACTTAACTGAATTTTTCTTAAAACTAGATTGAGTATCTAAGCTTTCTGGAACGAACTTGCCGCAACACTACGAACATTGAAAAATTAGATTTTAACTTGGGTGTAATTTCCTTTTCGGAAACTCGGTTCGAAACTTTTGATACTCGATTTGAAACTTCTTTGAAACATGAGTTTTCACCGACACTCTGAGACATGTCCGGGAACGTTCTTGAAGCTCTCCGAAACGCACAGGCTCACGCTGGCAACGACGACGAACGCGCACGCACGCGGCACCCACGTTTCCGCGGTGGAAGTGCAAATCAGGACGGCAGCACGGCAACGCCACCACGAGGGCTGCCCATGTTGGGTGCGTGCCGCTGCCGCAAGCTCATTTCAGGGGCACAGGCGCCACCGCTTCCTTCACGCTTCTGCCCCGAATTAGATTGCACCGGCGAAGGTAAAAAAGGTGCTGATTTTGGAGTGGCCAGCAGCTAAGAACTGTCAAAAAATGCAGTAACTCCAGCTGAAACTTTCATCTTTTTTGAGGTTGCTGCATCGAACAAGTAGAGAAACTCACAGGAGGTCTCTCCGTCTAGAAAATCTTCTCGATCGATCTCTTCTGAAATTCCCCTCTGCTCTCTCCTTCCATTCGCCGAAACCACTCGGGCTCCCAATCGCCAACTGACGACGTACGCAACATGCAGCATCGGAATACTTCTCACCACGATGGAGCACAAGGTAACCATTTCGGCTTTAGTTCCCAGTAAGGCACAGCATTGCCACGAGTAATTTACTGTTGCAAAGAAATAGGGGACCTTCATTCTCATGACACTGTTTCTTGTATGGCGCAGTTTCATGACGCTATGCTGTTGCTGCCTAGTCGACGAAATGCTTATGCGACACGTGAGTGCCTTATATAGTTTGTGTATTATGAATGAGTATAGAGGGAAGGACGTTCCACTAGATTTTATTAAGAGAATGTCAGATCTTGAATTCGGATTGGTTCAGTAAGATCGTGCTCGACTAACCGTTAGCACCGTGATATTATAATTATAGCTATTATATTATTCCCAGAATCGAGCCTCATTCCCATCTCAGCAACATTGTTGCATACTAAACTACAAATATGGAATGTGTTCTCAGAACCTGAACATGTTCCTACGCCATATGGTGTGAGAGGCAATTGTTGCGGCATGCATGGTACACTTTTACCGTGACAACGGAACTGAGGAAGGAAGGATTGGTGCTTGAGGACCGCGAGAAAGGAGTACAGGGCAAAAGCGTTAAGGATCGCTTACCTTAATCTAAATAAATTATCTGAAATGACAAGTAAAACTGACCGGAGAGAGTACAATTTTACCATGACAACGGTAAAAAATCATGTTGGTATGGAAACATGTATTTTACAGAAAATGTCTAACACGTAAACGACAAAAAGATAACAAATGCCACGAATTGATTATCTGCATTAGTGGTATTGATTTCATATGAAAAATGTTACAAGCGTGTAACCGTCTTTAACAAATTAACCCTCGCTTGTCACTGTGTCGCACATTCTCTTGCTTTTTGATGTTTTTACCATCTCCTATATAGTTTCTAGAGATATAAGTGGGCACATCGTTACTTAGTTTATTTTTCTCTAAACTTAATTAGATAGAAGTGAATTTTTAATTCATTTTTTAGTTTTTGGTCGATCCAATAATTAAAAAAATATAAAACTTAGATCCCTAATAGTTGCCTTCCACTTTCTCTTGTGGCTCATTGTCGTCCACTGCATCACCTCGATCACCTCCTGCTACTCAACAGCCCCACCATCCAACACGAAATAGATGATCGGATCTGATAAACTATGATTGTAAATGCCGAAGACATTCACAAAAAATGCTGACCGTTCCATCCTCAAGCATGAAACGCTATGATCATTTGAGAGTGCAAAAGTTCTCATGTAGGAGCATAAAAAAAATATCTCATGTGATCTAGCCGTTCAAAACGGAAAAGAAATGCAAAAGTTCTCATGTAGGAGCATAAAAAATATCTCATGTGATGTGACCTTTCAAAACGGAAAAGAAATGCAAAAGTTCTCATGTAGGAGCATAAAAAATATCTCATGTGATCTGGCCGTTCAAAAAGGAAAAGAAATGCAAAAGTACACATGTAGGAGCATAAAAAATATCTCATGTGATCTGGCCGTTCAAAACCGAAAAAAAATGCAAAAGTTCTCATGTAGGAGCATAAAAAAATATCATATGATTTGGCCGTTCAAAACGGAAAAGAAAATGCCCCTGCTTTCCACTACATTCAATCCTGACAGCGTATCCTCCATCCAACGGCTAGCTTGGCCTATGGCCCGCCGGAGCCATACAAAGCCCAGCTCGGGTTCGAACCCAAGTACCCAACCGTGCGCAGACGGACACAGCCCGCCCAGTCCAACGAACCCGAGCCCGCTCCCGGCGGCGATGCCGGCGATCCGGCAGCGGCGGCTCTGAGCCTGCCTGCCAGCCAGCCACTGCGCAGAGTGGAATCGGCAGTGGCCGGTCGAGCCATGCTCGCGGCCGCCGCCCCCGTCACCAGATTGAAGCGGGAGGACTGCCCCCGCACCAAGCACGACTCCCTCTTCTCCCCATGGAAGGTGCGCCCTTCTTCTTCTCGCTCCCTTTCTCCTCCTCGCCATCTGCTCCTGTCGCCACGCCCACCACGAGCTGGCTGATGGGACGAAACAGTCCACGTGATCTGGCTCGCAGCGCCCGATCGAACGCCAATTTTGGCATCTTTCCTCGAATTCTGGCGCCCAATTGGGAGATCTTGGGTTCTTGATTCGAGCCCGATCGGCGCTTCAAGCTCCTAACTCTCCCATTTCCAGGTTCTTGTCGGGCCGTTGGACTGGGACGACCACTCCGCCGGCAAGGAGGGGGTCCAACGATACCGCATCCGTAACCTCCCCGACAACTTCCCCGGTCTCTACGAGCTGGGCGTTTCCAGAGCGTCCGACGAGGGCGTCAGGGCTCGGCGGCATGATTCGGGAGGCGTCGTCGTGGTGTACCTCGGGCAGGCAGATAATGTCAGGGCGAGGCTCCAGCAGTATGGCCGCACGGGTTCGCATTTGGACACCGGGAATTCGTTGGCTTCTGCTGGTAAATCTGAGACGATTGCGCTTGCGGCTGGGCCTGGATTGTTCAGAGAAGTGTTCTCCAGAGGTTACTCCGTGGTGTTTCGATGTACGCTGGTAAGTGTTCTTCGTGATCCTTTTCCTTTCTTCGGTTTGGGGTGGTTGAACTAACGAACTGTAGTATTGTGCAAGCGCATATTAACATGCCAATGTTGTCACACATCTGAATGAGTTTCTATCGAGTCTGAAGTTTGCTGAAATGCAAGTATGCCTATGATTAATCTGTCCACAATAATTAAATAGCTTCCAATGCATAGTCAGCATTATGTCCTGTTGATAAAATGATATTGTGTCTAGAAATGTATAAATAATTTCCTTTGTTAATGCTTGCAACATTCACATGTTTCGTAGTGACAAAGGTCATGTTTGGTCACTTCATTTATTGGAGATTGATTCTTACTGAATGTACACTTTGCTTGAGTTTTTACAAATCACTCTAGTTCTACAATTGAAATCTTGGATGGTATCTCAATATTACCTTCAGAATGGTGCTGAACTACAGTTGACACTATCAATATGCCGTTGCACATGAATGACTATCTAATTCTAATGCATATTAGTCATGAAAAGATGTTTTCTTTTGCGATTGTCATGAAAGATGTTTGGACTTAAATATTTGCATTGCCGCATACCATAACTAATGGTTCAAGATTTAAGGTCAAGATGTCGCCTTTTCCATCATTGGCAATAGATTCAGTGAAATCCTTCAGTATTTCTTTAATAGCTTTTACAGAAACAGAAGTGGTCAATTGTTAATCTTCTGTTGTCATTTTTATGTTTAGCAGTAAACATCATAATTTAGTTATTCTATTGAATGTACTTGTTATTTTTTATGAGTCCTTTCTGTTGGAAACAAACAGATGGATAATAAACAAGAAGCTGAGAAGACTGAGGCTCAGCTGCTGAGAGTATTTGACTATGCATGGAACAAGCTTCAGAATGGTGCTTGTCGCCGTGAAGAAATACTGCTCAAGTTAGAACAGGGAGCATTCAGCCATAGACCATCTCTACTTAGCAGAGTACGTCACATGAAGCAAAAAGTATTTGGAGAGAAAGCAGGTATAAAGATAAAGGGAAGTCGGTCCGTTGACACTTCGTCTGGTATTATGAGAAGTATGGTCCCAAGAGTTCGTACGTTTGTTCCCTTCAGACCTCGACTAGTTAATTCTGACGAAAGTGGAGGCGAGGCAATTCATATTCCCTGGAAGAAAACATCTGAGGCTAACACCTGTGGTAATAGACAAGCACATAGAAGGAGGTCTGAAGGATACAAAGTAAAGAATATCGATGTTGCAAAACGGAGAACTGTGCCAATACAAGATTCTAACTCTGTTTGTGGAGTTGTGCTGGAAGATGGTTCTTCTTGTCTGGAGCTCCCAGTTCAAGGAAGGAAGAGGTGCACCTTACACAAAGGTAGAAGAATCAAAGGCTACCCTAAATGCTCCTTTTCTAGCTATCCTTGCCAAGTTGAGACTCCAAATACTGAATCCATACCTCGACTAATTGAAAATTTGAAAAACTCAGATCAAGCGCAGGAAAGTGAACTCATGTCCAAAAATTTGGATACAACTATGAAGGAACAGTTAAGGCAAAGCAGTAGCTTCGAAGCAAAAGAGGTGAAAACTGGAGAGGCTACTACAGAAGATGGAGCAGATGAAACCTCTAGGGATGCTGGTATCTGTGAAGACAAGACTTTTCATGCTGAATCTGAGTCCCAGGTGCAGCAGCCTTCTGGGAGAATGTGGTTTGAACTTATCAAAGCACAGAAGAAATCGGCCAGCTTACACTCATCAAGAGGACCAGGATGTCATGCAAGAGTAGCAGATGACGTAGCGCCTATCTGTGGAGCAATGATAGATAATGGATCCTACAAAATGGTGCCGATTGCAGAAAGAAAAACATGTGAGGAGCACACAGGAATGAAGGTCACCGGTGCTTCGTTTTCCAGAAGCTCAGGATGGCCGTGTACCTGTGGCGCCCGTACATCAGATGGTTCACCTTGTATGAATCAGCCAGTTGAAGGGAGGAAGAGGTGTGCATTGCACATAGGGCAAAGAGCGTCATGCTCCCCTTACACCATCGGTTGAATGGACAAAACGGTTTCTTTCATTCAGTTGTTGTTTTCGCACCTTAAGTCAGAAGATTCAAAACAAAGAAAACTGAAGTTTTTTCCTATGTTGAGCTGATTTTTTTTTTGTGCCAGTGTTGATTCGTCATTCATACTTCTTGTCAACCATTTTTTTTTTTTTTTGCGAGCAAAACACTACAGATTTTGTAACTGTATTTGATGGATTTGTAGAAAACTAAATATGGATCTCTTACCCTGAACATTTTTCATCTAATGGGCTTTGGAGGTACTTGTGGAGCATCATAATTCCTACAGTGTCTCCAATGCATTTTCATGCCGAATTTCGATGCTTGTACTTCAGTCAAGGTTTCATTCTGAATTTTGAGCCATGGAGCAGTGTCACCCATCCATACAAAGGTGTATACAGAATTTTGACCTACCTAAATTCCTCCCAAGTAGGAATCGTCTATTTGGTGGTCTCGATGACCAATGCCAGATGCAGTCACGTAGGCTCCTGTAATCCCGTCTGGAAAGCAGGAAAAATCTCGATTTTTGCAGAAAATTAAACTGTCCCCTACAAAAATTATCGTATTCCTATGGATGCAAATTTGAAAGCATCCACTCTGTCTACCTCTGCCCGTTTGGAGCGTCCACATTTGCCTCCGAAAACACGAGGATTTTACAACCTCCTCCACCTCATATCCTTTTCCCTTTCCCACTCACCATCCAAACGCCACCTTACAGGTATTCCATTGGTATATGCATGCACAAGCAAGTTCAAAGAACAATTAACTTCGTGTTCTTGTAGCACAAGGCCTGTTTTTTTGGTTGAACTGCTACGAATATGCAGTGAATAAAGTTTATGTAATCTGGGCCGATCTTATTGCATTGCACAGTTATTTCGGAGCCTTAAACCTTACCTAAAAGTTTTGGCAGTTGCTTTTCTTCTGCTTGAGCTGGTCAAATTTGTGAAACTGCTGGAGCACCCCGGATATGCATATGCTGTTGCCTGACATTCAATAATGCAACTTATGATGTAATCTGTAGCTGTTGCAAAAATGGCTCAGCAAAATCTGTAATACTGCTGGACTAGTATCTTTGATTAAATTGTTCGCAGGTAGCTAGTGACCACTAACTCAAGATGTATGTATTCTGGACTAGTAATATAACTGAGATAGTGAAATGAGTAATGCATTCCAAGGTATTAGTAACAGGAGCATTATATATTTGGTTGCTTGTAGATTTGTGCTACATTCTTGATCCTTAGCTCCCTTAGTCCACAATTGATTGCTCATCTAAGTTGATGCTGATCTAAGTTCAATTAATTACTAATGCATCAATTGCCAGTTCTGATCAATTACTAACTATACTCTCGAATTCGTAATGCAGGAGAAACTGAGAAATCACTTGGAACTGCACAATAAATTGATGAATGGTCACTTTATTATGCTTCTTTTCTCTTCCAGTTCTGATGCTTGCCAATCAAGAATGACATCCTAATATACAAGTTTTTTTATTTCTATATTTTCTAACATAAATAATTAAATAAATATACTCCGGATGAAAATATTTAAAGAATTAGGCGCATACCACCCTCTCATACTTACCGCACTTTGCCCTTACCGCCCTCTCCTCTGCCCTTACCGCCCTCTTATCCGGTTAGGCTCGGATAAACAGTACCTGTCCTTTTTTCAATTTTTCTCCTTTTCTCTTTCTCTATTTGGGCAGTGGGGTTGTCATGCTCCAAAAATCACGAATTTTTTTGTAGAGCCTATAATTCATGATGAATCCAGTTTAAAAGGATTCACCTTAATACCCCGTGTAGGTTTCAAAATAAAAAACTCCAAAGAGGGCTACTTTTAGAACTTCTAGTAATTTTTAAGGCCTCAAATAATTTTCTAAAAAACTGGAAAAAATCACTAATATTCCTATCATGTGTCTTAATAATATCTAAAATTATTTTCAACCCTAGGTTACTTAGTGAAAAAGTAAGCTCCTTTGCAATGCTTCATTTATATGCATTTTTATCATTTCATGTGATATTCTCTTTTTAATTCAATTTGAATTCAAACAAATTCAAATATGTACAAATTCATCCAAACTATTATAGAATACATATAAATATGAATGTGCACAATTTGGGGTGTGACATCAAACAAAAAAAGAAATGTCAACAATCGGACAAATACCTGCACAAAATCATCCAAACTCTTATGTAATTCTATGCACATTCATCAGACTGTGAGGTGGTCGGACACCAAAATATACTTTGACCAAGAAGATTGCGCTGATAACTTCGTACGATCAGACTGCTTCCTGATAGTGGTCGAGCTTACGATAAATAACCGTATGGTTACCCAAGTGGACTTATGTACTTTGTATATGTATTCCATAAGAGTTCGTATGAATTTGTGCATGTTTGAATTTAAATTGAATTAAAAAGAGAATATCACATGAAATGATAAAAATGCATATAAATGGAGCATTGCAAAGGAACTAATTTTTTTACCAAGTAAACTAGGGTTGAAAATAATTTTATATATTATTAAGACACATAAGAGGAATATTAGTGATTTTTTTTTCAGATTTTTGGGAATTTTTTAAGGTCTTAAAAATTGCTAGAAGTTCTAAAAGTAGTCCTCTTTGGAGGTTTTTTTATTTTGAAACCTACATAGGGTATTGAGATAAATCCTTTTAAAATAGATTCATCATGAATTATAGGCCCTAAAAAAATTCATGAATTTTAGAGCATGGTAACCCTACTTCTCGAATAGAGAAAGAGAAAAAGAAAAAGAAATGGAAAAAGATGAGTACTGTTGGTCCGAGTAACAGGAGCTGTAAGTAGCACCTTAATAATAATAATTCTAATTCTGAAACCTACTGCAGCCTAAGAGGGTGGTAGGCACCAGACGTCTAATTCTGTAAATATTTTTATTCAAATTATATTTATTTAATTATTTATGTTAGAAAATATAAAAAATAAAAATCCCTGATATACTACCTCTTTTACCAATTGTCAGGTCTTAGTCATTGCAGAAATAAGTGTGATGTAATACATTTGTAATAGTTTATTAATACATTAACGTACGGATAAATACTATTCTGGATGCTATTTCCCTTTTGTGTTATTTATTTTTCTTCATATTTTGGGAATATTTTTTTGAAATTTTCCCAGACCTAGCATGTGCTTGCTCTATTCATGCATCCAAACTTACGTACAAGCGCTTTTGCCTTGCCCGCAAAGCTGCTAGCAAACCGACGGGCCTTGCGGTGAGCAGCGAAAGCTTAGCGAGCGAGCATCCGCAAAGCCCACAAATTTGCTTAGCGGCCACCGGCCAGAGCGGTGGTGGGCGGGCTGTCCGCAGCCCCGCGCTCGCACGATGCTCGATCCCCAACTCCGGGGATCCCCACGCTTCTCCCTCCCCCACCCCTTCTCCACCGTCATTACCGCCGCTCACGGCCGCCGCCGCCGCGCGAAGCCCAAGCCCATCGCATTCCCTCCGCCGCCCCTCCGCCGCCTCGTCTCCTCCTCCCTGCGCCGCCTCCTGCCTCGGCCGCGCCCCCTCACTCTCCTCCTCGGCGGCGGCGGCGGCGGATGGTTCAGGCTGGGTAGGAGGAGGAATATACCGGCCGAGGAGCTCGCCGCGCTCGCGCTCTCCTTGGCGCTCGGTGGCGACAGGCTCGCGGGGCTCGCGGAGGCCTGGAACGCGTCGGGCCTGGGCCAGGCGCTCGGCGTCTGGGCGGCGGTGTGGAGGAGAGGGCGGAGCAGGCGAGGAGGCGGGCTCCGGCGGCTCGCGGCGTTCCTGCTCGGGGTCGCGTTCTGCGCGCTCGTCTGCCGTCTGAGGGGCGCGGCGTTCTTGGAAGGGCTCCAGAAGACCGGCGGCGGCCGGAAACTAGTGCGGATTCTGCTGCGTTGATTGGTTTCTTGTTCGTCTTCTTGAGATGCATTTCCACAAATTAGAATCGAGCATCAGAGTTTTAGGTTTCCTTCATGCGGATGGATCGTGTTCTTGGGGTGTCGGTATGAGATGTAGAATTGTAGCTACGATTTGATCGTTCCTATTCGTCGATTCGACTTGTTGCGGTTCTTGTTATCTTCTCGGTTCCTGAGTTGCTGGTTGGAGTTTACTACAGGTGGTTTGTAGCTGCTTCTTCTTGCGACAGAGCTAGCTGCTGAATGACGAAATGACAGATGGAAATAAAATTGCAATGAAATTGCTATTCGTACGAAGATGCCAATATGATCCGTTCTGTGGATATGCTCAACCAAAAGAAGAGGGCAATAGTCTAGGCATGATCATTTCGTTATGGTGTCTGGTGTACTGGGCTGTCCTGCTATTCCAAAGATCCCACAATTCATGCCTGCTCTTTTTGAACCCATTAAATTATCGTAGGCAGCAACTGGAAGAGTACAGATATTTCAGACCCTGAAAATGATTCTTAATATGCAAAATAGCTTGGCGATACATCCTTCACAAGTGAACAAAAAATTATCACATCACCCGGAACGTGACTACAAATTATATTACTATCAGCAATTCAGCACGGCATCACCGCATTAGTTGCTCATGCGCCTAACTACAAATTATATTACTAGAGAGCGGCATCTAACGCCAAAAAGATGTCCCGAGTACAGTTACTGACAGCTCAACATCAGCTGCCCGCTTAGATAAGTTACAAAAACGATGTTATGTTGGAACAATGTGTTAGCCATGACAGCAGGAGTCAAGAGCTTTTATCTCTGGAACGAGCTGCTATTGCAATCTCTTTCTCTTGCCTAGCTTCGGGTCCTCATCAAACATAACAACATCGTCGTCATCGTCGTCTTCAACAACTTGAGCGCTACTGGAACCAACATCTGAAGGATTCTGGACAACATCACAGTTTTCCTCTGATTCTAATATTTCATTCAGCTTGCGTTTCATTCCAGGTTTCGCAGATATATCCTTGGCAGTACCATCATCATCTGCACTGGATGAAGATGGAACCAGTTTTTTCTCACCATTACTGGTAGCCTGCGTATCCACTGGACCAGACCACCCAGCTAGAACCATTCCATCAGGCTCTTTCTCCTCGTCAAACTCATCCCTGCATTGGGCACTCAAAATGAAGGTCTACCCTCAAAAACATACAGATCTACGTGTCAACCAGTGCAAAACTAAAGCATATAGATCCCATTTTGTATCTTAAGAACACAAACAAATTTGACATCGAGCAATTATAGCATGTCACATTATGTATCTAGCATAGAATGAAGCAATGTTTCTTAAAAAAATACGCAAATAAGCCAACAAGTTACATGATATACAGATGCAGCTAAAGTTTCTTTGAAACGTTAGATGTGCAAAGATGCCAACAAGCAAGGTTTAATCAGAATCATGGAAAGATAGGCTGTTCAGTAAAAAAAGGATATGCACCTGTGCTTGATGTTGATGTTGCATGATAACTCCTGCAGGAAATCCTCGACAGTAAGCTTTGTACCATTAACAACTGGAGCTGGAAGTTCAGCCAGGACCTACAATAATGGATAACAAAATAAGATGGTTGTAAATACAACTAAGGGTTGCAAGCTAGAAAAAGAAAAAGAAAAAATGAATTACTTGTCTTGAACAGAAAAACAACTAGAGAGTATAGGAACTAGGAAGGCAGCACCTTCTCAAGGTTTAAAGCATAATTTGCAGCCTCAGCTTTATCTAAATCATCACCATCCTCAAAAACAATAGTTGAGCCAATCATTACCGAAGGGAGGTTCATTCCAAGTTTGGGTTTTATAACCTTGTCAATGACCTCCCTGAGCTTTGTTGTCTTAGTGTTAATCTCCAGAAGAACAGGGGTCTGTTGCATTCATATTTAGTTTATGTCAGGACCAAAGAAACTGATAGAATATAATAATTACATACCTAGAAAGGTGCAAAATACCTCAGAGCAGACATAGCATGATTTATTAGGCTGAAATGGCTGTACAGGCATCAAGAGCATCTTCCTTGCAGGATGTTCAAGACAATATGTCATTCTGTAAAGTACGAAACAGTGAAGTTACAAGGATTTTATTTTACACAACAAATAAGAAATAAGCAACCAGACAAATCATATACAATGGTGTTCCCATATAGTCTAGAAAGTTTGCAATTCGAGACTCTTTGGAAACTAGGATATACAGAAAGCAGGCACTTGGAATGAACAGCTATATCTTAGGTAGAAATTGTCGGTGCAAAACATGCAATGTAGCAAATTAAGAATGTAGTCACCTATAATCCTGATAATCACCCTTGAGCACTTTAATTGCTTCTATAACAATCAGACCAGCTATTATAGCATTGGTAGTTGCCACAGCATGGACTATGTTTCCAGCAACACCTTTAGCTTCAAAAAGGCTATGCGGTGGTATTCCAAAAGAGGAAGCTCTAATATTAGCAGCAGCAGTAACAAACTCGACAGCCAATTGGTCATCCTTGTCAAAAATAAGGTTCCCTATTTCCTGATAGACAAAAATAAGCAAATCTGAATCAATTTGAACTTTAAAAGGTTAAAGAACTCAGAACAGAACGATATGAACCTTCTCTCTTTTTTCAAAAAATAATTTTAAAGCCTCCAAGAACACTCTTGAATTGTCAGCAAGACTCCATATCTCTTGTGGATTTCTAAGACCTAGAGACCCCATAGCAGATGGCTCCTGCTCCTCGTTCTTGCAGTCCCGAGAGCCACCATTTTGCTGAACAGCTTCTTCAGGCAATGCATCTCTGACGTATATTGGGTATGGCCTTTTCCGATTTTTCCAAGTTTCCTCGTTAGCCAAGGCAACTTCAATGTTGTAACCAAATACATGATCATATATTCTCTGGGCATATTGCTCAAGATTTTCATCTATATTCCTTTCAAAAACATCAGCTTTTGAACTGTTATCATCTTTTGAGTGCACATTAAGATCATTATCCTGCTTTTTATCACCAAACAACTTTGCAAAAAGCAGGTCTTTTGCCCAAACAATGCAGTGAACAAACTGCAAAGAAGAGATGAAATCAGACATTAATGCTAAAATTAAAAACTAATCAGGTACTACAATACTACACAGATGTATAACCAACACTAAGAAGCTAGCATGCCTATATTTTTAAATTGTAAGAAGAATATTTCATGCATACAGGTCGTGCTTTTTTATTCATGACATGCAACATACATAAAAGATACCTTGGCAGGCATGTGCAACCAAGTCCAATAGCATCATTAGATTAAAATTCTCTTGCCAGCTTCCATTGCAACTACACAATAGATAGCTAGAATGCTTAAGAATACTAAGTGAACTACACAATTGAATTAATACACCTTCCCATATTTATTATTTTACTGAAAAATGGATCCTAGAAGATGTCCAAACCAGCTAAAAATTACAGGGTTTGAAACTTGTCTTGTAGAAATACAGGAACAGAAACCAAAGAGAAAATGGATAGATGTGCAGCATACTCCACTAAACAGTCCAACAAAAGAAAAAAAAATGGACCCAGAAAAGTAACAAAAGAAACCTTCGATGGCGTGCTTGTAATTGTGCAGACAGGATATGATTTAGGGACAGGCTTTGGTTGACATTCATAGCACTCTGTTTTACCCTTGACGTGAACAGTAACCTGTGGTATATAGAATGACAAGTATTTTGAGCAAAGCAATAACTTGAAGTAATTAGCAAGGGTTCGTTGATTAATTTAGTCAGCATTGATCACTTATCTTTGGCACAGTTAAGCCTGTTTATAACACAAATGTTGTTAAGTCCACCCAGAATACACCATGAAACAGATTTATATGTATCCTAAGATGCAATGGTTAAATGGCACGTCCCAAAATCAGTGTGCACATGATGACACGCTAGCTGGTGCATATATTGTGCAATGTCTCAAGCTAAGAAATTTATGAGCATTTTACAATCTACACAGTACCAAAATGGAACATAAGCACCATACCTAATTTACCACTCACCAAAAAAAATAAGACATACGAAAAATGGGTAGCTACCATCAGGATTTATCACAGTTGTATTAGATTTTAAGTCATACTCTGGGTGATTTCTAAATACACTACCTTATAAAGGATGCACGGTCAAATTACATGGAAGAAAGAGAAAATGCCAACTTTCTTTAATTCAGGTTAGCCTCTAGACACCAATGGCCCAGCTTCAGTGTCCTCTCTTTAGACCAAATGATTCTTAACTTGCATTGCAAGCATAAACAAGAATTCAGGAGATAAAACAAGGGAATATCTCACGCTACTGAGTTTCAGCTCGTTCCTCAGGCCACTTAATTTATTCCCCAGAAAATTCACTGCAAACAGTGTACTTCTAAGAAATAACCATACATATCCCTCTGTGAACCCTTCAAAAAATTATCTAAAGGCCCAGCCCAAAAATTTAGCCCTGGTATCAGTACTTCTTCCGTACCAAATGCATAGCAGACACTTAACCAGAAAGCTGGACTCCTATAATAAACATTACTGCAGTGCTTCTGAACAAAGAAAAGATGTGATCCAGAGTTTCTCTAAAGATAAATATGTTCTGTGTGTAGCTGACAAAAATAGATGTGCGCTCCGGTATAGTGCAGATGTAACTAGATACCTCGCATACTTGATACATACAAAAAGCAAAAAAAACTAAAGACATATGTACAAATTAAAAACATTAAGATAAGATAACAATATGAAATACAGAATCAGGCATAACAGCACAAGAGTTTCTGAGAGCACAACTGTGGTATTGGGTCACCTCACCTGTCCCAAGAAACCAGTGGTACCACTTTCAACCAAAGGAACTTCAGCAGCAAGGCAAAGGCGATTAACATGCCGTCTAGCATCCAGGTTATCAAGACCATTCAGAACCACATTAAATTGCTTGAAGAATTCAACATTGAATTGACCATCCTTCACATTTGCATGATAAGGTGTTATATTGATATTTGGCCTAAATTTCAAAATAGCATCCCGAGCAACCTGGCAAGACCCAAAAAATGATTATCAAGTGAAGACAACAAAAAATATTACAGAAAGCCCTGGAAGATTATGCTAATCATATATGCAACTTACTTTAGCTTTTGACTGCCCAACATGACTCTGCCGAAATAAAAATTGCCTATTCAGATTGCTAACCTCTATGGTGTCCAAATCAATCTGCAGAGAAAAAGATCAAATTCCTTGGGTGCACCATTTGAGAGGAAATGGACAGATTTTTATTAGTTCCATTGGCAATAAGGGAGCATGACCTTCACAAAAGCATACTTACCAATACATTAGAGGTAAGAGGGAGGTAAGTCCATAATGGGAGCCAGATGACAGATGGCAAAGAAATGAGGAAAAATAACAGATGCAGAAGGATAAACGAGTAACCATTTTATCTCCTTGTGTTACACTAAAATGCAGTAAGACAAAGGTTTATTTCCTGTGAAAAGTCTAATGGGAGGCAAATGATAGATGGTAAATAAATGAGGAAAAAGAACAGATGCAGAAGAATGAATGTATCACTATGTCACCCTGTGTTATGTCTAATGATGTAAGACAGCGGTTCGTTGCTTGTGAAATAGTTTTCATTTATTAGTCGAACCACAAATTTGGCCCAACCAAGAAAAATATGATAAAGAGGGAGATAATAACCTAGCCAGCTAACCACGAATATATCAACTAAGGGAAGCAGATCATCAAAGGTATCTCAAGCACATATTGTGTAGCTTCCATTACCTGTACAACGACTAGAATGTGCCTATTGACAAAATACATCAACCTTAAGGGACTAGGTCAAAAAAGGAATACTTTCTTACCAACAGAGAAAGAAACATGAGCACCACCAGCACAACAATAGACCTGCTGATTAGGAGCACGGCCATAAGCACAATTCTAGCATGGAGCAATCTAAAATGCAATACAATACCCACCGAGGGCAGTTGCAAGTAAGCGCACTGAAGTTTCCAGCACTACAGTAAGTACGCCGGCTCAGTAGCGGAGAGCCCGCTCATGGGTTCAACAGTACTTGTCCACTTCTCGGCCCTTGGTCAACGCTATCCCTATCACAGATCCCACTAACAGCTCGGACCACACCAGCCATCCGCTGCGCCGCCATCTACAGAGCTAGCGCAAAAGCTCGACTCGAGCAGCGAAGATGTAATCCTAGGAACAGCGCCGAGTAACAGCAGCGAGCCAGGTGGAAGCAAATCGGCAGAGACTCACGATGTGTATGTCGCGGAATCCGGAGAGCGCGAGCGTCTTGAGCAGCTCGCATCCTATGCCTCCCGCCCCGACCATCAGGACCTTCGCCGCCTGCAGCGCCGCACGAGAGAGAACCGACACACACACACACACAAAAACCGATACCGAATCAGCCCCGCCCGCAGGCGCACCGAAATTCGACAGCGAGCATGGGGTGGGGCGCGCCCTAGCTCACCTTGACGGCCTCCTCCGAAGCGGCGGCGGCGGCGGCCATCGGGCCGCGAGGGTTTTGAGTGAGTTGGGGGGGGGGGGGGGATTTGGGGGGAGAGCGGTTTCGGGGGGGGGAGGAACCGAGCAAAACGAGGAAGGGGCGGCGGGCTCCGGAAAGGGAAACGAAGCGTCCTGGAAATTCAGGGGGTGGCTGCCGGTTCCCCTCGCCTGCGACCTCTGGATTTGGGAGGGAGGGAGGGATGGAACGCGTATGCGCCGGTTCTCTCCAGCGCAGCCTTGCTCGCTGGGAGACGATCAGACGACGGCCAGATGGGGATGGTTGGACGACTCGACGCGTTGCGCTGGCTGCTTGACGGACTATTTATTTGAGCTTCTGTTTTTAAGTTTTTTTAAAAATTGTATTTTTGGTTTATTTAAAAGTTATTTTTGAAAATAGTTTGTTAGCTTCTACAATAAATTTTTGACTTCTCAGCATATAGCTTCTTAGAAAAACGTCTCTCAACGAGTTTCTCAGCTTTAGTTTATTTTCCTCAGAAACCAGAAGTCACTTCTCCAGAATCCCATTTGTTATGACTTCTGGCTTCTTGCAGCAGCAGAAGCAAAACCAGAAGTAGGAAACAAATGGTGCCTAATTTCTGGGCTTCTATCCTGCGCCAGGTAATTCTGCTGGCTCGCATGAACCGGTTCTATTAGGGGTGGTAATGGATCGGATCAGAATTAAGTGGAGTAAGAACATATCTGATTGAAAATTCAAAATGTGAAATCTGATCTAATCTCGAAAATCAAATCAGGTGCAAATCTATCATTGCCCCTACCCCGGTGGGGACTCAAAACCCGAGCTATCTATTCCCCACTCTACTCGTTCGCCGTCACGAGTTTAGTTTGATTTTCTCCGCACGTTGCATGTGTGCAGCTCCACCACCGCGACGCCTTCCTCCCATCTAGCTCCAATGTGCGTGCGAGAAGCTCTGCGGCGTAGTTGTCCTCCCGCCCTGCTCGGAACCGACGCTTTAGGAGCTCGATCGGCTGTGCCGCCATCTACTCCTTCTCCGGTCGACCACTTCCCCAACCACGCGGCGTTGATCCCCTCTCTCCACTCAAATGCTGCAGTCGGCATGCGAGGAGCTCGTTTGTGTCACCTTCCTCACATGCCGCTCCAGCCAATAGGGGAGAAGCTTGTTCGTGCCGCTTTGATCCATGGCTACCTTGCAAAGGAGGGGCCACAGACAAGTGGTGGAGCCGCCGAGGAGATAAGGGCCGAGACGCGCGAATGGGCTATATTTGGAGCTCGTGGGGCACCCGTGGGTGCAAATTAGGATCTGAATCTGATTCAGATCGAGAACCCGACCCGATAACCCCGCGGAACGGTTTCTACAGCCGAATCCACCCCCGTTAAGACTGAAACCCGCAGGGCTATGACCCGACACACTGCGACCCTTAGGTTCTATTCTAGATGCTACCCTAGCTGACTTTTTTCTTGCTCGTCCATTTTTCATTCTAGAACAAAATTGCTAGTTCAGTGATATATACTCACTTGGTTCAAAAAAATTAGAATATAAGGGGCGGCTTGATAAATCTAAAATTTAGCCTTTAGTTTATCTTAGTTTATTCCATATCCAAATATAAGTCGTTTATGATATTATATGGTATCTATGGTGACACTTTGGCTAGCGATTTCTATAGAAATATGTTATTTTAAATATAAAAAATATATAGTGTACAAATATTTCTAATATTGAAACATGTAACATCAAGTTTATGATCTCACTATACGTATTTGTTTTTATTTTTGATGGTCAACATAAAAAAAGTCTGACCAACATAGCTCCCACAACTACTTACATTTAGAATAGGAGGAATTATCTTCAGGGCTAAAACGCTAATTGTCTGATAGTCTTACGCGGACTCTTTGAATTAGACAATCGAATATATTTTTGTGTTGTTATATGAATAATAAAATCACTTTGAATGGCGCCTCACGTGAATAGGAGGCTCAAAGAGTGGTTTTACACTTGCCCAGGAGACATAGCCCTTCATTCAGTGACATGGTTAAGACTGAATCATAACCAATGGGTCCATGTATACTTGGGTAATTTAAATATTAGGATGGGCATGGTCAACTAAGTTCCGTTTACAACCAGCCGGCTTAACCAAGGCACGATAGGGATGCAGGTGGCCGAATCCGGCCTATTGATAAGCATTAGCTTAGCTAAAAGGACAAAAGATATAGTGGACTAAGGCATCTCCTAATATTCCACTCGGACCGATGTTTTAGGTATTAATTATGTGTCTAGCTAGAAAAACATGTGATGTGACAAGTAACTTAAAAGGAAGAGAGAATGAGCTTATATCCTATGAAAGAAACTAGTGTTTTGATAAATCAAAGACGGAAGACATCGCAATGTATAGTGTTAGAGCACTGTAGTGTCTTCTTCACGTGCTCTCTACCCCATGCTGATCTGTTGCGCTCTCCTCCTTTCTCCTCCATGGCACATGGTCTGGTCACCCCTCTCCTCCCTTAGCACAAACCAAGTCAATGCACTCACCACCATGGCGTCGATTTCGCCGCACAGCCGCCCATTCCCTTCTCTTGATCCAACATCAGGCTTTTTAATGAAGGAATAAAACGTATTTTAGCATCTGCACTGAGTTATGCGCGTAACCATTTATTATTATAAAGTTTGATATAACACCTGGCATTCCGGAGAAATTATGGAAAAACAAGAGTATGCTTACTGGCCGGTCCAGGTCAAGATCGAAGTCTATTACTAAACCGCTAATCAAATTGGATATAAATCTCCATCACTGTTGTTTCCAATCTTCGATATGCATCCTTTCTAAAAGGCCGATCTTCCGTCTTCTGTAGCAAAGACTAATACCGAATCCAATGGATGCCCTGAAAAGAACCTGTATGAAAGAATGTACTTTTGTCTGGTCAAATACTACATCATTTTAACTTAACCGAATAGCCTAACAAAGATGTGAGGAACCATCCAAATAATATTCTAATTAATTATTAAGTCAATCATTTAAATAATCATGACTACAATGATTCCATAATACAATTCCGGTAGTCACGGCATATGTTTTGTGCTCAAGATTGAAACACATGTCTTTCCAACATATGATATCACAACAAAGCTTAAGGAAGAGCGAATAATTAAATTATATTACAAGCATAAGAGTTATTACAATTTACAGAGATACTACGCAACAAAAAAGTAACATTTTATTTATGAACAACAACAACTAGGTGAAGCCATATGCCCTTAGACTTCATCTAAAATCACGTCACTTGAGTAGATAGCACTACTCTTGCCTGCTGCCAGCATCAACGAACATGAAGTAGCTGATAACTAACCTTTCCTCGTATGCAAACCTGAAAGAACAGCGTGAGTACGAAGGCAATCGCAAGACTTAATCTATATTAGATATATATAATAACCCAACTCCAAGGATTATGCAATTGAGCCATTAGCAAGAAGTATGCCACAAAGTTAAGTAAATTTATATAAGTAAGCAACCTTAACACCTATGCGTGAGTATCTAGACTTAACAACATATATCTTTCTACCTTGTAACTAATAACAGGAACATAAAGGTAATTAGAAACATAATAGTCATAGCTGTGAACATAATCATCTCAACCACAACCCAACATACCTTACATTTCCAAAGTCGGAACTCTAAGACTATTGCAAATAGACAAAAAGCATATTCATGATCGAGAGCGTGACAATTCAAATTGTTTTTACATCCTGGATGGGGTACTCCTGGACCCACACGACACGAGACTACCGCCGACACAACCCATCAGTTGCAAGTGATGATTCACATACCAACCGTTCACGTACACACCCTGAACCTTTGTTCCCATATCGAGTAATGTGGAGGCCACCTAGATCTCGAGCGTACGACAACTTAACAGACAACGACGATTGCCTAGGGCTAAGAAACGACAGGAAAATGGTAGGGAGACATTTACCTTAGCGTAGAGAAACTTCCTAGCGGATTGGAATCCTCCGGGAGAGCTTCGATTTCCAGATCGAGCTCCCGTAGCGATGTTGGAGCTCGCGGTGGGAGAAAGCCCGAAGAGACAATTCTGGCGGGGAAAAGAGGGTGAAGAAGTTAAGGAATCCTTCTAGAAGCTCAGACAAGTATTCACCGACGATCTTCCACCTTTAGACGCGACGGACGAACCTCACCTTCTCTCTCTCTATGGTTTGGGGAGAAGGGGGAGTGAGAGAGGGAAAATGAGAGAGAGAGAGAGAGAGAGAGAGAGAGAGAGAGAGAGAGAGAGAGAGAGAGAGAGAGCGAGAGAGAGAGACCGATCAATCCTCTTAAGTGAGCCTCTGCGCTTCTGGCGATCAGACCGCATGACCGCAAGAGTAATCTTGTGCTGAAAACTTGATTCTATTCCTCAACTTCTATTCTTCTTCATCTCCAAGGCATTTAGGGTTTTCCTACAGAGCTTTAAACTATCTCCAAGTACTTTTGAAATATGTTTAACTCAATTTAACAACCAAATACGTATAAACATAATGTCATAATGATTATACATACTTAAGTACGTAATTAGCGTGTTGGGACGTGACAAAAGAGCACTAGCCCCAACTAAAACATGGTTTATACGTTTTTGACTCACCCTATTAGCCAGCTACCAAACATATTAGAGACACTTATTAGTGGATTTAAGCCAAACATAACTTGAACCACACGCTAAATAAATTTAGCAGACCGATATTCAAAAAATATATGTTGTATTATTTCCTCATGATGACAGTAACAACATTTGGTACTACCTTCCCAACGCCATTTTGCTAAATTATCTTTGGTTAGAGTTTTTCCATTAAAAAAACCATATTTAATCTTTAGTGATAGTTTTAGCTCCTAAAGATATAAGTTATTTGGAATGACAAATTCACTAACCAAAGCTCTATACATAGATTGGACCGTGAATCTTTCATGCTGATGTAAAGACCGTTGAAACATATCATGATTATCATAAGCTATATAAAAGCCAACTTAAGAAGCAAGTCATTCCAAGCATCAAGTTATTTTGAATCAGTGTTCTTCTGAAGGCAATATTTAGGGGTCTTATCCTAAACACATCCGTAACCGTGGCATGCTTCCAGTATGTAATTTGAAATAAGGAAGGATATTGTTGCTTGAGAGGTGTTTGGCTGAGCCAAACATCATTCCAAAATCTTATGTGAGAATCACTATTCAAGTTAAAGGAGCCAAGTCTGAGGAAATCATATTTGACTGCCATAAGGCTAGTCCAAAACTGAGAATCTTCATGCCTATGCTCCACTTGAGCAATTGTTTTAGTTCTTAGATTTTTTTCTTAATAAATCTTGTCACACCCCCTCTTCATTTATCAGCTTAAAGAGTCATTTATTTGCAGTTCTAAGTTGAGAATACCTAATCCGTCTTGATCCTTTGGCGTGCAAAGAATGCTCTATTTGCAAGTCTATATTTTTTCTTATGCCCATCACATTGCCAAAAGAAACGAGAATGATAATAATATAGTTTCTTTAGAATCCCTTTAGGCACTTGAAAGAAAGAAAGCATAAACATAGGTAGGATACTTGAAACAGAATTTATAAGAACAAGATGACCCCTATAAGATAAATACTTTCCTTTCCAACAACTTAATATTCTCTGAAATCTCTCTTCAATTTCTTTCCAACCCTTGTTCAAAAGTCTTTTATGATGCATCGGAATGCCTAAGTATTTAAAAGGGAAGAATCCTGATTTACAACCGAAAATTTATGAATACTCAGCCTCATAATCTTTGGCTTTGCCAAAACAAAACAATTCATTTTTATGGAAATTTATTTTCAAGCCTGAAAGCTATTCGAAAGCACATAGCAATAGTTTCATATTTTTGGCCGGATCTAAACTGTGATCCATAAAGAGAACTGCATTGTCAGTATATTGTAAAATAGAGAGACCATTTTCAACAAAGTTAGGGATGACACCTGCAATTTGCCCCTCCTCTTTAGCTCGTTCAATGAGAATGGTTGTAGCATCCAAGTCCCTAGGTAAGTGGTAAGTGTTTCAGTGATTAATATCAACTGTATTATTGTGACTAACAATTTATTTTGAAGGGAATAAAATTTTAGTTCACAATGATAATTGAATATTCTTGGTCCCTAAGGCAATTATGTGGACGATCAAAGGACTTGTACATCAAGATTAAGATTTTTCTAGTTCTAAGTGTCACAAAGGAGATGAAGGACACTTAGAGTAGCATATGTTGTTTTTCTTTAGTCTTTTGATCGTACTATAAATAGAAGTTAAAAGTAGTAGCTTGACCTAGTGAGTCTAGATTTAGTTTGACGCACACTTGTAAAATTCTAGCATAAGGTAGCTCATAGAAGCCCATGGTTAGGATGTCAAGAAGTTAGAGCTCAAGAAAGTTTGAATGGACGAGCTCAGAGAAAATTTACCTCGCCGGATGATCCGGTCTATGTGAAGTGATCTCAACGGAGCATATGGTTATCTCAAGATAGAAAACACTCTAGATGCACTGGATGCTCCGATGAACAAAGTGATGGAATCACCGGATGATTTTCTGGGTGACACATGGCTAAAATTATTAGAAGTGTTACACCGGATAGTCCTGCGTTAGTGTGGTGAGAGCACTGGACTAATTTCAGCAGAAGGGGAATTGCCAGGAAAAAATGAAGGTCAACTCACCGGATTATCCAGTGATGCAACGATGACAGCATCGGACTATTTATTCCAGAGGTGATTCGAAGTTAAGAAATTTGAAGCTCAGTTCACTGGATGGTCCATTGATCATAGTATGTACACCGGATCAATTCTTGCACAGAACAGTTTCTGGTGGAGGGAGAAAGTTCAATCACCGGATGGTCCAGTCAAGGCAAGAAAGGATCAATGGAGTAATATTTCTAGAGAGGGTTGTTTTGGTTGGTTTGAAGGAGTTCCACTCACCGATATTCCAGTGATGGACAAGTTTTTATACTAGAGCTTTTCTACCAGAGAAGATTTTGAGGCCAGAAGAAGTTTAACGCACCGGATAGTCCAGTAGTGACATTGAAATTATCACTGGATCATATTTTCCAGAGATGATTGCAGCTGGCAGTTTAGCTAGTTTGTACACATAGGATGGTCCGGTGTTAGGTTGGTATTCACCGGATGATTTCTCAGCAGTAACGGCTAATGACAGCTTGCACAGTGACAGTGGAAGTTTATACTCACTGGATTATCCGGTGTGAATAAGAAGGTACTTACCGTATCATCCGGTGTTAACAGAAAAAATAGGTGGTTAGGTAATGACTAAAATTTGGATCTCTAGCCTATGAATACCCCTTCACTTTGTTTCATTTGGCTCTCAAGCGACCCAGAGGAGTTCATATACCGTGTGTCCTCAAGAAGTAAGAGAGAGCACTTGAGTTATTTTCTAAGTCCCTAATTGAAGATTAAGGACATCAATGGTGCTTGGAGAGTAGTAAGTGTGCATCTTGTTGTAGTCTAGGTTTGATCTTGGTCAAGTGAAGCTATTGGCTTGTTACTTTTTGTGGTTGGCAATACCTAACTGGTATTTGGTGATTGGAGGTGCCTCGATGAGCTCTTAGAGTTCTTGTGGGAGCTCCAAAAAGAGTTATGTACTTGATTTGATGCTCGCCAATCTGGAGATGGAGAAGTGACAATCATGATAGAGTACTTTAGTCTTGGTGACTCAAGGGTGAGCGATATCCTTGTTGAATGCTACAACGAGAACTAGGGGGAGTGCCAACTCCTCGATACCTCAGGGAAAAAATCCAGTGTTCTCTTATCCATCTCTCTACTATTTTATAATTTAATTTGAGTATTTACATTCTTGTAAGCTTTAAATTCCATATTTTCTTAGTGTTTTTGCTTGCTTGTTTTATTACCCTCTCCTAACTTGTTCGTGTAGTCGTATATTCCTTTCATCTAGGCTAAGGTTGTTGTTTGTTCTAGATTTCGGTAGAAGTTTTATTTGCCCAATTCACACCCCTCTTCTTGGGCCATTCAATCTTTTCAATGGCCAACATATCCATAATCACATTGAACAAGATTGGAGATAGAGAGTCCCCTGTCGCAGACCCTTTTTAGTTTGAAAGTAGCTTCCTATGTCATTATTAACTTTTATCCCTACACTTCCTCTATAAACCACATGTTCTACCCATGTACACCATCTAGTGGAGAAGCCTTTCATTAGCAGGGTTTGATGTAAAAAAGTCCATTTTACCTTGTCATAGGCTTTCTCAAAATCCAATTTAAGAATAACACTATCCAGTTTTTTCTATGCATCTCATAGATAGTTTCATGTAAGATTACTACACCTTCCATAATATACCTCCCGGATAAAAAGTCGGTTTGCATTGGTCTAATGATTTTTTGAGCTACTAAACTAATTCTATTTGTTAAAACTTTAGTAAAAATCTTGAAGCTAACATTTAATAAGCAGATCGGTCTATACTGCTAAATTTGCATTGTTTCACTACGTTTGGGCAACAAGGTTATTACCTCAAAATTTAAGCTAAAAAGAGGCATCACACCAGAATGAAACTCTTTAAATAAAAGCAAAAGGTCATCCTTAATTACTTCCCAGAAATGTTGATAAAATTATGCAGGAAATCCATCAGGGCCAGGTGCTTTATTAAGTTCTATTTGGAAAATTGCATCTTTAACTTCTTTTTCAGTGAACAACATAATCGTGATCCAGAGCCAATCGGCCTTTGGCCGAGTAAAGGGTCTGGCTTCGATCTGGCCGCTGCATGAATGTCAACCGGCGTTCATCCATTGTCTTCTGCAAGAGAGTTCGATGACAAGGAACATATGGCTTGTTTTTGCCTCACCAGCGAAACTTTGTGCGGCACCAGGTGTTGCATCATCGCCTTCATCTCTGCTTTACCTCGCTTGCATTTCGCCTCATCCGCCTCCACCCCATGGCCGACCACGACCGCTGGCTTTTCGGTCCGGTGTCGGATCACAGAGCCAAGGTCAACCAGTGCCCTCTCATCGCCCTCTCCCTTTAACCCAAGCAAAACTAGAGCTCAAATCCTCAGTCCCTTGAGCTCAAATCCAACTACAGGCTAGCATCGCTCCTTGGGAAGTAGCCGTCAACCCCACCCCCACCCCTCTCCTCATAAGCCACCATAGGACCTCCCTTTCTCTGCTTGTCTTGCATCCGCTATGAGCTTGTGACGACCCTCCCTTCTCGGCTCCTCAAGCAGCCACCGAAGTTGCTCGATCCATTGCCCCTCTACTCGTTGGTTTGAATGGGTCACCGCAAGAACACATCTCCTCTACCACCTGCTCGGGCGCCGCCACCGTCGCCGCTAGTTGGTGGGCTACCATGTCAAGCAGTAGCTCTGGCGCTCCTGATTTCTCTAACAACAACCAATCTCCAAATTAATAGTAAACATGTGCCCCAAAATTTGCCTATGAGTGCAACGAGCATTGCGTGTTTCCTTGTACTGTTGTTGAGATATTGAACATTTCAATTTTTGTATTTGTGTATAAATTATACAATTTAGGCAACTAGCGTTGCTGCAGATTAGATTTTCTAGTACATGTACACTCAGTGTTAATTTGGTGCAAATTACCAAATTTTATTGCAGGCTTCATCCACCTGGTGATTTCATGAATTACTTATAACAATCATAGTTTCCTTCATTCACTGGAGGAGCTAATGCAACGGAAAATACCATTTCGTTGGAGTTCCTCGGACCTTTGCAACATTCTCACCACTGCAAACACCATAAGATTTCAATGATATCTATTCCTTTTATGTAATACATTTCATTTGGTACGAACCTTAAAGTTAATTGATCTATTTTTAGTTTTATCATACCTTTTATCAATGTGTTGTTTGAATGGAAAGAGATGCACCGGTATGGAACAATGCAAATTCAACTTGCTTCTACATATATCAGTTGTCTAGTACTTGGTAAAAGAAAGTAACACTAGTGGCCACATGATTCAAATGAAAGGTTTGGTCACAATTCATACGACAATTGATTGTCTTGGAGAACTTCAAGAAATAACCTATAGATACTATGCATTTGAGGCTTGTTTCTAAACATTGTGAGTGACCTAACACACTTTTACCAATAACCAACTTAAGGGCCACAAATCAGTTCACTTAGCACGAGTCATGTTTTAGATTTGCAAAAATATAAACAAATAACATATGAATTATACCATGCAAACTTTAGTGTAAGAGTAAAGAAAAAAGTAAAGAACATGTAGTAACTCAATAAAATTATAGGAAAAATATTTTTCACTTAAAGATAGAGAAAACATATTTAAAAAGTAATATGATGTATAAATGTATGAAAGGTTAGTTGAGCAGGCCAAATAGCTAGAAAAACCCCTAAATCCAAAGTTTAAGACACCATCTACCATCGGAGAGAAAAACAATTATTAGACAAATAAAAATTATGAAAACTAAATATGAAATTGCATTTGCTATTGAGCACCTAGAAAAGTCCTTAGTTAAAAAAATCTAAGAAAAATGATTCTAGAAGCGAGAACTACTTATAGTTATTTTGATAGTGCTATAATATAATTGTCATATAATTAGAGCGGTTACATTTGCATAACATCAACTATATCTTTGATTAGAGTAAAATATGCTGACGGTCCTCAAACTTGTTCTGTCGTATCATTTAGGTTCCTAAAGTCTGAAATTGCATTTTTAAACTATTAATATTGTCAAACAATATCAATCAGGTACATACCATCTCAGCATGGCAAAGGCGACTGATATGACATGCCACGTGGTGCCTAGGTGGAAAAGACAATAAAAATTAGAAAAATCAGGAAAATTATAAAAATAAAATAAAAATAAAAAAATTCTAAAAAATCCGGGAAAATAGAAAAATATATATTTAAAAAATTAGAAAAATAGAAAAAATTAGGGAAAGTTAGAAAAATCAGGAAAAATAATTATGATAAATTTAAAAAATGAGTTTTATTTAGTAAAATAATTTAGAATAATCTGTTTTTAATACTTTTAGTGTTTCTTTAATTCCTAAAAATCCTTTTCATTCTTGAAAATTCTTTAAAAAACTAGAAAATTCCCAAAAAAAATACCATGAGCCTCCAAAAAATCACAAGAAAATTCCTACACTGTTCTTTCACCCTTACAAAGCCATATCTCCATCATTGCAACTCCGATATGATCATTTCTTTCACCAATAATTCACAAAAAATAATAAAAATCATAATTTGAGTTGTTTGATGTGTTTTTAGCTCCCAACAATTCTCTAGCCTATGTTGCTAAAAACATAATTTTTATCTCATTGCATAAAATCATTACTAAAATTATTAAACCAGGGTGATCAAGGCTTCTGGTGAGTGTATGTGTGTGATGAAACTCAAGAACACAAAGAGTTATCCAGGTTCAGACCTTCTGTAGGATAACAGCCCTACGACTTATATATTTTCTTATGACTTGAATAAACTCGTTACATAGTATGTCCCATGTCTTACAAGCTCAGGCTCCTTTCGATCGCGAAAAATCATCACACAACCCATTTCCTCCTATCCCCATTGCGTCGTCACTGAGCTCTAGCGGCAATACCTAGCTCATCACTTTCCCCTATATAAACCAAGGTTCATAAAACCGTTTGGACCTTGAAAATCGCTTGTCGGCGGTTACCGGAAAATCGTGTTTATCATGATAACCGAGTAAAATTCAGCAAAAATTCGCTAAAAATTCACTCAGTTAAATTTAAAATTCAACAAGAATTCGAATCAAATCAATCGAACGGTAACAGGTCACTTTGCTACGGTTATCGATCGCATTTAGCGATTTATCGAGTGGTTTTTCCATATTTTTCAAATTATCGGTAACCATTTGAATTCGTTGGTAACCGTTCGGTTTTAGCAATTTATCGAGCGGTTTTCTCAAATTTTAGTGAAGTTCAACCAAAAAATGGCTCAATCTTGTAAAATCAATAACTAATTCATCTGAGCTTCAAAATCAAGTGAAACAAATTTTGTTGTTTTCCTTGTAACATGATCTACATGATGAAAGTATTTATACTCATAATAAAGTTGAATAAGTTTTGTGAGAAAATGTATTTGCTAAACCTAGTTAAATGCATAGTTTACTCTTTGCTAATAAAAAATCATGAAACCGATTTTGTTAGTCTTCTTACATGATTCTATATCTTTTAAAAAATACATGAACTCATGAAATAGTTATTATTACAAGCAGAATTGTGTAGATATGTTGTAATTAGATTAATTCATAACTAATCCATCACACCTCTAAAATTAGTAAAATTATTTTTATTAGTTTACTTATACTATACTCTATGTAGGAAAAATAATACATGAAAAGGTTAATTACAGTGTTGTTTCATAACATATTTACTTTATGCTTGTAAAATTTGTAAAAATCATGGAAAAATTAATAAAACTCTAAATAAAGTGAAACCAATTTTTAAGATTCTCTTAAGATACTTTCTACACAAGAAAAATATGTGTTTATATGTTAAACTTTTCCTTAACATAAGTTGATAAATAAGCTGCACACTTTACCGTGTTTTTTTTAAAATAAATTAAATTCGAAAACCGATCAGTTTCTATTATCGGTGTGGAGCGATAGGTTTGGTTACCATGATTTTTGAATAGTAACCATCGATAAATTAAACCCTGTTATAAACCCCAAAACCAAGTTGCTTCTGCCTCCCCTGCCCTATCCTCACTCTATGATTTATGTACTCTCGGTGACCAATTTAGGATATGGAGCAAAACAAACATCATAGGAGAAGTGGTCAAATGCATATTAGTTTGCATATAGACGGAAGGCCCATATTAACCCTTCCCTCCTCTAGAGATGACAAATAGGTCATGTCTAATAGGTCGATTTAAGGTTCAGCACTGTAGGTATGGTTCAGACACATTACGGACCGAGCGGAGTTAGATTGTGTCTGGACCGAGCGCGCGGCACGACACGTTCCGGCTAAGTGGGGCTGGCACGGGCACGATTCAGTGCGGGCCAGCACGACCCGGTCTGACACGTCTGGACTCGATTATTTTATATTTTCTATATATTCTTAATTTTGCAGCTATTGTTTTATCTATTTTTTATATTTTTTATCTCATTTTATCTATTTTCTATATATTTTTAAATTTTGTATCTATTTTTTATTTTTATTTTTTATCGTCCGCGACACCGTGCCCGTCGTGCTCACCAGACCGACTATACTGTCGAACCACAATCGTGCCCGAACCGATTCGACACGGCATAATACATAACGGATCGTGCCGTGGACGATGGACCGAGATCGTAACATACGGACCAGCACGACACGTATCCGTTACCGAACCGATCCGACTAGCCTATTTAGCCATCTCTATCCTCCGCCCTCTTCCCAAAACACTCCATTTTTTTCGATCACGCCATCAACGCCTCGCTCCTAGCCGCTCAGCCCTCATATCTTTGCCGGCAGCAGACAGCCATCCAGCCGGCCAGCCATGGGGTCCACCACCGCCGACACGGCCGAGGTCGCGGACGAGGAGGCGTGCGTGTACACACTGCGGCTGGCGTCGTCCTCCATCCTGCCCATGACGCTCAAGAATGCCATCGAGCTGGGCCTGCTCGAGGTCCTGGAGGCCGCCCGCAAGGCGGGTGGGGACGCCGCGGCGCTAGCACCCGAGGAGGTGGTGGCACGGCGCGCTGTCCGTCACGCCCAAGAACCCCCACGCCCCGGCCATCCAATTTTGGCATCTACTACTCAGATTAGACCTCAGTTTTAACTAACCAAAAACCAGGTGTTATTGGGGCTTCTAACATCTGAATTTTTATTACGCCATCATTTCTAAAAAAATATATAAAAAGTGAATGTAACTCCTGTATAAAGTAATTATAATTCCAATATAAACTAATTGTGATTAAGTATAAACAAAAGAGTCATTTAGATATATGCCATTATAAGTACCTTAGTTTTAAAATATGCCATTATAAATTGCAAATTTGGAATCGCGCCACTACTCTAGTGATAATGGTAACCATATCATTAAAAAAATTTGAACCAAACTGTCCCTTCTTCCTTCTCTAGCCATCTCATCCCTAACTCCAGTCTGATGGAGTGATGGCTGCCACCTCCCATGGATGTTGCGCACCCACGCCGCTGAAGTTGTGCTAGATCTGTGCTTCTACCACCGGGAAGCGTGGGAAAGGGAGGAAGCTGTGCCACCATCGGTGTTGGTCACAAAGAAATCACCGGAGTTGGCCGCGGCGGAGTTTCGCTAGAGTGGTAGAAGAACCTGCTCGACAGCGGCCTAGATCAGGCATGCATCCGGCGTTGGAAGAGCTTGGTGACGCCTAGATCCGACATTGGAAGAGCTTGATGACGCCTGGTGGACCTCAACGATGGTGACGGTGACAGCCTGGAGGAGCTCGGCGGCCTGGATCTGGTGGTGGAAGAGCTCGGCGGTGTCTGAATCCGACGTTGGAAGAGAACAGGGATGCTTGGTGGAGCTCAACAACAACGATGGCGGTGAACTGGAGGAGATCAACGGCCTGGATTCAGTGCTAGAAGTGCTTGGCAGCTGCCTAGAGGAGCTCGACGGCCTGGATCTAGCCTGGATCGAGCCTTCGCGGGGGAGAGAAGCTCTGGCTGACAGAGAAAAAATAGTGAGGCAAGGGAGGTGGAAGGAGGCAGGGCAATTTGAGCTAAAATTATTCGTAATGGCATATATCTAAGAATGTGAACTTTGCAATTACATGTTTCTAAATTCAGATTTTATAATTGCATATCTCAAAACCGAGATATTTATAATGGCATATATCTCAATTTCTCTAAACAAAAAGTGTTAGAAGGCCTTAAAACACATGAAGTTTTCTTATCTCATATACCTACCATCCCTAAAACACAAATCTTAGCGCAAAAAATTCAGGTGTCGAAGCCTTCTAAAACACGCAAGTGAGATTTAGTAGTTCCTTTTTTTCCCTTCACTAAACCTAGTAGCAGCTGGTACTTGAATTTAACTACAGGCGATCACATCATCACATGGTCATCCTTAGCATATATTACCAGTTTATTAACCGTAAAAAAAATCTTGGTGGTAAAATTAGGAATCACGAAACCACCAAACTTGTCTTCAATGGGTGAGATTTTGTGGGTAAAGAAAACTCTCCTTACCCATCCCCATGACGTCATGCTCAAGAGAAATGATCTATGCTGACCTGGCTTGAGTTTCTTGCCCTCTTCCTTCTAGAAACATCTGTTACAGTACTTGTTGATGCAATTTTTGACTAAGAGTTCATACTGGTCAGTGACTTGAGACAGTTTAGATGGTAGCAGCACACCATATCATTACTTCAGAAATGTATCTACAAGTAGTAGCAGACTAGCAGTCATGCCTTGCGCTGCATCATCGCTTTGCTGTTTCAGCCTCTCTGGTAGTGCTTCTGATTATGGCCCATACACAATCCGTGTCAAATACCAAATCCTTGCACGACATGCAAAGTACCAAATCCTTGCACGACATGCAAAGTACAAGGGATGATAACACAATATTGGATCAAATCACCCCTTTTTTTTATTGATGATAACACATTCTTCGTCAAATACCAAAGACTTTATGCTTCTGATTATGGCCCATACATATTGGATGAAATCACCAAACACCATGTGCTAGCATACATGTGCGGCTAGGATTTTAGAGATCATGTGAAAGATTACGGTTAGAATTTTAGAGTGGCTTTTTTTCTTTTCACATGACTCACTTCACACCTCTCCTTATATAGAGCTCGCTAACATGCTCTCATATTAAAAACCCTTTAGGACTTTAACACTTTATGGATCATAATCCTATCAAACCCATATAGAAATCTAATTCGTATATTTTGTTCCAATCTATTAAGTGTGTGACCGGTTAGGTTCATATACAAACAGCTACGACTCGAAAATCCTTTCCAGACCGAAGTCAATAGCAGACCTTAGCAGGATATATTGACTCCCGATTATACACAAAGATAATATTGGTTAAACCTTGATATACACATGCACCGATCCCTTCGCCTCACGATATCAGTCAAACTCAAGGCGAGATACATGTCACCCTTGTGATAGCTGATCATTCACTCAATTAAATAGTGGATTCATCATGATTAACTTTTTAATTATATTGGCATGGAAATGCACTTTCTCAATCTAAATACTTCGAGGGACCCAGAGATATCTCTCCTATTATCAAGAAGAGGCAAATTACATCTTGATCGCTCACACTCCATGACATGTTTTATGACAAACTCGAAAACTAACTTTATGACTATCCAAATACGGAATAGTGTTTGGTAGCCTTAAAGTATATCACTACACATTTTAGGAATCAATAACGATCTTAGGTCTGAGAATCCTACAGGTACACCATCTGAGATAACAACTGATGTCACATCATAATTAACAATCCTAACGGTATTTAACAATATGTCTATCCAACATCATATTCTCTAACATGAATGCTCATATACATGTGCTCATATTCTCTATACCTATGATTCGTAAAATATGATCATCAATCAATACATGTGTTGGTCTTATGAATCATCTCTATAATATGTGACCAGGGATCCATCAGAATTACATCATGATTAAACAAAGAGTTCTATGAGCAAATCACATAGTTACTAATCAATATAAATGATAGTCATCCAAAGAATAACATATTATTCGAAAGTACATGAATATAAACGTGTGATACAATCATCTCTATGATTGCCTCTATAGCATATCACCTTCATATCACTGACGTTTGTTACACCAGTTCGTAACAAGAAACTGACATTGATAATCGCTATCACTGCCGGTTCTTACTCGTTTGACTTTTAATATACGCCTTGAGCTTATGAATCAGAAGTGATAAATTATCACTACCGGTTATTACCAAACTGGCAATGAAAGGGAGGCAGAAATAACCCTTTTTGTAGTAGTGTAATGACAACTTATTTGCAACTCAGTTGGTTAGGGTCCTTGTGGTACAACTTGTCCACTGGCTTCGAGTTCCAAACTAGTGCTCACATTTCCTCGGGATTAAATCTCGAGCTGAAACAATACATATATATGTGGATACATTCAATGATTAGAGCGTGTGTCCATGCTACGTGAGATTAGACCTTTAATCTAGCTGTTCGTAACAATAAATTCATAACTATTAAAATACGACTTCAATGGTACCATTTTTTAGCGCGGAGTTTACATATCATTAGAGTAATGTTAGTTAAAAATTACAATTCAATTGTACCAGCAAATTTGAAGAACAATGGTAGGAAAATAATCCTATGAGACCCAATTAGCAGCAGAGAAAGGCATACAAGAACTCTGAATGATAAAATTTGGGAAAGAACAATATATAATTGGGAATAGAAGGACCATGTAAGATACTGAAGCATTTCATTGAGCATGTAGCCAGCACATGTTACCTTGGTGTTATCTGGGTGCAAAGATATGGTATAGATCGGCCAAAGATGAAGGTGTCACATGATATACCTACACATGTAACACATAAAGATTTAGATCAATAAATAATTATGTGGGCAGGGCAAAATCTCAAAGCTTAGTATCTTTGCTGCCGTTCGAGCTTTGTAAAATTGTTTAAGAGTAGCATGAGGTTATAATTTAACATGCACACAAATTAAATTGTGCAACACATAAATATTAAGATCAAACAAAGAATTTTGGGGGAAGTGGGAAATAGCAGACCTTACTGGTGGTTCTGAAGCTTTCCAATTGGGAAAGAGCATGGAGCATGAGAAATGGGAAGGGAGAGATGTTGCTCTCACTCTCCAGGTAGAACAGCTGCACAGGGTCAAACCCCAATCGCTCGCCTTCGTAGGATGACTGCGCCTCGGCATAGGTGTAGTCATATTGGTGCATCGGCGCCACAGGAGGACAATGCTATAAGTCACAAGTATACTATAAGTGCCCCTTGTATACAAAATGCACAACAAATCCAAATACTTTTGTAGAATTTGCTGAATACATTTTGTAATGTCAGCACCACAACTTTAGTTGCCCCCCAAAAAAATCATTCATATATCCACCCCCCCCCCCTCTGAAGTCTCCTCAAAATAGACCAGATGCATCAATAAAATATAACCTTGGCTATGGTTATCAAGCACACTAGAGTTAGAAATTGCTCAATTCATGGTGTGGAGAACAGTATAATTCGCCACTAACCATATCTGACCATGGAGAACGTCCATCGTACTAGCACTATTGTTTACTCTTCTTGGGCTTGGGCTTGGGCTGGGGATGGGGTTGTGGGAGGAGATCAAACGACCATCGTGATGGCAATGGGCGGACGTCGTGGTGTGAAAGATGAGGTCGTAGCGCTGGGAGACTTCTTCTCCCGGACACCGCTGTTGCCACCGGTGACCGCACCCCTCCATGGCAACAGATGCCAAAAAGCTCCTCAGGGAGGTGAGGAACACGGACATGAGAGAGTAGGCAGTGCCAGTGGCGGAGAGGTCCGATCACTGGTGGTTGGTGGAAGGAGGGGCAGCTTCAAAGAGGGAGGTAAACGGATAGGCTGTGGAGCACTCGAGAGCAGGAGCGTCGGGGATGGGCGATGGCAAGCGTCGACGGGGGTGGGGGGGGCTCCTTCGCCGTGCCACGGTATCTCGCTTGGTGGAGAGCCACCGTTCCGGCTCCCGCACTGCGCCCGGATAGGAGCATGCGCCGCGCGCCGTCCGCGTCCTCGGCGCTGACGGTGACCGCCGCCTGGGAGGGTAGCCGTGCTGGGAGCCATGCCTGTGAGGGTAGCAGCGCTGGATTCGCGCCGGGGAGGGAGGAGACAGCTGTCAGAGGCTAGTCTTCGGCAGCGGCTGCTGCTAGGGTTCCTGCACGGGATAGATGGGAGAGAGTGAGGGGCGTCGGGGGTGCGAGGGGGTAAGGTGGGGGTAGGGGCGGGTAATTTGCTATGAAAACCGATGGGTACTTTGTTTTTTTGGGGGTGCAAGGGCAGGGAGTGGAAGGCAGGACATCTATGAACCACTACGTGTAGTAAATATTTTTACTATCATTAGTTGAGTGTCTATGTGTTGCAACGAGAATAAAATTTGTATAAGATGACATCAAATATATGCATAGATATTGTATATGCATAGATATTGCAAATAAGAATATGAATGATCAGGATTTTCAATCCTACTATAGGCAATGAAAAAGTGAAACATCGACAACTTTGCAACAAGTAAACAAATTTCAGCGGCTATATCTGCAAGATTCTAGCTCTTGCTTCTTCTGATGGATAAGGGAGCTCAATCTTCTGATCCAAACGATCAGATCACATCAAAGCGGGATCAAGAATATCCACACGCATTTGTTGCAGCTATCACCTGCAAGTCACATAAGAATACAACATTAAGTATGTAAGATACTAAATGAAACATAGAAGAATTGGCTCATTTCTCAAATTATGATCAAGAGAAGCATTTTGTTGCCTTCTCATTTTGCAACTGAACACATTTTCCTATTTTATCAAATTAATAAGTTCAAAACAACATTTTAAGTCAAACCATCGAGATAGTTTTATTAATCTGCAGGTTGAATGCTGGCCTTTACCCTCTCATCACTGCTAAATCCATCAAGCTCATTCAACAATCCAACATTGTCCTTTACACTTCTCTATCACCACTAACTTCACTATAGTTGAATAAAACAAAAGAAGTTACAAATTACTGCAAAAAATAGTATATCTAGTTGTATGTAATTCCAAGGACATTACTTATATTAGTCAATAGTAAACAACGAAACATATTTACTTGTCAAAACGCTTAGTTTCAATGGCATCAATTTTATCAATAAAGATGATGCAGGGGGGCTTTTTCCTTTGCCAGCTGAAAAGTGTCTTGAACAAGCTTAGGTCCATCACTGATGAACATCAAAACCGATTCACAAAGATGTTATGTTAATATTCACCTAAACTATACTAAAAAAACTTAAAAAATATCCAACTTTAATCCTTAAAGCATGCAAAAGTGAAGCGTATATAGCTGGAAAATTTGCACACCTGAACCAACATTATAAACAACAAAATTATGTATATAGCTGGAAACTGTTTATTAGAACCAACTTTAATCCTTAAAGCATGCAAAAGTGAAGTGTTAACCGATCAAAACCTACAATAAAAAACGGACATCGAATCCATCAAATCACATCAAATCGCCCCTCGCTCGAAACCCTAAATTGTAGGTTTGTGGCAGAAGCCGCCTGACCTGCTTGATGGCGATGAGCTCTCCAAAGTCTAGGTTCATGCTGAGGTAAAATCCTTATCATATGGGCTCAATCCTGGCTGGTCCAGGTCTTCCAAACAGAGCACCAAATTAACCAAAGCAGCTAACACATACATAGACAAGCAAAACAAATAAGATTTCAGAATGTACATACCCAATTCGCACGATCACAAATCCGTGAGTACATAATTCAATGCAACTAATTATCTACGGATTTCCAAATCCCTCTGAAAAAAATGAAGGATTTCTAAAGAACAAGGCAGGGGGGAGGGGTAGGGCAACGTACCAAGTCCAAGGCCACCTCAACTCGCCTCCTCAAGCAGACCAGGTACACTGCCGCTTGCATCTAACGCTGTGCCTCCTAGTAGCGAAGCTCGTCAAAGGGATCCTCCTCGCCTCCCCCATCGTCTTCGAGATCCAGAGCACGTGGCATGTAGTTGCGCGCAGCTCGGCCAGACGACCCTTCGCTCAAAGTTGGCGACATCGCCGCGAAGCCGATGATGCCTGTTGACGCAGTGCCGCCGAGGTAGAGGCCCTCGATGGTCATGTGAGCGGCCATTGCCGAGTGGGTTAGGCCGGCCGTGAGACCAGCGCCGCCAAAGTTAGCGCCCGCCGTGGTGACAACGACAACGGGACGTGCGCGGTAGTGGAAGCGCCATGTCCGGTGCCCGTAGCAACAAATTTAGCAACAGTGGAGGGCGAGATGTGTGGTGGATTTTGCAGGATTGAGAGGGTGGCAGCGACATTTGAGAGGGCGACGGTGCATTGTGAAGGGGCGGCAACGCATGGGCACAGGGGAGGTGAAGGCGACGGTGCCATGGGCGTCATGAGCGATGCACTGGAAGGGGGCACAAGGGAGGCGATGGGAGGATAGGCGGGCGCCACACAGGTGCAGGGGAGGTGGACATGTGGCGGCGACAGTTGCGGTGCAGGGGAGGCAGAGGCGGTGGCGCCATGGACGATGTCGGCGCAAGGAGTCCGAGCAGAGGGCGAAGGGGAGGGAGGGCAGTGGCGGGCGAGGGAGTCCGAGAGCAAGAGCACGAGAGATGGCAAGGGAATGGGAGGGAGGGCGGTGGCGGTTTTTGTGCGCAGGTGTGTGTATGGGGGGGACCAGATGGGCCAGGAGGACGACTGTGACGTCGTGGCCCAGGGAGCGCGCCTGCAGGGCACGTGCGGGCCTGTGTGAGCGTCAAGATCCAGTTGGCTAGTGCAGGAGCACAGAGCACGTGGGAGGCTATGGGACCCACACAGGAGGGTGTGGGAGGGGAGGGCAGACTACAGGAAGAAAGCACTACGTGTTTTTTAAGTAGTAGAGATTGGTCAAGCGGCACGATCGTCAGTAACTTATCGTCTCAGTCTTTTCTCATGGGCTTCTTTACGTGGATTCCTCCATTCGCTATGCAGTCTCAAATTTTTATCTTACATAATTAGCAATTTGGGTCTGACTATTTTTCAAGTACATGTAATTCTAATCATCATTCTAGGTCCTCATATTAAAATCCAACAACCTCATAAGTGGTTGGGTCTTGATCCAAGGGTATATGATGGTGAGTTTGGAGACAAAAAAAAGGTTTCAAAAGCACCTGAATATATAGATAACCAAATAATCATAACTTTTTTGTTTTGTAAAACCTTAGCATCAGTAACTTTTTGCCGTGACATTTATTCCTCTAAACAGCTCACCAAATTTGGGCAAGAAAAAGTTTATATAGCACCCAAAACATAGTGAGCATGCATTAATTATAGCACCCAAAACTTAGGCCTACAAATATATGTAAGTTACCTGATCTGTTTTAATACGAGCAAGTCAAGTTTAGTGGAGTTTTTTCCGTGAGGAAATTGTTCTATTGGCCAAAGGGATCACAAAATTAACTTATGCTTGGGAGAGAAAAAGTACCATACAAAAAGACACCTGGTCCCTCCAACCTATTACTGTTTCTTTTTAGGCACTTAAAAGGCACTTTTTACACTGCTTTTCTTATCATACAATGCAAAAGAACAAAATTTCACACATGCCCGGCCCCCTTGCAGATGATGAATATATTCCATGCTTTCCACTAAGCATGGTTTATACATGGCATGTTTGATTCACTCACTTCCACATATTGCCACACCTCTTTGCCAAACTACGATAGAAGGGACATAGAACTAAAAATGTGTGACAAGTCATAATTGTGACATAGAAACAAACACTCGGCTAAGACAGTGTAGCATGCCTATGTTTGGCAACGAACCAAACAGACACTTATATAGCCATGGCAACATGGCGCCCATCAACATGTTGGCTCAAATCCTGCAGTCGAAGACATGATACTAGCATGCATGCATGCAGTATCATGCAAACGTTTTCTGCTGGCTAGTTCACCCTCCGGCAGTTGCGCCGGACCTGCCCGCTGCTCCCCGTCAGGACACCAATGTCGCCCATCCTCACCATGGCTGCAGCGAAGTCGCTCCTGAACTGCGCCGGGCTGGCCGCGTAGCTCCTGACCAGGCCGTCCGTCGAGCTGCCGCTGAACAGCTGCTGGTCGGAGTGCAGCAGCCCCCGCTGCGCGATCAGGTCTCCGTAGTACGCATTGTCGAACGCGTTCGGCGTGGACGCGTCCAGCGGCGCGAGCGCTCCCCCGCCTCCAGTCGCCGGGCAGCTGGCCCTCCGCGACGCCGCGAAGGGCCCGTCGATGTTGGTCTCGTTGTAGATCTTGGCCCGGAAGTTCTGGCATTGCGTCTGTCCCACCGTGTGGGCTCCTGCATGCATGTATATAACGCAATGCAGGCTCAGAGACCAATCAATCTGTCCATGGACGGGCTGTCTCGCGTCTCAGTACGTCGTACTGGAGCCGTCGCTTTTGGAGGCACAGGGAATAGTTAGTTGCATGGTCACCAAGACAGCACATGCGGTGCGGTGAATTGGTGATGACTGGTGAACGGTGATGGATTGGTGAATGTTGGAAAGTGACGCACCTGACAGAGCAACCATGTCGGTGCTGCTCAGGCCTTTCCTGGCGAAGGCGGCGAGCAGGGTGCTCAGGCTGGACGCCGGCGAGGGGAGGTCAGTGTTTGCGGTGGAGAGGCTCGCCGTGGTGGAGTCCCTCCTGCCGAGCTGCACCTTCCACGATGGTCCTCCGAGCTGGACGTGCAATGTTCCAACGCGACATTGTTGAACGTTCACGCACTGGCCGGACTGTAGTTTGTGGTGAATACGAGATGCATTATTGGATGGTCATTCGTCCCGCGACGACAGATTCACGGGCGGCGACGGCGAGGATGTCGGCGCACGACACGGTCCGCGGGCACAGCACCTCCAGCAGAACCTTGATGGCGTCGATCACGCCGAACCCCCTCAGCGACCCCGCGTTCGGGCCCGCGCCCTTCTCCCCGGTGAAGTTGGCCGTGTCGTCGAGCAGAACAGACGCGTCGCAACCCTGGCGCACATGCATACACACATAAATCATCAATCGACTTGTTCACAAGATTCGTACTCCTCGACACATGCATGGCACAAGCCGAGCATTGCACTGAACGCTGCAGCAGCAAGATGAAGGGTGAAAAGCTGGGAGGTAGACTTGCTTGCACGAAGCAGTCGTGGAAGTGGAGCCGGAGCAAGGAGCCGCCCGAGCGCGCGTCCAGCGCCACGGCCGCCCTCACGGCGGTCCTGATGGTGAGAACCGCAGCCGGGCACGACGAGGCGTAGAACGTCGGCGACAGCTGAGCCCGAGCGAAGGCCACTAGCGCGGCCAGTGCCAGGAACAGTGAGAGCACGGAGTGAACAGAGCGGTGGCTGCTGTACGCAGCAGCCATCGCCAAACAAACTAGCTAATCCCTGCCTGAACGCTTGCTCCTGAATAAAAATATGTCTGAAATGCTAGATTTCTCTTGTGTTCAGGCGCTAGCTGCATTGCTGGAAGCGAATTTGTAGGCTGGATCCGGCCAGTTTGATCGCGCAGCTTTGCCTTTAATAGCTGGGCTTCGTTGGACCTGTCCATGCTTTTGGACTTTTGGTTCAATCAGAGAAATCGAAGATCCAATCAGCTGAACTATTTTATGTAAAATTATTTTTGGGTAATCATCACATTCACGTCGGTACACAAGAACTTCTCGATAGACCGTGCCCCACCGCCACACTCTGCCGAGTGCCGAGTGCCGCTCGTTGCATGCTGCACATGCATCAACTCTGAACATTTCCCCCTTTTGTTCTCAGCCTGCGACAAAAAGAAAACGATCGAAGCAATGCAATGCGACCAATTAACTATCGTTAACCAACCTGAAGAATCATATTCCTGCTCACTGAAAGAGTAGTGATGAGCGTGACTTGAGCTCAATAAGGGCATCTAAATTAAGTTTTTTCAGGAATCTCATCTAAATTAGTAGTTGGCTTCAGGTACAAGATATGCTCAACTGGTGACATGGATTTAGGTTACGAGATATGCTCAACTGGTGACGTGGATTTAGGTTTCGTAACGCTATCTGAACACAAGCTTTATTTGTTCTCTTGCTTTTATGCTGGACCACAGATGCCCACCCACAAAGATCGATTGGTTCGAGTACCGATCTCAATTGACAACTTTAGTATGATTAGGAATTGATATGCGAGCGGCAATCTGCAGGATCTGTTTAGCAAAAATCCAAAACTCTGGGTGCAATCTGCAGGCCCATCTTTGTTCCCCTTTTGTTTTAGGCTTTTAGCGGTATATGTCCTATCCTCGTCTAGGCCCAATATCCATGAGCCGTTGTGGATCAAGAGCCCAGTTTCTATTTTGAAAGCCTGTAAAATAGTCTAGCAAGTACAACCGATTAAACTATGCAATGCAATAGTAGCGGCAAGCTTAGCTACAGTAGGTTAGGCTACAGAAATGTAAGCACAAAACGAGCATCATTTTCACGGGCCTAAAAAAGGGTCGAAATGCCCCCAAACACTAAACGTACGTCTGGCTGATTAGAAAGACTAGCACGATCCAAGCATCGAAGAGACAAGACCCATATACCACAGTGCTACTGATTTATCCCCTGAGAGCCACTTCACCAAAAGTTGTGTCTTCTGTGTTCTAGACTCTGCCTAGCAAAAAGTGAAGTCTGAGAGTAGCCTGAAAATTTGTTGGTTTCTAACTGGTCAGACAAGTCTGAAAATGGATTATTTATAGCAAGCCTGACTGTGTTAATTGAGACTCCCTTTCCGCAAAAAAATATACAGAGAAGGATGTTGGATTTTTGTAAGAGTGAAATACTGTGGAGACAACTATGCACAAATTTGTTGGATCTGCTCTTGCAGACCTCAGCTGCTATTGTTCTTTCAGGGCACAGGTCTATGTGCAGAGGATCTAGTGCTCTACAGTATCGACTGAAATTTAGCGGATCAAAGGATCTATAACGAAGATCTGTTCGCAACAGCAAGTTGAAGTCTGCTCATGAATTCATCCACGGGCATTGTACCAATCTCCCCATTATGCCTGGACCTGATGGTCAGGGTCCTGGCTTGAACTTCTTTAGGACCAACTACTGCCATGAGTGGCACCTTCTGTGTTTCGGCGTTCCTTATTAGCTTAGGTAGGCGCTCTCCATGACAAACATCAGCACGGAACCCTCTTGATTTCAGTTCAGAGGCCACCTCGTTACAGTATTGCAACTGAAAATATGAAACCAAGATGTCATGGTTTCATAAATTATGCTAAGGAAGGGAACCAGCAAAAGAAGAGATATATTACTATACATGAGAAGAAAAAAAAGTGAGAACTTATTGCAATAAAGGGTAGCGGTTTAAGTAAATTAATCTACGATCATGCATGAAATCAGCCAAGAACGGATCTGCTCGTGTTGGGTTGTTTAGATATGATAACTTTTTTTACTCAATGTTTTATATAAGCCAGAATATCAGTGAACAGCTAATGCTTCAATTTAACAACATATGGTAAATGGTATGCAAAGTAAACAAATCAAACCTCATTATCTGTCACAGGTAGAATACGGACTTGGGTTGGTGCAAGCCAAAGTGGAAAATCACCAGCGTAGTGTTCAATCAGGACACCAAAGAAGCGTTCCAAAGACCCAAGGACAGCTCTATGAATCATGATAGGTCGTTTTTTCTCAGTATTTGAATCGACATATGTAATGTCAAACCGTTCAGGCAAATTAAAATCGACCTATAACATATATGAAAACATAGTGTTATTTTTCCTTCAAATGATTTGAGTACTTGTTATCCCAAGAAAAATATATAACTTACCTGTACAGTGGAACATTGCCATTTCCTTCCAAGAGCATCCTCAATTTTTAGATCAATTTTTGGACCATAAAAAGCACCTCCACCTTCATCAACCTTGTATTCCCAACCTTTATCATCTAAGGCATCCTTCAGAGCAATTGTTGCTTTTTCCCATATATCATCACTGCCAACAGATTTTTCTGGCTTGGTTGAAAGGTTTATCTCATAATACCGAAAACCAAATTGTCCCAGTATTTGCTCAGTTAAATCAAGAACACCTCTAATTTCATCTTTTATCTGGTCCTCTAGACAAAATATGTGGGCATCATCCTGCATAAAGGAACCTGATTAAGTAGTGGGCGAAGTAAAACTAGTACCAGCCATCTAGTGCTATGGACCAGATAGCAAAATGTCACAGAGTGGAGTATCCATGTTCCATAACTGAAGATTCTTATGTTCATAAAAGGAACAGAAAGAACTGGGTGCCGGGACCTCTGCCTTATTTTCTTGGAAACAGAAAGAGGTCACCCTATGAACTGTTGGTTGCTGGCTAATGGCATTACTTAAGCACACACATATTAATAAATAATGTCGAAAATAGTTCAGATGCATAGCGGTACTAAAAAGCATATGCCATTCAAAAAGAAAGACACCGCCTATTGTTCCTTTTATCTAGTGATTGCAATAAAAAAATACCTAAAAAAGAAAAAAATCATGATTGCATCAGAAAGAAATTAGTGGAATTAGAAGAAGGGAAACACCTGCGTAAACCCTCGTACACGGAATAGCCCGTGCAGACTACCAGATAGCTCATATCTGTAGACAGTCCCAAGCTCTGCCACTCTGATAGGAAACTCCCTGTATGAATGTAGTTTTCTCTTGTATACCAAAATGTGGTAAGGGCAATTCATGGGCCGCAGTTGATACAGCTCATCTTCAACATCCATTTGATTGTACATGTTCTCTTTGTAGAAATCTATGTGCCCGCTGATTTTCCAAAGATCAGCCTTTGCTACATGTGGAGTGTATAGTAGATCATAACCATGTTGCAGGTGAATCTGTTTCCATGAGTCTTCTAAAATGTGCCTGATAATAGCACCTTTTGGATGCCAGAATACTAAACCACCACCAGCATCTTCCTGATAAACATATAGGCTACAGTCACTATTAATGAAAAGAAGATCATTAATGCACATGCAAGTCATATCTAGAAGTTAGATGTGGATACCTATGTCATAGAGTGGTAAAGTGAAACATGGACATGAACAGTATTGTGTTGGATTTGGCAGTTATAGCAAACGATATGCATGAAACATCAATAGATAATGGCAGTTACAGAAATGCAATCAAATATAGTTGTGCTACAACTCTTTGAGTTTAAACATGGTAAGGCTAGCCAGAGAGTTTCTACTGTTGTATTTGGGCGTCTTTTCTACTACTTAATACAATGACACACGGTTCTCCTACATGTTCGGGAAGGAAAAAAAAGGCTAGACAGAGTGAAGGGACCACCTAGTCTTCAAACCCCTAGCATAATGAGTCATTCCAATACTGTGGACTCGTTCTTGCTCACTTTCTGCATGTTCTATTTAGATATAGATGACATGGCAGACTGTAAAGATTACCCAGTGCAAGAATGCTAGAATGATACCATCAGACCTTTAAGGGGTAAAAACCAGCAGGACCATAAATCTGGTATAGCTCGATTGTACATTGCTAGAAAGGTCGAGGTATGCCATTACTACTGAATCACTATTCAGTATTTACAATCATATGCTTTCTCAGAGATTTCAGAAGTATAAGATCATACCTGTATAGAGAACAGATCAAGGTCCTGACCCAGTCGCCGATGATCTCGGCGCTTGGCCTCCTCCTTAAAGTGGATGTAAGCCTTCATTTGATCTTCATTCTCCCATGCAGTCCCATATATTCGTTGCAGCATTTGGTTATTCTCATCACCTCTCCAATAAGCACCAGCAACAGACTCAAGCTCAACAGCCTTTCTGTTTATTTGTCCAGTGGACTCCACATGAGGCCCAGCACAGAGATCCCACCACTCTTCTCCTACACCACACGACAGACAACATCAATACACGTTAGAATAAACCAATCGCAACAGGGATTAAGCATCAGACAAGTAATACATAAATCGAATAGTAGCACACTAACCAATGTGGTAAATTGTGATAGGTTCTTCCTTAATGCTCTCCAGAATCTCCAACTTATACGGCTCGTTGAGTGTTTCAATCCTCTTTTGGGCCTCCTCCCTGGACACCTCCTCCCTCACCAATGGGAGGTTCCGTCGGATGATCCGATCCTATCAACATACCACAATGACAAATCAAAACCATTACTTAACACTTCAGTTCAATCTACTCAAGCTCAGGGCTGAAATGCAAGCTCACCATCTCCTTCTTGATTTTCTTGAGGTCCTTGTCCGTCAAGGGCTCCATGTCAAAGTCGTAGTAGAAACCGTTGTCTATCCAGGGACCTATTGTCACCTTGGAGTTGGGGAACAGCTTCTGTACAGCCATGGCCATCACATGGGCACACTACAGCAACAATTGTGCAAGACAATATTATGTCCATGAATCGTACAGGAAAACGATTGACAGGGTTTCGTGAGAACTGAGACTAAATTAAGCACACAACTATGCAAGTTCAAGCAATGTAATGGAGGGAGAGAAGGGGAGCAGCAGTACGGTGTGCCGGATGCGCAGCAGGCGGCCGGAGGATTCGTTGGTGGGGAGCACCACCCGCTCCCCCCCACCGTCGGCGGCTACGGCCTGGGCCGCGGCCGCCTCTTCAACTGTGGCCTCGGCCGCTTTCGGTGCCGAGGGTGAGGTGGTTGAGGAGGACCGCACCGCGGTGTACGGGAGCCTGCGGGAGGAGGGGGATTTGCGGGGAGGGAGCCCAATCAGGGAGGCGGGACAGTGGCGCGGTGAGGAGGGGAAGAGCACGCGGCGGTGGGGGTGGGAACGGAGCAAGGGGGCGGAGGGAGTCGCCATTTGGCCCGGACGGCGCCGAGCTCGGGGAGCGTGTGGCGGGCGTTCCACTCCTCTCAGCTTTACCCGTTGGATATAGCGTGTGGAAATTTTTAAAACCTTTTTAATTAATTTCAAAAATAAACCTTATCAAACTTTTTTTCTTTCAAATTTGAATTTTTGGTCATACCACAACCGTGGCTAAAAGGGCTACCACTCCATGGTTTACTCGTCAAGGCCCGTGGCATGAAAAAAAGATTCAAATTTATAGAAACAATATGAGATTTATTTTCAAAATTTTAATAAAAAGAGTATAAAAGACTTCTCCATTCCGCCAAGAGACAGGAAGGAAAGCAAAAAAGAAAAGAGTAAGAAGATTGATCCAAATTATTGTGAACAATTCATTCTTGTCTCATAGGTTCGGATAGGCTATAGGACATTTGAGCATTTCGTGAGCCCTTACCACTCGATTTTTTCAATCATTAGGTCTCGATTTGACGTTGAATGTGTGTTCTCCTTCCTTGAGCAGATGCCTTTCTTCTTGTATAAGTCTTCTTCCTCCCAAACTCTTCTCTCTCGCCAACGAACTTGTTAGCCACGCTCACCCCACGCGTCGCACTAACCCGTCGATTGAGTTGCCCCCACTGCCAACCCTATCCACCATTCTCCTACCACTCACGGCTCTGGTGACATCAGTGCCGCTTTGTCACACCATTGTGCCACCACCCACCGCCAATCCAACCGTCGACTCCGAGCTTTTCTCTAACATTGTCAGGAGTACCCTAAAACGTAACACTTGAATCATAACCCTAAACCCCTGAACTCTAACCTAGTCACGGTGGAGCCTCGTCGAAGACTAAACGAATATGGAGAAGACCTTCCCCGGCCCGGATCTCAGTTTAGATCAGGTAGAAGAAAGGACAAGCGTGGAGAGGAGAGAATTACTCAAATACGTTTTAGCTTTACCGTATCCCAAATCTTCTTAAGCAACTGTTTTGATCCACATCTCCGCTCAAAGGAGCGGAGATCCAACCACAGTCATGGAGTTATGTAGCAGTGCAAGTTTTTTTTGTCACTGTTGTTGGTTGTGGGCCATAGTGTATTCAGGGGACGGTGCACAAGGAGACTCAATGACAACAAATATGGGAACTGTGATGGGGCTCCGCAGTTGCGTGCGTCAAGCTAGCAACGATGAGGCTGCGAGTGACGACAACGGGGACGACAAACCAACGAACAACATTCGGTTCGCACTTCAAATCCAAGTTCATAAATGGCAGCATTTGGTTTGCCCTTCTCATTCCTTGAGCTCACGGTCCCTTCCACCCCGGATGCTAGTAGCTCAGCCTCAGCCTCCACCAGAGCAGGGTTCAAAAAACCGTCAGTAACCGCTCAAAAATCGCGGTTACCGACCTTCCCGGTCCGGTCCGATTTCAAAAACCGCTCGGTAACCGAAATTTGAATTCGAAAAAATTCAAAAAATTCAAAAAAATTCAAAAAAATCTTTAAAAAAACTAGACATAATTCTAAGAACTTAATTGAAAAAAATTTCAAAAATAATGTCGTTTACATCATATTCTATAGGGAGAAAATTTGAAAAAAATGAAAAAAATTGAAGCGCGCGGCTCAATTATTAACTCACGTTAAGGAAAAGTGTAACATGCAAACACATATTTTTCTGGTATAAAACGTATTTTAAGAGAATCTTTAAAATTGATTTCACTTTATTTAGAGTTTTATTAAATTCTCTATGATTTTTACAAAGTTCACAAACATAAAGTGAATATGTTAAGAAACATCATGTGATTAATTTTTTCATGTCTACTATTATTTTTTCTACGTAAATAATAATATAAATAAGCTAATGAAAGTGGTTTCACTAATTTTTAAGGTGTGATAGGTCAGTTATGAATTAATCTAGTCGCAACACATTTACACAATCATGCATGTTACAATAACTAATTCATGAGTTCATATATTTTTAAAAGATATAGGATCATGTAAGAAGACTAACAAAATTAGTTTCATGATTTTTGGATTAGCAAAGAGTAAACTATGCATTTACCTTGGTTTAACAAATAAAATTTCTCACAGAAAATTTTGAACTTTTTTATGAGTATAAATACTTTTATCATGTAGATCATGTTACAAGGAAGCCAACAAAATTTGTTTCACTTGATTTGAAGCTCGGATGAATTAGTTATTGATTTTACAAGATTGAACCCTTTTTTAGGTTTTTTGTTGAACTGCGCTGAAATTTGATAAAACCGCTCGATAAATCGAGAAAACCGAGCTGTTACCGACCCAAACCGCTCGGTAACCGACCGAATCAAAAATGCGAGAAAATCGCTCGGTAACCGACCCAAACCGCTCGGTTACCGAGAGGGCAAAAACATGATTTTTTTTCGCAAAAATTTAAAATTTATCGAATGAATTTTCTCCGAATTTTTGACAGGTAACCGCGGTTATCGCGCATTTTCGGTTACCGCCGGAGCTCGGTAACCGAGCTCCGGTCAATAAATGGAACCGTGCACCAGAGCCGGCACGCTCAAACGTCTAGGCGTACCTAGCTGCCCCGGCTGTTTGGTTGTAGGACTTGAGTGCGCAGCTAAATATTAGGTATGGTTAAAGTCAGGATAATGTCAAAAAAATTGGTTAAAAAATAGCCAATTGTTTCATGACTAAATTAAAATTTGGTAGCCCGATCAAAACATAGAAGGTCAAATCGGCCGTCTAAAACTTACATCCGCTGCTAGTTGAATATGGACACGCACGACAAACAAAATTCAGATGTAACTAAATTTTAGTTTTGAAACAAACGTTGGCTAAATCACTGGAGCAACCTGAGCATAACCAAAATTTAGTCTGCTTCCTGTGTCACGAACCAAATAGCGTGACTACTGACTACTACTCGAACCGGGGCCACACACGCCGTGTGCAGCAGGCAGCAATCTGGCACGTAACGGGCCGCACGCCACCGCGCTCCCCACACTCCAACCAGGCATGCACCGCACCGTCACCCCATCTTGCCTCAGCGCCTATCGCTATCGGCCACGACACCGCGTCCGTGTGCCCCGCGGCCCATATCTCTATCCACCCATCCGCCTCGAAGCCGAAACGCCACCCCGACCGCAACACCCGCGGCCTCGCTCTCACTCCCAGCACTGTCTCGCGACACGACTGCGGCCACCCACGACTCCATGAGAGCACGGCGAAAATGGCCACGGTCACCACCGCCGCCGCGGTGGCTAGAGCCATGCTGGTGCTCTTGCTCGTGCTAGAGCTGTGGGTCTCCGCGGGCGCGGGCGCGGGCGCCGACTGCCACTTCCCGTCCGTGTTCAACTTCGGCGACTCCAACTAGGACACGGGCGAGCTGTCGTCGCTCTTCACGGCTGTGTCGCCGCCCAACGGCAGGACCTTCTTCGGCATGCCCGCTGGCCGCTACTGCGACGACCGCCTCATCATTGACTTCATCGGTATGTACACGTTCACCCGGCCCCCGTACCACTCGGTCTACTACTGACTGACAGGAGCTCAACCTGCTGCCATGACCCATGGTCATGCCTCTGTGTATGCGTGGATTTTACGGTTCATTTCTTACTTTTTTCACATGCGACTGTTCGCTTCCTCTACCATGGTTTGGTAGAGCCGAAACCTACCGCCTTCACGAGAAATTTGGATTTTTGCCGGTGGCCACTCCAAAGATTGCCTTCACAAAATTATCTCTTAAAATATCGCCTCTGTGATTTTTTTTTGTCATTATGCAATTTTAAAACAATATTTTAAGTGTCATTCTACCTATCATGAATTGACATAATGACAAAAATCTTTGACATGGCAAATTTGCGAAGCCCACTCTTGACAAAAATCCAAATTTCTCCCGCCTTCACTTGCTGGACCAATAAATGTAGCCTTAATTTGTCCTGCCTTCGGTGCGGTGGCGAAGAAAAGGTTAGGAAAAGTCCATAGAAGTGGAGTAACAGTAACTTTGTGTTCATCTCCGTCGGACCAAGGGCGGGGGAGCTCCGAGGAAGGAAGCAAGCAAGCAGAAAGACCCTGAAACGCCAACCCATGTCAGTCCCGAACTCCGGAGTCCTGACATAAGCAGCCAAACGAACCCTGACACGGTCCAGTCCACGACCCGAGACGCTTGCCTCAGCCATGTACCGGACGAGCGAGCGTTAGACTATCCACAACCATATTCCCTTCATTTCGTTTCCTTCCCGATTCCCTTTCCCGTTCCTATTACTTTTATTTTCTCTCATCTTCAACAACTTCCCTTCGAGGGAAATTGCGAAAGGAAATGAGAGAGAACCTCGATCTAAAGGGAATGACTCTAGAAATCCTGTCGTGAAGGGAAATCGTTAGAGCGCTGAAAGAAACGAAAATCCCTTTACGACGGAAATCTCCCCTGCGAAGGGAAGCCGTTGGGTTCAATCTTACTGCGTGTCCGCTGGACCGGCCCCGTTGGAGCGGCCGTGCCTCCATGGCCATGATGACCGTCTCCATCCAAATCCCACCACGCGTTCGATCATTCTTAGCCGCGTGCCGACACGATCTTGAATTATTCCTCGCGATCTGACAGAAAGTTCAGTAACTTGCGTAAAGCATCTTTCGGTACGGTCACATTCCGTTGGCATGCGATCTCGCCGGGAGATACAATGCATATTTTATGCTGGTTCGCGCTCGGAGAATGTTGATATTCTTCTAGCCTTTGGGATGGACAGAAAGAAATGTTAGCTTATGCTGGTGGGTACGGGGAGATTCATTATAGTGGGGCAAAGAGACATGAACAGAGTTAGGCTGATCATATTCATCACGAAATGATCAGGGAAAAGATTTGGGTTGAAGTGGATAGATATCAAATACGGATGGATGTCTCGCTTTATAGATTATGATCGGAGTTGAAGGATAAAGGGTGTTTTTTAACGTCAGGTCCCTTCTAGAGGCTTCTTTGAAGCCTAATTGACGGGACGTGCATACCGCGCGAGTACCGTGGGGACGGGAACTACTTGCTTCCTCCGTCACAGCCAACCGAGCTAAGACTCGGATGCTTTAAGTGTGAAATAATCAGAGGTGCGGAAGATTGGATGGAAACGTCGTGCCTTCTCCTGGCGGGTGTGTACGTGTTAATATAGGCGAGGAAACTCCCCTCGCATGGATTACAATTGGTGTTGCATGTCTTGCGGTGATCACAACTAACTATATCTAGAATACAACAAATCTAACTACCAACAGCTGATCAACCTTGCATGTCATGCATACACATATTACAAACTCTGAATTACATTTGTTTATCTAACACTCCTCCTCAATCACAACCGTGTGAGAGGTTGAGATTGTGCTTGAAGTTCTCCAGCTGTCGAACAGTCATTGCTTTGGTGAATCCATCTGCCACCTGATCACCTGAGGGAACAAAGTCTATCTGCAAAAGATTTCTAGAAACTCTTTCCCTAACAAAGTGATAATCAACCTCAATATGTTTAGTTCTAGCATGAAACACTGGATTAGACGAGAGGTACTTAGCTCCTAGATTATCACACCACAATTTTGCAGTCGGTGGAGTATAAACACCAACTTCTTTTAATAATGTCTGAATCCACATTATCTCTACTGTTGCATTTGCAATGGCTTTATATTCTGCTTCGGTGCTTGATCTGGAGACTGTGGCTTGTTTGCGTGCACTCCAGGATATCAAATTTGACCCAAGAAAAATAGCAAACCCTCCAGTATACCTTCTGTCATCTAGAGAACCTGCCCAATCTACATCTGTAAAACCACTGATCATCATTGAGTTAGACCGACTAATCTTGAGACCTACCCTTGTATTCTGTCTCAAATACCTTAATATTCTTTTTACTGCTGACCAGTGAACCTCAGTAGGTGCATGTAGAAATTGACATACTTTGTTAACAGGGAATGCTATATCAGGTCTGGTGAGAGTTAGATATTGCAGAGCACCAACTATACTTCTGTAGTTTGTAGCATCTTTAGTACCCAAAGGAGATCCTTCAAACGCAGATAACTTCTCACTAGTAGAAAGTGGTGTGCTAACAGGTTTACATTCTGACATATTTACTCTTTTAAGCAAATCAGATGCATACTTATCCTGTGTTAAAACTATACCATCACGTACCTTGCTCACTTCGATTCCAAGGAAATAACGCAACTCTCCTAGATCTTTCAATGCAAAGTCCTGTCTCAGATCATGTAGCAGGCTTGTAGTGGATTCTGTAGTTGAACTGACTACTATAATATCATCAACATAGATCAACACAAATATTGTTACTCCTCCTTTGTTAAAATAAAACAAAGAAGTATCTGCCTTTGATGCACTAAAGCCAAGTTTAATCAATTTAGAACTGAGTCTAGCATACCATGCTCGTGGTGCTTGCTTCAAGCCATAAAGAGCCTTGTCTAATTTGCATACAAAGTTGGGCATTGTGATGTCTACATAACTAGGAGGCTGTTTCATGTATACTTCTTCTTCTAGTATCCCATGGAGAAAAGCATTTTCCACATCTAGTTGCCTCAAACTCCATCCTTTTGAAACAGCAATAGATAAAATAGTCCGAATTGTAGTCATTTTCACAACTGGACTAAACGTATCTTCGTAATCTATGCCATATCTTTGTTTGAAGCCTTTAGCTACCAACCGAGCCTTATATCTGTCTAGACTCCCATCAGCTTTAAGTTTCGTTTTGTATACCCATTTGCAATCTATGACATTGCTGCCTTTCTTAGGTGGAACCAAGTGCCAAGTTTTATTTTTCATTAATGCATTGTACTCTATATCCATAGCTTCTTTCCAATGTTTGCTAATTAGAGCTTCTTCTACACTATGTGGTTCACCACTAATAGCAGCAAGACCATAGCGAATACGACCATCAGTAAATACCTTAGGCTTCGTGATGCCATCCTGGAGTCTGGTTCGTGGCCGTCCTTGTGAAGCTTGTACCGGTTCTGGAGCTGCATCCGATATAGGATCCGAGGCCTCCGGCGTAGAAGATCCGGCTTCAGGCGGCGCAGAGACTCCAGAAGCAGGCGGGGCAGATCGGGCAGATCCCGAGTGGGATTCTCTCGGAGTAGCACGGTCCCCCCTGGCGCCAGACTCCGCGTAGCGTCCACGGAGAGGTCGGTGGCAGCCGCACGTGGAGACGAGCCCGGATTGGCCCATGTGTCGCCTGAAGAGGTGCCTGCAGCGGCTGGTGTGCCTGTCCTGGGGACAGGAGAAACGGCAGGCGCCGATCCCGGAGCTGCTTGGCGCGGAAAGAAGGACGGACTCGTGCCTGTGCCATCTCCGGATGTTGTGCCCTGTGTAGCATCTGTTTCTCCACAAAAATCATTAGAGTTTTCACCATTAAAAATATGATCAACTACAAATTCTCCCCCTGTTGATGGATTAAGCAAGGAAGGAGGAAGAAGAAGAATTTCAGAGCGAATTCGAGCGCCTGCATTGACATGTAGTTTAGCGAAAGGAAAAATATTCTCATCGAATATTACATCGCGAGAAATATAAATACGTCCTGAAGTTATATCCAGACACTTAAAACCCTTGTGGAGATTGCTGTAGCCAAGGAAGGCACATTCCTTAGACCGAAAAGGCAAGTTTATGCTTGTTATATGGGCGCAAATTCGGCCAACAAGCACATCCAAAGACGCGCAAAGCTGAGTAGTCAGGTTGGGTATGGAACAGGCGCTCGAGAGGGGTCTCAAAATTGATGACTTTGCTGGGTGTTCGATTGATGAGGAATGTAGCTGCAAGGAAGGCTTCATCCCAAAATTTGAGAGGCATATGTGCATGAGCTAAAAGAGACAACCCTACTTCCACAATGTGTCGGTGTTTTCGCTCAGCGGTGCCATTTTGTTGATGAGCATGAGGACAGGAGACTAGGTGAGAGACCCCAATTTTTGTAAAAAAGGAGTTCAGTTTCTCATATTCGCCTCCCCAGTCGGTTTGAACAGCAATAATTTTTCGATCAAAAAGCCTTTCAACAAGATTTTGGAAATCTTTAAATTTTTCAAACACCTCAGATTTGAATCTTAAAAGATAAATCCAGGTAAATTTGCTATAATCGTCAATAAAACTCACGTAGTATTTGTACTTGCCCACAGAATCTGGCGCAGCACCCCAAACATCAGAGAATATGAGCTCAAGAGGATGGGTGGAAATACTCGTAGATGTAGGATACGGAAGCTGATGACTTTTTGCTTGTTGACAAGCATCACACACAGAACTTTTACTTGAATCAAAAGAATATGGAAATTTATATGTTTTAAGAATCCTTTCAACAATAGGAAATGCAGGATGTCCTAAGTGACTATGCCATCTATCAAGTGGCACTTTATTGATTCCAAAGGCTTGCTTGGGCGTAGGTGCAGGAGGAAGGGGATACAACCCCTTTCGACAGGGTCCCTTAAGAAGAGTGCTCCTCGTGTCCCGATCCTTTATAAGAAAGAAATTGGGGTGAAATTCAAAGAAGACATTATTGTCGGATGCAAGGCGATGAACAGAAATAAGGTTCTTTTTGGTAGAAGGAACATGTAAGATGTCATGAAGATGTAGATTACGATCTGGGGTAAGAATTGTAGATTGACCAATATGTTTAATGTTCATACCTGCACCACTAGCGGTGTGGATCTGATCAGCACCATTGTATCTGTCACGGACAGCCGGCTTCTCAAGCTCTCCTGTGATGTGGTCGGTAGCACCTGTATCGGTGTACCAACTGTTGTCGATGGTGTAGGAGTTCATTGCAGCCGCCACATGTCTCTCTTCTGGAACGTAGCTTTCATCAAACCAGTGCCAACACCGATCTGCAGTGTGGCCGGTTTTGAAGCAAACTTGACACTGTGGCCTGGAGTTGCCACTGTTGGAGCCACCACGGTTGGAATTACCGTGGCCAGTACCTGCACTGTTGCCTTGTCGTTGATTGGTGTTGACGCTGTTGGTGTTGATTCGTCCGCGTCCACCAGAGCCACGGCCACGGTTGGTACTGCGGCCACGGCCAAAGCCTCCTCCACGACCACCTCGGTTGGCCATATTGACCGAAGATGCAGAGTGACCATTGCCTAAAATCTCCATGCGAGTCTCAAAAGCAAGAAGTTGAGTATAGGCATCTCTTACCGATACAGATTCCTTGCTTGCAAGAAGGGCAGAGACTATGGGATTGAAATCTAAGTCAAGCCCGGTGAGGATGTATGTCAAGAGCTCTTCATCTTCAATTGGCCTGCCGGCAGCCGCCATCTCTTCTCCAAGGGTACGCATCTTGCCGACGTACTCCGTGATGGTCTGGTTTCCCTTCTGCGCCGTGGCCAATGCGAGCCGTGTGTTCACAACCCGAGCTCTATTCTGCGACGAGTACATTGCCCCGATCGCAGACCAGAGATTCGCTGCCGTTTCTTGAGCGGCGACTTGGGAGAGAACGTCTTGTCCTAGGGAGCCGAGGACGAAACTCAGGACTTGTTGATCCTTGGCATACCATTCGTCGTATGCTGGGTTGGGGACGAGAATTTCCTTGCCGGCGGCATCCTTGCCATTAATCTCTTCAGCAGGAATTGGTGTTGCCCCGGTAAGGTGTCCCTCCAAGCGCGATCCTCGGACGGCAGCGAGTATCTGCGCCTTCCACATTGCGTGGTTGGATTTGCTGAGTTTTTCGGTGATGGCGACTCCCACCAGAGGATTGACAATGGCGGAGGAGGAAGCCATGGTGGTGGTAGATGGATTTCAGTTTGTGGAATTGGCTCTGATAACCATGTGAAATAATCAGAGGTGCGGAAGATTGGATGGAAACGTCGTGCCTTCTCCTGGCGGGCGTGTACGTGTTAATATAGGCGAGGAAACTCCCCTCGCATGGATTACAATTGGTGTTGCATGTCTTGCGGTGATCACAACTAACTATATCTAGAATACAACAAATCTAACTACCAACAGCTGATCAACCTTGCATGTCATGCATACACATATTACAAACTCTGAATTACATTTGTTTATCTAACATTAAGTAGTCCTATCTTTTGGGAAAATAATACTAGAACCTGAGCACACAGTAGGAAGCCATACAAAATACATGCGGTCCTGATTGAAATGCAAGAATTCAGCAAGAAAACTGCAAAATAATTTTAGGCTGAAATTAGTATGAAACTGTCTAGTGTGTTTCAGCTCAATCTTGAATCGAGTTCACTGTTTTGACAGAGTGACGCACCCCACAATTTGTAACTACTGAATGGCAATATCATGCCTTCAGGCTTTCTGCCATATATCCTTGAACTATAATACCGAGGCAATTACTCTATCAGCTATCAAAACTGCAAAATGACACGGCTTAATATACTGTTTTTGACACTGCAGCTAAGAGCCTGGGAATACCTTATCTCAGTGCGTACCTCAACTCAATAGGAAGCAACTTTTCACAGGGAGCCAATTTTGCGACAGCCGGTTCGTCGGTCAGACGACAAAATACATCTCTGTTCCTCTCTGGTTTCAGCCCCATTTCCTTGGATGTGCAGTCCTGGGAATTTGATCAATTCATCACCAGAAGCCAATTCCTCTACAACAACAAAGATGACAACTAAAACCAAAAACCATCTTTATTAGTATCATGTAGATTTTTGTTGCTTGTATAACATATCTGTTACATTTCGTTAACATAGAAGTTGCTATTCTGTTTTTCCATACAGGTGGTATCTACAGGGTGCTCCTACCAAAGACAGAGTACTTCTCCCAGGCGCTTTACACCTTCGACATCGGGCAAAACGGCATCACCACCGGCTACTTCGTCAATAAGACCACTGAAGAAGTCGAAGCCATCATCCCTGATCTAATGGAGAGGTTCACATCTGTAATCCAGGTACACCACAGCCCATAGAATCCAGGTACACCACAGCTCATAGAATCCAGGTACACCACACCTTTACAGAGGTAGCTGGTAGCACCCAATGTTACATTGTTGGCATTCTGCAGAGCGTGTACGGTCTCGGGGGAAGGTACTTCTGGATCCACAGCACGGGGCCTCTCGGTTGCCTGCCGTATGCGCTGGCGCACCGCCCCGATCTCGCTTCTCCCACCGACGGCGCCGGTTGCTCCATCGCCCACAACAAGGTCGCGCAGCTCTTCGACCTCAGGCTGAAGGAGACCGTGGCGCGTCTCCGGAAGACGTATCCTGACGCTGTGTTCACTTACGTCGACGTCTACACCGCCAAGTACAAGCTGATCAGCGAGGACGAGAAGCTCGGTAAGGCGCCATCGTCCCGGACGATGAACAGAACGAGTTCATAGCCTCTGAAGTCTGAACATTGCCTCTTGGGGAGCTCATGTTGGTGTTCTTTGTAACGCAGGCTTCGACAACCCTCTGCTGACCTGCTGCGGGCACGGCGGGCGGTACAACTTCGACTTGAACATCGGCTGCGGCGGGAAGGCGCAGGTGAACGGGACGTGGGTGGTGGTGGGGAAGTCGTGCGACCACCCGTCCAAGAGGGTGAGCTGGGACGGCGCGCACTTCACCGAGGCCGCGAACAAGTTCGTGTTCGAACAGATCGTCGCCGGCGCGCTGTCGGACCCGCCCGTGGCGTTGAGGCAGGCGTGCCATAGCAGAGGGCAATGAAGCGGTAGTGTGTCACTCGTCGGATTGGCTGTGCTGCAGCAGCTGCTGCTTCTTGCTGTGTAAGTGTACATTGGAGGAGCGCGCATGCTCGAGGCTGATGTATACTGCTTCATTTTGTAATAAGGGAAATGGAAATCACATCGAAGAGCAATGCTGTCCCTCATTAGAGAATCAATGCTCAGGAAATATTAGAATGCATTGTGAAGGATCTTGTCGATATATCGATCGCAATACAGGCGCCATGGCTCCGTAATGAGACGATCGGACGATGGATGTGCAGCTGCCGCGTCTTGTGTGCATGACTTAGCTTTGCTGTGGCTTCAGTTGAGTACGTAGTTGGATTGCTACCTTGCTAGTGCCATTTTTTCAGCTAGCTATGTCTGACTAGAGGGGCTTCAGCCACATTGACCTCTCTGTCGACTCCAACTACGTCAACGTGAGAGGTTTCAACCGTGACTACTTCGACTCCGTCGACTATGACTACGTCGGTCAGAACGGCTTCAGCCACGTTATCTACACCTCCGTCGACTATGACTACATCGACCAGAGAAGTTTTGGCCACATCGACTACGCCTCCATTGACTCCAACTACGTCGACTTGAGGAGCTTCGACCATGACTACTTTGACTCCGTCGACTTCTACTATGTCGACCAGAGGGGCTTCGGCCTTGACAAGTACGACTACGACGCAACAACTTTGCCTATGCCGACTTCGACTACGTCGACCATGTGGCATCTTTCACCACTCAAGAACACCGGTCAAGAGGGGCTACGAGGGGTACCTGAGTTAAAATCTCGTCTTGGGTCCCAAAAGTTTGGCCGATGCACATGAGCAGAGACACGTGAACATCATTAACTATGACGAACCACAACAACAGCCTTCGACCTCTGAGCTACGGTAGCAGCCTTTGGCCTTCACTTCATCGGCTACGTTGAAGCCATGCCTGCTTAGGCCTCGGCAATAGCCTTCGTCAAGCACTAAAATTTTCAGTCTTCATTGAAGACCCCTTCGCCGAACATGACGAAGATGTACCTTCAACTTCGGCTCTGGAGAAAGATCTACCTCCGCTGAAGACCCCATTCGTTGAGCGAGACGAAGCGTAGATATAAGAATATATCTAGTTCTAACAGTCATGTAAAGAAAAACCAGTGCCATGTACGTGCTCTTTTCTCCAAGCCTTTTTTCCCACTGGGTTTTTGGGATGGAGTTTGTAGCGAGACGTACATAGCGATCATGATCTAAGCCTTTTTCTAGTTGTAGTTGTTCACCCCGCTATCCTATTCGAGCTTACAGCTGAGGGGCTACTGTTGGGGGAAAGGAGCTCATATAACAAAGCAGCCCATATAAAGATCCAAGAACTTCCTTATAATATTTATACCCTACCAAGGATTAGAGAGAAAGTTTCACCTCTCCCCTTCACATATATAAACATCCAAGAGGTTAAGAGGGAGACATATCCCTCCCATCTCCACCCTCTCTCTTTACTGGAATGAAGCCCATCAGTACTGTAGTAGAAAATTATACCAACAAATTTGATTTTTGTCGTTCAAAAGTAAGATAGTACATGCTACTTTTATTCGCCATGATATCATTGCTACACCAATGCTGAAATACACATGAGTCACCTTTGCATCACGGTAGCAGTTAATGATGCCAATGTCAAGATTGAACCCCTTAATCCAGCAGGTCTTCTGCAGTCCCACACCCATATGCATGACAGCAGTCGAGACACCAAAATATTTGTGTTGAAAAAACATACCCCTAAGGCGCCAACGACCGAGCCTAGTCCCTGTGCATCAGGTAAATGTCCCACACGTGCACCATGTGAGTTAGCACCTTGGATAGTGCGTACATCACCTGGTCCTGGTGCACTATCCACGATTGAATACGTGGTACCCATAAGGTAATAGACGATGTACCCTTCTGTGACATCCTACAAGATGAGTAAATACACGAGATAAGTGTGTAACTAAAGATTGAAGACAATGGATCATAAAATTACCTGTTCACATGAGTAGGCACGATATGGATGGGGGTAGGGGGAACTGCTAGTACCAACCAAATTGAAGCACCACTCGATGTGTCGCGTAGTCCTCGACAAAGATTTCAAAGATGATGGCCTTCCTCGTCAGCTAGTATTCGTTATCCCGTGTGTACAATGAAGACAGTCCATAGGGGCACGTCTGACTATGTCCTTGTAGGTGTACGGGATCCACCTCATGTCGCTGGCCATGAGGTCATCGAACTAGGCTATGAAGTTTGGGTATGCCCTGTGCGTCTGGGCGCTGCCTCGTGTCGACCGCGTGAAGAAGGCTCGTTAGATAAACAAATCAATAAATTCAACATAAGGAAGATGTGAGATCTACAGAGATCTTACTCATCGTCTGCACCACAAAGAACCCATAGTTGGCCTGTCTGACGTCGTGTCATATGGGGTGTGGTCCAATATCGGTTGGCCAATGGCAAACCACTCGTCTGACCACAGTTGGAGAAGAAGCGGGCAGTTGAAGAAGATGGTACCCGAATTCACCTTCGTGCAAGCCTTGCATAGAACCTTGTATGTCATGGCTAGCACAGCCGAAGTGCAACTGTACCTAGGGACCTCTCCCAGTCCAGCGTCAGCTATCTTTATGGTGTATGGGATCAAGAACTTGGAGACCGAGTTTCTATAAGACCCTATTCTCTGGATCTCCTGTGCCTTCTGTATCAGTCCCTGGATTAAGTAGCTGATACGCATAATATAATAATTGTAGTATCACAGTCAAACTTTGAACATAAGTATTAAGATTATAGAGTACAAAATGTTACAAATCATAGCGTATATTACAAACCTGGCCGAACGGCCAACAAAAGCACAGCGAAAAACAGAACCCAAACTACAGGCAACTAGGGTGCGAACGCGACTCTAAAGACTACTCTTCAACCCCATCTTCACCTCCGGCATTGGCAAGGTCTGCCTCTTTATCTGAATGACAGCAAGAGTGAGTACGGAAGGCACTCAGCAAGCCCTATACTATATCAAGATGTTGATAGATGCATAAATGGGTAATTCAAGGATAAGACTTTACGATTTAGTTTTATGCGTAAAGCGGTTTATACAGGTATTCTATTGTATCATTTATTATTGACTTTAAAGCCGTTTTAAATAGTTTAAAACCGGGTAACAAGCTTTATCGGGGGGTTTTTGGTCCTGGGAGGGCTACACTTCACTCCACAGTCCCTATTATCACATTTGGTGTACCTCTAGTACCACACAGCTTTCAACGGATTGAGCCAGGAACCTCATCACACGAATATCTAATCCACACGCTCACTCATCAAGATACACGCATTCTAAGTCTAGTCATCAGGGTTACTGCTTTCGCATGTCCATGACCGTGGACACGGCTATTCGAATAGATTTACACTCTGCAGAGGTTGTACAACTTTACCCATGCGATATGCTCAGCCTCTAACCGTTGCAAGCGGAGGAGCGAATCATACCGAGATCCTCCAAACACCTTTCCTGCCGGACTTTTCTACAAGACACCCCAAGTACCAGATACCATGTTCAGAATACCAGATTGGCTATGCCGTCTCTCGAAATATTCAACAGAGGGCTAGATGGACACTTGGTTTCTCGCTGCTCCCCAGTCGCCTAGTATGATGCCCAACTTAGTCCGGTGAAAGAAAAGTCAAGTCCTATCCATTCAGGACGCATGGTTGCATAAGGGTGGCTAAGCATGATGACGCAATGACTCGGTCCTTAACCGGCCAGAGTAGGTATCTTCTGGCAATGAACACCACAAAGGTGACTCAAGCCCCCAGGAGCATCCTCGTCCAAAGTACTACTCCACCTGCCATCGCCAAAATAGTTTTCACCTATTTTTACACATCTCCCACCGTAGCCCACACAACTTCAAGGATTTTCCAACCATCACGGAATTTACAACCATCAATGATTCATGGTATATGAGTTATTATTGATAACAGTAAATCTTATCTCCGAGGAGAGGTGTTCTAAAAAGCGATGTCTCCGAGGAGACGTATTCCATTCTAAGCATGCTAGATATCAAGACGTCACCCATCGTTAATATATTTAACAACAGGTATTCCTAGGGTGATATGTATTCTGGATAATGACATGTAAGGCATGACAGTGTTGATAGGATTAACTACTACAAGTAGTTTGAAAAAAACGCAATATATTGTACAAGCGATAATAAGTTCGGTTTTAGTTGATCATGTATATTATTTGAAAATCATAGGTTTAGTATGATCAAGGAGATAGGACTTGCCTTCTCCGAAGTTCTCTTTAGAGTCTTGGTTGTAGTCAGGATCCTCCTCGCTCCTAATGCTTCCTGCGTAGCACTCGCATAACTCTGATTGCTTTGCAATTGCATCTACGATCAATAATGGCTATACTAGAAAAGAATAAAATAATACCAAATGGAAAATCAAATAAGCCCTAATGGATATCACAATATGACAGCTGAGTAGATCTTGATTTTAGATGAATTTCGGTGAAAGAATCACCGAAATCGGAGCCAAACGGAGAAGTTATGGCTACCGAAAGTTTAATCTAAATTAAATCTAAAAAATACCAAATGATACTATTCATGAGTGGGACCCACTAAACAGTAACCCGGGCCCACATGAACAGTGATCGGTGGGACCCACATGAACAGTACTAGTTGGGCTGAGATGGGCCCAGATTGGGTCGGGTCCAGGCCGGGCTCGGGCTGTACAGTGTCGGGCTGAATAGCTTAACGGGTTGTGAGAGCTGGGCCGGCCCATTGGGGCGCGACCTTTGAATGGCTGGGCCGGCCTGGTAGGCTAATGGTGCTCGGGTCAAGCTATGGCCCACTTGGCCAGGCTGAGTTATGGCCTTTGGTCGGCCCACGCGAGCGTGTGGGCGCGCGACGATTACTGGTGCAACGCGAGCGGTGGAGGGGAGGGGAAAGAGTGGTCGGTAGTGAGAAATCCACGGCGGCGCACGGGGAAGCTCGCCGGCATGGAATTCTGACGGGGTTTTACGACGGTAAGTTGACGCCGGGCTTCTTCGCGGAACGGTGAATGCAGTGAGGAGCACGTTGACGACGGCTGGCGATGAGATCGATACCAGCCGGCAGCCGAAGAGGGGCACTAGTGTGGCAAAAAATCGGGCAGCGCTCTCCTGTACTGGGAGGTGCCAATCCGCACAGGAAGAGGGGCCTAAGGTCTCTAGGCATCATGACACGACGGTCGGCTACGCACACGGAGTACCAACACACCGGTGTTGAGCCAAAGCACGACGGCGGAAGTCAAGCACACGACGGCGTTGAGCCAAAGCACGGCGGCGGAAGTCAAGCAACCGTCCAAGAGAGAACATGGGGATGTCTACACGCTATCTAGGAGGGGGCGCTAGGGGCTTGGGGTGCTCACCGGGCTCAAGGATGACGAGAAGCAGGACGGCGGTCGGTGATTCATCGAAGAGGTGGTGGTGACGCTATTTGGCTACTGGCGCGAGTGGGCTTCCGTCGGGGTTCTAGCGAATGGATGGTGGTCCAGGGACAGTGGCAAGGTCCTGAAGCTCCTTGGCAGCACGTGGTCGGAGGATCGATGACAGCGAGATGTGATGGCGTGAATTGGCGACGGCGGTGGTGGAATGTGGGGAAAGGAGGAGAAGAGAGGCTAGGGCGGCGCTATTTATAGCGGGAAAGGGAGCACAGAGGAGCGGTGCGCGCGCGACGTCGGACGAACGTCGGCGGGCAGCACGACGGTGAGGTGGCGGAGCGGCGCCCACCATTTTTCCCACAGCGTGGGCGCTCTTCGCCGTCCACGCGCGGGCGGGGCACGAAAGTCGCGCGGCGCTAGACCCTTGGGCTGCGGGGGGGGGGGGAGCAGAGAGGGAGAGAAAAATCGGAGAGGATGGTGGCATGGGGGAGAGAGCAGGTGGCTCACCGGTGTCGCGGTGGCGAGCGCCAGCGAAGCGTGGCGTCGCGCTGGAGGAGGAAGGAGATCGCGCGGGGGCAGGCTGGGTGGATGTGCGACACATGGACGGCGCAACGCGAGCGGGGCACGGGCGAACGCTGGCGTGTGCGACTATTCGGTTGGGCCGGCTCAGCGCGTTGGTGGGCTGTGCGCGGGAGAAAAGCGAGGAAGAAGAGAAAAAGGAATGGGCCGGCTGGCGGGCTGAAAAGAGAGAGAGAGAAGAGATTCGGCCCGAGGTGAAAAGGAAAAAAGAAAATGGATATGGAATTAAATTTAAAAGAGAGATTTGAATTTGAATTTGAATTTGACTTTGTATTAGGACCAATTCAATTGGAAATATTTGAATTATGAGATAGAAGTAAAGCTCCGAGATTTGGGAATATGATTTGAATCAAAGGATTTAAATTGAATTTGGACTTGAGTTGGAAAGAATTTTAAAAAAGATTTGAATTTGAGAGACATTCAATTCAAATCTCCACTCAAAGATGCATAAAAACCATAAACCAAATGCGTATGAATCAACTTAAGGCAGGGATTACCTTAAAATAAATTTAGAGCATTTTGGAATACTTAGCCAATTAATAATAGTATAAATATTCACACACATACTTCCTTGATTTTATTTGGTTTTAATTTACTATAAATTTTTTAATTTTGCACTAAATTTTGCTATTTAATTAATATGCTAAATTTAGGATGTCACAGTTTCCATGAGCGACGGTGAACATAATTCACCCGAACAACCATAACAGTAGGCCTCAAAGTGCCTAGAACCAACGTTGTCATCTACCTCGGGTAGATGTAATTCGTTTGTCAGTTATAAAATGAAAAACATTAAGCACGTCGAGGCGGACCAATAAGCATGTGAAGAAACGTCAGATAAGTAAAAATACCACGAACTAAAGTAGAAATGTCTTGGTAGGTCTGTATTTCTCGGTCTCGGGTATCATCCTGTACCGGGGGGGGGGGTCCCTCTGGACAACAACACCAAACTGTGCCAGCATATCATCGTGCCTAGTGGGACATATGTCCCTTAGACCCACCGCTTGGTCTGCGTAGGGTAGGCTAAGTAGGAGCAAGATATCCTTAAGTGTAGGTGCCATATCCCCGCACGAAAGATGAAAAATGTGCGTCTCCGGCCTCCACCTGTTCCACCAACACAGCGAGTAGGGCCTGGTCAAAACAGAACCACCGCACAGACTCTAATCATCCAAGCCCTACATCTGCCTTGACAAACTTGAAAAGCAAGAGAAACCCAACCCCATGCAATATGCAAAGAAAATATAATATAAGTTGGAGTACCTCACAAACATCAGAGGCGTGTGAAGGGAATGCATTGCAAACCTGAGAATCCACTCATCCAGTCTCATGAACTTGCCAAATCCCACAGTCGGAGTACCAGGAGCTCAGTCGCCTTAACAACGATTAGGTACGAGTAGTGCCTTTTATCCACGTGTGGGTCAAGCAGCTCTAGGTGGTCATTAGCCATACCTGTCTATGATCGTTGATGTAAAAATTATATCTAATAACATTACAACTATCTGTAAAAACCTAGATCTAACAATTACTCTACATCGCTTAAAAAAACTATATCCAATAATAGTACAACTATACCTATAAAAACTACATCCAATATTTCCAACTATCCCTAAAAAACCTAGGTCTAATATTAGTAAATAATACATCTAATACCTAACTTATGTCCACAACTAGATTTAATGGCTAATCTACTTGGTTTGTAAAAGAAATTACTAAGGTTAGAATATTTACCTCCAATACTGAAAGATTTTGACAGGGCTTCGTCGCTCTACTCACCTCTCCCTCCCCTCTCCACTTCCCTCCTCTCTCTCTACGCACACTGGTGAAAGGAACAAATGAGCATAGTACCCCTATGGCCGGTCGTATTGTTTTATAGCTTAACTTGTTATTTGTTGTAAGGACGACATGTTAGTGACATTTCACGCGGATGCAAATGTGGACTCGTCAACCATTGGAAGAACGCTGACATGACTTGTCGCCTATTAGAACGGCAACAGGTGGCTTGTCACCCTTTCAATGGGTGGTATGAGTCTATATTTACATTTTTTTCAAAATAAACTCATATATTTATAATTTTTTGATTTAAAAAATAATAAAAATCATACTTGTCAACTATCCTGGAAGGCAGCAATCCATCAGCGCTAGCCTTTCGGCCGTGTCAATGTCAAACTCAGGTCCACATTCACAAGGATATATTCTGGCTGCTATATTGAAGAATAATTTTAAAGCAAAAGGCAAATGTAAGGGTTATTTATATTCAGGTCATTATAAATATTGTGGTTTTAAAATATATCATTACAAATATGATATTTGGAAATATACCATTACAAATCTCTTAAAATTATATCCATACCATTACCATTACAAATCAGACACATTTTTTAATGGTATGGATCCAATTTCATGAGATTTGTAATGACATGAAGTCAAGTTTTAGGGGATTTGTAATTGCATAAATATAATTTTTAGAAGATTTGTTGATTTGGACCAAATTCTAACAGATTTATAATGGCATATTTTCAAATATTGAATTAAAAAAAGACTTATTAAATCTTATCATTATATCAAGATGATATAACCATACAAGAGTTATCTCTAAATTCTGTATTACCAAGATGCACATAACCACAATATAAAAAACAAGAGGGTTACATGAGACACATAATAAAAATTCTAACAAGATGGAAACACATCTCCTCAGGCTATGTTATTCTGCTTAGACTTAGATATAAAGTCTAAACTATCATTTAAACCGGTTAAAAAAACTCCCTAATCAGCTGTGTCAGTCATGTACAAGAAATACAGATTCATAAAATGAATCTGTATTTCTTAAAAGGGCCTGCATTCAGAGAAATAAATCTGTGGTTCAAATGGACAAAGAAATCCAGCAATGTAGCCAGGGCTAATCACGAGCGTTGATTTTAGACCTGGCCATCCCTTCGAACTCCTCCGATAGTTCTCCTCGTCCTCCCCCTCCCCCGTCTACCCGGCAGCCGCACCCAAAACCCCAGGCCGCCAGGCACCACCCCCGACCCACCGCCCCACCATGTCCGCCGCCGCCGCGGCGCCCCGACCGACCGAGCCGCTCCCCCTCCCGAGCGGGCTCTCCCTCTCGCCGCGCCTCAAGCTCCTCCTCACCTTCTTCCGCGGCGACCTCACCGTCCGCCCCTTCGACGAGTGGCAGCTCAAGTCCGCGCTCCTCGCCTTCCTCCGCGACCCACCCCTCTCCCTCCCGCTCCTCCCCGACTCCGACCTCTCCGTGCGCCGCCTCCCCGACCTCCAGAAGCGTCGCCGCGAGGAGCCCGTCGCTTCTGGGGTCCTCCACGTTCGCGACATCTCCTTACTCCGCCCCCAAACCCGCAAGGGTGACGGCGAGGCCGAGGAGGTGACTCGGGAACAGGAGGAGGAGAAGTACTTCGAGTGGCGGAGCTCCTTGGTCGAGAGGCTCGCCGGCATCGAGCTCAACCTCGAGGGGGTCAAGTTCCGGATGAGCATCGAGATTCCGCCGTCCGACGACTTCAAAGCGATCAAGAAGTCGTGGGAGAATTTCTACTCCTCCGAGCTACTGAATAGCAGTATGAATTGGTTCTTGTGTCGTATGCCCTTGTCGCATTCACTGCTTGCTAGGCAGAGTTTGGATTGATTTTGCTGGTTTCAGGGAATCCGGTGAGGAAGATAGCGAAAGGGCCAGACACAATTATTGTCCGTGGTGTGCCGTCCAGGTGGTTTGCAGAGACGAGGATATCGTCCAAGCCATCCACGCTGGTCACGCACACTATCTTCTCGGCGCTTGGTAAAATAAGGTGCACTTTGGTGTTCTTGGAGTTTCTTTGGCTCATTGTCTATTACGTGCTTTTGTTCCAATGGCCTACAACATAAAAGAATTAGTGCTACAAGAAATGGAAGCTGCCGAAGCCTAAAGACATCCAAACTAACTGGACATGAACTACCTTCGACCTTTTATAGAAATCCGGAACATCTTTGTTTGATTCAACTTTTTTCATCGCAGCAGCTTCTGGTTTGTTTGTGGAATCAATACTATATATTAAAGCTCCAAGAATCGGAGCGATTCTAGAGGTCAAGACACTGTAGCTACTGTTTATGTAGGTTCTATGTATGTATATATGTATACATATACGTATATGTATACATATACTATATGTATGTATATACATATACATATATTTACATGTATAATATAATTTTTTTGAAATTCCAGAAAAATAGCGAAAAGTATAATAGTTATACTGATAAATCGGCTGAAATAATCTAAAATGCACAGAAAAAATATCTAAAACTCAAAAAAATATGAACCAATTTTGGTTAGATTCGTATTACTATCATCTACATATTAAAATTATGTGCATGCATAAAAATAATATTGTTTTCCTCATAATTAAATGAATGTGTTAAATATTAATAAATTCATAAATAAATATTGAGACGCTCAAAATTGGTGAACCTAATTTTTTAGTCTTCTTTTGTCATGTTCTGTACAATAAAAATGGGCGTGACGTAGGCGCGCCAATCCGCCTAGTAATATTTGTTCTCACGTCCCCTACTTAATCTTGAAAAGTGTACGTTTTTACTGAAATTGATATGCATAGATATAAATCAATATCACAATTTTGCAGCTAGCTTCCTCAGTATGTGTTAGTATTAGCTCATTTTTTTTAGGGGAAACAGTAGGGAAAAAACCCCTAATGTGGTATATATTATATTTAAAAAAATAAAGGAGGACAAGCCAAAAGGTAGGGACTGTACAAAGGGAGAGGGAGAAAAAGAGGGGGGCTAGGGGAGCGAGGAGAGCCAGGCAGAAACCAGGGGTCTCAAGGTCAAAGACAACCTAAAGGATTGAACAGACACCTCATTTACAAAGGACACTTTCTAGCTAGAAAAGGAAACAACCGAGTTTCTAAAAATGACATCATTTCTCGCTTTCCAAATAGACCAAGCTGTGATAATAAAGATCTCCATGAAGAACGGATGAAGGAAGTCTCAGGGCGTTGATCAACATATGAAGAATTGAAGCTGTTTGTCCCAAGCCATGTTGACATGAGTCCAGCACCTAGTGGCAAAAGGGCACTCAAAGAAGAGATGGAAGACTGTTTCTTCCACTCTACCAATGCAGAGCACACAATTGTAGTTATTTCCTTCAATTTTAAGCCTTTTCCTTTTCAGAAGGTTTCTAGTATTTAATCTATCCATGAACAGTAGCTAGGTGAAGACTTTCAATTTTCTGCTGCGTTTGGATTTCCAGATTCAACTAAAAGGCGCAGGTGGTTGAATCCCCTTGAAAGTCAAGTTATAGAACTTGTTCGCAGTGTAATCTCCAGAGCCCCATATATAATGCCAAACATCTGTATTGTTGTGGTTACTTTGTATAGAATTCATGATTGAAATAAGAGTTGTGAATTCCTGGAAAGCTTGCTCTGAGATAAGGGGTGTAGAAATGCTTGTGCACTGACATATCTTGTCTGAAACCTGCTATAGAAATGTTTTCATTCTTAACGTAAGAGAACAGCCTTGGGAGGCGGATTCTAAGGATAGAATTATTCCATACATCATTCCAGAGAAGAATAGAGTCACCATTCCCTACTGAGCAACAGGCAATGCCTCTGTAGTGATCGATAGATTTTAAAATGTCCTTTCACCAGAAAGAGCCCTTAGTAATGTCCAGATGAGGAACTTGTCCATTTGAGTAGTGAACATTCCAGATCAACTTTACCCAAGAAGGATCATGCTTGTTGTAGAACTTATGCAAGTGCTTAAGAAGGAGGGCTTCATTCTGAATTTTGAGATTGATAACACCCAAGCCACCTTTCATTTTGGGCCTACAGACTTTATCCCAAGCCACCAAAGCCTTTTTAGAAGAATTAATTTCAGCACCCCTCCAAAGACATTGTTTCCTTGCTCTATCTATTGTTTGGATAACTGTTGAAGGAAGACAAAGAGTGCACATAGTGTAAGTGGGCAAAGCTGAGAGAACTGAGTTAATCATTTCTAATCTTCCCGCCATGGTGAGGAGGTTAGAGATGGCGGATAGCCTCCTTTCAATCTTGTTCATCAGAGGAGCATGTTCCTCCACCTTTGACCTAGTTGTGCCCAGGGGTAAACCAAGATAGGTGAAAGGAAAAGAGCCCACAGCACATCCAAAGACCCCTGCCAAGAGAGAGGCCTTTTCTTGACCCATATTAGTATTAGCTCATTGTTCTCTCATATTGCTTTCTATTTTATTATACATTAGTGAATATGTTTGTGATGTTTATAATTCATAATAAAGAATCTTTTGAATCAAAATTAGAAAAAGAAATTCCAAAAATCCATCTTAATTCTTATATTGTTTCTCAAGAAACTCACGCGCTTGCCTTTCCAATTTGATGCTCTGTGAATAGGCTTTGCTGAAGCTGTGATTCACATATCCTTTCATCTTTTTGTTGGTATCCATATCGCTCTACCTTTTTTTTTTTCTCTTACTAGCCTGTCAAGTAATATGATGAGTTGTGCTCTTTTGATGCTAACTTCTGCACTGCCTTTTACTCTATTAATACTTTGTTTACCTAATACTTTCTTGCAACATTCTTCCTTCCAAATGACAGGAACCTAAATATTTCCAATGATGATGAGTTAGAAGCAAAAGAAGATGGAGCCAATAAGGAGCTCATATCTGGACTCAATTGCAAAGTTTGGGTGAAATTTGAGAGCTACGATGACTTCTACAATGCAATGAAGGCGTTATGTGGACGCTCATTAGAGAAGGTAAGATTTTCTTCAGTTACCTAGTGTTTCTCAATTGTTCACTCTTATTAGAACATATACTGTAGCAACGTGGCAAATTGACAATATTTGCTTCGCCACTATATATATGATATCTAAATCATTTTCTTCCTTCAGGATTGAACATTGCAGTTTACATTTAGTATTGCCTACCTGCAGTGGTTTTGTATGGACGTTGCATAGCACGTGTCCTTCATGTGCCCTTGTCATGCACGACATAATCGCATAACCATGTCTAAGAGCGCTAAATATTATCTACCTTTGTTACTTTATGAGACATTTATGGCTACCTTGTTGCTGTCTCGTCTGGCAAACCCTGCGGAGAACCATTTCATGGTCTTGAAAATGAGTAGGTTCAGTGCATGAACTGAGAACCTAGTGAGCCATAGTAGCATGTACTGATTGGACAGATATCATAAATTAGCGAAGGACAACAAAATTGCAAGAAGCTCAAAATGCTCGTACATATTATAAACCTTTTATTAGTAGTGCTCAAGAGCATAACTTGTATGATGATTGACGGCCGCAACAGTTATAAGGAATTGCTCATTTCCTTGCAAATCCTTCTCAAGATGCACCTTGTGTCCCACCTTAAAACACATTTGAAGTGACAACTTCACTTTTTTTAACATTTCGATGGACACATGTTTGCAATACCTTTTCGTTTCAGAATTGGTTCAGTTCATCTAATTATTGTTTGCATTTTATATTTTGTAAAACATAACGAAATCTGACTTTATTTTGTTTTTGAAGGAAGGATCACTGTTGAAAGTAGACTATGAAGTGACTTGGGACCGTGAAGGTTTCTTTCGCAATGCTCAATATGAGCCTGCTCGAAGAAATTTAGAGGAAAGGGCTGTGTTAGCATCGGTTCATGGCCGGAAGAAACATTACACTTCAAGAATCGATTCGGATCATAGGAAGAGATTTAGGGTAAGTTACCGTATCAAGATTTCTATAAAAGTGTTTACTCTTCTATGTGTTGTGTGTAAGCTTCTGCTTCAGTGAAACATTCGTGCATGGTAGCTGTCAAATTTATCAGCAGATTTAACTTTTCCTGATTCTAGTAAGATCACCACCATGGCATCGAATAAACTTTTCAGGATAATGGGATACTTAAATTTTTGCTTTTCCTTGATCCATTTTGTTATTTTTCTGTAATTTTTTTTCCTTCCGTATTCCAGTCAGTATATGTGGATACTAGGCATTGCCATGGGGTTTATCTTGCCAACTTCATTGAGTTCCATTTACAAGCATGATGGATTTCTTCCTTCTGTATATATGTTCTTGAAAGCTTCTAACATATAGCATGCCTTCGTTGTGATTCAGGATTGATGACACAAGCGCATGGTGCGAGATATTGCTATGTTCTGAGGAGAGGGGAAATGCTGCGTTGTACCATTGTATTGTATCCGTCTCAGATTTCAAGTTACCTTTCTCCTCCTCAATTAGCCTAACAGAAAAATCATTCCGATAGTTACTGATTTGTACTTTTGTAGTCATCACTATTAGCGCTGTTCTGGTTGGTACCCGGAGAGCAGGACAAAAACGAAACTGGTTTTCTTATCAAAGAACTTTTACCATTGAGCACTGGCAGTTTGGCACCGCAGCCCGTACTCATCGATTAGTCACAGTTGCATCTGAGTTCAAACTATTTAACGATCAGAAATGAGAATAGGGATTTATAAGCCTACACGTGCCAAGCTTGACGGCAAATAGGGTGCAGCCGTGCAGGTGGATGTTTCTGGAGACCAGAACTGCAGTCTTTCTGCTTTTTTGTAGCGTATGAGATGTGTTCTGACCCAGGCTACGATCGAGAATGAAAATAAGGGTAGTGGATATGGATAAGTTTGTAACTTGTTGCTCCTATATTGGGTTTAAAATCGTTTATTGTGAAATGACGGTTGGCAGGTGGATATGCATCAACCTTGCATTGGATCTTCTCGTCTAGAGTGCCAACCAAGTGCATTTTCAAGCGTCTAGAAGTACACATGCCTGACTTTTGTTTCATGTGCGCTTGATGACGCTGGTGTATTGATTCACATGCCTGGATCTAGAAGTTCTTTTTGGATGAATCATGCGCAAACCACAGGCGAATGCGTGGACAAAGGAACCTGGCGGTTGCTATCAACATCATCTGAAACTAACCAGAATTCAGAAAAGATGACATGGCGGTTGCTATTTGTCAGACGACTGGGAATTGGGCGTACCTCATGTGACAAATCCATTTGTGGTCGGACTGCGTTTGTCTATCTTCTTCCTCCAGTTCACACAATCGCTCCTTCAGCGTGCCACCCCGGTTGTCTCTGACGGCTCTCCCGTTGTCGGATCCATATCTATACATGTTGCTACGCTAATTTGGCTCCGTCAGGTCGTATCCTTACCTCCCTCGCCGTTGGCACTGGTCCACTGTGCATCTTCTACTGGTTGCGGCCAATGGCGCCCCCGTCACCTCACTGTCTCGCCCCCACGGCCGCCTTCTCCGTGTGGGTCTACCTGCTTCCCCGTCATTCCTTTAAGCTTGGGATCTCGAAAACCTCTTCCCCGAACCTAAATCTCACCGGCCATAGCGTACACGATGACTTTCGCTGGATCGTTGCTCCTACCTAAATTTTAGGAAGGGTGATGAAATAAAAGCAAACTATGAACTTTGTGCACATTTCCATTGTACCAGTGTCGGGAGTAATTCGATAATTTATGTCGAACAATCTATGCTTTATAAACACTTTTAGGGTAGCCTCGCATAAAAGGGGCCGATGCACATTTACAGGCACGAAAGAAAAATCAAATGTAAAAAAAGAAGGAAAGATAACCTGGAAATTTTGATCTTTCTGGCCACCCAACTATACAAAAAATTTACAGACTACAGCACAAGATATCCTGCAGAGTGTGGTGAATCCTTGCGATTCACCCTTTCTTTCGATGTGCATGGCTCCTCGGTGAAACCACCTCATGAGCAGCACCGGAGCTGCTCTTCTTGCCATGCGAAGGAGGCAGCGGCGGTGCCACGGCAGCGAGCTTGTCACCCGCCTTGCCAAGATCCTTGCAGGCCTTCGCTGCCGGTGTTCTCGTCGCGACCTGCCCTTCCTCGCTTTTCAAGATCGGCAAGAGGTACCACCAAATGGAGGTGCAGCAGATGGCGAACACCCTCCCGAACACGACCAGGCTCAGCAGCAGCAGCGCCATGGCCAGCAGCCAGTAGCGGTGCGGCCTCACCTTCCTCCCCCAGGACCACGACCACCTCTCGCCGCCGGCCTTACTCTTCTTTGCTGGCGCTGCCTTCGCCGCCGGAGGCACAAGCTTAGCAGCGTCCTCCTTGGGGCTGCCAGGCTCCGTGGGCGGTGTCATCGGCCGCGTTGTCGGCTTGGTCGCCTGCTTGCTCTTCTTGGCCTCGCTCTTGGCATCCGTAGCCTGCTGCTCCTCCTGTGGGAGCTTGACGACGATGGACACCCATCCCTTGGCCTCGGACTGCACGAACCGGACCATGAGGTGGTCGGCGTCGACGTCCGAGCCAACGCGCCGCAGGATCTTCTCCCGCCGGGACTCGAGCTCGGAGAGCACGGTGGAGAACTTGTCGAGCCCCCGCGACGCGTAGGGGTTGCCCTTCCCCTTCTTGCTCTTCGCCGGCTTCGCCTTCGCGCCGGCACCACCGCCGGCCTCCTCCTTGTCGACGTCCTTGAAGCTGCCCGTGCCGCAGAACATCATTTCTCGCATACCGTTTACGACTTTCCGTTCGGGACCAAAGACTTTTTATAGAGTGGAGCTGCCTGGTGCACTCTGCTAGCTCATCAAGCTGGTCCTGCCCTGCTATCGATTTGAGTGAGTCAGGTCTCCGTGACGACCAGGGCATATGATGAAGGCCGCAGGCCAGCTCGTGCTTGGTCAAGTATGGAGGGGCCAATCACTATTCAGTTCAACTTCATGCCTTGTTTGCCACGTTTGACCTGGTAAAATTTTTCGTGATGCCGGAACTGAGGAAGAGTGCAAGCGAAGTAAATTCTACAAGATCCTATCTAAAAAAACTCTCTTCTATATAATAACACGTGTCCGCTCTTTATCTCTCATCTTCAGTTCAACCATTAAATCACGAGACAAATAATATAGATGAAATCTCACAAGAGTCTCTGAATAGAGTCCTATAAAATTTGCTTTCGAGTTCTCGATGACGTGTGCAATTGTATTCTGGGTTCTTGCGACATTAAACTCGTCCGCTTCGGTTACCCATCGACCTCGCCGTACCAGACGATCTCTTGCTGACGCGGGCCTGCCTGCTGTGCTGGTAAAATTCGACGCTCTAACACCCAACCGATGATCGATCTCAAAAAAAAAAAAAAAAAAAAACACCCAACCGATGATCTCATCTCACATGGTAATCAAGGGGAGCTCGCAGAAGTGGCCACTGATTGGTTGCACCGGTTTGATTCACGAGCGGCACGAGATCTCAGCATCGTTTTCATGGTTTCCGTGCTGAATACTGATTACCTACTTTTCTGTTCAGAATTAGGACGTCGCGTCTGCAGCCCTCGCGATCGGCTGTTGACCTGCAGCTAGCCAGGTTTGATTGATGGGCAAGGCGTGGACTCTGGACTTCTGGAGCCTTAAGCTCATCGTGGCTCGTAAATACGTTTGTGCTTGAACGGATCAAATGCTGTGATTCTTCCATGCAATGCACCAGTATATTATTTGGCGCCAAAGTCAAATGAAAAAAATTGAGTAACCTGCCATCCTTCCCGGTCTCCATTTCTATTTTTTTACACTGGAAGGCTGCCCATCTTGAATGCTAGCTGTAGATTTTCCGTGTGGTTAGGTAACGAATTATGTCATTTTCTGCGCTGATCCATTCGATTAGATCAGTAGAAGGATGAAGGGAAACTAAGCGGATTAGCGCGACTAGTTTGCGTCTATTTTTTTCACATAGCATGATAAGTAGACGATAGTAATATAAATCTAACAAAATTTGTTTTATATTTTTTTAGTTTTAGATATTTTTTGTATTTTAATTATTTCAGCCGATTTATTAATTAACTAATATTTATTTTGACATTTTTCTAGAACTTTCCGAAAAATAAAACTCATATTATACATATGTATACTTATATATATATACGTATATATATCCGAATATATGGGTGCTATGCGGGACCCACATAAAACAGTAGCTACATTAACTCTGGTTGGTCTCGAATTCTTAATCCTTTAATATATGTAATAGATTGTCTATCTCAAGAGATATCGGAAATCTCGCATGAAAGCGCTGACAGTTACCGAAGAATGATCTATGGCGGCTAAAGAGAGCGTTGTGCAGGTATGCAACACGGACAGAAAATTCACTGGGCAATCGTGTTGACAAGCCTCTCACATCAGCTTGCATCTGCTACTGGTAAGGATCTCGATTAACATGAGGCTCTTACCGATTGATCAATGGAATTTTGTTAGCCGGTTGCTGGAACTGATCAGCATGAGGCTGCTCTTGGATTTTTCTGTTGAGAGCAGATTTCAAACCTTCTGGATGGATGGTGTCATCGCGAGTGCAGAGTTATTGCAGACAAAGATTGCTGTCGTTTCTTGACCCATACCGCCGTAGGATGATCATTATCGGAATGGAGCGGCAACGAATGAAGTAGCATTCATAATATTTTTTTCCCTGGGACTTGCTAGTTATCTGTTGAATAATTTGTTACCCAAATTTGTCTTTTCTTTTAGCTGTTTGATTGAATAGTTGATCTAACCACACTTCTTCTAGTACTTCTTGTCTTTAATCTCGCACCCGACTTCATCCGTCATCTTCATGTTCTATCGTCCGGTCTCCATCCCACTTATCGTCTCACCAGCATCATGACTAGGACCGTCGGTCTCCCTTTCCCTCCCTCTTCCGCCGTCTTCATCCCTTCTTTCCCACGTCGGCCTCCTCCTCTCCTCTTCTTCTTTGTCTCCAGCAAGACGTCCCTACGCCACCCTCCTCTATCTCCGGTAACTTCTGCTACTGGTTCCTTACCCGCAACCCACTCCCTCACTAACTACTCCGACAAAATGTCACCTCGCCACCATTCCCACCCAGTCGGCGGTCCACCACAGCGGTGGGCGACGCCTCTGACACCTCGCCGCCTCACCTATCGCCCTCCACAACTGTTGGATCAATGACTGCCCTTTTCATCCCTATGCAGCCCCAAGTTAGTAAATCCCCTCAAACTCCAAACCCTAACCCTAATCTCTAAACTAGAGGAGAGCTCGTCAAATATAGAGATTTGGAGTTTGCTGAAGATGGAGATGACCAGCACGAATAACGTCGCCAATCTGAAGGTCAAAAATTTAAACGGTTTCCCATCCACAAAATCTATCGACAGAGAAAATATCATTCCCTTTTTTAATTATCCCGCAGCAACGCACTAGGAATTCACCTAGTTACATATGTTTTCAAGACAGCCCCTACGAAAGCTGCGCATCTTTTCCTCAGGTCCAGAGGGTTCATTCGCCAGCACCCAGACTCAATGATCAAATCACAAAAATAACCCTCTCTATCCCCTTCAAAAAATCTTAGCACAAACACTTGTTTCCGGCCACCTATGGCCTTCCTCACAGGTTAAAACATGAGACCCAGGTCAGCCTCATCTCCAAAGTTGACTCACTTAAATATCTCATGAAAACACCAATGCTTACAGGAAGATTGGCAGATGGACCATCATCCTTACTAAGTTCGACAATTGGCAGTCAGAGCAAAGTGCTCTACCTTTGGGAACAACTAATAACTAAACCCAAAATCAATGTTTGCATTTCAATTCTTTTTCATCTCTGCTCCCAAAAGAGACACTCCTTCATAGGCGTTAGGAGTTCATTGATGAAAAGGGGCTGGGGAAAACTTGAACCAAGTCCTACAGTGATGAATATAGACACAATTGAAATTCCAGGGAGTTGGCAATCGGATGTGAACTAGCTTGCTCAGATTGCAGAAAACCATCCAAGGGACTATGGTACACCTATAAAAATTATCTAGCATTGTCCGCACAAATGCTAGGTGATATGATTGTACTAGCAAGTTACGTACGAACTTGCTACTATTATTTTTACTAAAGTTGCTACACCTAAATGAGCAAATTGCTAATAAATCGGAGCAAGAACATTGTGCGTAGACTTGCAATGGCAACTTATGTGGAGATAGTAAAAGCTTCGGTGCATGTTTGATAGCAACTTATGTGAATATTAGGTAATGCTTGTGTGAAAATTATGTAGCACTTCAGATAAGTTAGCAACTTCATTGTATAGAATTTAAGATGAGGTAGCAACTTTTCAGCAAATATTTTACTGAAATGAGACTGCGTAGACACTTCATGAATGTTTTGTAGCAACTTGAGTGAATGATTGGTAGCATCTTATATTGAGACTACGTTACGTTTTTAGTGCAAGGTTGATAGCAACTTTGGTAAGTATGTTATAGCAACTTATAGTAAATGTTTGATAGGAAACTCCAGCGAAAATTTGGTCGCAACTTTAGATGAGAACACACTTCAATGAACATATCCTAACAACTCATGTAGAGGCTAACTAGCAATTTCCGGTGAGATAACAACTTCTAGAATGTTTTTGGAAACTTACTATAAGGACTCAAAGATTGCCCACTCGGCTTATCACTGCCTTCCACGAGATAGACTGACAAAGAACCTCGTCTATAAGGCTTAGCCCACTTTGATAGGCCCAGACTAAAACCTAACTGGGCCAAAAGGCCCAAGACGAAGACGCCCTCCGTCATATTCTCGGTCCAACCAGATCGTTCGGCTGCAGACTCGCAGGCCGCCTGCTCGCGTGCTCCCCGATCTCTCCTCCTTTCCCCTCCACCTCTCCGGTGTACGGCCCCTACGACGAGATGGCGGCCTCGCTCCGGCGGCGCCTCCCCTCCCTCGGCCGCGCGCTCCTCTCGCCGGCTCCCGCGCGGATGCTCTCGGCGGGGGCCTCCGACGCCCTCGTCGAGATCAAGCCCGGGGAGATCGGGATGGTCGCTGGGATCCCCGAGGAGCACCTCCGCCGCAAGGTAACGTCCCGCATTCGTCCCCTCTCGTGTTTTTATCTGGGAGATGCCAGTTCTCGTGGATCCTTGTGGGCATATTGATAGATGCTCTGGATTCACGATGGGGGCCCCTGGGGCGGGATCGATGTGTCGGTTGTGGTTGGAGTTTGGAATGGATACTGGATAGTGATGCGAAATTTCTTAAATATCTTGCTATTGGTTGGTTTGAAGTTCGAACTGTGACCTAGAGGAACGTGTGGAAGATGGGGTTTTCGCGCATAGATGATGTCGACCCAGTTCGATTCAGGGCCTTCTAGTGACAAAGAGGATTGTCCACTGTATGCTTGCTTCTAGAAGTGTTGCTAATGAAATTTGACAGTTCTAGGTTAAGAAACTAAACATCTTCAGAGCTTAGAGTATGCTGGCATGGATATTAATTGTCCATTTTTATTAGGATTGGTTCTAAATACCTGCAAGGTTAGTTACATTAAGATGAAACATGTGAACTTGTGAAATCAAGGATGAGATAAAATCTCAGAATCCAGAGTTAGATTTTATGGGAAGAAGTTTCACTGAATAAGCACTATGGTTTGGTTGGCCTTTGACCTAATGTTTTATAATAAAGTAATGGGACATTTGGTTATAAGCACTGTTATCTTCCAGCATTCGATATGTACCACCATTTTTGCCGGGTTCATTTATGCTAAAGTTTCCCAGTGATTAGGAAACTTAGTTTGAAACAAAAGGTTACTGAGGGTATATGAACTGTTGATATATATGATCTATCGTTGTTTTAGTTTATGCGTCATAGCTAGCTACTTGGGAAGCTTTCTTTTTTCTTCACAAATGGTTAGCTTATCCTTGTTAATTAGCAGGTTGTAATTTATTCACCAGCTAGGACTGCATCCCAGCAAGGTTCAGGCAAAGTAGGGAGGTGGAAAATCAACTTTGTATCAACCCAAAAGTACGTTTCTTATTGTTCTCTGTTGGTTATTATTGGTGTAACAAATTGAGAATCATTAATGATGCAATATGTACTCATATCATGTGCGCTGGATATTTCGTGTTGCCGTTGATTATTGTACCATAGATTTTTGGTTAGTAAACTAGTATACAATCAGATATGATTACTTCTGCTGCTACTGCTTATTGAATTTCTTTGGCCCCTCTCTTCTGAGAATTGTTAGCGTGTGAATGTATGATAGGTGGGAGAACCCGTTAATGGGATGGACATCTACTGGGGATCCATATGCTAATGTTGGTGAAGCGGGACTTACATTTGACAGTGCGGAGTCAGCAAAGGCATTTGCTGAAAAACATGGATGGAATTATGTGGTGGGTCTTCTTTTTCTCGTTCTGGTACCTGGCATTGAGTTGGCAAATTAGATGCTCTATTCATGACTATTTCGTAAGATTGAGGCAGGAAGTAAATTGCATAATCTTCTGAACATTTAGGATGTTTTGACTTGTCATTGTTTTATCTTAAAAGTTATAGGGAAAGTCCTTGTAGTATTCAGATGCTTAAGTTTCTAAACTTAGTAGTGGTGGTAGACAAATTAGATTTATTCGTCTATCAAAGTACAAATGGAGATGGACTTCAAGGTGGTCTTGTATATAGTTCAAATTTCCAGTTATAGCAATCTTTTTTTTTGTTTTGGTGATAGTTAATTTCCAAATATTAGTTACTGCTCAGCTGTTATATACTATATATACTATGTTGTATGTTCGCAATAGCATCTTCACATATTGATATTGGCCTAAGGACAAAAGCTTATGGTTGATTGCAATATCTAATCTGAGGTTGCATTTTGTCCAAAGCTTAGTTTAGTCTCCACTAAGATTCTTTTTTTTGGTTAATTAGATCCATGCCATCGGTATTTTGTCAGTTTTGAAAAATACCATTACAAAGGTCGATATTGGAACCATGCCATTGCTCATTGTTTGTATTTCTAAACGGTGCCACTAGCATACATATTTTGCATGAATTCAGCACGTGATGGACAAAAATGCCTCATCCTCAACCTTGCCTTCTCCTCTCGCCCGGTCCACCTGTCGGCTGGCCTCTACCTCACCTCCGACTACCCCTTTGCCTCGTCTCCTCACCATCTGCCTCCCGTCCATCCGTCACCGCCTCCCCGTGCCCCCACCTCCCGGCTGCCCCTCTGCCTCCACTTCGGTGGCCCCTCATCCTCGGCTTCTCCCAGACTCTGCCACGCTCGCCACGGACATGGCGGCAGCCGCGGTCGCAGCGCCCGCCTCCCCTCCTCCGGCTGGCGCAACAGGGGCCATGATGCCACCCAGAAACTCTGGTCCGATGCCAACGAGGTCGTGCTGTTCATGGGCGTGGCTGCCTTCAAGGCGCGCATCGGCATCGCCTCGCAGAGCCCCGGACATGGCCGACCTGTTCGAGTCCCTCAGGTACTCCCTTGCCCCGCACCCCTGTCAACCCCTTGCTGGATCTGTCCGATAAGCAGCAGCCACAAGATGGTAGGGTGTCGGGCATGGATGGTTGGACTGTCCGACCAGGAGGTCAAGCCATCTGGCGAAGGGATCGCTGAAGGAGGAGCTCGGCTGGTGGCAGCCATGGAGGATGGGGAAGGAATTGAGGAGATCGGTGTGCTGGAGAAGGATACGAGGGCAATGTTGTCCAAATTTTTACATAATGGCATGTTTCGAACCCGAGACAAATTGTAATGGCATCGGCCCGATTTCGACCTTTGTAGTGGCATTTTTCAAAATAGGCAAAATTGTAATGGCATGGATCTAATTCACCCTTTTTTGTGCAAATTATCTTGCAAACATTTTTCCTTGTGATCTGTTCCTCGCCTTAACATTTTATCTTTTCAACTTGTGAACATTAAAAATCATTTGAGATATTACTATCTGAAAAACTCACTGTACTAGTGTACTGCTTGCAAATATCTGGCACTTGTAGTTTTGATGTTATGAAGCTTACATTTTATTTCTGAACTAAACTGAAGCCCTTTCAGACATCTGTGATTCCACATTTCTGGAATAAAACTTACTGTTAAGTATGATCCCCTTTTAGCTACTGTTGAAGTATCCAATAACTCTTAATCCTGTGTTGGAATGTTTCTCCCCAAGTTTCTTAGATATCGGAACTCTATACTTACATCTTTTAATTTTCTGCAGGTTCGGAAACGCCATACACCTCTTTTGAAGGTATGCATTTCTCCTTTCATATCCTCATTTGACTTCATTAACATTTTTGAAACCATGCATGCAACTTTCACAAGTTTGAGTTGTGCTTGTTCTTATAATGTTTGTCTTGCAGCTCCATGATATTGTTAACAGTGCATGCGTTTTTTTACTTATTCGATGCATGTCAAATGTTTGCATGAAGTAATATTTCATATTCGGACTATAGAATATATAATTTTCCAGTATGTTTGTGCATGTTTCAGTGGACACGATATAGTCATAGGAAGCAGTTAACAGTAAGTTTCAAGTAAGAACTGTTAAGTAAAAGATGCCGGTAATGGGAGTAACCTTGCAATAAAAGAGTGTGTTTATGAAACGCTAGTATTACTTTTGATGAAAACGTGATGCCCTGTTTGCTCCTATCAAGCCACCTACTAGTTCCACCAAGCCACTTGACTGACTGCTTCTCATATACATTGTCGAACCGGCGGTCCAACCTGGTTAGACCAAAGAACCGTCAACCGAGGGCCTGACCAGTTCAATTGCTGGCCTTGCTACAATAACTATGTTCAAGGCTAGCAAGTTGAATAGGTGTATGCTTAATTTGCTTTGGTTGAACTGTATGATGAAAAATCAGTTTGAACATGAACATTCAGCAACCAAATAGTGATGGGAATTTAGTTACTTTGTTTATTGGAGATTTGTAGCTTACAATTACCTTGTTTTTCCCCTTCTAGAAATCCTTTCTTATTTTGATACTGGGTTCCTAACTACTACAGAGCTTATTTCCTCAACTACTTTACATTTGTTCCATTCCGCAAATAAATAGTGTTACTTTTGTGTTGGCGTGTCTCAGCATGTTTGCCAGACACAATATGATCCGCCTTAGGAATGTATCAGTATAGCACTTGTCAAATGGTAGAATGTATCTTTAATGAACTTGGAAACGGAGAGGTTGAGAAGAGGGTGGTGTTGAACCTAGCGAGGGAGTTGGATGGTGTCGCCTGGTAGTGGGAGGATAGTGGTGCTGGTTAAAATGAAGGATATGGAAATGCGGTGGGACTAACTAGAGACGCTACTGTAGCCTTTTTTGTTTTGGGGGGGGGGGGGGTGGGGAGTGCGTGAATCACCAGTCCGAGGAACGGTGAGCACCAGCATGGAGAAGGGTGGAAAGAAAGCTAAAGAACAGGGGCGGAGCTTAGTGAGGGCTAAATAGGGGTCATGCCCCCCTCTCTCCCTCCCTCCCTCAATATTGGTAACCTTTAGATAAAATGTTGGCAATAGGCTAAATGACAGCTTAAGCATGAAAATGGCCACCCCTTTCCTATGCAATCCAAACTCTTAAGTGCTGGCCCCTTCTCAATTTATGGTCAACATCATGGTTTTTGTGGCGTTGAGGCGAGGCGCGGTGACCTACCCCCCTCATAACACCTAGGCGACGCCATACACACATTCTGGGCGTCATGAAGGGGCTGGGTAAGGTAGAATTTTTAGGAGCAGTGCAGCACATACATACCTTGTTTGCTGCCAGTTCTTGAGCCCAGGATCCTTTCTCTCCTTTCCAAAAGCTCTTCTCCCATGTAGCACCCCTCCCGCTTGCAGCAAACTACATGAACAATGATAACAACTCAGCAACACAAATCCATAACTATGACAAAAATCAGTGAGCATGCAGGCAAGTGCTGAGAATGAAATAGGGAACAAGATGCAAGATAACAAATTAGCAAGTATGAGTGCATGGCAATATGACATCATAGTCCACAAACTTGAAGTCTGAAGTATAATAACTACTACACCACAACCATACAGCAGGACAACACACAAGTGGTACAACAGGACTACACAAAAGTAGACTAAGCGCAAATCTCTCGGCACTCAAAATCCATCGTCGAACTCATCAGGAGCAGCAGCCCTGTTTTCTTCAGTAGCATTTGATACATTGGGAGCATCTTCATGATCTCTCATGTCCACATCATCATGTGGGTCTTCTTCCTCTTCTTCATTGCCCGAACCCAAGTGTTGATCTTCTCCATCTGAGTCTTGTTCTTCAACCACCACTGTTGCAGATTTTCTTGAACGGCTATTCTTATGAGCTCTCCTAGGAACATTACGACCCTAAAGCAAGTGTGATGCGCCAATGGCATCATCAACAAGCTGCCATGTGAGGTCATTGATAGTATCAGACCCTCGAGCACTCGGAGTGGGCACATGCAATGAATCAGCCCATTTATTGTCCCAATCAAACTCCTCAATGACCAAAGGGTCATACTTCTTGCCTGCTTGCTCATGCATAATCTGAAACCTTTGTCTTCATCTTCCGGTTGTACGAAACAAAGACAATATCATTCAATCTCTTGTGCAGCAACCGGTTCCTTCTCTTTGTATTAATCAGCAAGCATTATATTAATCAAAGTATCTAACTGCCACTAACAATTGAGAACAGAGATTATACTAATCATAGCAGCACAGAGGCACGAACCATACACATTTTTATACTCATCAGCTTGTGCTTTGTGTTCTGTAAACAAAGAACGCAGCACAGAGCAGAGAGCACACACCAATCCAGAGCAGAGCACACACCAGCAAGTAGCTTGGAGCACATGGTCTCATAACAGAGGAAGAGGAAGGGGGAGGACAAGGAGGGGAAAGAAAGGCACCAGGGTCTGGCCTCCTGGGCATAGCTAGGCGATGGGCGATGACGGGCATGGTGGGAGCGGCGGAGAAGCAGAAGGAGCGACGACGAGCAGGGCGGGAACATGCGATGACAACCAGAGCGGGAACAGGCGCAGCTTAGGGTGGGAGCGGCAGTGCAGGAGCTACGTCACCGCCTAGGGATCTAGGTTCACCGTCGGCCGCCCTCTCCTCTTTCCCTCTCTCTTCTATGTTTCCCTCTCTTGTTCAGCGTTGGACCGCCCTCTCCCCTTTCCCTCTCTCTTCTCTCTTTCCCTCGTTCAGTGTTGGACCTGCTCGATTCACACACACCTGCTCCATTTCCTGCGCCTCTCCCCTCGATTGAGCATCTGCCTCAGGCCACTGGGCGCACAATCGGACGCCTTCCGCGCCTAGGCAACGCCTTATGTACCAAGGCGGACACCTTATCAAGCACGGCAAGGCGAGCGCGACGCCCAAGGGCCTTAGTCTGACTTGTCGCCTAGGCGACACCACAAAATCCATGGTCAACATAGTGGTGGTGAACTGGACCTCGCCACGGCGCTAGCGTGTGGCATTCGCCGCCTGTGCTCAGATCCGCTCGGCATGCTTAGATCCATCCCCCATTCTACCTGTCGTGCTCAGATCCACCCACCCGCCCGAGCTTCGCGCCCACCCCCCCAGAGAGAGAGAGAGAGGATAAGAATGAAGCTGTGGTGCCGTGTCATGCTGTGTTAAGCTTTTGAGTCCATGGACCATGGGTCCCACATGTAAGATGGTCAATTGCTCACTGAAAAACTCATTGAAAAAAAAGCAAATAAGCTATTACATTGCTATTTTGATTTACTAAATCCTAGACTATCACTTTTAAGCTACATTTACACTGTCATTTGCCCTAAATCCTAGACTATCGCTGTTAAGCTACATTTACACTCTCATTTGCTAATATAATTTTGTACTATCTTATACTATGATGTGTGTATTTGTCACGTCGATGTGTGTATGGCGTCGCTGCGTCATGCGCCATAAGTGTTGTAAAGGTGCGAAGGTGGTAGTCACCGCACCTCGAGATGATGGTCAAGCTCTGGCACTGCTAAAGGATCAACTGGAAGGAGAGGGGGGCCACTTGAAACGGGTAGCCTGCTGATGATGGTAGCACCTGATCTATTTCTTGACGTTCACATTTTGCATGTTCGCTGTGTATGACCCCGTTAAGTAGTTCGAGTCCTTGAACGTTTGTCAGAACCGAGAAGTCAGAGCTTGGCAAAGAAAAGTCAAATTTGGCATCAACGCTGGAGGTACGTTGAATGTGTATGATCTATGAATAATTGCCAGACTTCTACATCCCCATCGACTCCTTAGTCCTATCTTTTGTTAGCAGGATATGGATAAGGACAAGCTGCTCACTGCTAGCTGCCATATTGGTTGAATCTGTGCATCTGTTGATGCAGTGTGACCACTGTTTCGGCATGTTTTTTCACGGGTGCATGCATTCTTACATATATCCTGCTAAGAATTAGGCTTGTTATCCCGAACCAGTATACGAGGTATATGTTGGTCACTCAGTTATGCAAGGATCTCGAATGACATGGAGTGAATGGATTGCTACAACAGAACACAAATACGTTTGCATCTGTGCTTATGCCTAGATAAACATTTGCATGTTTCTAGAATCTCCTTGAAGTTGGACATTAGGACCTAATTCTTCTTCATGGCTCTCGCTCTTCTGCACTGATCTTAAAAAATTCCGGATATAAAAAGATAGAAGATACCGCTTTTCGCGTTCTCCTTATAGATCGATCTTTGGCTAAAAGCCGTTTTGCTATCCCTATCCTTGCTAGGCTCGTCGAATCCAATAATTTGATGGAACGTGCATGCCATTGGTTCGTAGTGTTCGTACTGGTACAGGTCCAATCAGGTGATGGAACTGGCTCGTTACCAGTAGTCTTTACGTGACTGTACTTTTGGTACGGCGGCGAGGAGCGAGCTGGACTTTAGCTCCATCAACTCACTTTCGTAATCCTAGAAGCAGCTGCTAGTTCAAGGCAGTCTAGTGGCCATAGTTAAGCTAGTACCTTTTGACGAAATATTACCATTTGAATTGCTTGAACTGGAGAAGACATCAGCTTGATTTTGTTCTATGTTTCATTTTCTGAAAATTCCTATGCCCATTGATTTCTCAGGTGATACCTTGCATTACTGTCTATCCATTGCATTTTTTTGTGTGTTTGGTGGGTCTTCTGTTAGACTGTCACACGCATGTTCTTCTGTTCTAATGGAATAACTTTGTTAGCGCAAGTTTCGAATTACTATATGCCGTCCGGAGCGGTGGTGTCGAAGGTACTGGCTTGTTTGTGATTAATAACCGGATTTTTTTCGACCATGCAGCCCAAGGCTTACGCAGAAAACTTCAAGTGGAGAGGTCCCCCGAAGACGGAGCAAGGCAGCAAGCATGAGCTCTAGTCTGTGAGCCGACATTCATGAGATGTCGTTTTCCTCCTGTACTGCTTTTGCTTTCATCAGTACCCATTGTGAAAGTATGAGCTAGAACTTGTTTCTACATCGAACTTGTAATAAGCATGAGCTGCAGTCAAACAAAATACATGTTCCTCCAAAGTGTTTGCCCATGGATGCCTTTGTATTTCTAATTTTTCTATCCTGTGTGGTTTGTACTCGAACGAAGACAGTATGCCGTTTCTCTGTTGAATGATATTTCAGCTGAACCAATGTAAAGCATGCCATGCTTTATGTCTACTTGCTTTAGCCCAGTTCGCATGAACTTACACGCATCACCAATCCCGCATGTCTATGCGCAACCTGTCGTTATCAGGTTGTGAACAAACATTTTTAAAAGAAAGACCAGGGAGAAATTAACACGGGTAGTTTCATTAAAGTACAAGTTATATTTTTCCCTTGCATTCTCCAGTCAACATCTTATGTGCTGCTACATATTTCAGAACTGGGTCTACATTCTATGGACTTCGCAAAAGAGGAAGCTGATCTAGTTTAACATGCAGCTGCTTGTGCACTTGGTTTCGCACACTGCAGTGTGTCACACAAGATGTGGTACAAACTTCTCCTAACTCACACTCGTCTCGCCGGAGCGGCGGCTGACGGATGCATCGGCGTCGGCGGTGTGAAACCTCCAGGTGAAGAGGTAGTCTCTGGACTCGCACTGCAGCTGGCTGACGTCGCACGGTGCAGAGATGGAGGTGCACTTACCGTCGTACTCCCACTCGATCTTCGCCGTGCATGTGAACACCTCGCGGGACTCCGGCAGCGACGCCGGCTCGGCCACCACCAGCACCACCTCGCCGCTGATCCTCGACGCGGCGGCCACGGCGTCGAGCCACGGGCACTCGGGCTGCCCCACCATCTCCTTGTACGCGTCATTCACCAGTCGGACCCGGTTGCTCGAGTCCGAGACCAACGCCGGGAGCGCGTCGGCCTCAAGCTCCATTTCCACCTCCGCCGCCGTTTTCGAGACGATGGCGGTGCAGGTCGCGTCGGTGAGATGGATGGACTCGACATGGATGATTGAGCACACGGGACGCACCGCCCGTGGCGAGATGACCTTCGGCTCCAGCAGCTTCCGCAGCAGGTCGCGCTCCACGGGGACGTCTCTCTCGGCCTCCGCCGCCACCTTTGGCGAGACTCTCGCCGGGTCCTCGGCACCCGTGGTCGCAGGCGGGAGCGACGCCAGCGGAATGCGTGGACTTCCCGGGACAACCATGAACACATGCGCCCTCGTCGCCGTGGCCACCGCGTCTGTGGCCGCCGCGCACCGGAGCGGTAGGTACGGCGCCGCCGCCGCCGACGGGGACACCGGCACGACGGTCGGACGGCCGCGCTTCCGCGCCCGGCACGGCCTGCTCTGCAGCTGGCACAGCAGGCGTTTCGCGGCCACCATGTCCTCGGGCGCCTGCGCCAGCGACAGTATGGGCTTGGGCGCGATGGGCCTGAACCGCGCCAGGATCTCGTCGGCCTTGACGGTCATGTCCGCCGGCTGCACCATGGCCATGGCGAGCTGAGCAGCCGGGCTCACGAGGCTCGGAGTCAGGTCTGTGGTCATCGGACTAGATCACTCGAGTGAGACGGCGGACCGGAGCACGGCGTTGGGGCCCAGGGCCGTGCGGCTTAAGAAGGCGGTGGCGGCCAATCGGACGCGCGCAGAGGGAGGGACACGTGGGAGGGCGGGGCGGGGTACGTGGGCGACCGGGCGGGGACGCGGCCGACACGTAGGTGGAGCCGAGTCGTCGGGCGAGCGCTTTGGAGGTGGCGGGTTGGGTGGGTCCCAGTAAGAGGGAGGCGGGCGGGGCGTGTGACGGCCGGGGTGAGGCGCCGCATGCGGGTCGCTTGGCTGCTTCGGCTCGCCCCTCGCGTTCGCCATGCCGCGCTGCCTCGGGCGCCTCGTCCCTCGTGGCGCGTTCCGCCGGCTGGGCTACGGTCACTGGCTGGCTGGCGCGCGCCATTGATGGGGCGTGACCTCGTGTGGGCGTTGTTTGGTCTCATTGGTAGATATTGCGGCATTGCCCACCAACCAGCGACGTGTACACTCCAGTAAGGCAGTAAGTGTAAGCACTTTTCTCTTCTCCATATGAGACTTGTGCTAAAATGGACTAGGGATTATATTCAGGAACTTGCTTGAATCTTTGAACCAAAACAAGCCCGTTTTCACCACCAATCCTTGGTAGACTAACCTTGAAAAACAACTACCAAACACACAGCGCCTAAGGTTGATATATCGGCACGTGCTGGTTATCATAGCGCAAAGAATTTGCATGTACATACAAATTTTCGAGAGAATTCCGATGATCTAGCTGCAATGACAAACGCGGATTTAGAAGAGGTGGTGACGAACAGTCTTGACTACATAAATAGGAACGCTTGCAGACGTCGTCGGATTGCATGCATTTTCCTTCCTCTAGCCAAGCTCGACTTTACTGTTTTCTCGGGAAATGGGAGGAGTGTGTACTGGAGTAGCTATCCAAGGCCAAGTTCAAATGTACAGAAGCCAATACCACGATGGAGCAGTAACTTACATTACCCCTTCTAGGGAGCTGGCTACGCATCTGCTGGTATCACGTTCGCGTACACCTAAGCTCGATACACGCACACTCCTCGTACAGGAAGCAACATACGATGCTCTACACGTGGAACGTGCATGTCGCATGTCCGAGTGGAATCCAACCACGGGCTACCTTGCCCTCTGAGCGGCCGCACGAGGCCCGGTCGGGGCGCCTCTCTCTCTCTCCACCCGAGAAGCGAACGTTCGGAAGTTATTGACACGTTTTTTTAATCACGCTTCTTACATTTTTAGTCGGATGGATGGTTTAGGTGCTGGATTTAGAGAGAGGTTAGGAGCAGTAGTAGTGGCTGGACCAGTGGTGGGTGGTGGTGCTGGTGCTATGGGTGGGCGTTGAGCGGGGTTGATGGTCGGAGAGTGTGAAAATAGAGTGGTTAGCGTGATAATGAGGTGGGCGTAGATTTGGCGACGAAAACGCCATCGAAGATGGCTAGAAGTGGGCGGGAGGTGGAAGAGCGGGGTGAGGTGGGCGGGAGGAAAAAGAAGACGTCGGAAGGAAGAAGAAAGAGGACAATTGTTGGATGAAAATTGTACGATTGCGGTCATTGACTGAGAAAAGGGCCGATTTCAATCGTCTGATAAATAGTATTGTCGGTGTAATAGATAAGAAGGTGTCCCACGAGGCGGGCCCCACACCGCTAAATATCAGTCGATAGTAGGTGTTGTCAAGACCGCGACCTCATCGTGCGATCAGAGCGAGGCTCGTGCAACTAGCCCCTGGTCGCAGGGCATGTACTCTTCTAACTAGTCAAGTCTCATCTAATGATGTTCACTCGAGTATTTTCCTTCCCTAGGCGCTCTCTTTTGGTGAAGCATAGTCGTGGAGCGGCGTGTTGTTGCAGTGTCCCGTCCTGTAGCATTTAATGCTGCAGGATGTCCTGACGAGTAAGTGTGATGACGCTCGGTGATGGTACAGGGCGTGCAGGACGACCAGAGCGGGGTGAGTGTTCCTACCCATAGTCATGTTGAGGTCGGAATAATTAGGCTTCGTTGGGCGTATGTCTATCATCTGTTTTGATGGTCTGTTTATATGAAAATCTTTTGCCTTGTATATAAAGGGGTGAAGACCCGACTTGTAGAAAAAATGACACTCTGTAACAAGTTGATCTAATCCATAAGACAATACATATGACGCAGGGTTGTTATCTCACAGGAGGCATAAACTTGGATAAATTCTTGTGTTCTTAAGTCCAGTTGGATATACACTCACTAGAAATGTGTATCAACACGCTTGTCATCCGGTATACCCCGGATTCATTGTTAGGGATTATCTCCCGATAGTTGGTGCGCTAGGTAGGGGCGTGCCTTTTGCATTTCTTTAGATTTGGAGACTATGGTTGGGCTGCCAACATCCAGATCCATGACGACTGCGGAGTCCTATTCTGAGGACCCTGGTTGTCGCGAAGTTTTCGTCATAGGGTACGACCTAAATGAGCCTAGTGCGCTCCAAGCGTGGGACATTGAGCTAGAGTTCGACGACTCCGAGACCGAATGTGAAGTTTGCATGGTGACCTATGCAGCGTGGGGCAACATCGACGCTCGTTCTATGGAAACCGAAGGTGAGCCCCAGGCCGTAGGCCAAGAGGGAAACCAGTCTGGAGTCATACATGGAGATGATCCTATATTGCCCTAGCAACAGCAACGCCACCTAGAGAAATGCGTGCATGAAATTGAGTCCTTAGCCGCTGTCGGAGGGTGAACTCCTGTCGCAGGGATCCCGAGAGACCCTTTTTTAGAGATTCGGCCGGGGGGATGATCCTGAATAAGTTCGTCGGAGAAATAAATGGAAGCGGAAATAAATGCAACGGCCGGTGGTGGGGGAGGATCGTCCTAGTGCAAAGGGAAGTAAATGCACCAGAGTTTAGACAGGTTCGGGCCGTACAGGGGCGTAATACCCTACTCCTGTATGGATGCAATAACTTTCCCTGAGGGGATCCCTCAAGGAATATGTCTGGTTACAAGAGTCTATTGTCTAGCTAAGAGCTTGAGGCTCCTTGTTCTTCGGCCGGAGCTCTGCTCAAGCTTGCTTGTGATGACTTCGTCTATTGGCTTGGTTGACTCTCTTCTTCTGTTTTCTTCGTCCTTCTTCTCCTCCAGTGTGTCCATCCTTTTATGCACTCTCCGGCCACGACATACCCCGAACGGGAAAGAAGGGGCACAAGTTCCCAGACGCCACGACTGAGAAAGACATCATCATTTCCTCTGGGCGAAGTGACAGGGCGGTGGAAAAATGCGGCGCGCGTCCGGTCACTCGTCACTGTGGACGCCCTGGCGCCGGGCGCCGTTGAGAGGGCCCACCGAGCAGCCACAGAGGCACCCGGTATGCCCACCCTGTCTTGTTCCTCTGCCACGGCAGGGTGGCAGGCGGAACGCCTTGATCCTGGCAACGTTATCCCGAGATACACCGGATGATACGGGACGGGACCCGTGCAATTAATGGCCCCACGCCTCTCTGCCAAAGCATGGCAGGGACTGACACTGCGGCGGGAGCAGTTGGGGATACCAGGATGTCAGGCCGCGAACGCCCATTAAATGCGGCCTTGGACCTCTGACTGGTTGACACCTGGTCGACGGGCCCCTCGGGGGCCCTTCTGGGTCGTCGGGGCACCGAGTGCTCGGGGGGTACTGTTCACCTCCCCGAGCACTCTCTCCCGGGCACTTTCGCACGAACCTTCGGGGAACCGAGTGCTCGGGGGCTGCCACGTGCAGCCCCGAGCACTCTCTCCTGAGCGCTTTTGCACTGACCTTTCAGGGAACCAAGTGCTCGGGGGCTGCCACGTGCAAACCTGGGCACTCTCTCCCGAGCGCTTTCGCTCGAACCTTCGGGGAACCAAGTGCTCGGGGGCTGCCACGTGCAACCCCGGGCACTCTCTCCCGAGCACTTTTGCACTGACCCTCGGGGAACCGAGCGCTCGGGGGCTGCCGCACGCAGCCCCCCGAGCGCTCTCTCCCGGAACTTAGCTCTTCTGATCATCGGGGGACTGGGGTTCTCGGGGGCGACCGGGAACCTCCCCGAGCACTTTCTTCCCGGAACTTAGATTTTCCTCATCCCGCAGGAGGGACCTCGTAGGATGGTGACACGTGGCGGACGGCTGGCCTGGCCTCGGGACTCAGGGATCCCCGGTTCCTGATACACCGACAGCCGCGTCTTCTTCAAGGACATTGCATCGCACGCGAAACGCCAGCACTGAGGGCTCCTCCTCACAATGTCTCACTGCTCCACAGTCAGTGGCTCAGCTATGAGGCCATGACCCCCACACATAACTTGCATTTTGCTCGAGTACTTCTTAGCCACCCACTGGTGGCGGTATCGGAGGGTTCATCGGTAGCACCATAGCTGTGTGATCTCGCACTCTTGGTAGAAACCGCCCAACGCCAGATCATGGCAGCTGCAAGGATCGTTGGGATGGTGGCCCGTCCACCATAAGGGACTGTTGGGATGGTGGCTGGCAGGGATCATAGTGGGCTCCATAGCTGGAGAAAACCTAGGCTCCTTCAGGGGCAGGGACTACGAGGAGACCCCCACCATGTCGGGGCAGTCCACCTGCTTGCCTACACGACTCGCTTCACCACAGTGACCTCCGTAACGTAATCCGGGGCCAGAGGGTCACCCAAAAACAGGAGGATCGCACCCGGAGAGAGCAAGAAAAGGGCAAGCAACCCTATCACTCACCTTTCCCTCGAGGGGGCCATGAGACCGTTGGCTCACGTGCATCTATCCAACGATGAGCGGCCCCCTGTTAAGAGATGGGGTGTAACGCTTTTTTTTGCTTGGCTGCGAGAGGTGCACTGGCCAGACAAGTTCTGGCCAGTCCTAGTAAAAAAATAAAACAGCTTGACCAACCTAGAGGAATTCATGTAGATCTACACCATCATGGTGCATGCCATGGGAGGTTATGGGAAGGTCATATAAAACTATTACCTGATCGCCCTGGCCGGTTCAATATGGTCCTAGCTGATGAACATCCCCACTGGTCAATTTGGTCGTGGGAAGATTTGGGCGACCAGTTCATCACCAACTTTCAGGGCACCTACGCCCAACCAGGGTCAAGGATGACATGTATCAGGTCAGACAACGGCGTGGTGAGCCGCTGCGATACTACATTTGACGTTTCACCGAATGCCGGAATACCATTCCAAAGATCACGAGTGAGTCCATGGTCGCGTTCTGGAGGGGGGTCAGATACCAGAAGATGGTCGAAAAGCTGGCCACCAAGTATGGAGCACCACCGAGCTCTTCAAGCTCATAGAAAAATGTGCGCAAGCTATCGAGGCCCGAGAGTGCCAGATCAGTATGAATCCACAATCGACCTACTATCAGTCCACTTCTTCCAAAGGGGTTAGCCGAAAGGAGAAAAAGAAAAACAAGTGCACGGCTGAACCACCCGACGTCATGGTTGTTGAGCAAACTGGCCAACTGTGTCGTTGCTTTGATAAGAAGGATCGAAAGAAGGGCAGAGGCTACTGCCCGATCCACCGTACCGACACCCACGACTTGATCGAATGCAAGATCGTGCGAGGCATCATCGACCAAGAGCTTGAGGAACGCAAGACCAGGTGCAACAACAATGGTGACGATAGGGCCAACCCCGACCAATCGACTCTAAGCTTCCAACAGGCCGAGCACATAATCCACCATATCTTTGGGGGCATCGCATTATATTCCTCAAATAGGGAGTACAAGTCGGTGGTCTGCGAGGTATGTGCGACCATACTGGGCTCGAGTCCGCACCTAAATTGGTCGGAGGTACCCCACACCTTCGGCCAAGCGGACCACCCCGCATGCGTCAAGCGCCCTAGTCGTTACCCCATCGTGGTTGAGCCCACGGTGCATAATCTCTAAATGGGGCGCATACTGGTCGATGGAGGGAGCTCCATCAACCTCCTCTTCGCTGATGCATTGTACACGTTGCAAAATCCCGAGGAGTGCGTTGAAACCATTTCCTCCATTCTTTGGAAATCACCCCGGTTCTTCAGCCAAGCTGTTAGGGCAGATTGAGCATCTGTCACCTTTGGTTCGCCGAGTAACTTTGAGAGTGAGAATGTCATGTTCAATGTGGTGGACTTTGAGACCCCTTACAATGTGATCCTGGGACGACTAGTGATGGCCTAATTCATGGATGTTGCCCATTATGCATACCAGGAGATCAAGATCCCTGTTCCTAAGGGAACCATCACTATTTTGGGCAATCCAAAGATGACCCTGCACTGGGACAAGAGGAGCCTCAATATGGTCGAGCTAACTCCAGTTGCAGCTCGAGAACACCGGACCCAGTGGTCGCTCGGGGAAGGTCCACGTCGTCGCCACCCGACGATTGACTCAAGGCAGTTTGCCTAGACGACGTTGACCCATCCAGGAAGGTCCAGATATGGGTTGTCCTGGACCCCAAATAGGTACTCTCACTCATCACTTTCCTCCGGACAAACACATATATCTTTTCTCGGATTTCGTATGATATGTCTAGACTCCTTAGGGATGTAATCGAACACAAGTTGTCCATGCGACCTAACACGCGACCATTCAAGAAAAAGGCACGTCGGTTTGCACCCAACTGAAAGCAAGCACTTCGTGAGGAGATCGACAAGCTCTTGGAAGCAGGCTTCATCCGAGAGGTGAAGGTGTCAGAATGGCTGACTAATCCCTCCATGGCCCAAAAGCCTAATGGTAAGTAGAGGATGTATGTCGACTTCACCGACCTCGATAAGACGTGCCTGAAGGATCTCCTCCCTCTACCCCGGATCGACCATCTTGTTGACTCAACTGTCGGTAAAGATCTGCTAAGCTTTTTAGATGTCCATTCGGGGTATAATCAGATTAGTATGAATATGGTAGATGAGGAGAAAACTGATTTTGTAACACACTTTGGGGTTTTTTGCTATGCAAAAATGCCCTTTGGTTTGAAAAGCACCGGTGCCACTTACCAGCGATGTATTCAGCTCATCTTTTGACCACAACTCAGTAGAAATATCGATGCATATGTTGATGACATGGTCAGAAAGAGCAGGACCAAGGATGACCTGGACGCAGACCTCCAAGAAACGTTCAACAACATTCGAATGTACCGCATTAAGTTGAACCCGGAGAAGTGCATGTTCGGAGTCCCGTTAGGGAAGTTGCTTGGTTTCCTCACGTCTAGTCGGGAAATAAAACCAAACATAGACAACATCGGAGTCATCGACCAGATGGGATCCTCGACCTAGTTAAAGGAGGTCTAGAAACTAATGGGGTGTGTGGCAGCTTTGAGCAGGTTCAACTCGAGGATGGGGGAGAAGGGGTTGTCGCTTTTTGATCTCCTGAAGAAAAGAAACCACTTTTAGTGGACGCTAGAAGCAAAGGCGACCTTTGACAATCTCAAAAGATACCTCTCTTCCCATCTATACTAATCGCTCCCTAACCGGACGAGGAGTTATTGCTCTATGTTGCAGCTACCCCATAGTTTGCGAGCGCGATCCTGGTCGTTGAGCATGAATGTTACATCTTGAGTTTAAATATGTTACATTAATTGCAAATTTGACTCCAAATTAAAGTTTTTTATGATTAGTTAGGCTAACTAAGATTAAGGAAATAAGTATATGAATGTATATATACCAGTATGTATACATTCATATATATTAAGTACACTAAAATCAATTTCAAAATAATCCCTGCATTAAATTAGTTCACATGCATTGGTTTGAGATCTTTATGGTTCTTTGTGTGGAGGTTTGAAATTGAATGTTTCTCCATTTCAAATCAACTCTTAGATTCTATTCAGCTCAAATCCAATTCAAATTCAAATCCTTTAATTTAAATCATCTTCAGGATATCAAGGTCCAAGTCCAAATCATAGTTCAAATATGTTCAAATGAGTTCATCCTAATCCAAGGTCAAAATAATTTCAAATACTCCATTTGAATTTATTCCAAACTTCATTTTTTTCCTTTTCTTTTCCTTCTTTTCTTCCATTTCTCCCCGGGTTGGATTTCCTCCTCTCCCTCTCTTCCTCAGCCCATCCAGCCAGCCTGACCTTCTTCTTTCCTCCCCTCCTCCTTCTTTCCTGCGTTGGGCCACCATCGCGCCCCTCAGCCCAGCTCGCCTCGTGCTGGACTGCTCCCACAAGCTTGCCTATGCCCATGCACGCTCGGTCGTCCACGTGTTGCATCCAACCGCCGCTCGACGTGCCCTCTCCTTATTCCTCCTCTAGCGGCCGCGTCGCTTGCCACTGTGGAAGACGCCTCATCCGGGAAATATCTTCGTGCCCCCCAATCGACCTCCACTTCTCCCACTCTCTCCTATCTCTCTCCGCCCATGCCACTTGACTTTCGTCCCCCGCCTGCGCGTGGACAGCACAAAGCGCCCACGTCGCGGGAAACTCGGTGGGTGCCACCCCGGCACCTCACTGTTGCACTGCCCACTGACGTCCGCCCAACGTCACGCGCGTGCACCGCCTCTCTGCACCTCCCTCCCTCACTATAAATAGCGCAAACCCGCCCTCTCTTCTTCCCCTTTTCCCCCATTTCACCGCCACCGCCGGCATTGCACTCCACCGCAGCTTGCCGCCATCGATCCACCGACAGCGTGCAGTCGAGGAGCCTCAGGACCTTGCCGTCGTCTCTGTGTTGTCGCCCGTTCGCTGAAAGCCCAACGGGAGCCTGCCCGAGCCAGTAGCCGAGCAGCGCCACCACCGCCTCTTTGACGAATCGTCGTCCACTGCCCTACCCGTCGCCATTCTTGCGCTCGATGAGCCTCCCAGTCCCCTCGCATGTCTGCCTAGGTAGCGTATAGCCACCCAAACTCTATCTCTTAGCACATAGCCATGAACCGTCATGCTCTTGTTTCTGCCACTGGGAAAATCGCTCATCGCCGACATGCGTATGCCTTGTGTGTGAGGCCGGCCTTTGTACCGTGATGTTCAGGATGCCTCAGGCCCCTTTTCTCTGCAGGTTGGCACCTCCCAGTGTAGTGGAGGTGCTGCCCATTTTTCCTTCGCCGTTGCCCCCTCTCCGGCTGCCATCTGGTGTTGCTCCCATCGCCGGCCGCCATTGATAAGCCTCCCGCTGCATCCGCCGTAGCGTGTAGAAGCCCCACGTCCGCTCGTCATTGTGAAGCCCTGGCGGAATCGCAACTCCAGCGAGCTCTCCGACGTCACGCCACCACCTATCTTTCCCCTTCGTTCACCGCTTTGCCCCGAACGGTGTGCCTGCGCGTGCACACGCACGCTTGGCCTAGCCACCAAAGGCCACGCGTCCTGTGGGCCGACCTAGCTCTTCACCTGTTAAGCCACCCAGACCAAACCCAAGTGGGCTAGTACTGTGCGGCCCGGTACTATGCAGGCCATCTAGGCCCAAACCCACCCCATCCAGGCCCAATTCAGCCTAGCCACTTACTGTTCATGTGGGTCCCACCCGTGGGCCCCATCTATAAATAGTGCAATTTCATATTTTCTCAATTTAATTTTTGATTAAATCTTCACAAGTCATAACTTCTCCGTTCTGGCTCTGATTTCGGTGATTCTTTAATTGAAATTCATCTAAATTCGTGATCTACCTATCTATCACTGTGTGATATCCATTATGACTCATTTGGATTTCCATTGGTGTTAAATTTGGTTCTTCTCTAGTATACCTTGTTACTGATTGTGGTCGTAATTATAGAACTGCTAGAGTTCTATGAGTGTTGCACAGCAAGTGTCAGGAGCGAAGAAGATCCTGACTACAACCAAGACTTTGAAGAAAACCTCAAAGAAGGCAAGTTCTATCTCCTTGATCATATTGAACCTATGTTTTCAATTAATCTACATGATCAACTTAAAACTTGACTTATATCGCATGTGCTATATATTGCGCTCTTATAAACTGCTTGTAGTAGTTAATCCTATTAACACTTGTCATGCCATAAATGTTATCATCCAAAATACATATCACCCTAGGATTACATATTGTTATCTATATTAATGATAGATGATGTCTTAGTATCTAGCGTGCTTAGGATTGAATACATCTCCTCGGAGACGTCGCTTTTAAAAACACCTCTCCTCGGAGATAAGATTTAATGTTATCAATGATAACTCATATACCATGAATCCTTAATGATTGTGAATTCTGTGATGATTGTGAAATCCTTGATGTCCTGTGGGATATGGTGGGTGATGTGTAAAAATGGGTGAAAACTGATTGGCAAGGGCAGGTGGAGTAGTACTTTGGATGTACTTTGGATGAGGATGATCCTAGGGGCTTTAGTCACCTCTGTGGTGTTCATTGCTAGAAGATACTTGCTTCGGGCGTTTAAGGACTGAGTCATTGCGCCTTCATGATTAGCCACCTCCGTGCAACCATGCGTCTTGAATGGGCAGGACTTGACTTCTCCTTCACCGGACTGAGTTGGGCATCCTACTAGGAGGCTGAGAGCAGCGAGCAGTCAAGTGACTTTGTGGCCCTCTGTTTGAGCGTGCAGAGATCGACAAATACGTAAAAAGGGAACCTAGCATTTAACACAAGACCACTAGTACTTGGGGGTAAATCTTATAGAAAAGCATGGCAGGAAAGGTGATTGGAGTGTCTCGAAATGATTCGCTCCTTCGCTTGCAACGGTTGAAGGCTGAGCATATCACGTGGGTATAGTGTGCAATATCTGTAGAGTGTAAACCTATTCGAATAGTCGTGTCCACGGTCATGAACATGCGACAACAGTAACAATTTTGGCTAGACTCTGGGTGCGTGTCTTGATGAATGAGTGTGTGGACTAGATATTCGTGTGATGAGATTTCTGGCTCAATCCGCTAGAAGTTGTGTGGTACCAGAGGTACACTAGATGTGATAATAGGGACTGCGGAGCGAGGTGTAGCCCCTCCCAGGACCGAAACACCCCAGATATAGTCTGTTACCTGATTTGAACTATTCAAATTGTTTTCAAGTCAATCTAGATAATACAATGGAATACTTGCTTAAAACTGCTTTACGCTTAAAACTAAATCGTAAAGTCTTGTCCTTGATTAATCCCTTATGCATCTATCAAACACTTGAAGTAGCATAGGACTTGCTGAGTGCTTCTATACTCACTCTTGTTGTCATTTAGATGAAGAAATAGATGTTGACTTCACCAGAGGTGAAGGTGAGGATGAAGAGTAGTCCTAGAAGTTGCGTTCGCACCTTAGCTACTTATGGCTTGGGTCTCTACTCTCCGCTGTGTTTTAGTTGGCCGTTCGGCCAGGTTTGTAATGTATACGCTATGGTTTGTAACCTTTTGTACTTTGTAACCTTATTAATTGTGAACGAAGTTTGACTGTGATACTACAACTGTTATATTGTACGTATCAGCTACTTAATCCAGAGACTAATGCTGGAGGCACAGGAGAACTCGTGGAATGGGGTCTTATAGTGAAGGTCTTTAGTGACCAGTGTACTACGTCAGTGATGCGAAGGCAAGGTACTCGCAGACACAGAAGCTGTTGTACGCCATGCTAATGGCCTCTCACAAGCTTAGACAGTACTTCCAGGCACACAAAATCAAGGTAATTTTCTCGCTTCCAATTAGGGAAATCCTCCACAGTAGGGATGCAGCAGGAAGAACATCAAAGTGGACAGTAGAGCTTGGAGAGTTTGATATTCTGTTTTTCCCCCGAACGGCTATCAAGTCCCAGCCGCTAGTCGATTTTGTGGCCGAGTGGTCGTCCTTTGAGCCCGAGCAAAAACATCAACCAGAGGCGAAAGAGCACTAGACCATACCCTTCGATGGGTCGTTCACGTTGAATGAAGCGGGGGCTGGAGTGGTCTTGACCTCACCTACCAGCAACACCCTCAGGTACGTAGTTCAATTATATTTTCATGCTACTAACAATATTGTAGAATATAAGGGCTTTTTGTTAGGAATGAGAGTAGTCTCCGCACTTGGTATAGAATGCTGGCTACCTAAAGGGGACTCACTACTAGTCGTAAACCAAGTGCAAAAGGATTTACAGTGCCCTGACCCGATAATGATGGTATACCCCGCTAAAGTGAGAAAGCTGAGATGACATTTTATTGATTTTGAGGTTAAGCATGTCCTGCGCAGGGACACTTCCTCACCGATGAGCTGGCACATCTAGCTAATTCTCGCGCACATGTCACGGTCGGAGCCTTTGAAGAAAGATTCACACGACCATCCACCATGGTCTTGGACCAAGGTGAAGGGGATGTTTCACTTGGAGACATAGCACCTGAGGTAACGTCTTTAGAGGCGACACTTCCTTTGGTGCAGTCCTTAGGCGGCCATCATGTGGTCGCCCAGATTAATTCAGGTATGATATGGATGGATTAGATCTTGGTATACCTTCATAATCAAGCGATCCCTGATGATGATGCGTTAGCAGAAAAGGTCACGTGGAAAGCCCGCATATACTCCCTGGTAGAGGGGCGTCTTTACCGTTGCGAAGCAATGGCCTTTGACTGAAGTGCATCACTCAGGAAGAGGGGAGCACGCTGCTCTTTGATATCCACGGAGGCATATGCGGTAGCTAGCCGGGAGTTGGAGGAGGAGTTATGACTAGGATAGAAGACCTGCAGCGACAACAAATTGCGAAGTCAAGAAAGAACTCGAAAGTACCCATGCCTAGCAGGTGGACTTACCGTAAGGTCAGAGGGGTGAGTACAACTCTCGACCTTACAAAGCTGTTGAGTTGACCAGGCGAGGGGGATGTCCTATCTGCTTTCGAGCTGGGACCGGTCGGTGTCCCATGGGTGGCTTGGGTGCCTCTGTGGAAGCTGAATCCTCCATTGGTCTTTTCTCCCCTTGCGTTGAGGCTTGGCGGGCAGTCTAGGCACCCTTGACTAGCCTAGGTCGAGACTGGTCGCTTCCCTATGGGCCAGCACCGCTAGCCGGACCTCTGTTTGGGTTCGACATTTGACTACGAGCAGTCTGGTCACCCATGGCTGGCTCAGGACGAGTCTGGTTGCTCCCTTAATGACCAGCACTGCTTGTAAGACCTCTGCCAGGGGTCAATGTTCTGTCTCGAGCAGTTTGGTTGTCACCGTGACCAGACGGTTCAGAGGCGCGACCAGATGGATTAGGAGGAGGGAGGGTTGTGCTCGGTTGGGTGCCAGGGTGGAGGTCACGGTAGATCTCTTTTCTCTGGGACGGCCTTATCGAAGACCACCAGAACCTCATTGATGATTGGATGCATAACGTCGACCTCAAGGAGACCTTGTAATGGCGCCAATAAATCTAACTCCTGAAAAGGTTCAGGAGCGGGAATTTGGGAAATGCCAAACTTACCATCTTTTGCCGCGCTCTCTCTGATGGGGTGAGATCACACAACAGAAGTGCATCGGCCAGAGGATCGTCTTTCCTCGGGGAAGCCAACATTAGAATTTGGACCCGTGAGTCGACGACATCGTGAGTAAGATTTGGATAACAGAAGAGACGTGTGAGGTCGTACACCTATACAAAAAGGCGACACCAAGGAAACGGTGGCAGGGTTACATGTGCCGCTCTCTCGGGTGACATCATTCAGCTCGGAGTACAGAAACGCTAGATGAGCTCACTTCCGCAAGGGGCACAACCAGCACTTGATGAAGTCACGGACGACGTCCGACCCCGTCAACCTGGCTTCTCGAAGATGGCCAACTCGCTTGGCCAAGGTTAGTAGCTCTATGGTAGTTGTGGGTGAATTCCCCTAGTTGTTTGTAACATGTGTCAGTGTGCTCGGCACATGGAGGTTGTCCAAGGAACTATCGGTCATAAGGTAGAACCGATCCCCTCTTCAGCCCAACCGTGATGAGTTGAGGCCCACCTCGATGTAGGAGTCTGTGGCATCATCGTGAAGGGGGAACCCGCAGCTTTCGGTGGCTAGCCCGGTCACCGATCAACAAGTGTAGAAGAACCAAAAGAGGTTAAGGCATAACTAGATCCTGACGAAGTTCTTACAGAGATGAGCAAAAATGCTCAGCATGAGAATGGAGTTAGGGTTATGATAGAGGTGGAAAATGTTGTAGAAGGAGATGACGGTGGTGAAGAACTCAGAGAAGGGTGGCACGAACCCGTTAAGAAGAATGAGACGAACAACACGATCTCCCCCTGGCGGGGAGCGGGCACGCTCTCCCCGGAGCGTACCTCGAGTAAAGGTGGCAGGTGAGCAGACCAGTGTCGTACATCGCATTCAACCTTGCCCCGTCGCACTTGGATCTGGGGAAGGCGGGCTTGCTGCCAGTGCGCACCATCAGACGAAATGAAAGGAGATGAAGATGAAGGGCTCTGAGTGCGAAAGCTTAGAGGCTAAGGGAGGTGATGAATGATTCATGTGGAACCGTGTACTCCAATTTAAAGGGCCGCCTTGGTATCTCAATCTTCACGAGGTCTGATCCGCGTGAAATTCAGAAAGCCGCGCGTGAGGAACTGAAATCCTCTCAGGTTCTGTGACAATTAATGTTTCTCTCTACCACGTTTCCATTTGTCTTGACGTTTAACCTCCCCTCACGATATGGTTTTCTGAGTGACCGCTAAGGTGAGCTGCGTCAATGACCGCTCCCTGTGCAAACTTATGATCGCTTGAGGCCTAAGTGGTATGACCAGACCCGACCCTAACCACAACCACATGGCGTGCAGCGACCACAAACCCCTGTGTCGAACCACTCAGTCCACCACATCCACGAGGAAGCTTGGGGCTACTGTCAGTGTAATAGATAAGGGGGTGACTCATGAGACAGGCCTCACACCGCCAAATGTCAGCCGACGGTAGGTGTTGTCAAGATCGTGATCTCATCTTGCGACCAGGGCGGGGCTAATACGACAAGGCTCCTAACTAGTCTTCTCATTTAATGTTGTCCACTTGAGTATTTCTCTTCCCTAGGTGCTCTCTTTCGGTGAAGCATGGTCGTGGGATGATGTGGTGTTGCAGTATCCCGTCCCGTAGCATTTAATATTACGTGATGGCCTAGCGAGTGAGCATGATGACATTTGGTGATGATACAGCACGTGCATGATGAGTAGAGTTGGGTGGACGTGCTTACCCACCATCATATTGAGTTAGAAATAGCTAGGTTTCGTCATACATATATCTGTCAGTTGTTTTGACATGGTACTTTTGTATGAACGTCTTCTTCCTTGGTAGGGTGAATACTCGACTTGTAGAGAGAAAAATAACACTCTATAATAATTTTATCTAATTCATAAGATAATATATAGGATGTAGGACTATTATTACGTAGAAAATTTGAACTTAGATAAATACTAATATTCTTGAGTCTAATTCTATATATACCTTTAAAAAAAGAAGATCAATCCATCCGCCAACGGTATACGCCAAATTTATTGTTAGATATCATCCCGACAAGCATCCGCCTTTTTTAATCGTTTTCGTGCATGCGCGGCATGTACTGTGCGCCGTGGCGAGAGGACAGGAAGGCGGCACGACGAGTGGCCGCGCTGCGATTGGCGGCCGCGCTCTCGCGGGGTGTGAGCGCAGCGGCAGCGCTTGGTCGATGCATGTATCTCCCGCCCGTCGAGTGGCGGTGGGTCAGGGCACGCACGACGCGCGTCGCGAGGCTCGTGGCAGAAGACGCGAGCGTGATCCGGCGCTGCTGCAGTGCTGCTGCCTGCCCGCGCTGCGCTACAGCTGTTAGACGAGTGAGCGACGCTACAGTTAATGCGAGCTTGCTAGCTGCTGCAGTTCATTCATTCAAATGCGATTTTTTTCGGAACATAAGGTTTGTATCGGCATAGACTTGGACCAGCTTGTGGGAACTGTTTGCTAGCTGCGTGGCAGTTCAAACTCTGATCAATTTGCTGCGGCTAGGAAGAAGAAACGGAAAGGAATTTTGGGCCAATTCGGATGAACTTTTTTTAAGCGTAATTCGGATGGGCACCCTACTGGCAAAAAAACTGGGCCCAAAAGATCTTTTTCAGTGGAGGCCCAATTAACTATGAGCCCAAATGTAGTGTCCACATAATTTAGGCCCAAGTCCAGCCCAATACTTGGTCTTCCCCGTCGGTTCGGAAGAGTTTTTTTAAAGTAATATTACTTTAATAAAAAATTATAAAAATACTACGGATTTTTAGAATATGTAAAAATAGTACTGGTCAGCAATTGGGGACAGGTCACGTATCGACAATTGGTCTATTGACGGGTGACCACAATTGATTTGTCGATAGGGTTATTATTTTTAAAAAATTTCAAAAACACATAATATTTTTTGTATTTTTCTATTAAATAATATTATTTAAAAAATTCTCTGCCGGTCACCGCGGGACAGCGATCACGCGCCAATCCGCTTCCCAAAACAACGGCGTGGCCGTCACAAATCTGCCGGTGACTTTGCTCTGTAAAGAGATCCCAGTCCCTTTCCAACCGATCCCTAGGGCCAAGGGCTCGAAGCTTCTACATGGCCGCGTCGGCTGCCGCGGCGGGCCTCGCCGGCGAGGTCTCGCGGCCCGCGGCCCGGGCGTCCGCTGCTTCCGGGGCACTTCCCTCCGGGAGCCTGCTGCGGCTACCCCTGTCGCGCCGGAGCCGGCGGCGCGGGCGCGGCGTCCGGTGCTGCGCGGTTGGGAGTCCCGGCGGCGGCGTGGCCCCGCGGGAGGAGTTCGTGGGGTTCTTCCGGGAGGCGTGGCCGTACATTCGGGGCCACCGGGGGAGCACCTTCGTGGTCGTCATCTCTAGCGAGGTCGTGTCTGGGCCGCACTTGGACCGCGTTCTGCAGGTATTGGGATGTTTGGCGTATTTGGCATTCATACGATGATTTGTTCAGAGGAAAGTACATTTGACCTCCTGTTGGGTCCTTGGAGGTGGAGCGTCGAATTTGATTTATCTGCTTTATACTAATGTCCATCTTAGCTTCTTTCTTTCTTTTTACTTGGTGAAAAATACTAACCAAAGTTTCTAGGCAATGGCCATCAAGAAACTATAAAACATTCTCGCAAAAAGATAGAAGAACTATAAAACACTATGTTGCGCTGGCTAGGCCATATGCTTTAGTGGGCTTGATTAATTGGGAATTTGGGATGGCAATCGGGGAACAGTAAAAATTTGAATTGGTGACCTCAGTATTATCAAAAAAAATTGTGAGGAATTACTACAATGATTGTGGTACTCCGAGGCTTAAGATGTTATGGACTTAGGGTCATGCCACAGAGATTTATCTTCTTTTGTTGTCATCCAAATTTACAGTTGCTATGGATTCCTCATCATCAACTGCATTATATTTTCTGAGACATGCTGATATGCAGGATATCTCACTACTCCATGGTCTAGGGATTAAATTTGTTCTTGTTCCGGGGACACATGCTCAAATTGATAAGCTTTTGTCAGAGAGAGGTCAGTTCTGTGCAACATCCTTATTGGGTATCTTCACTATTCATTCTTGATCCTGCACTCTTTATTTACACATGTTTGTGTGATAGAAGCGGCTATGCCACTGAAGAAGTTTGGAATTTGATTCTTGATCCTCATGTATAGATTTCTATGTCTACCAGACTTAAAAGCACACCATATAGGAGGGCTATTCAGCGTATGTGCAAAATCTGCAATAATGAATCTTAGACAATCATTTAGTTTATGTGGCAGCTGTGCTGCATGAAACTTGACAAGAAGTACAGATGGAATAATTCTGCAAAAGCACTATGGGACCTTGTTACTGACTTTCTTCTGTTTAGGAAGTGCACCTTTTAGCTCATCATTGACTGCTCCACTTCACCCACAAAGCTTCCAGGAAATCATATCCTGTATGATTTGCAGACTATCTTGGCCATAACTTTGAGCTCTGTAATTAGAACTTGGTGAAGAACATTATGGCGACGTGCAGAATGATTCTTTTTCTGTACTACTCTGCGATAGCCGTCCAAATCGCATTCGGTTTAATCGAACGTGCCGACTGGCTATAAAGATGAGAGCTAGCACTTGCCCGTCCACCAACGTGCCATGTGCTAACACACATCTAAACCGTCCATCGCACCAACATTTGATTAAAACGAACGCAATTTCGGTATTCCCGGTACATGCTTGCTAGGATCATGCATGTACCTTTACATACGTTTATCGCGACAAGGGACAACAAGTGTAAAATTATATTACAACATGGTTCAACAAAAATTATCAGAGTAAAAGCAACTAGGGTCAAGTTATCCATAAACTTGACCAAAAACGAAGACTAGAAACTATATTACATCGGTTTGTTCTAGTGCATCATTCATCTAGATACGCAATCGAAAACATGTACAACAAAATAACAAAAGAGGCTGATGATGCTTTTGCCCTTAAGCATCACTGGGTTTAGTCTCGCGTCACTTGGATTTACTCTTGCCCATTGCCAGCATCGGCAGGGTAAAAGTAACCAAACATCGACTTGTCCTCACCTGCAACAAAAACTCAACAATAGCATCGTGAGTACGAAGATACTCGCAAGACTTACACATATAGGTATATATATTCCCAACTTGAAGGATGATGCATTTAGTTGTGGCAAAAAAACTAAGCCATAAGCTGACACATTTGCTTAAATGCAATTTTAATCATCTTAATCTTAATGTGTACGCACCTAAGTATGAAGACTTAGATGATTCAACTGGCATGACCCACTTTTTTCCAAATAGCTTAATAAGTAACCTAATACAAGTGATCAACCCGAAGGAATCACATCGACCTTTTCTTCTCATATTCATCCCCGATGAACATGACCATCATCTCAAGAACAACACGTGACTCTACGACGAACTATCAGGACACAAAGCATGGTCATGACTGAGAGCGCGATAATTTAAATTGTTCTTACAACCCTGCAGGGGGTACATCTTTACCCACATGACACGAATCCATCCTCTCGGCCCTCGTGACAACCTTTCTCATATATGTTGCATCAGACAGGCCCATGCCTACGCTGTCAAATACCCAGTTTCCGCCGTGACTCTTCCGTATTGGACACCCCTAGGGTCCTCGCCGCCCCCAATATAAACTTCTCCATCTCATCATTTTTCACGACACCGCAATGCCACAATTAGTCGATGCACATAACATACGATATTCATATCATCTGTCCCATGCATAGACATGTGGTAAGTACGGTAAGTGTTGGACACAAGCAAACATCGGTATGACCCTTAATCAACTCAAGTGAGGCTACGACATCCAAGACTCCTTTCTCATCTGTTCCCACCATTCGCTCAAGTCTCGTAACCAACATACTTACTATAGTAACTTAACCATTATCGTAGAGTTTGTAATACATGTCTTATAACTCGCGAACGATGGTCATGTCCACCTCTCGACTTCTACCGATACGCTAAGCAGAGCTAAGTATTTATCAAACACTAGACTTGATTCTATTCGTTATCCATGGTTACAAGGATACGGTAACATCAATCACAAGGAAGGCAATGCAACAATATATGATCTACCCACTTGACTTGTACAACTCACTTAATGGAACTAACCCATACAATAGGAGCAAGTTAAGACATGATCATTGTAAAGTAAGAGTGCAATATGATAGATGCTTGCCTTGGTTTTCTGGTGTTTCGTTCACGTATAACTTCGGTTCGTTGTCGTTCTCGACTTCTTGAACCGTCGACACGCCACTATCTAATCAAAGGAATACACATTGAATAAATAAAAGAATGAGCGAAGATATATGCTTTATGATGCATGATCATCAACGAGATGCAATATGATATATTATGAAAACATGTGCAAAAGAACGTTAATCGATTGAGATAGAAAAAGTTGAAATTCGCATGAGGTAACCTAAGTTCAATGGGTACTGAGTAACTGGCGGTCAGACCGAGATAGGTGGCGGTCAGACCGTGGGGGTCGAATAGAGAAGAAATCAATACTGAGTAGATCTGTCGGTCAGACCTAAATAGGTGGGGCCGGTCTGACTCCTGATTGTGGAGTCTGATTGAAGTCTAACTGGCTAAGTTAGGTCCCGAAGGTCAGACCGGCCCAGGTGGCGGTCAGACCACTGGGCCTGGCTGACGGCACCTCAACGAGGTCGCCGACGAAGGCTCTGGCGATGCCTTCGACCAAGAAAGGTACTAAAACACTCTACAAGACTAGAGAAGTGTATTTTGGGAGGTTTGGGTGATATGCACAGGACCAAACTCGAGGACCCCATGGATGAAATCCATGGGTAATGGTGGAGCTCGGGTCTACACTAAGTGGGATCGATTCGAGCTCGGGAATGATGGGAAAAACAGTTGGGGAAGTCTTACCTCGGTGTGAGGAAGCTTTCTAACGGGTTGGCCGACTCCGGGGAATTTCTGATTTGAAGATCGGGCTCTGGGGTGGTGGTTGGCCTTGAGGTGGAAAAAGACATGGAGAAACATCTCCAACGAAGAAGACGGCGGAGAGGACCTCATGGAAGCTCAGGGAAAACCTTCTCTGTCGATCTCCAGCGGTTGTGGTGGTCGAGGTGGTCTCCTCTCCTTTCTCTCGGTTTTTGGGGCGGAGGAAGAAATGAGTGAGGGAGAGAGAGTGAGAGTTGGTTGATTGGGATTTAAGTGGGGTTTTGAGCTTTAACGATCAGACCACCGAAAGTGTGGGTCAGATCACGAGCTAAGCCCACATGCTGAAAATCCTCTTTCTTTTCCCCATTTCTTCCAATTGATTTTCCCTATCCATCCTAGATGGTTTTGGGGCTTCCTAACCATTTCTAAACAATTCTCACTCATACATACATATGGTGGAAACGCGAGTCGGTTATCGACGTAACCTTTCAAAAAGTTTTTGAAACACTTAACACAAAACCATAAGCATTATGCATGATGTAACGATGCATATGCGTGCTCGGTGACTAGGCTAGGGTTTTTGGGGTGTGACATACTCTTTTCTAAGGAAATATTTCTGTACTACTCCGTCCTTTGCTCTTGTTAACTTTGGTTGGTTTGTTTTTTTTTTACTGCAACTCTATTTTTAGCACTGTCCTGGTAGTGCCTCTGATCAATTTACGAAATTTCCTGTAGGAAGGAAGGCCAAGTATGTTGGTCAGTACCGAGTTACTGATTCTGATTCATTAGAGGCTGCAATGGAGGCAGCTGGTAGAATAAGGTTAACAATAGAAGCAAAACTTTCTCCTGGTCCTCCAATGTTAGATCTCCGTAGACATGGTGTTATTGGACGTTGGCATGGTCTTGTGGATAACGTTGCAAGTGGCAACTTCCTTGGTGCTAAGGTGACTATAATTATCTGCGCTTGCAAATATCTAGTTTTCAACTGATTATTTATAAATTTGATGCAGCATATCATTACAAAAGAACCTTGTTAGAGGAGATGGTAAGCTCCTTGAATTATGGTTTAATTGGTGATACCTGCTTAGCCAGTCACTTGATTACTGGAAATTCTTGTTGAAGTTTAGAAGTTAAGAAGGAAGTCGAATTCAAAGTGAAAATCATTAGTGAACAGTACTCTACACTCTTCATCTAATTCATTTTTCTGATGAACATAATTTAGCAAACTGGAGACTTTCACAATAATTTCGTACTAAAGAAGTAATTAACTTGGTTTATTTCAATAACGTATATGTCACTACATGCACTTTGAAATAGAGCGGATTCTTTTTTATTAAAGAAACATTGTTTTTATCATTTTTGCTAGGCTTATTTTAAATGTTCCATTTCAACTTTTCCCGATTATTTTGCACTGTTTTGCTTCGTGTTATGCTCTTAAGATTATGGCTGCAGTCAGACAGATATTTAAGCACATGAGGGTTTTGGTTGGAACGACAAGTGAACAATACAATATTTGTTTGGTCGTGCACTATTAATCATTTCCTGCTAACAGTAGTACCATGTTTGAGTAACTTGAAACTTTTAAGCATCACCTTTTTATAGATTTTTATGCTACCGTAGTTACGCTATGATCTAACTTCCCAGTTAAGGACTAATGTTTCATGCCTATGAGAATACACTTCAACTATCATTCGAAGAATCTATTGTTGGTGGACATTTTGAGCTGTTGGGTGGATTGGAATTTCCTGCCACTCTACACTGAAGTCTCTAGAACACCATGGGTAATTCTAGGATCAACAGTAATGGCCTTGAACTGCGAGCAAATGTTCCACATGTTGTTTCAGAACTAAAATATTGAATTGGAATGTCAGTTATGGCCTTGAACTGGAGCACCCTATGCTTATTCACATTCTTCTGTCCTTCGTAAGTGATGGTGGACATTAGGGGGCTGGAGGTCCCACAATGCTGAGTTTATGTGACTATCTTCCTTTGGCAGAGAATAAAGAGTAGTTAATGGCATTGACTATGGATTCACTGGCAAAGCTGGAAAAATAGATGTTTTATGGATAAGAGCACACATGCTATTTATGTTCATTTCCTCGCTTTGTTTTATCGTTATCAAGTTCTGCTGAACTTGGTTGGGGTGGTCCTGTAATACTGATTTTATGTGATTATCTGATTTTGACAGAGAAGAGGAGTAGTCAATGGTATTGATTACGGATTCACCGGTGAAGTTAAGAAAATAGATGTTTCACGGATAAGAGAAAGGCTTGATAGTGATAGCATAGTTGTTGTGAGCAATATGGGATACTCGAGCTCAGGAGAAGTGTTAAATTGCAAGTATGTTAATTGTTAAATTGCAAGTATGTTATTTTTCTGTATTGCTTACTAATTCCCATGTCTACGATTATATGTCCACATATGTATTATGTTTTTCTTACCACTAAATTATGCATGAATTTGATATGAAAGTATGCGTAAATGTCCTACCCTAAGAATTACAGCACCACGCACTCATTTTTGTGTATTGCAGCTAGCGTACTAAACAAAATTGTTTTGCATTGTTTGGAAACATCCAGCACTTACGAGGTAGCTACCGCATGTGCTTTAGCCATGGAGGCAGATAAACTTATCTGCATTGTAGACGGTCAGATATTCGATGAGCACGGACGAGTAATTCATTTCATGTCTATTGAGGAAGCTGATGTGTTGATCAGAAAGCGTGCTAAGCAAAGTGATATTGCTGCAAATTATGTCAAGGTTGTGGATGAGGAGGGTATCAATCCTTTGCTCAAGGCGGACCATGAAACAACATTGATTGATAGAGCTCTTGTTAATGGATATGCTGCTTCTTTTCAAAATGGCTTGGGTTTCAACAATGGAAATGGTATTTATTTTGGTGAGCAAGGGTTTGCCATTGGTGGTGAAGAGAGGTTAAGCAGATCAAATGGCTATCTTTCTGAGTTGGCTGCAGCAGCATATGTCTGTCATGTAAGTGTTTCATCTTTCACGGCATTCTTTATTCTGTTCAATTCTATGGTTCTGGTTCAAGATCAATAATTTTCTAGCATTACATGTGTATTCTTTCTTTTGTAAATGTTATCATCTACAAGCAGCAAAACTGTCCTTTTCAAAATTGTCTTCTCAATTCGCTACCTTTGTTTCGGGTTATTAGTTAGTATAGTCTGGTCATGTGCTCTGCCATGTTGGACCTGTATGCATGTTCGAAGTGCTGGTACAAATCGATCATGCAATGCTCATGTTTGTTGAATCTAAATGTGATCTAATTGCATGATTTCTAGCTCTAATCGATGAACACCCCATCTAATTAGCGGAAGCGATAACCCATACCTGAGCTTGACGATGCCATGGCGTGAAGGTCCCTCGGGTAGATTAGCAGTGCAGACGGGTGTACATGTCAGTGAAGATGTCACTAGCCTTAGTTGTCGACGGTGATCGTCGGCGATGGATTGCTCGGTGTAGACGTGTGGGCACGGTAGCGGTGGTTTTCACTTGGTTAATATCACCCATAAGGATTGGTTAGGGTTTTTAGGATGGGAGAGGCGGCTTAAACTTGCGTGAGTTTATCGTAATCCCGTCGGACCCCCTCTCGTCTATTTATATGGTGCTGCATAGGGTGGGTTTGCAACCAACGTGTTGGTTGCGCCCTCAATCAGGGCGGGTACGTGAGGAACGGGCTCCTCCTTAGGACTCGGTCTCTGATCATCCATGATAGAGCCGAGATCAAACACCAACAATGTTACCTGCAGTGTTTTCTTATGCAAGAAAGGTGCCATGTTAGAGTACATATGCAGCTTCTTACACTACGATAGCATATATATGAAGTTCGGCTAGAGATTAGAGCTTCTATCTTTGCATTGCTCTATCCACAAACCAAACAATATTCCTTTAATGAACAGTTAATCTGCTGTAATGATCGGTGACGTCCTAAGAGGGGGATGAGGTGAATTATGACACTTAAAACTATTCAACTCTAAAAACTTCACATGATAAATCTATACGATTTCTATCGAAATGTGCTTTAGATTTATCTAGTGTGGCTACCCTACCGTTCAAAACGGTTCGCAACCTATAGCTAACTCTAGCAAACTACTTTAAAAAGGTAAGCATGTTAAGGTAGATTGCAAGTATGTAAATACGGAAACATAAATAAGATAGAGAGTGCAAATACGGTACAAGGGATTTTTATCATGTGGTATCGATGATATAAATGTTATCCTTAGTTTACGTTGGAGCTCCACCAAATATGCTCCCGGTCGGCAAGGCTCTTTCGGTCACGGCTCTTTAAGTCATCAAGCCACAAAGGCAAGGCTCACACCAAGCTTTTTTTCCGATCGCTTGTTGTCGTCTTCACTTCGGAGCTTGAGTCACCAAGACAAGGGTCTCTGTGTTCTCGTACAAAAGTCTTGTGACCGTTCCATACCAAGTCAGAGGGTCAACAAACTTGAGCCATCGATGTGTATAATCTTCTGATCACCAGACCATCCGGTGTGTACAACTTCTCACACATCTAAAAAACTTTTGGAAAATGCTCCGATGAAGCCTCCGGTGTGCACTCCTTAATACCAAACCATCCAGTGTGTTGAATTGCAGAACGTTCCTCTAAGACAATGCTCCGGTGTTCACACTTGATGAGCACCGGACCATCCAGTATACTCTTCTTCTTTTTCTCTTCTGAGCTGAAAAATACTCCGACGTGTACAAACTCACGAACGCCGGACCATCCGGTGTGTGTATTTTTCCTAGGATTTGTCCAATTCAATCAATTTTTGTCTCAGCTACGGTGATTTCTTCATGTATTGTATCTATAAGACCTGCTAAGATGTATACTTGACAAACATGATAGTTCCATTGACTATGTTATCATAAATCACCAAAATCACATTACATGCCCTCAAAGGACCATGCTCGCTACATCTGTATTGTTTAAGAAAGTGTAAGCTTGCAATTGCGTAAAACTCTCTATTTCTTGAGCTTGGCTATACATTTATTTCTTCTAAATGCCAGGGTGGTGTTCAAAGAGTTCATATCATAGATGGAACTGTTGATGGATCACTGCTACTAGAATTGTTTACAAGAGATGGTGCTGGAACAATGATAGCTAGGTATTCTAAAGCTCTTCTTTTACCAGTTTTTGCTCAAACTTATTGCTTTAATGTTCATGCCAATGCTCCAGTGCCTGCTTTATTTTTATTTATTAACTTAGATACATCTCCTAGACATATTATGCCGTGCTGTAACTGCTTTTTGTGGTCCATAATTGCTAGAAGAAGCATTTGAATATAAGAAATAAAATGCCTTTAATAACTGCTCGTCGTGATATATGCGACCCTGGAGATATCCTTGGCTGGAACTGTGCTTGTGCAACAAATGTTCATCGTATCATTTTTGTGTAGAAATAAACACCTTCCGGAACTTGCATCTCCAATCTATCATGGATAGCTTGATTTATTCCCTACCATATGTTCACAGGGATGTTTATGAAGGAACAAGGGTGGCTACAGAGGAAGATCTTCCTGGCATAATAAAAATTATTCGGCCGCTGGAGGATTCAGGTGTTTTGGCGCGGAGAACAGATAAAGAGGTGTGCTAACTGCTAAAATATTTTTTATTCTAATGATCTTTTACTTTTATACTGAGTCCTTGAGCTACGCTTTACTTTAGTTTTCTCTTCATGCTTACTACTGCTAAAAGGGATCTTTCTATTCTCTTCAGCTTCTTGAAGCACTGGAGTCATTCTACGTTGTTGAAAGAGATGGTTCAATCATTGCTTGCGCTGCTCTGTTTCCATTTCCTGACGAAAAGTCTGGAGAAGTTGCTGCAATTGCTGTATCTGAAGAATGCCGAGGAAGAGGTCAGGGGGACAAGTTGCTCGGTATGTTCATTGCCACATGGACAAACAGAATCTGTTATTTCCTGATTGGCCATTGTAACCCCTCTTCCAAGTTGCCAGAACCATTTCCCCAACACATGTTCATGTGCCCACTTGCTCACGTGCACACACAATCCCTAAAGACTAAAACAAGAGAAGAATCCACCGACCAAGAAAGTTGTGTTAAAGAGGGCATTCCTGCTCTCTTCTTCATAACTGCTGGTCTAACGGTTACTGAGCAAAAATTCATGCGAAGCTGCTTTGTTCTTTTCCTTAATGTTGCAGTTAGCGTGTCCTCTCTTAAAAGAGTTTCAATTTTCAGATATTTCTACTATAACATACTATACTCACCTATTTTTATTTGCCTCATGATTATGGTTATGCTTCAGATTATGTTGAGAAGATGGCGTTATCCCTTGGCCTTGAGAAATTATTCTTGCTTACTACACGGACAGCAGACTGGTATTTACCTTTATTCTTCTTTCGGCTCGTTACATTGAGGGCCGAAGCCTTGATTATTAATGACTAAATGATTCAGTTTTCTGTTTCCTTAGTTTGTGTTGAATTACCGTAGTTCTTTGTTAGTATCTGGGTTTTCTCACTTCAAAATTTAGTAGAGGGTGATGCATAGTTATCATGGCGTCGCCATATCGACGATATGGCGGCATGGTAGTATTTTTCTCCTTGCCACGACGACAGAGTGTATGGCATCTGCTTGGAGTGGGAGAGGCACAAGGGATGTGGCGGCGCGGGGCAGAGCGACCTAGGGCAAGAGGCGTGGGGCGGCGCCATCGCCAGAGTTGGACTGGGTGGGCCGGGATGGGCTTGCGGGTTGGCATGGGCTGAAAGGTCTAGTGGGTAGTGCAAATTTTGCAAAAACTCCCTAGTTTTTCAATATATTATGCACTGATTCAATATAACCTCAATTATATTACAAATTTTTGTATTTAAGCCCCTTAGGGTATTAATAATTGCAAAAAACTATTGTATATTTCTACATTTTACATATATTACGTATCTATGACATTGACATTGAGGTATCTATGAATCAGCGCGTAATAGTGACACTGAGGCATCTTTATTGTGTATTGCGTCAACAGTGACATCGAGTTCTATGTCTTTTGTGCTACATTTATATTGCTATTTATCTTTTGTGCTACATTTACATTTCCTAATATCCTAGACTATAATTGTTGAGCTACATCTATATTGCCACTTGCTAATATCTTAGACTATAATGTGTGTATTCGCCACGTGTGTATGGTGTCACCACACCACACGTATGGCGCTGCGAAGGTGTGAAGGTGGTGGGTTGCCGCGCCTCGCCATGCCGCGATAACAACCTTAGGGTCATGGCTGTAGTGTGCGTTGAGTGTAATATCTAGGTTGGTATGCTCTGTGTACCCTTTAATCCACTTGAGCTCTCATTTTTTTACCTTTTTTTGACAATCTACTTGAGCGTCTGGAATGCTGCATTCACCTGGCTTTGTTAACACCTATTTTTTTTAATACGCAGAAGAACTGCGTATCTTTGTATTAGAGAAGTAAAGAGTTTGAAATATTACAACACGGAGTGTCGCCGCACTCACGCACACACCTCACAAACGAATTTACACGAGACGAAACAACCCACAGAATAGGAACCGTACTACTCCGGATATAGATAACTGAGGGCCGAAACAATCCTGTAAAGAGAGTGCATATTTACAGGCAATGTTTGCCGATTGAAGACCCTGGTGTTTCGCTTTTTCCATATGTACCATACGATTAACATGATCAAAGTGTCGACGCCTTTCTTCTTCAGCCACGGGAGATGAACACGAGATTGAAGCCACCAATCCTGCAATATGACCACCTGTGCATCTGGCATGTTAATGCTGAGAGCGGAGTATATCACCCACCACACTTGCTTGGTGTAGGGACAGGAGACGAAGATGTGGTCGCTAGATTCCGGCTCTTGGTCGCACAAGGCGCAAGTAGCCTGTGCATCAAGACCATGTCTCAACCGACGGTTCGCGGTCCGAAAAGCCAACCAGATGAAGAATTTAACCTTAAGTGGTGCCCAGCTCCTCTAGATCAAATTCGCCCTATGAAAGAACACAGAGCCCTGATGTAGCATGAGATACGCAGATTTGGTCGTGTACTGTCCGTCTGATGTCCTCAACAGTAGATAGCACCTGTTGCAATTGTTGAATACAGAAGTACAATCATCACATGGGGAAAACGACATTGATGCCCTAACAAATTATGTGCAGATAAGATAGTAGCAATGCTTTGATTTTCGGCTTTTGGTGTGCTGCAACCTTGTGCTTAGTTTTGAAATGTTGCAGGTTTGTGCGGCGTGGCTTTTCAGAGTGCTCAATTGAATCTGTTCCTGAGCAGAGGAGAAAGCGTATCAATCTGACACGTGGATCAAAGTATTATATAAAGCAGCTCCAGACAAAGCATGCTGGAGTCACCGAGAACAATTGTCAACACTCATGAAACTTGGTGCAACATAACAAAAAATCTACTTGGTTACATCATTTTGCACCTTGACCGAAGGTATAATTTCATAAAGAAACAGAACAACTTTTCCTGACAGTGCCTTTGAGTGATAGTTGTCTTTATGTTTACGTGTGTAAAGGGTTTTCGTTTCACAACAGAATTGAGGCAGAAAACAAATAGCTTATTAGGGAGGTATGCATGGCGTCTGAAGTGACTACCATTTCGGTTTTTCTTAATAAAACTAGTGAAACCATGGGCTTTATCCATAGATGTCAGAGGTACTCTCGAGAATGTAACGCGAAGCATTATTTCTGGCTGATCACTCATTGTACTTAGGAAGATATGTTTTTTTTATAAGTGGGTGGGGAATGTTCTGTAAAGAGAGTGCATATTTGCTATCTGCCATCTAGTTTGCCAGTTTTCTTGTATTGTTTCCAACTAAGAATTGATATTTTTACGCTTGAAAAGTGGAAATGCTTGTTCCGATCAGAGGAAAGGCTTTTCTACCTTTCCTGGTACAGGGAGCAAATCAAGGAGAATATTAGTTACCGTGTACGAGATGCTCGGATCATTGGGCAAGGCTTTTCATCTGCTAAGATCAGAGGCAAGGCATTTTCGACGAGAATCTGATGCTGATATTTCTTTATATAATGACGAGAAGTTGGTATGGATTGAACATTCATGGCGAAGTTAGTGTGTTTTGCGTCAGGTTTTGTACACACGAAACGCTGATGCACATGGATGTCAAGGTATGAGCACGCGACGTTCCCGAGCCGGCAAGAAGTTGGATACAAATAGCATTCATGGGTGAATGTTCCATAGAAGTATAGTACCACATGGTGGAACGCCAGACTTTCTCAACCACAGCTCTGAGTAGAAGGTGCATTGCGCTGCGTAACGCCGTCCTGATGAAAGGCAAGTATGGCAAGTTTGTCACTTGCTACTGCCAAACAATTACTGAGCCCCTTGCATGTTTTGGCTTGTAGACCTGATTCGTGTAGGATTTCTGTTAGATGGAGACCTGCACTTGTAGAATCAACGCCAAGTGTTGAAAGCTGGGTCCACTAGAAACACCAAAGGAGGTCTTGATCGCATATCTAGGGTCACATGGTTTCCTGCACTACTATTGCATACTCAAAAATTTAGGGTGAGAGCTGACACACGATAAGTGCTTACCCAAGATGTACTCTTATCATGAAAGAAAGACATTTGAGTTCATGGCTTCTTGGTAAGGTCTCCTTAAAAAGGAGAAGTGCCTGCTAATGCTAGAAATGCGTGGTGTACGCGCTTACACATCCAGTTGGATGATTGGAGCGTGACACGGTGAGGCAGTGACTCGTGAGTCCAATTTCTTTGTTCCACGACTATTTTTTTTTCTTAATACCATTTCCCCGTGCGTGGAGTCGTTGGCGTGTGCCGGACTACCAGGTGACAAGGCGTGCCGTGTGCATTGCATCTGCAGTTGGGTGATTGGAGCACGTACCAACACAACTATCCCTCTCTCCCTCTTACAGAAGATGCGTGGTCACTAATCTACCGTATGAACGTTTCCGATGGTTCGGGCCTGGGGAAACAGGCTCATCCCAAAACATCGCAAAGCTGAACGTCTCACGTATGCACGAGCAAACAACGGACTGCTGCTGCAGCTACGCTGACCCCGCAAGTCGAGCAGGAAGCAGCTACCCAGGTTGCGTTTTACAGTGACGCTCTGATTTTAACAACTCACCGTGGGTTCATGCTGCGCATCCACCTCCTGCGCCAATGTCACAGGTCAGATAAGATCAGGTCGGATCCTCGAGAGAGACGGGAGGAGCTCAACCCCCTACCGGGGCTGCCCCTTCTATTTTTTCCAAGCGAAGAGTGAGATGAGATGAAGGAAGATCAGACCTCTCTATAACTTCGCTATGTCCGCAGCTGAATACAACCATTCAAATAAAGCGCGCCACACGGTGAAAGATCACGGGCGAGCGAGACCCGGCGGCTAACGCGCAGCAGATATTTCAAAGCACGCAAACGTGATCCTACCAACAGTGCTGAGTAACGGCGAAGAAACCAACCAAAACAGCAGATAGAAAACGCCAAGTTGCACTCCACAATCCCGGGTTGAATTCCACCAGAAGCATATAAATCAACAGAATACACACGAACCTAGTGACTCATCAGCACCAACCGAGTACTAATAGTCCCATTGCAGGGGGTTCATAAAAGGAGAGAAAAAAAAGATCCATAATGCAGAGCAAGAAAGCTAGCAGCGCACTAGCATTTCAAGCACAGTATGAGTTCCACTTCTTCCTTGCCGCCTTGTTGGATCCGGCGTCGTCCCTCTCAGAAGCAGGCGTCCAGGAGGCAGCAGCAGCAGAGGGCAGCCAAGCTGTTCGAGCACAAGTATGATGATCATCAGATAAGGTCAAACGATGGAAAGCATAGCCCGTTATGAAATATGCTTTATTCAAATGTAAAGATAGCATTGATGCATAGCTTTAACATGATGTAATATGCTTCTTCACAATGCCCAGCTATCCATCGACATATTCCAATCTCCAATTGCGATAATGTAAGCACAACACTACTACAACATCAACCAGATACTACTCTATCTCTTTGGTATCAGTGCGTCAATGAAATATACTCCCTCCATGGTCATAAATGCATGTTGTTTTGGAAAAGATTCGATCAAAACTGACTAACAATAGCTTTTAAAATATTTAGTTTGAAAAACCTTAAAATTATGTGTAAATTTATCTTGAAAAATATTTTCATAATATCATAAATTCAATAGATTTTATAAATATATTCTAATAAAAAATAATGATCAAACCTATATATCAAAGATCATGTCTTATTCAAAATGCATTTATGACCAAATGAAATAATATCCTTTTTGAACAAAAGAGGAGAATATATTATCCTGGTGACCTGTCTCTTTCTCGCTGAAGGAATCTGAAAGTCTGGGGCTTTCACACTTGACAGCAACTCCTTGGATATTTTTCTCCAGCGACTAGTGCAGATCACAACGATCGCAAAAAAATGTGACTCGAAATCCCAACCGCCTGTGTTAGATCGGACGGCCCTAGCCAGACATGGCCAATTGGGCCGCCTAGCATGGCACGGCCCAGGCCCAGCTAAGCACTACCCGTTTAGGTCAGTTTGCCAAACAGGCCGTACCGCAAAAAATTGAGGTCACTGGGAATCGAAGAGGAGATTTCATGCATTTAGGCTAGGCGCACTACATTATGCTTCAGAGTTGTGTTAATATCAAAACTAAACAAAATATATAATATATTTAAAAAAATAGAAAAACTTAAACGAATGTGTTGCCGACGTGCGGTAGCTACAGCACGGGCATGGCCCAGACCATCGTGCCGCCGGTCCAACCCGTTTATCATCGTGCGTTGCCGTCCTTGACCGGGCGAAAATAATCATGCCTCGTGCTGGCCATTTGGCCTGGTCCATTTGACCAGCTTTAGCCCCTAGGAGGGATGAGACAGCCGCTCGCGGTGGGGGATACGTGTGCGCGTTTGCGTGTAGCGACCGTCAAGACCACTAGGCTGGCGGCCCCCTTTCCAGATCCGGACCCCTGACAGGCGTGAAGGTACGGTAGCGCTAAATCTGGTTCGTCCCTTTCCGCTCCAACGGCGGAGTGCTGTGAATCCTTTCCCAAGGCTGGGTGGTTGACGAGTCAAGTCACGGGGCCCCACCACGTGCGCACGAGCGCGACGGGCGCCGCCCCCAGCCCAAACCGGCCAGAACTCAGAAGCGCTCGCCGGCAGATAGATCTGACCGGTGATCCTAACGAAGCTGCTAACCCAAGTCATATGCTTTTGATCTAATCTAGCAACAGATTTCAGAAACATCCAATCTAACAACATATAAACCTGTACAGGGAAAGTGGAGGAGGAGATGAGAGGAGGACGAACGCACCATCCCTCCATGAAGGAAGGCCCGCTGCTCTGCTGCTGCCGGGGCGGCGGCTGCTGCGCGTACGGCGGCGGGTAGCCCTGCTGCGGGTAGCCCTGCTGCGGGTACCCCGCAGGTGGGTAGCCCTGCGCCGGCGGGGGGTAGCCGGCCGGAGGGTACCCCGGCGGTGGGTAGCCGTCCTTCCCCGGGTAGCCTGAAGAAATCAAGATCCATACGCCAAATATTTTAGCCTTACAAATCACAAAAAGGAAGCAAAGAAATACACAAAAAGAAAATGAAAGAGAAGCCGGCCGCCGCACCTTGCTGCGGCGGGACGCCGACGGGGGGCTGCTGGCCGTAGTAGCTCATCTTCTCCTCCTCCCTTGCGACCGGAGGCGGAGCAGGGGAGCCTTGGCTGCGTCGGGTTGGGGGATTTGGGCGAGACGGGATGGACGGATGGGTCGGTCGGGTCGGGTGGTTTTTATAGACGGGAATGCGCGTGCCTCTGGGTCCTTCACCGCTTCCACAACCGCGTCGGGAACGTGGCCCCGCCCTGGTCGCTGGTGGGGTGGGCCGTCTTGTAACTCGCCTCCGGCGTCCGGGGTTGACCCCGGTTACCGTTTGCCTGCGTTGCGTGCCGGCCTCGGCCACGAGAGTTTGGCGAAAAGCAGCGTGTCCCGAGGGGTGGGCACGGGGTTTTGTTTTCCTAGGTGGTTAACGCCAACGCCACGCGAACTTCGGCGATGACGTGCAGGTTGTTTACTTTGGATATGGAGTTCACGTAACAAAACCAAGGGACGCAATGAGCAGCAGAGATGATGTACCTGACCAGGTTACTGAAAACGCATCTGACCAGAGGTTTGAGTCTCCTAAGATATGCTAAAATTGGGTCGAAATTCTCTAACTCTAGCATAGCAAAATCACGAATAAACAGTACCGTGACTTCAAACACTATAATAAAATATATTATAGTATCAGATCTAATGTATCCACTTCAAATCCAAAACGGTTTGCGTCAATTTAAAATTATCTAACTTTATTAGTTGGTGAAGTCAGAAATTCTATTCCGCTAAAATTATGAAGGGGGGCAGCTCAACCCGGACCCGTGGACCCTGGCTGGTAGGCGCCTGCCTCGGTCCCAGCGGAGACCAGACTCAGCTGGCCATGCTGCCGTTTCTGAATTCCTTCGCCGCGTCGTCGGCTTTGATGGATTGACGTGACGACGTCCCAGCCGCCAGCCGCAGCAGCGAGAACGTTCCTCATCCATTAAAATACCCTAGCGCCGCGCACTTGGGACTACTCGTGCAAGGGCCGTCGTCAACACGCCCAACTCCGGCGGGTACTCCGCGAAAACGACCGGTGCAATTTGCTTCTGGAAGGAACTTTCCCATGCTGACGCGGCAGCAAGCCACTGAAGTTGCATAGGCCGTCAACTTGCACTCGCACGACCGGCAGTTTTACATGGCAAGGTACCGTATGGCCGGGGCGCGACAAATTTGGGCTCAAATCATCGTCGCACCTGGTAAACGAGCCAAGCCTGCAGCCGGGCACCTTCGTTCAGTTGGCTCGCCACGCGCGCGGCGCGCGTACCTGTACGTGCTCGTCCCGCCGTTGCCGTGCCGCGCGCATCGATCGCCTGGTGCGGCCGCGCGACAGGCCACGGCGCCGCGGTGGATCGGAGCACTCGGCTCGAACTGGCCGGCCGGCCGGCTAGCTGCCTGCCGCTGCAGTGGCGGATCAGAGTCAGAGTGAGAGCGTTAGGTAGCCATTCAATTAGACTTTTATTTTTTATTTTTTTATGAACTGTAAGCTAAGCTGTATACTAAATTAAATTAAGCTAGATCTTAAAATAGTCTCGACTTACTTAAGACTACCCTCTGCATTCACTACTATGCCGCTCGGGAGATGCCGCTCGGGAGATGGACGTGCCCTGCGCGGGGTGGTGGTCGTTCGAGTGCTCTACCCGCGCCAAAAGGCCCGTGTGCGGCCTCGTGGTTAGACGGCGTGGACTTGTTAGATATGTGTAGCGGATTTCCTTCGTCACTTAGAATCTTTTGTAAAAATATTTTTGTTTTTTAATCGTTTTAATAGTTTCATTTTACGGTTCTATTTAGAAAGAAATTCTTAAAATCATTCTCTTTTGGACATAATTTTCTCTCCTTTTTCTTTATAAATTTCTTCGAAAAGAAGCTGATGGAGATGATGAAAAATAAATTAAAAAAACAGATAAAAGAATCAGAAAAAAATAAAATAAAAAAGTTAAAAATGGTCTTATAGCTGCGCTTCACCACGCAAGCGTATATAGATTGGCTCTACAAGTCTGATGTGGATCCCAGCCACCTCAGCACATCGCCGGACCACCGCGAGGCCGCGTGGAGACGGAGAACAGACAGTCCACTAAAACAAAATAAAAGGCTCTAAGCATTGGTACACAAGAGATTCGTGACTAGCGCAGCTTTTTGCTTTTGCATATGTTGGATAAAAACGTACTTTTAAATTTAATTTAATTCTTAAATATAATATGAACCAGAACCGTTTGGCTACTATGATTATACTGTAAGAGTTTATCTTAGATATATTTCTCTTTAATATATTTTAGGATAGGCTAGCTATGTATGATGAACATAACAGATCACAGTGAATATTCCCGTCGGTAGTGTGAGATGTAAATATCTCTATAATAATGATGCAACAGACAATGACGAAGATATCGTAGAGTATTCAGGCCATGATGATGTAGATGAAACAAATTATGAGCAATCGCGACGAACGCTCCTAAAAATCTTATTCAACTTCTTTCGGTACAGGATCTCAAGAGCGACGGGTTCTGAAAATCTGCTCTCTCGTTTGTCAATACACGCCAAAACAGCAGGATAGAGTAGACTTTGTGTGATGGTGCAGCACAGAGTGAGACAAAACCTTAACATGTTGTATCCTTATGTGGTGGCCGCAATTGATATATATACACACAACTGATATATATATATATATATAATTGTAAAAGGATGTAGCACTGCGCAAGTAATTAGACTCAATTTTGGTGAACTAGCTACGCATGTGTCGCACACTTATGTCCTTTGCCCAGGTCACAGCTCGGCCCATTGTGTGTGTACAAGTATGTTCTCCTAATATTTTTATTCATACATGCTAAGTGAGTGAATAAGACAATTCTTATTAACTTGTTATTTTTCTATCTCTACTTAGTAAAGTAGGACTAAAAGGACAGCGACCTCTTTTCACATATGAGTTTTTAAAATTTATTAAAATTATATAAATATAATAGGTCAAGCTCGAATGTTCTAACAGCATAGCCCACCAACAAATCTTCTAATGTATTTGGATGCTCTGCGTGTTTCTTTGTTTTTTTTGGTACGAATCATGAATCAAAGATTAATTTTCTTACGGACTGGTTTGTGCAAGAGAAAATTAATGACTAATAGCATTAAGCTCATTTCCTTCTTTCTTCTCATTTTTTTGCATGCCTCACAATTTCCATCACTTGATATCAGCGTGTGCTATATTTGAATGTCCAAATAATATACCTCGGGTCTGCTTGGTTCCTGAATTTTTCTTAATATGTATAAATAAATACGTATAGTCTCAAAAATAAGCGTGTTTAATTATTGTATCTACTGTTTTCATTTGTATGAGTAGATGCAAATATATAACTTGATTCTAGCTGAGCGCATACAGACGGGCCCACATTTTAGTATCACAAAATTATCTTCGTACGAGTAACTAATCACAATCTTAATTTTTTATTTGTTCATGTGGCTCAAATTTAGTCAACCAAACAGAAAATTAGCTCATTACATCAGCTCATGCGGCTTTAGATATAACCAACCGAACACTTTTTTTTTTCAATACATATAACTCTACTCAATCTACTTTCTTCAAACTGCTTATACATATAACTTTACAAAATCTCATTCGAACAACCAAACATATTCTTGATGAGTCACGTTAAACACATTAGTATAGTCATCTATACTCTATAATACACGAGTTAAAGCAAAAACAAACTATCTCTATATTAATTGTATTTCATATTTAGACATTAAATATTTATCTTCTATACATTCAAAAATATATTTGATTTTTTATTATTTATCTTTCATATATACCCATCTAATATTTATATTTTATATATTACTATATCTTCAATTAATTTCACGTGTGTGAAATACATTTGCTATTGCTAGTAAGTGTTACGTGGCACACTTCTCCTATAAAGAAAAATAATTTAAGTATAACATCGGAAGCTTAGTGCCAAGAACATGAAGATGGGAAAGTTGTCTGCTTCCTTCGTGATCTTGCTCCTCGCCTTCACCAACGCTGCGGCCGCGGCTCCAGCGGGCAACGGCCACGCGCTGACTCATCGACACCACCTCCGGCTCCGCAGCGCAGATGCTGCGACGGCTTTAGGTCCGTCGTCAACAACAGCTCACTTTTCTGCCTCTGCCACGGGCTGAACGGCGACATCAACAACTACACTTAACTATACACGCTTGAGCATCGATGGGATTGACATACGGTGAGATTGAATAAAAGAAAAGAACTAGATATAATTGGAACAAGCCCAAGGGAGAACTCGCTCATGGCGGTAAACACGCACTGACACACTCGACGATGGAGAAGATAAACACAAGAGGATTGCTGATCGATGTTGCAACTGTTTAGCACTGGTTTCTATACTGCCTCTCGGCTCAACTCAAAAGCACTACAACGCCACTTAGAGTGTGTTTAGTTTTTCAGAGGAAATTTCATAACACTGCATTATATAAGTATGCTTAGCGGAGACGAGTTGAGCGGAGTGATATTTATTTAAAAGAAGAGTATTTGATTATTTATATCTTTCAGAATAGTTTGAGATAATATTTCTATTTGATTGATTAAATCTGAGGCTGCATAAATAGATATAAGAGTTAAAATTATGATTGTTTACTTATATAAAGAAGATTTTGTGATATTAATAAATAGATCTATCTGTATGAGCAGATACAGAGCTTACATCTATCGAATCAGGTCACAGAGTGAAGCTCGAGTTTCACTCCTAGGCTAAGATAATACTATATATTTACACCCATTGAGCAATGCTACAATAGTCAGGCCAACATCTAATTACCAAAAATCACACGCACATTATGCAAGAACTGCTGGAACTACTTCACTCTCAGTTAGAGATAACAATCGGATACGGTAGATATAGTTAAGTGCTTACTTATATCTGTATTCGTTAATTTTATCCACCCATAGGTATATCCGTGAATACCCACGGGCGAAGAGCGGCCTCCAAACTCATCACTCACGGTACCCATCATCCACGGGTACACTTGTTTACCCACTTGTCATAATAAATGTGCCAAATATTATCATAAGTTTCATGCATCATTTGTTCATTCTATACGAAGATAGTGTAATGGTTGCAATAAGATATATAAATAATTTTAGCAAGATATATAAATAAATAATTTTAATATGATTTTAGCTCAAATAATTTCAACAAGACGTATTATTTCAATATGATTTTAGCAAGACGTATATTGAACTTTAGTATGATCATCTATTCTGAAGCACAGCTTAATTTCAAATCAAATGAATATTTGAACAAATGAGCACTTAAAAGGCTCAAATGAACATGTGAACACTAAAATAAGGATATCATCAGAGAACTATATAGGTACATGAATTTTACAGATATGGGTACATCTACCTACCGGATAGTATTTTTCACTACCTATTGATACTTAAATACTACTCACAACCTACCATATACGGATATTTTTCAAAAGATAAACAAATAATCAGAATAAATTACCCTCCCAACTCTCCATGCACGCCTCAACTAGCATGTTCCAGCTAGCAGGAAACTAACTCTAACAAGCCAACATGGATTTAAATAGTACACGTCAAGCGCAACTACTGCTACTCTATTACGATTCAAATCGTTGAATTTTTCTATAAAGTAAAAAATATCAATAGGATCACATTTTGTGCATTAAATCTAAAACTATCATGATTCAAATGGTATTCAAAATGGACACACGATGTAAAAAAAAATACATTTACTTCAAAATTCAAAGCCACCAATCCCGAGGACTCACTTACACAGCACCGTGTGAACCAAGGAGCGGATCGCTCATCCCGGCCAAGGCAGAGGGGTACTGCATTTTTGTTTTTGTTTTGCACAGCCAACCAACGAGTCTCTTCTAATGTATTCTAATGTTTGTTGCCTCTTAAGTTGTTTGTGTTTGCACGAATGATGAACCAAAGATTAACTTTATTTTTTCCTTTTCTTTTCCTCGCAAAAAAAAAGATTAATTTTCTTTGGCATGAAAGGACTGGTTACAACTAATGGGTCCAGAGTGCTCCGGAAAAATAACGAAGTTGACATTGCAATTATTTCATATAGTTTGCAACAGAAAACAATAAAACAAAGAGAGCATAAAAAACTAATACAACACCAAAGTATTTCTGTTAAAGTTTTAAATTCAATGGTATTAATTAGTAAGTTCTTTAGAATTAAATATATGCAATTTGTTGTTACTTGTAATATATTTATTTAATTATGTTATCTCTGATTTAGATTTAGGACTGTAATATTGATTATATTTTGGCAACAAAGACTATAAATAATTCACATTTTAGGGAAAATAATTGATCATTATGTTAATTTTAAGTTAGTCATATTGTATGAATACAATATAAGTTGATATTTTAATTCATATATTTTTTTAGGTCATAGTTATGTTGAACTCTATATATCTTAGAGTATTCTATGGAGATGGTGAAATTCGTAACGGTCTATCTGGTGTTGATTTGAGTAATTTTTCATTTACCATCCTTGAGCACCCAAACTATGAGGGTACAAGGATGAAGAAGATGAAAATGTGGTTCACTCAATATTTTCAGTTTGACCTCTAGATTTATTCTGTTACCATGCAGTGCATGTTGACTCGTATGTTAAATCTAGTTTTTGGGAGTTAAGCCGGTGTATCAGACAGACGAGTGGTTGAAATGGTTGGAGTGATGCAAACGGCGTCGGACTGAGTTTAATATCCTAGTGCAACCATATCCAAGAGAAGCATATGATAGTAGCAATGCAACGGCATCGGTAGAAGAAGAGGATGTACGAGGGTATGCAATGTCGACAGAGGAAGTTGAGCAAAAGCAGACGACTGAGGCTGAAGTTGTTGTGCATAAGCAGGCGGCAGAGGTTGAGGGTCAGGCCGATGCAGGGGAGGGAATTGAAGAAATTATTGTTGAGCTCGAGAACATAGACCTTAATGCAATTCATGAGGAAGAAGCTTTATTGGAATGTGTAAATGTAGATGATGATGAAGACAATAAGTGCTCTAATATTGTCATCCCAGAAGAATAGAGCATTCCTGACAAAGCGAGGATGCAAGTTATGGAGAACCGTGACTCCCATTGGGAATATGGTTCACCTAAATCAGGTGTTCCCCCAATCGATTTAAAATGAAGGATGCAGTAGCACGATGGGCAGTGACATCACACAGAGAGCTATTTGTTGCTGTATCAAGCTCAGAAAAGTACAGTGTCAAGTGCAGAACTCCTGGATGTAGCTTCTTTGTTTATGCATACAAGGCAAAGCATTCAACCCATTGGGTAGCCTCTAGAGTAGTTCAACACAATTGTATGCTGGAAAATGTTGGTCGGAAGCACCGCAACCTCACTGCTGCACCAATTACAAATGAATTGTTCATTGAGATTATTCAGAAGCAGGACATAGAATGCTCGTTCATTCAATGAGCAAAATTATGATAGTTCAAATATGAGATTACTTATCAAAATGGTTGACGTGCGAAGCAGAAAGCCTTGAAAAAACGGTAGGGTACATATGAGGCCCCTTATTGCAACCTACCACGTGTGCTTTAAATTCTAAAGGACAGAAATCCCGACACATACACCTCTTTCAAGGAGACTGAACTTGATGAAAACCAGCCTAGGATTTTCCAATGTGCTTTTTTTTTTGCTTCAGGTTAGTGTATTTAGTCCTTCCAGCAGTGTCGTACTTTGCTTTGTGTGGATGATACATTCTTGACTGGGAAGTACAAAGGCTAGATTCTTACTGTAATTGGTGTTGATGCAAATAACCTAATATTTCTTTTGACATTTACGTTTGTAGAGGATGAGAGCAGGTTGAGCTGGCTCTGATTTTTTAGGCATCTTATGGGGTTATAAATGATTACCCTAATGTTTGCATCATATATTATCGACATGCTAGGATCTTATCTGCTATAAAGACACCGCAAGAGGATTCAAGTGAACCGTTCTCATGGACTGACCTGTAGAACAGGTGGTGCATGTGTCACGTGGGAGCAAATTTCTATAAGCAATTCAAGAGCAAAGCACTGATGGACATGTTCAAGAGGTTGTGCAGTTAGAACCAAAATCGTAAGTTTGATGCTCTGTGGAAGGAGTTGGATAAGAATACAGGGACGGACGTGCACGAAAGAAATAAGAAGCTAGCTACTAATGATATCTCAGTACCGGAGGCACTGCCGTCTCTTGGAGAAGGCATTGATCCTCCTAATATGAGAAGAAGGTCGACAAGAAGCATCAAATGTTTCTCGCACTAGATTGAGACAGAGCCAAAGGAGAAGTGGTCCTTACTCTATGACACCGAAGTGCTCGATTCGTGTACTGGGCTATCTCTTTATGACTATGTGTAGTATGAATCAGTATGTTTGAAAGTTGATACCTATTTATTTTGATGTTTTTTGGTAGGTATGGCATCATGACTATAAATATAGCAGAGGTTTATAATTAAGTCATTAGAGGGCTGCATGGACTCCTAATTGTTGCAATTGTTGAAGGAATGTTGCACGACATGATTGGTTACTACCAGAAGAGGTATGTTGCTGCTGTTATTTACTGTACAACAATGCGTACACTGTATGCCCAACATATGATGAAGTACCTTAAAAAGAAGAACAAGAAGGCAGTAGAACATATGGTTCATAGCATGGACGTCAATGAGCACCACTTCGAGATAACCCTGAGCTCAAAAGGAGGAGTGAGGAGCGATACAAGAATTGTCACTCATGAGGTGAACCTAAGACAAGTTTTCAATGAATGGTGTGAATGTTCTTGCAACAAACCGAAGCTTTTACATGTCTCATGTTCTTATTTGATAGCTGCATTATCACAAGTGGGTGTGAGAAACTCAGTATATGTGTCACAATTTTACTTGAAGGAAAATGTATTGGTGACATGGACTGGAGCCTTCCGTGGATTCAATGCACATGATGACTTCACAGTTTACGGTAGAGATATGCCGATATGTCTGCCTCCTATGATGTTGCTTTGATATTCCTATGGAAAATGTGGTCGACAGCAGACTAAGCGTATTCATAACGATATGGATTAAGCTGAATTTGGTGGGCCTGTGAGGAGGTGCAGTGAGTATGATGAGTATGGTCACAAGGCAAAGTATTGCCCACTATCTAACCACGGCGATGATGGAGCAGGGCCATCCATCGGTAGTCGATGTGGGAGAGTTGTACGTAGAGGACAAACAGTGCATGGGATTAGGGCAGACCATGACGGATATACTACTTAGGAACTATGTGATTCTATAGTTGTTTGTATATTTTTATGTTATTGATGTAAAAACTATGTGGTATTATTTGTGTATTATTTATATTCTCTTTGTCATATGAAGTTGTTTGTGTATGATTTATGTTGTTGACGTATGAATTATGTGGTCATCAATTTAAAAGAACTATGTGTTATATGTTATTCTTTTTTTTTGCAGGGATGGAGCTGTCGTATGAGCTTCTCGATCGTTCTATGGATGAGAGTCTCCGGATGAGCGTCTCCGTGGCTTCTTACAGGCCACGCGTGGCCCTTCAAGTATGCTTGTGTTTCGGATCTGTGCGCCAAAGATGGTTTGACGACTGCATCTCCACTGGTTCAGCAGGTTGTACACATGGTTCAATTTGCATGGAGGGATATTTAACTTGTCGTAACTAATCAGCTCATGTATTTGCAGGTTGGGTCGCGCAGGACTTCTTCCGCTTGCATGGATGATTCAGGCAACAGATGAGGATGCGGGTCTGCATCAGGTGGCTGAGGGTCACAAGGACGAGGGTTAGTTGGAGCAGTCACGTCGGTTCCCATTTGACCATTCCCTTATTTTGGCTTTGGTGGAATGATAGAAGCCGGAGACATACACGTTCCACATGCCATTTAGGGAGATGGCAGTCACATTACAAGACGTCTCCATGCTGACTGGGTTACCAATTTATGGTGAACCGATTGGCCCCTCGATCACTACAGCTGGTTGGCAGCAGGACTTGTTTGAGAAGTTTCAGGGAGTCATACTTGGGCCACTAAATGTCTTGCCTATTGCGGTGCATCAGAAGTAATGGTTGGACAATTCAGGGTTAGTAATATTTTTTGTTGCTTCTTTAATTTCATATTGCACGTGCTTTGTCCATTTATTATCGGTAATAACAATCAATCAAATTATGCAAGTGGATAGGATGGCCGAGGATCCAACAGAGTACCAGCTTGCTCGACACCTGGAGTCTTACCTGCTATGGTTGTTCTGTTGGGTGATGTTCACCTCCACCCACGGTATTCGTCGAGGACTATGCCATCCACCGAGTGATGCACCAGTTTGGACGGCGCCAGGAGGTCCCGATACCGCTAGGAGACCGTGTTCCTGCTACCGTACACTCGTAAGTTCTAATGTCACATACCTCGTTGTATTATGTATATTGCATTTCTCTAATTGACACTCCATTGTAGGTTGTTGACGAAAGGGCCATCAAGGACCATGGCTAACCTGACCATCAGGATGCAAACCTGGGTGCAACAGTGGGCCAACGCTCTTGTGCACGTGATCGAGTTTAGTGTGTCATACGACGACTACTGTTACCAACAGTACCTGCAGTCAGGGTTCAAAAATGCGACGATTACCGACGAAAAAACGCGGTTACCGACCTTCTCGGTGCGGTTCGGTTTCAAAAGTTGAGCGGTTACCGAATTTGAATTCAAAAAATTCAAACCGATTTTGAAAAAAATCAAAAAATCCAAAAAAAATATCCGATAAAAAACTGAGATAATTTCAAGAGTATCTATGAAAACCAAATTTTAAACAAATATCGTTTGGACATCCAAACTGACGGGCAAAGTTCGGATATCTTTTAAATGGGCTGTTTTGTGTACTGGGTAGAATGTACAGTAGAGACAGGCCTGTTTTCGGCCCACGGTCAGTGGATAAGAATGCGTCGGTTTGGAGCTATCTGTGCACTGCAGACTTTCTCCACCCCCACCTCCCGCAGCACCAGGCGCGGCGCCGGCGACCGCCCGACCTATTCCGGTGTTCTCCGGTGAGGCAGGTTCGGTAATCGAGTGAGGGTGGTCGGTTACCGATCGCATTCAAGCGGTAACCGATGGGCTGCACCCAGCGCATCGCCAGCTATCACTGCACCTCGGTAACCGTCGGTCCAGGTTCGGTAACCGCCGCAACCGCTTCAATTTATAATGTTTATCGGTCGGTAATCGAGGTTATATGGTCGGTAGTTGTAGATTGCGTGGTATTTCAACAATGCACTGCGTGATATGTTCGGTTGTGGACTGTTTAGTAGCTTTTTTCTGTAAAATGCTCGCTAAGCGGTGTTACAAGGGCAACAGTTCGTCATGTAGTTGATTAGGAACATGTAGCGGTTGATTCATTGGGTTATGGACCTTATTACATTGAATTGTCCGTGTACATGCAAATGTTAGTAATATTCGTGCTAGACAATCGACCATTTACTATCAATTTTAGGTGCAAATGGTGCTAATATTTGTTCAAATAAGTTTATTAATTGGCTAACCATTGATAATTTTTGTTTAATTGAGTTGACTAGCGATTTGAACATGTGTGGAGATATTACAAAATATACTATGGTACTATACTATTTTTGCCATGATTTATTGGTGAATTTTTATTTCTTATTATTTTCCTACATAATTATTGATAATGCGTCCATACCGCTCGGTAATCGCTCAAAATCGTTCGGTTATCGTAGCAATTCGGACGGTTTTTGATCCCTCGGTTACCAACCAAACCACTCGATTTACCGAGCAAACCGCTCGGTAACCAGTCCAACTCGACCGATTACCGAGCGGGCAAAATTACGATTTTTTCCCCCAAATTTCAAATTTTGCCAAATGAATTTTGTCCGAATTTTTTTGAATTTTTACCCAGTAACCACGGTAACCGCGATAACTCGATTACCACTGAAGCTCGGTAACCAAGCTTCGGTCGGTAAGCCGAACCTTGCCTGCAGTGGTACACTACACAAACTCGCACACGTCTCCTTCGTCTCGTGGACCCACCATGTCGATCATATGCTAGCACTGCTGCCCTTTACCTAGGACATGCGGGAGTGGCACTACACCTTACGGTACGTGAAATATTCAAATTCTTATGATTTTTACATTTACATAACTACTAGTGCTAACGATTTCTTGTCTACAGCGGTCCAACTTTGGGAGAGAGATTCACAAGGAGGTAACGAGTTCAGCTACTAGACTGCGTGAGGATGACACGTGTGGTATGATGATTGATGATATCATTGAAGCGTTCTCCCATTTAGCCACCAAGGGCTGACGTATCGTGGAATGCACATCGTGCCGACAGCCTAACGTTGTTGTAGGTGAGCCGTTAGCCACGCATTCCACGCAGAGGCCCCCACGACCTTCCTCCGCCTTCGGCCACCAGTACTACACTAGTCCTCAGCCTCCGCTTCGTGACCAGGTAATTTTTTTAGTCTGAGAATTTTTTATTTAGTCTAAGAAGTCTTAGAGTAAAAGAAGTATTTCGTAGGTAATTTTTTTTAATATTGTTTTAGATTTACATAATCTTAGCAATTTGTCCTTATAGATCTATGTAACTTTAACTAGGTATTTTGTTTGATATATTTATTTTATGCCACAATTTTAGAGTTTTCTATGCAAATGTTCAAATCTATAATGGTCCATCCATTGTCAATTTAAGCAATTTTGCAGGTAGGAGGCTCTGGATGGGCCACACACCAATTCATAAGAGATTCTGGATGGACCGGGCATAGCCACAATACTCCTTAGCCGCCGCAACATGTCCATGCAGGAGGCTCTAGTTTTGTCAGGCCTGTGTGTATTCCTACGCCAGGTATGTCATGACTGTTTATTCCATAATGTTTGATTTATTATGAATTCTATGACAATACTCAATTGTTTCTGCACGATATAAACGCATGTTTGATCTGCATCGATACAACCACACAGGTTTTCGAGAGTTCACCGCACTCTAGCGGGAACTAGTTCTTTGACTACGTAGGGGCCTTAGAAGTGATGGACTCATCACAGTTGTATAGTTCACCTCCATCCACTCAGATTATGCAGGAGGAGGCGAAAGGCACATATGGTCTCCAGTTGCCCAGGCATGAGCGCCACATGCCTGATTGATACACACCTTCCACCTACGAGCATCCTTAGAAGGAGAAGGCCGATGTTCCAGCATCAGCACGTAAGCGAAAACGTGCCAGAGGCAGGGCCCAGGGTAGGGGTCAGGGTAGAAGTTAGGAGTAGTCTGTGTTGCTTTTATACTTAATAAATGTAATTTGTTCAGTTTCCATTTGTAACTACTAATTTAAGGAGTAGTTCAGTTACTATGATGGTACTACCTTCTTATGCTACTATCTTATTCTTTGATAAGTCCTACATGAACCACTTAGTTAGCACTATCTAGAACTTGGCGAACAAACTCAAGCTTACAGTCAGCTGGGCTGTCAAAGAAAAGATTTAACTTTGATGCATCCTGACCAATGATAAGTGCAGCCTTCACGATCTGTTGCTGACTGAAGGTGGATATTTTCTTCAGCTCAGGGAACAGCTTATTCCTCTCATCAAGCTTCTTTTGAACTTCAATTTCCTGCAAAAAAAGCAGCCTGCGTAGCATTTAAAGTAGCAGTATTTCCTGTTTCAACTTCCACGAGGCTTCTAATTGATTTTGACACATTTGTCAATTCAGTAGCGACAAGATCATCTTCCAGCATGATTCTCTTACGACCAACTCCAGATTTTATTCCACTCGAGGGGTTACTGCTATGGTTTGGTGCATGATAATTTGACTCATCTGCAGTTTTAATTTGGTTGGTTGTTTCAGTAATGTCTGCAGTAGATTGCTCTTCATTCACTTCAAGATGATCCCCTGGACCTTTGGCCTTTCCTCCTTTAGCCAAATCATTTGCATAGATTTCACAGAGCTTATCATAGTTCACAAAAGGCTTCCCGTACAAGGCAGGTGCTCCAGGACGAGACTACAATATATATTATAAATCTATAAGCAAATAATTTAACAAAAAAAGTACATAAAAAATCTTAAATTATTATACCTTTGCCCAGCCCATAAATAGCTCTTTGTCTCCAACAACCATTTTTCTCTTGTCATCCCAACCAAAGCCACTGCATTTAAAACATATGTTTGGCTCTATATGCTTTCATTTACTTTTAGCTTAAACCACTTCCACCTTTCATCCTTGCAATTTTCAGGGATTGGTTCAGGACTCTTAAGAAGCACACTCCAAAGCTTTAGAATTGCTCCTAACACATAGAAATGCCGACTTATAGTCTCTTGAGATCATTGATAATCTGTCCTCATAAAGCAGCTCTTCTAGTCACATGCTAGTATGTGTAGAAAGTAGAAACGTTGCAACCATTTCTACAGTCACACTCTTAGTATCCTGCAGCCCGCCTATATCTCTCACCAACCCAGTTAGAACCCAAAAACAACGCCTATCCATCCGAAGCTGCTCAATACACAGGATATCACTTTCGAATATCATATCATTCAAATTCTTTTTTCAACTAGCTGGGTCAAATCTACAAGGCTCTCTAGTCAGCATATATCGACGCCTCCTAACCAATACTGCCCAATGCAGGAAAAGGACATGTAATGCCAGCAAAAATTTTATTCTACGTCACCTCATTGCATGGCACAAGATTAGCATATCGCTCCTGGCAGGAGGTCGGGCCATTTCTGTGAAATAAAATTTGGCAAGTTCAAGATTAAAATTTAAGGAGGTAATTCATAAAAAAAATTAGTGGCTCCAAACAAAGTAATCAATCAATTAGGATATTAAAAAAGGCATCTTTGCTACAAACACTTAAAAGGCCAGCAAAAAGCTTTCTTAGGTGCACAACACAATTATTTAAAGGAAAAAGATGCTCAAGACAAGTGCAAAATTATTAACACAAAAAATGCATTGCTTAATGTGACTAACATTATAATGCAACATAAATTGTACCTCATCAATGTTGTCATGTTGGACGGCTTCAACAACCGTTGGATAGCTCATAGCATCATGTTCATTGTGCTGAATGTAAACATCTATAAAGCTGCTTTGGTTTGCAAGCTTCATCATTTTAGATACAGATGCATCATCTTTTAGATGGTCTATGCCAGCTTCAAGATTAGTACCACCAGTGGTATAAAACAGATTACCGCCATCTTTGAATCCTACGCTTTTAGCAAGGCCTAATATGCAGAAGTAGCACGTTTCTTCCTTATCAATGTTTTTAAAAAGGGAGACTTCACCTCCCTCATAAATTAGGTCACCATGCTTTGAAAAAGTACCCCCATGGTGCATTAAAATATTGATTCACCCTGGAGCCATTCTCTGTGCAAGGAAAAGAGATGTTCTTAATCTGTCCAATCATCAGTCAATTTGTACATAGGAAGATTTAGTTCAATACATGCCCAAGAATGCCTATCTAAATTAAAATACAGAAGCATAGCCTAATTTTCCCCAACAAGGATGAAGCAAGGTAAACCTGATCCCTCACTAAAGATAAGATTCAGATTTATTTTACCCAAAGATGAGTGCACAAGGAGCAAGAAATAGTGAAAGGAACAAGTATAAGATAAAGAAAGGAGCTTTCGACTAATTTTAGTAAGCCAAGCACTCACTATTCAACCAACCAAGATCATTCAGTAAAGAAAGCAAGAAAGCACCTGCCGGTTGGAGCCAAACAGCCAGGCAGCAGGACACAAGAGAAGTTCACGAGCTGAGGCTTGGGCTGCCGTGAGGCCGCGCGTTGCTTGAAGCCGCTCGAGGCCGCGCGCTGCTTGCCGCCGCTCGCGGCCACGCTCCTGCTTGCCGCTGCGAGGCCGCGCTCCTGCTGCCGTGGACCTTGCTCACTCGGCGTCGTGCGCTGCTTGTTGCCATCGCCAAACGCAGGCACCGCCGCTTCAAATGACGCACACAACAGAGTGGGATAGGGGATCGAGAGCATATCTAGGGCAAACACTCGGGAACAATTTTGTAATTTCGCATCTCATCCCGTGCTATTCCGCCCAAAACCCACCCACCGTTTGAAATGGTGGAAAAAGAGGAGCCGATTTCCCAAACCAAAACCGGCCACTTTTCCCATTCCCTTCATCCAAACAAGAGTTTAAATCCATCCCACCCCTCATATATCATTCCCACCCTCTATTTCCCCCTACCCAAACAGCACATACGGGTATAGGCAATCCAGTCATTGCATGTGACTGATTTTTCTTATTAATTTCGTGATTTATTTTGTGCCTCAAATTTGACGATTCTAAACTGAAGGACCAAATAGTGGCAAACGTAAGGGAGGACGCTCGGTTTCAATGGCAAATTTGCAATTCGAATTTTTATAATAGCGAATCTGCAGTTCGGGTTCAGAGTAATGGCAAATGTGCGAGCCCTTTTGCCATTCAAAATTTGCCCAATCCAAGATATATCATTGAAAACTTCCTTATTCTGTCAGTGCCATCTCCTAAAACTCTATGCCCGTCGATGCAGCTGTTGACCACTTCTGGCAGTCTTGCCGTGACGGACATGCGAAAAGACAATTTTACTGCCTTCATTCGCTCGCAGACGAATCAGTTGCTGCACTCTGAGGCTCCCAAATCCCAATCCCTGCCTCCTAGCTCGAGCTCGAGCTCGAGCCCATCGCCTTGACCTGGGCGTCAGTGCAGGTGCATCGAATACCACCGGACTCACCACCGCGCACGCGCACCCGAGTACCCGAACACACTCCAATTCCACCGTGCGCCTCACTCCGCCCTGCAGCCCCATCTCGTCGAACGTTGGCATCCACTCCACCTTAGGCTACTGCAGAGTATCATGCACGTAAATAAGGTACTTCGTAGGATTTTTTACGATGTGTTAAGTAATTAAAAAAGAGAAAAAAGATAACAGTATCTTATAAAAGATACAGCTCTAGTATGATATAATATGTAGATTGTGAGATAGTATGTATTAGATGAATCAGCTGTAAAAATAATATATTATGTGAAAAAAAATTCTATTGTGTTAACTGACGTAGCAATATAAAATACCGTGATAAAACTTTAGCATTGAGAACAGTGCCGCTACAGCTCTGGCTCCCCGTCCCTGGTGTCGAGCCATGGCTCTCCACGCCTCAGCCGCCGGGCAGAGGCCCGCCTCCCTCGACCACCTCCGCTCTTCTATATAAGCAAACAGAACTGATAGCAGTGGCATTTAGGAGCATAGAATTTGAGGATAGTGGCATTGACGGGACATGCGTGCTTTCAATGGCATATCAGAGATACGGGACATTTCCAATGGCAAATAAGAAATCGTTCGTATCTTGGGTATGTGTTGTATGATCGGAACCGTATTTCAACGTGAGATTATTACTGCCTGGCCCTGTGAACCAATCATGCCAAGCTGATTGCAAGCTTATTCTGAAAGTTATCTAGTCGTACTGCCGATCGACACTGTGCGGTTCAGTTTTACAATCATAAGGCAAAGTTTCCAGAGATTTCACAAAATAGTGTACCGACCGAAATTAAGAGCCTCAGTTTTACAATTATAGAGATATGGCGTTCCTCGATTCATGAATGGGAATTAAGAGCCACTCAGTTAAAATGTTGTTTGCATCAATATGTAGAATTTAATGTTTGCTGTAACGAAATTGGACTGTTTCCCCTTAAACATTGGCTTATCATGCAAACCTAGACAAATTTGATAGCAACGTATGATGCATTGTTTAGGAAGTCATGTGTAGTACATAAGCGAGTGGTAAGTACGGTCATCGGGTCATGCACTAATTCCGTTTGGTCGACGTTAGATATGATACCCTCATCTCATATTTGCTTCTGAATTCTTTAATAATTTGTATGGTCGCTGAAACACACCCATACGAAAGGGTAAGAACCATACAACCTATAGAAATTATCACATCTCCATGGCAGCATCCAACCTGAGTCATATTGTTGCGCTAAATCCAACAAAATAACACACAGAGGTTTATTATTACACATGCACTTTCTTAACAAAAGAAAAATCATCAGTGACTAATTACATCCTCACAGATACTCAAAGTGCCGATATTTCTTTTATGACCTGCTCCTTGTCTGCCTCAAACTGCTCATCCTCTGATATAAACCATAATAACAGTCTTAGTTAATGCCAAACTGTTAGTGGCAAATTAAATCCAAATAGTAAACGACTACAGTGATGAAATTCGATCAACATTAACAAACAGTTCATGCGCTGAAAATATAACTGAACCGCAGCTAAGGCCTTGTCAGTAGATTAGCAAGCAAGTATAACCGCAAGTACAAGCGGAGAGGTTAAAGTGGGCATTGTACCTTTGTCAATCTTGAATCCAGCAAAAAACCGAAGAAGCTTGCTTCTATTTGTGACTAGTATGTTTACAACCTCAGCCGATTTGTTTTTATTCGCAGCAAACAGCTGCAATACAAAAACCAAATGAGTTTAAGCGAACTTTTGTTGGGAAAAGTTTGTTACCGCTGCCATGCTTACCTTAAACACGTGAAACGCCTCAATTTGAATATTTTTACTTGAATCCTGAAAATTTAAGAAAAACAATAAAAAGTTCAAAGGAGAAAATAACATTAACAGCAATACTACAAGAAGAGTCAGGAGAAGGGTGGAGCACTTCAACTATGATCTGAAAAGAGTATGCGAGCAAATGTTGAAGGGATAGCATACGCAACAAGGATTACCAAAATAAATCAGAACTAGCACTACTTCTATACTAATAGCCTTATAATTATGCCTCGTTGATATTAGTCAAGTAAAACAAAATCGCAAAGAAACAGTTCAATTTGCAACTATAACCCAAAAGGTCCTAGTGTGACCCTATCCTTTCTAACAGCCAGTTAGAAAGGTAGAGAACCCATCGCCAAAAGATAAAAATTAGTTCATCTGAGGAAACAAAAGAAACCTACCTGTATCCTTTAAAATTTTATCCTTCATGTTGGAATCACAGAAGAACCTACAGTATCTACGCTAGATGATGTTACAGTTCCCAGAACACCAAGCAAGGGCCACATACTGCTCGACTGGAGTAGAAATGCAATTCTTCACGATCCTAGCTAGCTTTGAAATCATCGTTTTAACTTTTAAGAAAGTTATATTACTGACATTGTCTCACGTTGGCGTGAACATGCTAGCAAACTGCAGTATCATTACTTCAAGCATGGATAACATGTAAACTGCAAGCTCAGGTCGTTACAAGTGAAGCATACTGACCCTTAATAGATTCATCAGAATCATAAGATTATCCTTTGAACTAACATAGCGCATCATGACTGCAGAATTTGATCTATCCAGCAGCATGTCTCCCAACAGCTGAAAGGAAAAGCATATTAACATGATAAATAAAAAATTTATACAGGATCTTGTTATATCAAATCAAAAGAAAATAGCACTGAAGCAAGCAAATTTATCCATTTATGAATTATGAATAGGTGTCTGCTTCAATCAGAACAAAAAGAGAAGCCTCAGGAAAGTTCAGTGGCAAGACCATTCAAACATCAAATTACACAAGCTACAGAGAGCTGTTTGATTGAAAGTTCTACTGACACATAATAAAGCCCGTGAAGTGGATGAGATATGGAAAATAATTTTTATATTACAAAAAACACAAGATATAATAAGCATTAAGTGTACTGAGGTTCTCATTCAATTGTCTGTAAAATCAAAGCACAAATAAAATCAATCATAATAGAACAGTATACCTTGATAGCTTGCCTTTTTGTTATGTAGTTGGGTGATGATAACAACCCAGAGTTGAATTCTTCAAAGAACTAAGGAAATGGGGAAGAAAACGGATTAATATTAGAAAATAAAATAGCATGCAAAAAACATGGTGTTAAAGCCATATAAAGTAGACAGAACAGGTTATAACACCAGCCAAACTAGGGATCGAATTAATCAATGGTTCAAAGGGTCATCTATGCAAGATTTCTAATGGCTCATAACTAAGATTTAAGCCTAAAGACAAATACACAGAATGAACCTTGTCAACAATTTGTTCATCTGACCAATCCAATCAGGTCTCCCCAACTCAAGACAGTATGTAAATCAAGCAGAGCTTGAAACATGAATGTGAACTGTGCTCGTTTAACCACAGAATTTAATGATGTGCCACAACTTGACTAATAAGATCATGAGGGATCATAAATAGATTGAACACATACAGCACAAGGAAGGATACAACATCATTTGTAAAATGACATAATTTAGCAATAATGGCCCCGAGCTAAAAATACTGACCCAATCAAAATTATTGGAAAGAAATTCAGCCACGGTTGCTTTATGCCTCGTCAGTAGTTCCTGTTTACAGTTGCATAATATGATAACACAACATAAGAGTATGTATATACGAAAAGGAACAGGAACAGGATTGAATAAAATGCAAACATTAGACGAGCAAGCATGTTCATTCCTACATTTCACGACACCAAAGTCATCAATTAAGTCTTTCAGCTTGTACTTATTATGCCCTGAATCAAATTTCAGTGGGAATACCTGGGTTGATCTTGTCGTTGCCAACATCACTCTTGGCCCAAAAAAAGGTGATGCAATGAGCACGTAATGCAGAACTGATGTGATAGTCTTAGTACTTAGGTCTTAGTACTTAGGTGAGTCTCAAGTACAGAATTACGAAGTATAAAGCAAGAAAACTCAATGATCTTACCACAAAGCAGGCTTCTTAACAGAGCAGTCAAGGAACATCAAATAACCAACAGCATTACTTTATATATCTTTTGCGTAATTGTCGAAGTTATGACAATAAATAATTGATTGAAGTAAAAAAAAATCTCTATTTCCATGAGTAGCAAAACAGGCTAAATATGTTGTATACACAGTTCAACGTTTGAGCAGAACATAAGCATCACTTGACTCAGTTTTCTTTAAGGAAAGAGAGTGAAGAAACTCACCTTAAAGGTAGCAGAAGCATCAGAAGCTATGTCAAAATTTGGAAGCTGTATATAGTCGAAGAACTTCTTCATGTGTTCAGACTCTAGAACATATCTGTCGATGAACAAATACTATGAAAAACCAGCACCAATCCTACAGGAGCTTCCATTTCTACAACATTTGAGTACTTCAAATGGATATCTAGCTTGGACCTAGATCATCGTTGAAGGTATTATTTTGTTTTGATATCCTATAATTTTCTAGGTAGGAATGGAGCTCACTGAAAGCACATTATTGAAGCTTGCAAAACCATTTGTAGCAATTTTAAAAATATACAAAAATCATCCAAATGATACAGGACCTAAGTGCTAATATGTGCGCCTTTGAAATGGATGCAAGCAGACCTATAACTGATTAAGTAAAAACTTGAAAAAAAAAAGGATTTGGTACAAGAAAGGACAACTCAGAAATAATCTTTGAAGTTTGCCATGCAAGCATTTCGTACAGCGTACTACAACATATATTTTCAGTTATTCACTCATGAATCAACAATTTTAATGTGCTCTACTGCTCAATGACTCTAAAAAATGGAATTTTCATTATGGCTAATGAAAAATGTGTATCTGACTTATTGCGACTCTGAAATGAAAGACTTCCTCCCTGAGCATTTCATGGGCATGACAGTTTACTGTGACGGATGACATGACGTTTGATTCATCTGCTAATTGTGATAAAAATGTATACCGTGTGTTAAAGTATGTATCAGAATTTCAATTCAGTAGTGTCACCTTGCAATGCTTTGGTGGCGAATACATTCCCTTAACATAGCACCATAATGTAAAGCAATGTCCATATTCTCATACCTGTAAGGTGAAGAAATATATTGTGAAGTGCAAATAATGAGCAAACTAAACAAAACTGGTCCCAGATTATCAACATAACACAACTAATTCCAGATGAAGATAATGGAAGCTTATAAAGCTAACCACATTTGCTGTGCTGCCATGATATATATTGAATTTTTTTCCTCAGCACATGTATTGTCAAATTCGTGTGTAAACTTGAATACATGGGCATACTCTAGTAATATAATACCTCAAATGATGAGAATTGGATAGTGTTCAGTGGAAGGGTAAAAGCAAAAGCATCATTTAAATACAGAAACTAAAGCATCAAGGAAGTATCTTTTTTTGGGGGGGGGGGGGGGTGAAAGGCCACGCATCATCTCAAAAAACAATCTGCAAACACGAAAATAGAACATATATCCACTAACCGTTGATTTAGTGATAAAAAACAATTTTAAACTACAACATACTTTAATAATCATCACCATACTGTAGCTGGTACATGGACATGGCCGCCAGGTGAGAGACAAATTGTGTATGACACAAACCACATAAGAACTAAGAACGCACACTTTTCGAACCAAATCAATTAAAATATTGGATCACACAAACACCAGAAATGAAAATGCATCCAGTTGTGTAGTTTAAAAATGGAAAAATGTTTTGGTGACTACAATTGGACACCAAGTTTTACTTTAGGATTCAAACTAGTACATAAGAGCCAGGTGGAGAGATAACACATGGTCATTTGGTCACATGGGCGGCAGTAAAAATAGAGAACTGGTCATCAGTAGTTATTTTCAATTGGACATTAGTCTTACCCAGAAATTAAGATGTCCAAGAGATCTTTATTTGACTCAAGGTACTCAGATGCAACTATCTTTGAGGATACTTGCTGTCTTTGCAAGTTTGCAACAACTTGAGTAGCATCTTTCCTGGTCTGCAACAATCCACAGTACAGATACGTCCATAAAATAATTTACCATGTTTTTCCATTTGGTACTTTCAACCTACGTACATCAGAAAACAAAATTCAAGTTACATACCTCCAAATTCAGTTTTGGAAGACATATAATTAACAGTCGTAAAGTGTTCTCCCTGAAGAATTCTTGGGTCAGTTGCACACAAGCTTCAGTTACAGGCTCTGATTCACCGTTCCCATAAAGAATAGATTTCAGTTCCCTGATATTCTTGCCTAACTCTGCCATCTGCATAAAACTTAGTGCAACTCATTTTAATGGATAGGTGACAGTGCACAGTTAGAATACACTTTCTTTTTCTTATAGAAGACCATAGCCTCAATAAATATCTAAAGGTTTCTATAGCAATATAAAACTGAGCATAAAGCTGTTTTTGTACATAGTGCAGGGTGTGGTGGTTGGCTGGTGGCAACTTCAGTATTATTTAGTTCAGAATAATCTTAGTAAAATAAAGTCATACTTTTGCTTACAGACGTTCATAGTCACTAGTAAGTAGTAACTCTGCAGTGAGCATGATGACAAGTTGCAAGCTTGATAACCTATCAATGCTCATATTTGCACCAAATATTATCATCATTAAGTAACTCGGTCATGCTGAAAAATGTATCTCGCGGAGTTCCATAAGCTATCCCCTTTCTCTTTGCTACAATGCAATCATGAATCACATCCGAGTAAACTAGTGCAGTTGTACTACATACTACTGAGGAGTGAGGAATTGCGAAGCAAAAGCAAGTAGCCTCGATCGTATCACTGCTCTAGCTGCCAGCATCATTTCCGACTGTGACGAAATTAACCGAATTCGAGGTTATGGATCACAAATTAACCAAACAGCTCGCCCATTCACGCACAATCAGGGCCGAACTCACAGGCAGGGATGGGGAATCGAAGCCACGAAACCCTTAAACAAAGGGCCATATTCGATCTCACCTTCTCCTCGCGCTTGGCGTCAGCGCCCCGGGAGCCGGAGTGGAGGTCGACGAAGATGAGGAGCTCGCGCGTCAGCCGCACGACGTCGGCTGGCGTCCGCGGCTTCGACTTGAAGAGGCCCTTCATCTTGCCCGCGTCGTCCGCTGCCGCTGCAGCCGCCGCGGGGGACAAGCGCGGCGGGGAGGGAAGGGGCGAGGCCTTGGGCCTCCTCCGCCCCGCCGACCCGAACGAGAAGCAGCCCCGCAGGAACGCCACGGGGTCGCCGCGCGACAGGGCCCTGGGGCCCCTGCTCTCTCTCTCTCCTCCCCGCGGGGCCGGGGCGCGATCGGAGCGCGGCGAGCGAGCGAGGAGGGCGAGGGTTTGGGAGCTCCGGATCCGGCTCGTAATGCGCGCGCTGCGGTGGGGCGGGGGTGGGGTGGGGTGCTGGGCAGGAGCACGAGGCCGGAGATCCCTATCCACCGGAGAGGACGTGACCGGGGTCGCGTTTCGCGACGCTTCCTCCTGTCTGCCTGTCGCTGTGACGCAACGTCGCTTGTCGCTGTCTCGTTCTCTGCTCCGCCTTCGCTCACGACTTGCTACCCGCCTTTCTGCGCGCACTAACTTTGTGATCCGCTTTGGATTCAGTGACGACCCTACGATCCTTCCTGGGACGGCTCTGCGGAAATCCACGGCTCATCGGCCTCGCACCTGAACCCGAATGCGATTTACCATTTTGGACTAGGTTTTCGTTCGTGTCAAATCGTATTTAACTCGGTGATTTAGTCATTTGGAAACGTACGGAAATGTGATTCAGCTTTTCACTGTTTGGGATTCGTCTCCAGCAAGATCGGCAAAGCCGATCTGTATCCCTGTGCTGTGCAGCGGATGCCAATTGGTAGGATGGGGCGAGCCTACAGCGGGATCGGCAAAAAGGCGGTACAGTAATGCGGAGTCCTTTCGGTAATAAATTTACAGATGAAAAAGAAGACTCTAACACTGTTTACAGAGGATGTAAGTGAATCTAAAAGGAAAGGGAGAGTCCTATAATATATAAAATAGATTAACCGTTGGAGATAAAAAAAGATACTATAATAATATTATAAATATTATAATAGTATTATAGATGATAAATTTTTAAAATATTTACTTAAGATAACTAAGATGCCTTTTTCGGCTTCCACGAGTAATCCGATCGTTAACCCCCACGGAATTTGATCGGTGTCATTGCCAAGTGCCCTGCTACAGTCGCACACCCGAGAGCAACAGGAGATGCAAGAGAATACCCACTGGATGCGTTCAAGTTTGAAGGATCGGTCAATTACTTGTGCGATGTATGAAAGATTTTGAAGCTCGATTTCTTCCGGATTTTGAATTCGACGATGAATCCGGGACCATTCTTCGTAGATGGAGTAGTGACTCAAAAGCCGACACATCCTTGGATACGAAAGTTTAGTTCGAGCATATACACCAGTCTCTTGTAGACTTAAGTCGACCTTGACCTACCTTTTTGCACCGATGAATATATGGCCCTAGCCAGTAAGGTGTCATTTTTTTAAGTACAAACATACACGCATATTATACCATCTAAATTGTACACACCTGGGATTTTTAAAACTCGATCCCACGGCGGATGGTGTGCTGCCACTATACGCCAATCCAAATTGCCTCTGTAAAGCTCGAGCGAACTACCACCGGATCGATAACCGTTCGCAGTAAGGTGTCACTTGATCCATGTTATTTTGCTAGTCCTGGGCAATAGATAATGACGAGGCAGTTGGGCCGGGAAGGTACGTTCATGTCCTGCAAGATGAGCGGTCCAGAGTGTGTGGGGCTGTGAGGGTAGTACCTTGAGTTGATTTTTGCATGAGCAAGCATGGACTATGATAATCGAGTGAAGTCAAGTGTAGTGATAGAAAAGAGTGTGGCTCAGAAACGGAACAAAAGTAAAAGAGGAAACAGTACAATGATTCACAGATCCAAATTATTCCATGTTTTTCCGCTTCTGCTTTTGAGTTTAGTGTTAGTTGGGGCTGGAGGAAAGAAGGCATCATGGTGTTTATGAACTTCTAAGAAACCAACCTTCATGGCTCTTAGCTAAACTAGCATATCAACTTGTGCGACTGTACATGCTAGAAATTTAATTTACGGTTAAATTGTAGATATTTATGTTAATAATGGTTGAATACTAAGATACATCAGCTATTTATATTTATATATTGGAATGTAAAATATAAATGTATTTTTTGTTCATAATATTGGAATCATGTTTATTATTCGTGAATAGATCTAATTTATAATTTTCATTTTATGCGTTATGCAAATTGATTTTATTTGTTTCTTAATTTTTTTGAAATTATTATTATTTTTAATGTCGTCATTGTATCTCATATTATTTTTTTGAAATACATTATAAATTCTTTGATATTATTTTTATGTGATAATCCGTAATATGTTTGTGTTCTGTTGTTATAATTCTGTAATGTTTGATTACACGCATATTTAATTGGCATATTTTAATTGATTTGGAAAAGTATGTTGATTGCTAACGTAATTAAATTAGAGTTTGCTAACATAACCTTGTTGAACAAAGGGTATCTAAAGAAAAAAGAAGAAAAGGGAAGGTAAGAAGTAGTCTTGTGACTGGACTCTATGATTTGTTTTTTATTCTTTTACGTTGTTTCGTCTGGTTATTGATCCGTGGTTACAGTTAGTCAATCAATCAGTTCGACGGTTGAATATTTTATTTTTTTAGAATTTTTAAGATTTTTTTAGAATTAACGTGAAGGTACTAAAAGGAACCTCTAATTAGTAAGTATAAGATTCAGGAGCTATCGTGTTATTACATGCATTACCCAATATTAGGGTATGCTTGGAAAAGAATAATTTTACACGAATTTTGTGGCATACGGTTCAATTATGCATAATATTAGGGTGTGTGTTGTTCGTTTCCTCCAAAAATCTAGCTTCCGAACGGGATTGGCAACTTTCTCAGGTCTTCAAAAACTAGGCCGAAATCTGTTTTGAGGACTACAAATCAGAATACGAGGAACCAAGAAAAGAGCATGAACTTAAAAAAAAACAAATTTTACAAAACTACATATACTTTGATAAATTATCGTAAAACTACATATTTAATCAATAGTTTTATAAAACTATAAATTTAGTGTCAATTTTATCGCAAAATTATCAATATTTGATAAAATTATCGCAAAATAGACATATCCACTTGCAGTCCCACAACAGCTGTCAGCTCATAAAACAAACTATCCAGAGCACATGAAACTACAGATACTTTGATAAACTTATCGCAAATTATAAACTTACAAATTTAAACAATAGTTTCATAAAACTATAAATTTAGCATCGATTTTATCGTAAAACTATATATTCTATCGCAAACTATTAACCTGACAAATAGGTCTCGCTTGCAGTCACATAAGCTCTCGAATGGTCCGTTTCATGAGCTGGTAACGGAGCTGGTAATATCTCTTCAAGAATATATAGTTTTGCGATAAAATCAACGCTAAATATGTAGTTTTATGAAATTATTGTTTAAATATTTAGGTTTACGATAATTTTACTAATATATTTATAGTTTTACGATAAAATTGATATTAATATGTAGTTTTGTAAAACTATTATTTAGATATGTAGTTTTACGATAATTTTATTAAAATATCTATAGTTTTATGAAATTTACTTTTAAAAAAGAAAAAGATGACATTGGAAGGAGCTGCACAATAGGGACACGGAACAAGGAGCGTCAGATGTGGTGGACCGAAGTCACGCTGTGACTTTACTTCTCAAAGTAAGAGGATCCTGATCCATTTGTCAAGGTCGGTGCATTTGCTATCAAGCAAACTTCTAATCCTTACTATGAATACTTCGCAATTTGGCGATGATGAACAGTGATGGCGAATCAAGTAAGGGTTAGATTTTGGGTTCACTCTAAAGCTCTAAATCATAGCTTTGGGTGGAAGTATGACCAATGGTAGACAGTGAGCCATAGTTTTGCGAGCATGCCATGGGTTACGCCGGTGGGCTGCCGACGAGGAGCTCAACCAGTTAGGCTGGCAAGGCAGCAGGAGGAGTGTGGCGAAGAGAAAGTGGCAAACTGGCAACTCAGGCGGTGGTTCACCGACGAAAGAGGGAGGCGATCGCCAGGCAGATGATTGTGGAGAGCAGGAGGCAGAGACAAAACATACGATGGGGATGAAGTGTGCCAACATTTGCTCGACAGAGGAAACTGACAACCCCAATGCTCCTGCGTATTCTCGAATCTCGAAAAAAGACATACAACAACTCTGAATATCACATACGATTTTAAACTAGAACCGTCTAAAAAATAATTTAATGAAAAATTCATGTACAGATGTTTATTCGGAGCTATCTGTACAAAATGTATCACAGACGATTTTAAACTAGAACCGTCTAAAAAATAACGAGGAGTAGTTCCTACAAAGTGAAACACTTTAGTACAGACAGTTCTCATTTAAGAACTGTTTGTACTAGTAATACAAACAGCTCCTACATAAAACCGTCGATATAAATGATATAGTTCAAACGGTTCCGATACACCCCAAAGCATCCCGCTTTGTATCTCCCCGCGCGTAGATGTTCAGACGGTTCCAAATACAACCGAGCGTCCCACTTTCATCTCCCTACATGTTCTCTCACACGTAAATAGTTCAGACGGTTCAAAATACAATCGAGCGTCCCGCTTTCGTTCTCCCCACGCGTTCACTACGTTCCCAGAACCTTCTCTCACGAAATATTATCCTCCCACATCTTCCTAGAGCGCCCCTGTCAGAGGGTTAGCTCCTATTGCAGGGATCCTGAGGGACCCCTTTTTAGAGATTCAGCCGGAGAGATGATTCTGAATAAGTTTGCTGGAGAAATAAATGGATGTAAATGCGATGACAGGTGGGGTGGAATGATCTAACGCAGAAAAGAGTAAATGCGCTGGGGGGATTTTTAGATAGGTTCGGGCCGCACTGCGCGTAACACCCTACTCCTGTGTGAATGCTATAAATGCCATGAGAATGTCTCTCAGGAATGTGCTAGTTACAAGAATGTATGTCTATTCTAGAGCCTTAGGTTCCTTGTTGTTCGGTTTCTATGCTCGTACGAAGGTGTTCTTCGATCTCTGTTGGACTCAGTTGGCTCTGTGTGCGCTTGTCTGAGCTTGGATTTGTCATAGACTGTGTTCGATCTGCCTCTGTCCGTGTCTGCCGGCTCCTTAAATACTTGCCGGCGGTAGCGTGCCCCGAAAGGAAGGGCACGACTTCCAAGACGCCATAAATGGAAAGAGCATCATCATGGCCTCTGCGCGAAGTGAAGGGGGTTGAAAACGCGCCCGGTCTTCAGTCGTCATGATGGCACTGGCAACGGGCGCTGTGGAGAGGGCCCACCGGGCAGCCGCAGAGCGGCCCGGCGTGCCCACCCGGTCTTGTTCGCCTGCCACAGCAGCGTGGCAGACGGAACGCCTCGAGCCTCGCGATGCTATCCCGAGGCGCGCTGGATGGCACGGGATGGGACCCGTGCATTAAATGTCCCCACGCCCTTCTGCCAGAATATGACAGGGACTGACACCGAGCGTGGCGGGAGCAGTTGGAGGTGATAGGCCACGCGCGCTCTTAAATGCGGCATCGGGCCTTTCACTGGCTGACACCTCATCGCTGGACCCCTGTGGGGGCCACTGACGGGGGGCTTCCTGGGTCGTCGGGAAACTGAGTGCTTCGGGGTCATTGTTCACCTCCCCGGGCACTCTCTCCCGAAAACGCTCTTTTCTTGGTCCTCGGGGAACCGAGTGCTCGGGGGCCACTGTTCATGGCCGAGCACTCTCTCCCGGGCTTGGCTGTACGGATCCTCGGGGAACCGAGTGCTCGGAGGCCGCTGCTCGTAGCCCCAAGCACTCTCTCCCGGAACTACCTTCCTTGGGTCCTCGGGGCACTCGGGTGCCCGGGGGGCCACTGGTCGCAGCCCCGGGCACACCCCTCTCGGTACTCGGTTCTCCTGGTCGTCCGGGGACTTGGGTGCTCGGGGGTCACTGTTTACCTCCCCGAGCACTTTCTTCCCGGTCACTTAGTCTCTGCAGATCATCAGGGAACCTGGGTGCTCAGGGGCCACTGACTGTGGCCCCGAGCGCCCTCTCCCGGGACTTAGTCTTTTTTACCTCGCGGAGATGACCCCGCGGGAGGGCGCCACGTGGCGGACTGCTGGCCTGGCCTCGGGATTCAGGGACCCCTGGTTCCTGATTCACCGACAGCCCCTCATATCTCCAGCCCACTCCCTCCCCTTCCTCCACCTGTACGTCGGGCTCCTGTTGGACCCTCCCGCTGATCGATTCCTACCCTTCTCCCACTCTCCCACCGCCTCCGCGCAAGAACCCTCTCCACCATGGCCATGGTCGCTTCCAACGGCGCCGCCGCCGCTGACTCCGTCCATGAGCCTCCCTAGAAGATCTCCAAGATCTCGCCCCTGCTCAAGGTCAAGAATCTCTCCAAGAGGGTCATCCTGCCATCCCGCGGATCTGCCCTCACCGCTGGCTACGACCTCTCAAGGTATACACTTTCACGGATTGTCTGATGCTCTTCTTGTTTGCTAGTGCGGCGGAGATGGTGGTGCTGGCGAGGGGGAGGCGTTGGTGCCCACGGACCTTAGCATTGCCATCCCAGAGGGCACCTACTCATGCATCGGTGAGCGACCTGTTTCTCTTTTCTTCTTTCGCGCCCTTTCTTGCTTTGCACTTTAGATGTTTGTCAAAATGCCTATCCAATCTGGTCGTTGCAACAAAGAGGTCGAGGCTGGTGCTGAAGCACTCCGTCGACGTGGGCATCGGCGTGGTAGACGCGAACTACCGCGGCCCCGTGGGGGCCATCCTCTTCAACCACTCGGACGTGGACTTCGCCGTTAAGCCCAGTGACCGCATCGCGCAGGTGATCATCGAGGTGATTGCGACACCCAAAGTCGCAGATGTGGAGGACCATGACGCCACCGTGCGCGGGGATGAAGGGTTCGGATCCACTTACATCTGAGTCATGATGATATCTTTCGATGGATGTAAGCTTTCTTGATGTAATAATATATCCTTTAATATCATTCTGGTGTATAGTATGCGAGCCGTCTGTGCTATATTATTCTGGTTGTAGTTTGGAGATTTGGATGTTATGGATGGTGTTGGGCGTTGGTTTCTTAGGTAGTGGTCTTGTAAGAATTATCCTGAGCAGAGTCGAGGTGATGAGCACCCACCGACGCAGCAAGCAGTCACGGTGGGCGCTGATTTTATTTTTTGGTATTTCTGAGTTAGTACATATGGTTCTAAACTACGAAACGTCTGTACTATTCCTAGTTCACAGACGCCTCGAAGTTACAGACCATCTGTACTCTTTCTAATACAGACGGCTCCAATAACGAGTCGTCTGTACAAATCATTTATACAGACGGTTCAAAACCCAATATTTGTACATACTCTTTTTCACAGACGGTTAAAAAGGTGTCTCGTACGAAGTTTTCGAACCGTCTGTATAAATATTTTCTTCAAGTGCCGACTTTTTAAATAGGACTCTTGAGTCATACCACACGAGTAAGACTACCAAATCACGTGCACTGGTTCCTGTTGGCAGTGTAGATTGGTTTCATTCCCCTAGTCATAACACTTCTATCGGATTCGTATCCTCTGATGTTATAAAGCAAATTCACCGAAATATACAGTAATCTAAGGCTGGTAAACAGTACCATGCCATTATTTACTGTAGCGTTTCTACTGTTCATAAAAGTTACTGTAACAGATAACCCGGTACATACATTCCGGATCTAATGGTTCAAGAGGAATTCAATTCTCCCACCATCAGTCTGTTGCAGTCATGAATCTGGCAGACTGTACCTGTGTTGCACCAATCAGAATTCAGAAGTCCACCAATCTTCCTGCCGGCACTGTATCGCATGGTAGGCAAATAGATTACCGATGAACATTTTTAAGAAGATCGAGAAGCTAGAACTCGTTACTGAAACAAAGAAACCAAACCATTTTTCACAAGTCCTGACTGATACCTTAATACAGAGCAACTAATTTCCGATCTGATGAGAAACCTAGAACAAGAGCATGAGAACGTGTTATTCCTCTTTACTAGTGCACTACTAAGATTCAGTTGAGACGGCTGCAAATGCCATCTCTTTGCTTCATTTCCGGTTGCTGGTACTTCTGGTGATCCGGCCGATCAAGATTAGAAGAATGCCCGGCTGCCGTAGAACACCTTGGGAGACGGTTTCTCCTGCTGCCCGGCCGTCGGTTTCTTCACCGCGCTCGAGTCGGCACCACTAGAAGCAGCGTCGGAGGCGGCCGCGGTGCCGCCGCTCTTCTCGCTGCCGTTGTCCATGTCCAAGGGAAGCTTCATCTTGGCCAGCGACTCCGTGAACTGCTGCATGCTCTTCATGTACATGTCCATGATCTGGTTCTGGTCCACCTTCACCTCCTGCTCGATGTTGACGCTGATCACCGGCTTGTCCACCGCGTTCTCCGACACGACGCCGGGGGAGTTCACCGCCAGGCTCTCCTGGAAGGTGGGGGACGAGTCGACCTCTGTGTCTGCGGCTTCCGACGCCGCCTTCTCTTTGTGCTCTGCTGACGAGTGGGCGTTCCCGGACGGCTCCGAGTTGGACTGAGGGGTGGCCGGGACCGCCGCCGCGGCAGGGGACTCCGTGGTGGAGACGCTGCTGACCGGCGTGTCGCTCCGGAAGGCGCCCACCGAGTCGGCGGTGCTGTTGTCCGTCGAGAAGCTCTCCACGAGGCGCACGCCGGCGTCGTGGTTCACAGTTGTGGCGCCGTCCCCGTCCTCCGAGGTCAGCAGGCTCTCGGAGCTCTGAGCCTCCACGGCCGTGCACGGCAGCCCTGTGTATTCCGAGACCATGATCTGGTTCTCCTCCACGAGATTCAGGTCGGGGAACTCGATCTTCTCGTACTCCTTCCCGTTCCCAGCGCCGGCGTTCTCCGGCTCCTCCTCCGGGTCGGCCAGCGCCGGCTTCGGCGTCGGCGAGATGGGCACGACCTCAGGCACGACCCCGATGTAGGAGAGCTCGAGTTGCAAGAACCCCGAGGGGGTTTGGAAGAGGTCGCTGGTGGTGAGCGGGAACTCGCGGGCGAGCGTGCCGCCGTCGGCGGCGACGACCTCCGGGAGCGGCACGAGCGCGAACCCAAGCAGCTGGTCCTGCATGTAGTTCTTGACCCGGCTCAACATCCACACCTCGCACCGGAGCGCGGCGTCCACGTCCCCGGGGCGCACGCCGAGGCGCAGCGACTGGTCGAACACCGGGTTGCGGCCGCCGCCGTTGACGACCTGCGTGGAAGCCACCGCCGCGCCCTCCCCCGGCAGCGAGACCCGCGCGTACACGTCCTGCTTGTGGTAGATGCAGATGTTCTGGATATCCCGCGCGCTCCCCACGTGCACATCGACGTACCCAATCAGCTCCCCGCTCCCGCTCCCGTTCGCAGCCGCCGCCGGAGCAGAAACCGCACCCTCCTGCTGCTGCTGCTGCGGCTCCATGACAAGAACACACCTCTACTCCCAACTCTGCAACTGCAACGCAACCGAGAGGAAGCAACAAATCAGACGAAATCCATATTACAAGATCGAGTCAATTCTCTTCCACGGAAATCAGAACCGGTGGGAGCAGCAGCTGCATAGTCAAAATCTGAGAGGTAGGTGAAGAGAAACTGTCGGCAGATGCTTACTACAGTGCGCCGAGCCAAGCCGGAACTGCACACCAGCTCCACAAGGTTCTTGAACAACCTGGTGATGGACTGATTCCTCCTACTCCTACTTGCTTCAACCACGCAACTACTCAAACCACACGAACTAAAATACTAGCAGAACCCAGTGAAGCACCTTCGGCCAAAGAGACTTGCAACTAGTTGCTGCATGCGCCAGAGAAAGCCGACCAGCGATGCGTAGGTTTCCATCCCAATTAAGGGAAAGCGCCGCACAACAAAGAGAGCTCAAATCCCAGCAAAGCAGAGCAAGAAAAAGGCAAGCAGGGAGATCTCATCTCAAACTCAAAGCAGGGGAGAGTTCTTGATGCCACTTACCCTGCTGTCCGTGCTGCTCGATAGCCAGGGACGAACGAAGCAGAGCCACTGGAATCAAGCAGAGGAGAGCGAGCGGCAGCCTGGTGGGGGGGGGGGGGGGGGCGCTTGAGGATATAACGCCAAAGGGGATTAGGGTCGCAGGGGTAGATTTTTTAAGCTGCCTTTGACCCTTTTTTTCCACCCCGTTACCAAACTAAAATTGCTTTTATTGCCTTGTTTGGCCTGACCGTACCGTAGGAGCCCATGCTTAGTAGAGCAGTATCCAAAGGAAGCCCCCAATCCTATCGCGACTGCAGTTAGGCCACTCCTAATGCTCATGGTGTACCATATCAGCATTAATTAGATAACCACTTAGAATAAAAGTTGATGTGGTAAGAATTAAATGAAAAAAGAATAAGCTATTGTCTTTCATAAAATATTAGCTTAGCTCAAAATTTAAGAGATTGAACGTAACATAAATATGCACTGGGTAGCTTATGTCTTATATACTATGAGATGAGAGAAGAGAATGTGTATTAATTATGTAAATTCTATTTTAGAAACAATGTATTAAATAGTTTATATCTACCTTATATCTATATGATATGGTAATTTTTAAACATTAGTTTGTAATGTCTTATTGAAAGTGGTCTAGCAATTAGTCTACTATACAAGTAAAGAAATGGTTTTAAAAATAGGCTTAAAGGGGCAGGAGGCGCACATACATACGGAAGGGAGCGTCGCGGAAAGGACGCGAAAAGGATCGCGGAAAGTCCGTGGCCGTGAGCTCCGTCGGGGGGCACTTTGCGCGGTTTTTCTTCCGTCGTGCCGCTGCCGCGGGCCGCGCTCGGCTTGGCGCTTGCGGTGGCAGCGCGTGACGGGGAAAGCCAATGGCGTGCGCCCACCTGCGGGGCGTTTGGGGTGGGGGTGGGGGTGGGGGCGGGGGCGGGGGCGGGGGCTGGTCCTTTCGGCCGCGTTTTTTAATCGGAGGGGAACGAACGAACCGGCTGGGCGGTGCTGCGGCCTGCGTCCGGTGGGGGTGGGTGGGCGCGTGCCGCCGGCGGGAGCTTTTTTTATTTTTATATTTCGGAAAGCAAAGAATTATAAAATTAGGCGTTTGTTCCAAAAAATTTGGAAAAACAGATTACTATCATCTTTCCAACTAGTGACATTTAAAAAAAATAAAGATTAAAAAATAGGCTATTATGACCTTTTCAATGAGCAACATCTTTTAAAAAAATAAAGATGCCATCTTTCCAACGGTTGGCAGATTAAAAATTTAAAAAATACTGTGTTTCAATGCTTCAAAATTTAAAATACTATCGAAATAGTCATAAAAAATCTTGAAAAAAGTATGTTGTAGATGTTGTTATAATCTATCTCTCAAAAAAATTAACTTAAATAAATACTTTTACAATAAGAAACAAAAAAAATAAATTTCATTGTACATAGGGTGCAAATCATATTTTTTTTGTCTGATTTTTTTTAAGAGCTAGATCATTGTATTCTCTATATTATAATTTTTTTAAAAAAATTCATGACTATTTTGATAGTGTTTTGAATTTTAAGAACAATGGAATGCACTGTATTTTTCGTTTTCACCTTTTCAACTGGTGGTAGTAGTGTATTTTTTGCAATTTTTTCAATTAGATGTCTAGTTTGCAATTTTATGATTTTTGAAATAAAAAAATCTTGTGGGCAGTGTCGTTGTCCACCCGTGGGGCTGCAAATCTTGATTAGCAGGCGCTCGCTCGCTCCGTTGCTCGCGCTCCCTCTAACAGGTCCAAACTTTCTAATTTTGGATTTTTTTAAAAAACTTTTCTCAATATTTTTTCTCGATATTTTTTAAAAACTTTTCTTGTTATTTTTTTCAAAAAATTATTTAGAAAATTATTCGGAAAACTTTTTAAAAAATAAAAAGACGCGGGAGGAATTTTTTAAAAAAACAGAAAGTTGAAGGGCTGTCGGAAAAATTGCTGGTTTGCTTCCTGAGGCGCGCGTGGAATAGCATGTCCCGTGGGTTCGGGGCCCCGCGCGCTGGCCGCTCGCACGCTCGCGCAGAGTTTTCAAAGCGGATATCATCTCGGCCCTTTTCCGCGGCCGCCATCATCTTGGACTAGCGGCGAGAGGATCGGCGCGGACTAGCTCGCGGGGCCGGATCGCTGCACTTGCGGTTTGCACGGTCGCGGGACGGGGAAAAGGAGAAGCGTGCGCCTGCGGTGAGGCGGACGCCCGGCTGTCTGCGACAGGAGCGGTAGTGGTGGCCATCGGATGCCTGGCGTGCTGGCACGCGTGCGGCGGCGGCGGCGCTGGGCTAGCTAGAAGCTGAAGGAAAAACCGAATCTGACCCATGTGACAGTTGACGCCTCCACGAGATGGCATGGATCCCATGGCGTGGGGTGGGGAGGTGGTAGTGGCGCCCATGAGCCGAGCTTTTTAGACCGTTTCTTCCTTGCAAATGATCCTGCAACCGTCGACAGGCGTCGGTTGCAAAGCATGTTCATGGTGGATGAAAGGAGCCATCGAGTGGGTAAGAGACTAGAAGTATACAAGGTTAGCTGTGTTTCTGCACTGTTTAATCGGCGGTATACCTGAGTAATATTCTTTTTTCTTTCTCTGAACTACCGGAGCAAAGCTCCTATGTAACTTCCATCATAGTGTTGAAGTCACACATGCATATGGATGTAACAAATTGACCGAAAGAAAGTGAATCGATGGTGCATCCATCAACGTGTACTTGATTGTATGCGCTTAGCATAGTTCAGCTGGTTAGGATTATCACGCTGAAATATGTCCACTTGATTTTGAATGATAACTCGGTATATGTGTTCGTATTTTTTAAGACTAAATCTTACGAAGAATAATACATATATGCATGAATGTGTTAAGTAGTCAAAGCGTGTGCCTACACTACGGATGTTATTTCTCCAATCTTATTTAAATGTTTGTTTAAACAAACCCATATGTATGGGTGTGGGTGTAAGTGTAGTGTGCATGTGTAAATGAGTCCAACTTGTACTTAGAAAAATGTGTACTTGAGTGTAAGTATCTTGCATTTACATCCGGTAGCTGTTGCAGGGAAAGGATATTCTTAGTGCACTTTTGGAACATAGGAATGATAAAACATATGAATAGGAAAAATACATGATTTCGGTAGAAATGTAGTTGCAAAACAGAGTATTGTAAAACAAAAAAAAATCATAGAAATAACTGTTTGGATGGAGCACAAGAAAAACACGTGAATTTGAGAAGAAAGATTTAACTAGCAACATATAACAGTATTAAAACCATCACATGTTACACTTGCAGTGGGCCCAACAGCCCTAACCCATTTATTATCCCCCCCCCCCACCTAACGCAGCATCTCCTTCCACCTTGCCTCATCCTACGAAAGGGAAGAAAAAAAGAGATCAAAGTGAATGTTTCTTTCCTTGTGGTTTTCCTATGAAATGGGCAATCAAGAAAAATTCCCTCCAATTTTCTTGTGCTCAAATCCACCATTCCAAAGGGATGAACAATGCTCATTCCTATAGGAAATGGAATTCTCCATTTTTACTCATGTTTGTTTTAGCTTTTAGCTAAAAAGCTAATTTTTAAAAAGCTGAAAAGCTAGTTTCTGATGAAATTAACTAAAAGCTAAGAACCTGGTCGAGAGAGGCTTTTTTGATTTTTGGTGTGCTGAGAAGCCAAAAAATTCTCGTAAAAACCAATAGCCGAAAGTCAAAAGCTAAAAAGCAACTTTCAGCAAAAACCCAAAAACCAGCTGAAACAAACAAACCTTTAAATTCTGGTTAGCATGGCTTAGCGGGTTGTAGATTTATAGTGATACTGGCAATATTTCCTGAATCTAGAAGCCAAAACCCAACCAAGGCTCGAAAAACTAACCAAAATAATTCGTAACTCTTTTATTTTTGAGGTTTCAAAATTCGAATGTCAGATAAGTAACAATCACTCGTGACAACAATATGATATAAGTTGTGAATCAGTAATCCATATGTTAACCCGTGGGCCATGTGATGCTACGACCTGGCATTGGCGTATCGATCGTTTATTCAAAAACATCACAATCTGAAATGTGAAACAAGTTATCTACAGCATAGTGTTCAAAGAAAAGGCAGAAGCGAAGGTCAAGCTTTATAGAAGGCAGAAGCATTAGCAATCAATTGGGCTTGGCCCAATGAAAGCCGCGCTCGGCTGTTGCTCTCCTGTTAAATTTCCACTTAGAAGAGTCTGATGGCCCGGAAATATTCTGCTCAACGAAGGGAAAAGAGACTTGCATAGCTTTCGAGTACTCTTCTTCGATAAGCAATCGCCGTTAGGTCCAACGCAGATACGGCTCAGCCGCCGCTATGCTTTTACAGTGACTTTAAGGGCTAATAATCTGCCATGTTTGGCAGGTAGGGTGAAGGCGATGTAGCATCGATCTCTCTTATCCTGTGTAGGGAAAGCTTGTGCATCTGTCTCACTGTGCAACCGTACGATGCGAGATCGATGACTTAACACGGGCACGTACTCTTCTAAGGATTGGGTTATCTGGATCAGTGAATGCTTGAATGCTGACAAGTATATATAATTATTATTATATATTTTATAAATATTATATATATCTTTAAAGAATATATGACGATAGTACGTATTCTACTTTTATCTTGGGTGCTAGTTGTGGTTGTCATAGAGTTAAGGTATAGAGATAATAGACAAGATAATCATATCAAATAGAGAAGCTACCTGATATTTGATCGGAGTTTATCGACCTAGAAAGAATAGGTTCGGAGTAGTTTGAATAGGTCACGTCCAAGTACTCTCTACTATAAAAGGATGGAAGAGAGGTACGTCCAAAACAATCTTTTTCAACAACAATACAACAAAAGTAACTCATGTCTTCAGATCTCTGAAGTTGCGAACCCTAAAGCGGGTCTAGTCGGATAGAACACTTGCACCCATTGAAGATTCATGGCAGAATCATCCATCATTCGGCTAGATCTTAGCAGTAGGAACATGAAGCAATTCACTAGTTCTTAGGGTTAGATTCATATACAAACCTCTTTATACTTTGTGATCCTAAGAATAATTAATGCAAGTATCGAATATCTAACTATAGGGTATATACATATAAAGAGTATGCTATATACGGATAGGATATACCATGTGTATACTTAACAACACTGGATATTATGGAACTGAATCCGCAATATCTGATATGCCCGGAATCCAGATGATGTACACTAGTAAATTCTCGATTGTTTACTCAACTCGAGAAGACTAGTACCCAGGACATATCTATCTACTTAGACTATAAGGAAAGTGACTCTCTATCGACTACAGTTAGACAGGAGGTGGTACATCACCTCTATATAAGGCAGGGATCCAGACCCCTCGGGAGGACTTCTTTCTTTTTGCTAGGCTATTGTAGGCATGCATCAGGAACTTAGCGTAGGAGGAACTCGACGACTTTAGCCCTAGGTTAGATTAGATCCGATTTACTCATGAAATAGTTATTGTTACATACAGGATTATGTAAATATGTTGTAACTAGATTAATTCATAATTAACACATCACACCTTTAAAATTAGTGAAACTACTTTTATTACTTTACTTATGCTATGCTTTATATAGGAAAAATAATGGTAGATATGAAAATTTTAATTACAATGTTGTTTATTAACATATTTATTTTATGCTTGTGAACTTTGTAAAAATTATGAAGAAATTAATAAAATTCTAAATGAAGTGAAGCCAATTTTAAAGATCCTCTTAAGATACGTCAAACATAAAAAATATGTGTTTATATGTTAAATTTTTTCTTAACATAAGTTAATAAATGAGCTGCGTGTTTCAACTTTTTTTTTCAAACTTCATGCCTTAGAATATGATGCAAATGATATTATTTTTCAATTTTTTCACAAAAGATATTAGAATTGTCTCTAGATTTTTTAGATTTTATTTTTTTTATTGTTTTTGATTTTTTTTATTTTTTTAATACAAATTCGTTTACCGAATAGTTTGTATTACCGGTGCGACCCGGTATGGTCGGTAACCGCAAATTTCGTTCGGTAATCGTCGATAAATTGAACCCTTCCTTCCTTCGCACATCTGGTCCTAGCAACACCGGTATGTGCCTTCATTCCCGATACATTCCTAGGCCTGGCAAACCTGGTACATGCCTCGTTCTCAACGGCCTCGACTGCATCGACTTCGGCATCAACCTCTTCTTCGACAATTGCTCATCTGTTTCATCGTCTTCTTCCCTTTGACCTACATGCGCCCATCACCATGACACCTTCTTGTGTCCGTGGCTTTATGTGTGACTTCCTCGACCACGGCGACCCCGACTACAGCTACGTCGATCACAGCTACCTCACGCACTACATCCTCGACTACGACTACTCACTCGCTCTCGGCTACATCAACATTAGGCACAAACGCTACCATCTACATGAGCAACTCGTCGGTTTCTCTAGTCATAGCATATGCATCATGCTGTTTCGAGTAAGGGGATGCCATTTGTCTTCTTATGCAGTCTCATTGTTTGCGATGCTCCTGCCGTGACTGTGAGAATATTAAAGTATATGAAATGTGATACACAAATATCTAATTATTATAATAAGATATGATTAGATTCTATCTTATCTTCCGAGTTGCTTGATATCCAAACCATCCATATTTAGAGACGTAATGCAATACATCGATCATATTAATCAATCCTCATATTCTTTCACTCGTGAGTCTTATTTCTCATTCTTAGAAATAAACTTTTCTATTTATAAGACACCCTAGATGCGGGTATTTTCTTTTATACATAGATTTTTTTTTTAGAGATAAGCCTTTAAAATTACAGAAAACTCTGGGTGACCGAATACGATAATTCTCCCGTGGTCATCGTAAAATACGTTATGTGATATGCTAGTAGTACTAGTCTCCATGCCCAACCATTTGATTTGAGCCGTCGTGATTGACAGTTTGATATAGTCGAGTGACAACAAATGCTGACAGTGCAACTGAAGAAGGGCTTGTTTGGCTTGTAGCCACTTTATTCTTGATTGGACCGGGATTGTAGTTCATGAAATTGGAACGCACAGGCATGTCTTTTCTGAAGCTGTCTCTGTGTAGACATCTATGTCACGGGTTCAACTGCTGGAGGAGAAAGGCACTTCTACGGAACCATATCTGCCTCTGCCTGAAAAGCGAGGACTCGTGGTTCCATCTCTTGGTTGCACGACCGGGTCCTTCGACATATCCCTCACCCTAGTACTCCACAAGGCACTAGCTTCAGTAGCTTGCTCCAAAGAAGAGAGAAGCTGTCGCACGCAGTGCGGTGATGGTACAGCACGGCTGCATCTCTCCTCGCGGCCGGCGCACATGGCCGTGCCGTTACGGGCCAGAATCAGCATGGGCACCTGCGTCACCGGAACACATGCTGCATCTCTCCTCGCTTGCTTTCGGCTTCACTGCACGGAACAAAGTAGGCTGGCACGTCCCGGTGACCCAGTTGATCGACGGCGACGGTTGCGGAGATTTTCAAGTACAGAAATAGAATTCGTTCTTGAGGGCAGGACGTCGTTCTTCAGGTTTCGTGTTGCACCCGGACCTCGCCTAATCACACACGCACACGTACGAGTGCTGTACAGTCTGTAACGGGATGGGGACACGAGCGAGCGAACGAAGGGGACGCACGGATCCAGTAGAAAAAGAACAGTGCAAGTTGCCGGACAACAACGGCTGCGTCGAGTATGGTCTTTGTTCAGACGGAGTTAGTTCCCGTCTCTCGTTTTTTATTCTTGCACGAGTGGTATATGAACATGATACTGCGCTTCTTAAGATATTGCTGAATATTTGAAGACTTGCTGTTGCAAGCTGTTCACACTTCACACTCAAGATACAGAGACAGGGCCAAATCAGATGGAAATTTGGCTTCTTGGTTGAATCAATGGCCCGGCCTCCCACATTTGGCTTCGTGTGTAGAGTACGATCTTTTTTCGCCGTCGGCGGTAGGATAGCTCACCAAGTTTGAAAATTTTCTATATGGTGACCATCCATTTTTATTTTTTAGAACACTGACCGTCTAATTTGAGTGTTGGTGCAGCAAGCTCCAAATGGTTTGCTCGGTCCAGACGGCGCCTGTTCATGCATCTGGTTTTGATTATAGCAGGAACGGTTATACAACACTGCACTCCTTAAGATATTGCTGAATATTTGCAGACTCGCTGTTGCGAGCTGTTTGTTATACGCGATATACAGAGACAGGAACAAATCATATGCAAATTTCGCTTCTGGGTTCAGTTAACGCCCCTGGTCCCTCTCGTCATTTCGATCGGGTTGGTCAAATCTTTGCACTATGGTTGAAAATCGACCGAATCGACGCCGTTTTCACATCCCTGGCATGTACTAGCACTTGGTACTCAACAACAGAGGCATCTAGGTCAGCTGCAGAGGCCTCCTGCTTCGTCAGACAGGTCATATCCTGATGACGCAGTGTCCAACTGGATTGCATCCACGGATCAGCATCGAATTAATTTGATATCCTCCTGCTTCGTCAGACAGGTCATATTCTGATGCTATAACAAGATGACGGAGCAAATTTCTCTCCTAAACGGCACCAATCATTGACCAAGGAACAGAGCATCGGGACATGGGTCCTCAGCTCCTGTCTCGGCCAACTAGCCAGGACAGTGACTTGAGATTATCCGAACTGTGCAATGCAATGGAGGTGCCTATCTTTTCACACGGAGTTGGCAACTATCAACAGCAGAAGATTCAGCCTTGCTCTTGAGATTGAACTAGAATTTACTAATTTTTTGTCCATGTGTTGCATCTAGGATCCAGTAGCGTGCCCAGAGCAGTCGTTAAAAGGAGTCACTGCTCAAGGCAGCCGGCCGAGACAAATTTTCGGCTGATATCTTAACCAGGATATCTCACTGGTGGTATTCATATCCCGTCAAGAGTATTGAAGTTCTCATGGTATGCTACCACCATCTGTAATCTGTGAGGTCAATCTGTAAGGCATTGAAGTTCTCATGGTATGCTACCACCATGGCAAGCACATTGCTGAACATCATTTCCATCATCCATTTTAGCAGTGCAAGATGGTACTCAAACTTCGAATATTTTCAGCTGTCAGTGACCCAGTTACTAAGGAGGATCCCCGAGATACATGAGCAGAAGGCCTAGAAGGTCCAGACATCTAAGTTACAAAAATGACATTCACGGCTGCCGCATGCTCGACATGAGCTTCGAGGTATTCATCGTCAGTTCGTCACCTCAGATTCAACTGGAAAGAAACGACGCAGAGCAAAAAGGAATCACGAAATATTTGCAAAAATAAGTCACAATAGATAAAGGGGAACAGGGGAATTCGGACTCCAAACCTCAAGCAAAAAAGACATGGTTGACGTTCCAACATTCCCCTCATACCTGACCAGATCAAGCAAGCATACCACCAATTATCACCATAACAACATGTACACAGCTACAATTCAACATCACCGACCTTACCACCCTAATCCTCTGCTAACATCCCTTGAAATCCTGAATCATCCTCTCAGCTGATGTTAGTAGCAAACTTACCAACCATCCATCACTCGCAAACCACATTTGTATTCACATCATCAAACCAAAACCAGCTGTTATTTACAGATGATCATCGCGTCACGTCTCCTCCTTACAGAGCTGCTCCATTCTCAAGACTCAACCAGAGAATGGAGCAAACGAGGTCCAAGACACGCGAAGCATGCTTCAACCACATAACTCCTGCGTTACCTAGCCAAGCTAGTAGCTGCCAATGGACCAGCTCCAGAGCCACCCCCTTGCCGCTGCTCGCGCAGGTAACCAAGCAAAGTCTCAGCCTGCAAATCATACAACAAAACCTTAGTGATTAACGATTTACACAATTTTGGAAGAACTTTTCAGATTCAACAAATCAGGACGCGCATGGTAATCCAGACACACGAGGGTGAGTTTTGTTCCAAGCTAGGCCTTCAACAAGATATCTGGAGCCTTCTCATTTTAATGAACACCTCAAATGTTTTGACAAGAAATTAAGAATCCCTCAATTTATATGTTGTTTCGTCGAAGGACCAAACTAGGATCAAAAGTACTGCAGTTTTGACCAGCTGTACTCAGAAGATTTAGCAGATCCTCGACTGCACTTGAGAAATGTGAAAAATAAACAAGTCGTATCTACGCGATGTGAAAAGAACCTGGAGGTCAACACCTGAGTCACCTGACTTGATATATATGCCTTTTAATATATACATGGGCAACACTGAGCATTTTCTACGAACAGGTAGAAATCTAAACCTAAACCACAAGTACATGTACAGTTCACTTTCCTTCGTCTAGGTTTAGTGTACTTTTCAGTACTTGGTGTCAAACATACTTCAATTAAATTCTAACTGATGAATTTGTTGCATAATGTTTTAGTACAATCACTTGTAAACTGACAGGCAAAATGACTTGTCACATCAAACCCTCAAACCAATTCAACATTGATCCAGTTACACATTGTTATGTTATTTGAAAAAATAGCAAATCGAATCTGATTCCAACATGACGGCGGTGCATAAAATGTAAGTAAAGTTAAAGAAAGTGATGTGGTGTTGCGTACCTTGTGCTTAGCACGGGCAGAGCCGGACTGTGATAGTGCGACAAGCGGCGGGATGGCGCCCTCTCGTACAAGAAGCGCACGGTTATGGGGGCAGTCGGAGCACAGCTGCAGCAGCGCCACCACGGCGAACTCCTTCTCCTTGGCAGGGCCGTCCTCGATTGCCTCAACCAACGCAGGGATCCCGCCAGCCTCCACCACAGCGTCACGGCCCTCAGCGATGCCGGCAAGGCTCCCGAGGACCACCATTGCCTTCTCCGACGTCCCACTGCCGCGCTCGCCGATGAGGTGCACGAGCGGCACGACGGCACCGGCGCTCACCGCGCGCTCCTTGTTACGGCGCGCGGAGCAGAGCCGGTAGAGCGTGGTGAGCGCGTCCTTCTTGCCCCGGGTGGAGCCCGCGGAGAGCAGCGCGACGAGCGGCGGGATGGCGCCGGAGGCCCCGATGGTGGCGCGGTTCTCCTCGATGCCCGAGAGGCTGAGCAACGCGCACGCGGCGTTCTGCTTGGCCGCCGCGGTGCCCGTCCGCAGCGCGTACACGAGCGGCTTGATGGCCCCCGCCACCGTGATGGCTGACCGGTTCCGCTCCTCCAGCGAGAGGTTGAGCAGCGCCGTGACCGCGCTCTCCTGCGCCACGGGGTCAGTGCTCCGCAGCAGCGGCACCAGGGCCGGGATGGCGCCCGACACGCCGATCAGCTCGCGGATGTCCGACCGGTGCTTCGCCAGAAGCCGTATCCTCGCCGCCGCCGTGCGCCGCGCGTCCGGCGCGGCGTCCGGGCCCAGCGCCTGCACGCACGCCAGCACGAACGGCTCCACGCGCTCGAGCGGCGCCGCGTCCACCGACAGATCCATCGGCTCCGGGTCGTTCAGATCCACGGCGGCGCCCGTATCCGGCGCGGCGTCGGATCTGGCCGGCGTCGCCACCGCCGCCGCCGCGAGCCGCTCGAGCTCCCCTGATATGTCCGAGTTGAAGCTCGAGTAGTCGGAGAAGTCCCGCGACAGCTCGAGCAGCTCCGTGGCCGCCGCGTTGATGGCAGAGGACGACTTGGCGACGGCAGCCGGGTGCGCGGGCCCCGCGGTGGCCGCCAGCTCGCTGAGGTGGAAGTCGATGACGGAGTCGGTGAGGTTCTCAATGTCCGAGTCGGCACCCCCCGCGTCGCCGGCGCCACCCGGGGACCCCGGGGAGGAATCCGGCAGCAGCAGCGCTGAGCGGATGGTGCGCATGGAATGGCCCGGACGGCGCTGCGGCCGCGCCGACGAGCAGGGGCTCTGCCCGGGCGAGGGCGAGGGCATCTGGGAGCCGGCGAGCGAGACCATGACGGGCGGGCGGGCGGAGGCGGGAGGGAGGGTGGGGGCGGGCGAGGGAGCGAGTGATGATGGGATGAGGGGTTCGGGGGAGGCGGGGGTGGTTGGGCGCTGTACTAGTGTGTACACGTATACGTTGTTACTGTGTAGTATGTCCGTGCACAGCAAACGCTCCGCAACCGAACGGAATGAGATGCGAGTGCGGTGTGGATCTTTGTAGCCGCTTTTGCTCCGTGGAGAGAGACGGGAATGTGATCCGGGTTGACGACAGACAGGTGTCTCTGTAGCCATGCCTGCTGGTACTCCGAATTAGAGTAGATGCCTAGCCCACTCCTTGGTTGAGAGTCGGACTCATGACATGCGGGGCTAAGAAAGCTCTGTGCCGAGATGTCAGTGGCCGGAGTGGAGGTGCGGGAAACTTGTGTGCGCGAGAGTTTTCAGCTGCGGAAAGGGTCAGTGGCTCAGTGAACTGATCAATGCCACCACCACTACCACCAGTTTACTTTTGGTGGCCGGCCGGCGGACCATGATGACATGATGGGTAGGCGTGGCCGCGTGGGCTGAGGGGAAGCGGCCAAGGAAGGAATCGCTTTCCGTTCGTTCGTTGTTCCGTTCTGGCCCGTGCCAGGTTAACAAAACGGAGGCAAACCGACGATCCTGCCAGGCTGCCACGGCGCAGCTGCAGCGGTGCACCCGCGCGCGCGCGACTCCGGTGGCATCGTTCGTGCCATGGGACGGACGGTTTGCTTAGAGTTCCGCACGGCCGGGGAGTGGGCTGGGTTTGGTGGAAGGCCTGGGGGAAAACCTTCGGCTGGGTTGCGTAACGGAAGTGCGCCCTGTTAACAAATATGGAAGTCCGGCACGGTTGTTGCCGGCTATATATACGTGAAATTGACGTCAAGGGACGTGCAGCCAACTCCCTATTCCCTGAGTACTTTCTCACGCCGGACGGCAGGCGAGCCGTGGGGTGGCAGGCGATATCCGAGCCGTGCCGCCGTGGTATGTGTCACAGGCCCGGCGAGGATCGACGATCGGGGAGAGGAATGGGAAGATCAGAGAACAAAGATAGTGGCAGGGAAGACGAGTTCAGTTTCTTAGGACAGGAAGAGAGTAGTTGTCTGCAGGTTTCTTACCCCCCCCCCCCCCCCCAGCAAGGCAGACCTACGCTAAATACTCAACGCCACACACATGGGCTCAACGGGCCCAAATCGATGATGGGTAACGTGTGCTGGGCTGACGATCTCAGGCTACTCGATCCATCACACCAGGCCCGCTCCTTGTCTTCCCGACCTTCTTCCCGCCATGGCTCGCCGAGGTGGTGACATTCCCCGCCATGGCTTGACCCCAAGCCGTCAGCTTCGGGTAGCGATGGCGAATCTTGGCTTCATCTTTCCACGTAGCAAGTGCTTCTGGTAGGCCGACCCACTTCGCCAAGACTTAAGTCAACGCATTGGCCCCCTTCTGATACATCCGGTGTTGCAGTATGTACTCCAGTGTTGTCGGGTCCTCTTCAGAATCTTCAGCGAAGTCCGGCAACATCGGCTGCACTGATGTAGACGGTGGCACGCCATTCTTCAGTTGGGACACGTGCACGAGCAGGTGTATCTTGCTAGTGTCAGAAAGACGAAAGCTTGTAAGCCACCTCGCTGATGCGTGCCTCCACATGAAACGGACCAAAATAGCGGAACGACAGTTTGTTGTTAGCTCAATTAGAGATCGACGTTTGCACATACGGCTGAACTCTGAGATACACCCAATCTCCAACTTGGAAAGAACGCTCTGAGCGGTGCTAGTCAACTTGACTCTTCATCCTCTGCCTAGCACGTCCAGGTGCATTTTTAACAGATTGGTTTGCAAGTTTATGTCCTTTAGCCATTATGCCAATTTCGGCACCCCACACATGCTCGATTCATCCAAACCAAAATGCTGAGGAGGATACCCATAAAGAGCTTCAAATGGAGAACACTTCAAACATGAGTGGAGAGTGGTGTTATACCAAATGATGAGGACATCACACCTGCGAATATATGCACTGCAGAAATATAGGAGAAGACAGCTTGAGTTAATCCTTTGTTGGGGATTGTCGGTGCTTGTTGGGAGCATGTTGGATCTTATCGGACTTCAAGACGAGTTTCTACTCGTGGGAAGGATGGAATCCCGACTAGGAACAAGCTAGTCGGGTTCCAAGGTAATTCCTACTCGGACTCTAAATTCGTCTCGAATTCAACAAACAACCGTGCTACAAAATATATATATCTCTGTCATACGGAATCCAATGAAAGTGTTTAGCCACAGGTTGGAAAGATTACGTTGTGATCTTTCCAGTAGATCCAACCCCATCAACAGATTCCTCGTGAGCGATTTGGAAACCTCAAAATGAGTCAATATTGTAACAGATAGAATTAGAGTTGAATTTTGTTTCCTAGTTTGTTTTGTAGCGTCTAGAGGGGCTTGCACAAGCGGCTAGCTGTGACCAAAATAGTTTGAGTTTTTTTAAGCATTGTTTTCGCCTAGGGCCAAACAACATTGTTTCTACTTGTGTCTTAGGACCAACTAGATTGACTACTTTGCAGAACTCTACATTTATCAATACATTGCTCTTCATCTAGATTTGCAATTTTAGATTGCCTTTATTCTTGCTTGTTCTTCAGTTGCTTGCAGGGGTAAGAAATTCGTGTTCAAGCTGATCGTGTCTACTGCAAGGCCAGTAACCTCCAGGAGTTGGTTTAGTGATCTCCCAGGTGCTCAATTGCTGTATGAGTGTAACCAGATCATCAAAGTCATCTCACCAAACCGATGAGTGTTTATCATCAAAAGATCGGGACACCTAACCTCATATAAGGGGCATATCACCAAAACTCAGCAAGCGCCAACCAATCAGTCCATTTCTTCAGACATGTGTGCACGAAGCAACGAAGATACCCTTCCAAGCATTGATTGACCCTCTCCGTCTGGCCGTCCGTCTGAGGATGATAGGCCAAGCTCATGCATAGTTAGGTGCCTACCAACCTAAACATCTCCTTCCCCAAAGCACCGGTGAAGAATTTATGTCGATCTAATATCAGCTCAGTGGGTAGACCATACAACTTATACACGTTGTCAAGGTATACTTGAGCCACCTGCAATGCAGTGAAAGGATGTCGAAGGGGCAAAAAATGAGCATATGTTGTAAATTTGTCAACCACCACTAGCACAAAGTTGAACCCTTTGAAACTGGAAGGCCTTCAATGAAGTCTAGGGACACCATTTGCCAGGCTTGATTCGGCACCGGCAGGGGTTGGAGAAGTCCGGGGTACTGTGCATGTTAGTCTTTGTCTGAAGACAGACATGACATTCTGTTACAAACTGCTTCACCCCCCTTTTTTAGGCCCGACCAAGCAAATAATTTCTTGACCTGAGCATAAGTGACTTCATAACCTGAATGACCTCCTATGGGACTGCTATGCAGAGCTGTAAGTATGGTGGTTTGTAGGCTAGGATTGTTACCCACCCATATCCTACCTTTGTACCTCAAGAGCTCATTCTGAAGAGTGAAGTTTTTGCCGGACGTGCCTAATACGCTAAGCTGAGCCACTAACTCTTGAGCTTCCTTGTCTTATGATAGCCCTTGGAAATATCATCCATCAACATTGCACTGCTTTGGATACTGCAAATAATTGTGGCTCTTCCGGCTCAGATTGTATGGACAAAACATCTACGTCACTATTGTCGGACCCTTTTTTTAGATCAACCTAAATTGTAAACCCAATAGCCTCATCATAATTTTCTATTGCCATGCAGTAGCTAACCGTTGATCATCCAGGTGTACTAAGTTCCTTTGGTCCATCTTTCTCACAAATTCGCTTCCCTGCAGATATTGCCTCCACTATTCCACAACCATCAGAATGGCTAAACCTTCTTTTTCATACGTTGACAGGCTATGGTTTCTTGGTCCCAGTTCATTACTCAGGAATTCCATGGGGACGCATCCGTTTCCACTGTGAACGCCTTGTTAAAATCCGACAAGGCCAAGATTGGGTAGGAACCAATGCCTTTTTCAGTTCTTGAAATGTTGCTACTCTATCTTTGGACCATTCAAATGGGGTGTTCTTCCTTAGAAGTTTAGTGAGTGGGCAACAAATTACTCCAAAATTCTTCACGAATTTTTGATAATAGCCTGCCAAATCAAGAAATCCCCTTAATTCATTTACTATCTTGGGTGTTGGCCAATTCACAACAGACTGGATGTTTTTACCATTTGTCCCCACACCCTTCTCATTGATGATATGACCCAAGTAAGAGATGCTACTCTTGACAAAGAAACACTTAGTTCGTTTAAGCTTCAGCTCATGCTCAGACAACAATTGAAACACCTGACTCATGAAACCCACATGTGTATGCAATGAAGCAATATAGATCAATATGTCGTTAATGAAAACCAGCACACCCTTACGTAGCAAAGGAGCCAAGATATGATTCATACTACTCTAAAAGGTGGTCGGAGAGCCAGTAAGCCTGTAGGCCATTACCTTAAATTCGTAATGCCTGTGATGCGTCCGGAAAGCAGTCTTGTGCTCATTATCAGGTACCATCCAAAACTGGTGATACCCAGCAAGCATGTCGAGACTTAAGAATACCTTGGCACCCGCAAGCTCATCTAGCAACTCATCAATCACCGGAAGAGGGAACCTGTTCTAGATAGTAATCTCGTTTAGTCTCTGATAGACCACACAAAACCTCCACTGTCCGTCTTTTTTCTATACCAAAAGAACAAGAGATGCAAAAAGGCTTTGGCCAAGCTGAATCACTCCTTATTCAAGCATAGAGGCCACTTGCTTCCCAATCTCATTCTTCTGGGCAGGACTGTAACAATACAGACAAAGGTTGGTAGACCAAGCTCCAGGAACCAAGGGAATAGCATGGTCGTATGACCTCAGAGGTGGCAACCCCTTTGGTTTAGAGAACATGTGTTCAAACTCCCACAACAATTCAACCATAGTTAGTCGCAGCTGTCCTCCTCTTGCTCCGTTTCGTTTAGAAACAGATGCACCACACTGGCGACCACCCCTCAACCAAGCATCTACTGCAACTCTACTGATGAGATAGCTTGGAGGTTAACTTCTTCTGCCTGATCACCCCGCAAGGTTACCCATCTCCCCAAATGCTCAAAGGACAACAACTTATGCTATCGGGCTGTGATCCTCTAGACAATCCATCCTCAATATCACATCGTAACAGCCCAATGGCAACACCTTAGATCATATCAAAATTAGATGTCATGTGACCACCATTAACTATTGGGAACGGGCAGGCTACGCTAGCCTAAAACAAAAAATTTCTACTGCATTCACCCAGAAAATCATGCTAGTAGGAGATCATAGATCGTTACTGCTCGACGTGCAGTACAGCAAAGGAAGAGTTGGCGTAGACCGATCCAACATCGTGCGCATCAAACTCCTCAAGCAGCTTCTCAACTAGATCCGCGAACAGCCCCGCGCAGGTGGTCACGCTCCTCAACCAATTCCGAGTAGATAGTCGTGCTTCTCGACCAACTCCAAGCAGGTGGTCATGCTCATCGACCGAGAAGATCAACGCTACAATAGCAACAGTGCCTCTATGGTATCCACACGTACTGGGCAGAAATAACGAGCGCTGATGTGCTAGCACCGCACGTGCAGCTAGAGTTTTGGGAGATCATGTGGAAGACTGCGGGTAGAGTTTCAGAGTAGCTCAACCTCAGCACGCCTTACCCACACCTCTCCTTATATAGAGCTCGCCAATGGGCTCCCATGTTGAAAACCCTTTAGGACTCTAACTTCTCATGGATCACAATCCAATCAAAACCCATAACGAATCCAATTCGCATGTTTTGTTCCAACCCATCAAGTGTGTGACCCGTTAGGTTCATGTACAAACGGCTACGACTCTAAACCCTTTCCAAACCAAAATCAATAGCGGTCCCTAGCAGAACATGTTGACTCCTGAGTATACATAAAAGATCATATTGGCTGAACCTTGATATACACATACACTGATCCCTTCGCCTCATGATACCAGTCAAGCTCAAGGCGAGATACGTGCCACCCATGTGATAGATCGACCATTCACTCAATCAAGTAGTGGATTCATCATGATTAACTCTTTAATCATATTGGCATGACCAAAAACTTTCTCAATCCAACTATCTCGAGGAGCCCAGAGATATCTCTCCCGTTATCAAGGTCTCCCGTTATCAAGAAGGGACAAATTCCATCTTAATCGCTCATACTCCACGATATGTTTTATGATAAACCTAAAAACTACCTTTATGACTACCCAGTTAAATCTACATTATGCAAAGAATATGTGCTATTATCTATATGAGGTTTATAGTATTTTACCGTTGTGATCATTACCTCATAAGCTATTTCTAGTATGGTATGAGAAGCTACAAGATTTTCATAAATGCACAAAAGTTCATCATGATTGTCTTGTAGTTTCACATACTTGCTAGTTAGATTTTCAATTTGAGCCCTTAGCTTAACATTTTCCTTCTCCAAGGATGCTATATGAGAAATAGAGTTAGTAATACAGACATCATCAACAGAAGAAATAGTGGATTTGTCCTTAGATAAAAATATTGCATTTATGATATGATTTTTCTAAATCCACTAGAGGCATAATATTTAATTTATCAAGCAAAGAAATATGCTTAACTTTAAGATCTCCATAAATATTAGATAAAGAATTATGAGATTCTTAAAGTTCTTCATATTTAACATTTAAATCTTTAAGTTCCTCAATTTTCTTGATGAGGAATTCCTCGTGCCTCTCAAGACTATCTTCTAAGCCTTACATGGCCATCATGAGCTTTATCATTTTAGACATAACCTTTTTGCTCAAATGATCAAACTCAAGTTCGTCAATAGCACTATCACTACCATCCTCACTTACTGGTTTCTTTTTACCTTTAGCCATAAGGCTCATATGGGTGTCGGAATGAGGAGATGCATCTTAGAGAGGTGGATGCTTCTCCACCTAGGCTTTGTCTCTCATAGACTTCTATTTTCTTCAAAAAAATTAGCCTCACAAGTACTAGTGGAAATAGATGCATCGCTACGAAAACAAGTAACCATATCATCATGATGAATAGCCATTTTTGCACTTAGATAATATACAAGAGTTAACAACACAAGTAGATTAGAAATTTCATCATAAGTGTTGTTAAAGTCCAAAGGAGGGATTGAATACTTACTAATCACACTCACCATATTATTACCTTGCTCGGATATATCAATTGGTGAGGTGGATGATAAAGTGATATTGTCGGTGTATCAAGAACCGGGGGTCCCTGAGTCCCGAGGCCAAGCCAGCCATCCGCCACATGGCGCCATCCCGCGAGGTCCCTCCTGCGGGGTGAGGAGAGTTCAAGTCCCGGGAGAAGGTGCTCGGGGCCACAATCACTGGTCCCCGAGCACCCCAGTTCCCCAATGATCCGCGGAGTCTAAGTACCGGGAAGAAAGTGCTCGGACCGGTGCCTGGTCACCCCTGAGCACCCTAGTCCCCCGATGATCAGAAGAGCTAAAGTTCTGGAGAGAGTGCCCGGGGCTGTGGGCAGTAGCCCCCGAACACTCGGTTCCCCGAGGTTTCACGCAAAGAATGCTCGGGAGAGAGTGCTCGGGGCTGCACGTGGCAGCCCCCGAGCACTCGGTTCCCCGAAGGTTCGTATAAGAGTGATCGGGGAGGTGAACAGTACCCCCGAGGACAAGGATAGGCATTCTCGGGAGAAAGTGTTCGGGGACGTGAACAGTACCCCCGAGCACTCGGTGCCCCGACGACCCAGAAAGGCCCCCGAGGGGCCCACCGATGAGGTGTCCGCCAGTCAGAGGTCCGAGGCCGCATTTAATGAGCGTGCGTGGCCTGACACATCCAACTGCTCCCGCCGCAGCGTCAGTTCCTGCCATGCTTTGGCAGAGGCGCGTGGGGCTATTAATTGCACAGGTCCCGTCCCGTGTCACCCGTATCATCGCAAGGATCGCGTTCCGTCTGCCGCCCTGCTGTGGCAGAGGAACAAGACAGAGCGGGCACGCCGGGTTGCTCTGCGGCTACCCAGTGGGCCCTCTCCACGGCGCCCGCTGCCAGGGCGTTTATGGTGATAGGTGACCGGGCGTGCGACGCATTTTCCACCCCCCGGTCGCTTCACCCAGAAGAAATGATGACGTCTTTCCCAGTCGCGGCGTCTTGGAACTTGTGCCCCCCTCCTTCCCGTTCGGGGCATGTCGCAGCCGGCGAGTGCTTAAAAGAGCCGGTGGCACAAAGGAGAGGGGGTGAGAGAAGGAAAAAATAGTAGAGGATACGCAGAACAACACAACATATAAGGCGCAAGGAACAACCCCTACCGAAGAACAAGGAGCATCAAGCTCTTAGTTAGACAAACATTCTTGTAACCAGCAACATCCTCAAGGGACTTCCTCGGGACAGTTATTGCATTCATACAGGAGTAGGGTATTACGCCCCCGTGCGGCCCGAACCTGTCTAAATCCCGGTGCATTTACTTCTTTTTCGCACTAGGCCATCATCCCCCACCACCGGCCATTGCATTTACATCCACTTCCATTTATTTCTCCGACGAACTTATTCAGGATCATCCCCCCGGCCAAATCTCTAAAAAGGGGTCTCTCGGGATCCCTGCGACAAGAGTTAATCTTCCGACAGATATCCTCTTGTTGGACAAACGAGGAAGTCATTTGATACTTTTCATGTTGTGATGATGAAGTAGAGTATTCCACAAATGTCTCTGAAAGAAATTCTTTTTCATCACATTTGGACTTGCCATATCTTTCTTTAAGAGTAGTCCAAATGAGATAAGTGTCTTCAAGCGGCAAGATGGATTCAACCACATCTATACTTAAAGCATTAAATAAAGTATTAGTCGCTTGAGCATTGAGATGTACGCATTTCTCTTCCTCTTTAACTGATAAGAGTTTATCATTAGAAGGAGAAATACTCACATCTACAACTCGCTCTATTTGATGGCCTATGACCCCAAAGATATTAAGTATGCGAGTACTCCACTCAAAGTAATTAGAATTATCTAATAGGAGTGGCTCTATGTGCGCTAATCCACTAGTCGATATCTTTACTCTCTAGGCAGTAAAGCTCTAAAAAGAGAGACTTAGCTCTTATACCATTGAAAGGACAATGATGTTGCCTAGAGTGGGGATATGCGTTTTTACAAAAAATCGTCGCCTTTTATCCTTGGCCTATACTTGTAGTGGAAAATAAACTAATGGATTTTTCACAAGTAAAAATCCTAAATATGCTAGACTCAACTAGTGCACAATCACCCTAAATAAGTGTGAAATTTACAATCATAGGGTAACAAAGATTATTCAAAACTAGCAAAAAAATATGCAAGAAAATGCTATTTGAAAATCCTAAAAATACTGTTCACCAGAGGCTCCGGGTTGACCCAGATACTCCGGATTCTGATATGATTATACAGTATCCGGAGTTTCTAGGTTAAATCCAAAACCTCCTGGTTCAGTATAGAATGAACTCGAAACTGAAGTTAAAGGATACCTAAGGAGTTCTAGCTCAAACCGAATGAAGTCGTGTGTTCCAAATGATGATTCTATGTAGATCCATGGAGAACCTACAATCAATTTCACACGAGCAAGTAGATCGAGCAATATGCATAAATATTGAGCAATAATTCAAGAACAAGGAAACAAGAGAGGAGACACGAGATTAATTTTCTGAAGTTCGGACACCTCCTCTAGAGGTTCCTACGTCTCCGTTGAGGGGCTCAGTCACATTTGAGCCGGGTCTCTTTCAATTCTTTTCGTCTCCAAGCTCGATCATACTTGAGATTGAGTTTTCACTCTTGATTGCTTCCCTTCCGAAGGCGAAATCGAAGCCTTCACAAACTTCCTGCGACACACCACAACCTTGGATGCTCGTCGGCGACGCCTAGCCGCCTAGGAGCTCAAAGCTCCAAGAGTAACAAATGTGATGATGAACTTCTTGGCAATGAACTCGAGTGTTTAAGATAGGATTTAGCTCACTTGCACTCAATATTTCAATCTCTCAACCTAACTCACTTTTTTTTTCTCAAATCACACACTAGATTGGAGTGGGAGGGAATCCTTTTGGCTCTAGAAGGTTTTTCTTTCGTGTCCAAGTAGCTACAAACAAGGGTCGGGTGAGGGGTTATTTATACCCTTCCTCTCAAAAACTAGTCGTTACATATCATTTTGTATTGACCCGAAGTATCCGGGTCAATCCGAAGTCTCTGAGTTGCACTAGAAAGCATAACCGAGAGCCTTGGCCGGAGTACAACTCGGAGAGTTCGGACAACTATCAGAACCTTGAGTCTCTGGGTTTAGCTCTGAATTGGGTGGTCTATTAGGGTCTAAGTGTTTCACCTGGATACTCCGGGTTGACCCGAAGACTCCGGGCAACCCGGAGTATCTGGGTCAGCCTAGAGTGTCCGAGTTCAGCACAACTGACCCTCTGAAAATAGTGATAACTTTTGATCCCGAAGTTCAATTTCGACGATTTTAGACTCTACGGAAAGCTTATTCCGAGGGCTACACATCCCAACTGAATTCATAATCCAAATATATTAGATCAAACTAGAAATACTCCGAAACCCAATTCAGACCCTTCCACACTTTCTGCACCAAATTCCTAAAGTGAACTCTCACTTAGGCTTAATTAGAAACTCTTGAGCACTGAGATACGACAAATAGTTCTATGTTACATCCCTATTAATAGTGCAGCATACCTATACTCAAATTTAAATATAAAACTCATTTGAACCAATTTGAGCCTTTGAATATCTTCAAGTACCGCTTCTTTCTTTCAAACCTTGAGGGTTGCCAACTTCTATATCATATTCACTCCATCTCTTCTTTATTCTTCATGTGATTTATGCAAATCACCTATAGGTTCTCATGACCTCGCACGATATTGGCACAAATCCTTCTCTCACTCTTCACCACTGCTTTGGTCCTTCGGCAACAAGCTATTTGTTTGCCCTTCATCACCGGATGGTCCATCGTAGCCCAGTCTTGCTTGCCCTTCACCATCTTGCCATATAAAACTATCTTGTATGCGACATCTTCAATAAATTCACTTTATCATATATGGAGTCTAATCTTGTTCTTCACTTTTGGCATATAGAATATCTTAATTCAGCTCATGCCTTCTTCAGAAATCTTTAGTCACTTAGTCTCCACAAGTGACTTAGCTTTAATATTTATTATCAATCTTCTTTAAGCCTCTCCTTCCGAGCATCACCTAGAGCTCATTCATCTTGATTCATATCTCTCTTCTATGCATCACCTATGAAATAACCTACTAACAATTCTTCAACAACATTGTTAGTCCATAGGTATTGTTATTATTTACCAAAACCACACATAAGGACTAGATGCAATTGTTAGTATATAGGTATTGTCATTAATTACTAAAACCACATATAAGAACGAAATGCACTTTCACAGACTATCCGGTGAGGTTAATTTACTCCTGCACAGAATATTAAAATGCTCCAGTGAGCACAAATTCTTTTGCACTCGACTATCCGGTGAGAAAAATTTCTCTAGGACTTCTCCAATTCAATCAAACGTTGTCTCAACATCGGTAGCTTGTTCATATATTGTATCCATGAGACCTACTAACATATATTCTTGATAAATATATTAGTCCCAATGACTATACTGTCATTAATCACCAAAATCGGATGACCTAATAAGACCATTTTCATTACAGGTGGTTGCTAAACTTTGCCATATTTAAACGAAGCAAGTTTTGCCATTCTTGGTTATGCTGCTTCTTGACATGTTTGTTGTACTTGCTCTCTCCAGTGTAGGTAGGGCTAGATAACGAGCCAGCTCGGCTCGTTTGGGCTTGGCTCGTTGGGCTCGTTTAATATAACGAGCAGAAAAGCCAGCTCGGCTCGGCTTGCTATATTTTTTTAAGGGAACAACTCGTTACTAGGATAAAAAGAATATAAACATCCACTAAAAAATACAGCAATAAAATCATATAATAATAGTAATGATATCTACAAGTATAATACTTCTTTGCATGGTTTAATCTGAGGTATAATTGCTCTGAATCTCTTCTTAAAGTTTTTCAAACCCACATGCAGCATAGCAGCAGACAGATCCACCTATATATGTTCTGCTACTGGAACAAAACATTCATCAGAAAAATATATGAAACAACATTCTCTACACATCCGTCTATATATGTAAAGCCTGAAGGAATGATGGATGAGAGAAGAAAAAAGATAATAGCTACATCGTAACAAGGAGCTGACCAATAGAAAGCCAAGGAGCCTGACAAGGAGCCTCTCCATCGAAGATAAAAATGATCAATGAGCAAACTGATGACTACAGTAAAAAAGGAGTGATATGATATAGACGATGGTCCTAGCTCATTTGGCTCGCGAATTGGCTCGTTATCGACTCGTGAATTGGCTCATTATCGGCTTGTTAGCTAAACGAGCTAAAACTCTAACTCGGCTCGTTAGCTTTTGAAACGAGCCAAGCCGATCTAGACACGAGCTAAGCTAACTCGTGAGCTTTGAATTTTTATTCCAGCCCTATGTGTAGGAATGATGACAGTTTTTTTATAAAAAAAATAGGGTAAGTTTGGTTGGCCGTTAAACTTTGCTACATCGAAGTTAATCAAGTTTGGCAATCTGTGTCTAGCATTTTGTTCACGGATATAGTTATGGCAAGCTCGCCACACTTTCTTAGACGCCTACTGTGTATGACATGAACTCAATCTTTGGCAAAGTTTGCTACAAGTATGGCGACCAATTTGTGTACACAAAAGCTATGGCTTGCCACTTTGGCATGCAAAACAGTCTCACGGACTCAACACTTCGCTTGTGTCAGACGGAAAGAAAAAACACTTAAAGCTTGAATTTTCAACACCGAACGTAAGAATGCCTCTAGGAGAACACAAGATGATGTCCATTTTTCTAACTTCAGAAACATGGGAGCAGAAACTGCGCTTCTTAACTAAGGCATGTAAACTGAGGAATCACATTGTGTTGATTACTGAAACTAGTCCAAAATTGCAAATCAGGAGTACACCTTTGCAGTGAACTCAACGTAAGCTTCTAAACTATTGAAAATACGAAAGCGCTTAAAACCCAGGAATTTATGTTGGCAGAAACAGTATAATTGAGCCAATGTTCCTACCGAAACTCCTTCCCAAATGGTTGTGAAGGCAAATTGAGAATGAGAAAACAATTGGGTAAGGTGGGTTAAATAACACGTGCAGGGAAGTCATGATGTAAAATCTTTAGTGAAGGTCGTGCTCAGGAAGCAAAACAGGATATGTAGATTGAAATCTACAAACTGCTATTTTTCAGAGCAACTACATATAGATATTGTCCATTAACTACTTAAAAAGAGCATTCGTCCACATTCACATGGGACTCCAAAACTATGAAAAACTACATTCAACTCAGCCTTGAACTTCACAAAAGAGCATGGAAAAAAGATACTAATGTGTAAATATGCATAATCAGGTCCAAAAATCTGCCAAAAAAAACAAAAGTATACATAAGGCAAAAACAAGGAGAACATTACATGTATGTACTTTTGGTGGCTTTATTAGTGGGGATCAAGATGGCACCCCAATAGTTTCATGGTAAGCCAAGCAAATCTCTAGTATACAAATGGAATGGTCAAATGGAGAATGAAAACAAGCGAGCTAATGTAGCCATAAATGGGCAAGATAATACAGCATTCATTTGGTATACAAGTTTGTCCGTATGACAGAATTCCAGCTTATGTTGGAACACTTCTAAGTATGTGCCGCAATCAACACTGCACATCTCATTCAAAAACCAGAGATCTAATACACGTAGAAATTAAACTAAAATCTGAAAGCTTCACAAAATGTTTGTATCTGCTCCTCTAGCATTTTGGTGTTCGTAAACCACACTTCTGGTTACCTAGAAACAAGCAACTAACCTATATTAATCTGACATCACCAATTCACAGTCATGCACCTGAAAGCCTGATATAGTGGGTGTTTCACCTATCCCAAGTTATATAAGAATATAATAATATTCTCCCTAGGAAGTGATACCTGCAAAAGGATTCAACAAATCATAGTCAGATAAAAATTTATAGCTGTCCTCACTATATGTTTCAAGAATAAGAGGGAAGCATGTATCTCAGACATGGATTGATTGGTTCTTTAGTAATTTTAATTGATTCTTTTTTGGTGAATGCAAGACATTTGGAATTTCTACCAAACTTTATATATTAGATTATTATTTTATAAACAGGATCAACCTGTTGTCAGAATGTTAAACACATGGGACCACAAAGCAAACTGTCAAAAACTTTAATCAATCAAGTAACTATAGGAAATGAAGATGCTATCAGAATTTCGTGGAAGTTTCTCAAGACAAATGATCCAAAATTGTGCTGTAGCTTCAATGCATAGGTTAGCAATAGCAACACCAACTTGTCTAAACATTATTTTTCCATCAATATTTGTAACCTTTGAAATGTCAAAAAATGGATGCTTCTTGCACTAAATATCTGCATCTTGAAGATGCAAAATAGAGAAATAAATCACCTCTGTTATATAATAATAACTGGATAGGGGTGTTTTACGGCTGCTAAGCAAAACGATAAATATGCTAGCAAATCTCACAATAATCCTACCCTCAGATAGTGAACCTTAATTATATCTCACAAACATGGGAAAAAACATCCAGCAGACCACTGGACGTAATTAAGGTGTCTAATTCAAATCCAAAAGATAAGAAAGGATCTTGAGATATACTCAAGTAAATCTAACATGTTTCCCCTTGCTTGCCTCATGTGAAAAAATAACAAACAGAAAAGAAGAGGAGCTGTCCACAAAATTAGAAGAACAAGAAGCATAACGGTTGGCACGTTGTCTTATGGCCTAGTGGTCTGTTTTTTAATCGGCCCTTTCATATTTTTGATAGGGATAGATAGTTGTCCGAAAATATACATATTCAGCTTGGATACCTATGTAACTTTGCCAGAATCAGTATAAACTAATGAGAATCAGTAAGGATCCACCAAAGCTCAGCTATTGATCGATCTGACTGTTATCTGGTTGGTTCCTACAGCTTATTTAAACTAATAACGGTAATAATTTACAAGTGCAAGAAAATTATTAGCATGATGATGTTGTGGTTTTGATTGATATTCAACTATATCTCATGCAATCCAGGAGTAATGGTAAACAATTATATCGAACACATCTGAAGTTCCAAACTGTTTGTCACAAATAAATATTGGCATTTGCGATGCTGTGGTTAGGCAGAAAAGAGCTTATCACGAAAATTCTCCAAACTGTATGTCAAACATCGTTGATTACAAACAAACCAGATTGTTGAAAAACATTATGCATAAATCGCTTCCTTGATTTACTTGGCACAGTTTTCTCTGAAATCGCAAGACACAAGAACTGTATTGAGGCAAACCCCACATCTGTAGGAGGGAAATGCCAATGTGGTATTCATCATCATTCACAGCTCTAGAAGTTTCTGCAAGTTGATAGTGCTTCTAGTACATTTGAACTGCACAAGCAGTGCACACAACTCAATGCTAAATAAGAGGGCTAGGTGACCTGCGACTCCCGCAATATAATACGATATATGTCCTACTTCTATCAGTCATCTATATGTAAGTTCTTATTCAACTAATCAAGAAAGAGAAAGCTCAAAGAATTTGCATCCTATCATATCGAGAAAACTACAGCATGTGACTACAATCAACTAATCATATTTGAATGTGCATACAGTTGAGTGACTAATCCACTGTGCTACAGGATAAAATCTTAGCTTTGAATATGAGTTGTCAGCCTTTCATGGTCACACAAAACCAGGTTATAGGAAATAGGATATGTTCTAATAATCCAAAACTACATGATTTATTGCTTATATTTGGTAGCGATTATAGAGTATAGAGAGTGATAATCGAGTAGTTGACATAACTTGTAATCATGGGTGACGAAACACAAGCTTTGATTAACACAAACTAATAGTTGCATTGCTTATGGAATTTAAAAAGTCTTACAAGAAAGGCCTATTGCTTATGCTATTATGTCAATCAGCTTAAGCAAATGGCATGGAACTTTCTTTTTCAGAATGACTAGGTACATTGTTTTCCTAAACTGGGTAAAGGGAACTGAACCCTGAAATAACTAACTTATTTACGCAGTATATTTCTTTTTTTAATGAAAGGAAAAACTATGTGTAGATCATAGCAAAATGTTGAGATAGCAACTGACCTCTGCTTGTCTGATTATTATTAACAGTATAGTTGCCCATATAACCTGCTGATATTTCTGATTTGATATCTGCATCAACATTTCCAAGATCATGACCAAAAGGAGGCATGTCAATCTCAGATGACGAGAACCTCCAGGTTGAGTCACCATAAATAGAGCTGCTGCCATATGCACCTGGGTTGTTCAACTCATATGCATTGGCTGATGCAGAAAATGGCTCGCCAATGGTACCAGTTGAATTGCTCCTCCCATAGCTGCCAGAAGGCAAACCAAAGTTATTATCTCCAGTTCCACGGCCAAGGTTTCCCGGCCCAAGGCTTGAAATGTTGCCCATCCCATGAGCAGAAGTAAGGCCTCCCCAACTAATACTGTCACCAGGAATGCCGCCACTACCTCCAGGTGGAGCAAAAGAATTCGTGTTTGTAGGGCTACCTGTGTAGTTTAGACTTCCATCACCCCAAACATTTCTAGCCATTGAACTCAATACCGATCCTGAATCATCATTAAGGCCAACATACCCTATAGGACTACCTAATCTGTTTGAACTACCATTGTAGTAAGAACCTATTTGCCGCCCATTGGAGCTATTGATGAAACCAGAGCTTGCACCAAAATTTCCACTCATCCCACCTTCAATATTCATGCCCATTCCATAGCCTGGACCAAATGAAGAGAACCCATTTCGTGCACCAGTAAGAAGACCAAACCTTCCATCCACCCTCATGCCATAACCTCCTATGGGGTTCGGGTTGTAACCCTGGTTGAATCCATTCAGGAAGCTATGAACCCTGTTCATAGCATAGTTCTGTCCTCCAGCAGGTGAACGTGCAACAGGTCCAGGAGACTGCTCCTTTGGAACAGCCCTCTTGACCTCAACCATTTTACCATTCAGCTCATGGAAGTTCTTATGAAGAGCCTTATCCACTGCGTCTTCTGAATCATAGGTGATGAAGCCGAAGCCCCTAGGCCTCTGCGTGTTGTGGTCGTACATCACCACCACATCGGTTATCACACCGAATTGCTCAAAATACCTTCTGAACTCGACCTCGGTAACATTAGAAGCCAGACCTCCAACAAAGATCTTTCTAGTACGTCCTGGTCCGGGTGAACCTATGCTGCTGCCATTGTTCTTGCTCGCAATACTCTGGTCGTCCCTGGGAACGGCTTTCTTCGCTTCCACCTGAATCACAAATGGGCAATTCAGCACGTACAGTGAGAAACAGCTTCACAACAGAATTCTCACCAAAATGCACGTTAATGCGTTAGCTGAGAAGAAGGCGAGAGCATAACGTAAGTACCATGCGGCCGTCGATCATGTGTTTGTCCATGGTGACACGCTCCGCGACCCCGGAGTCGGAGAATACGACGAAGCCAAACCCGCGGGCGCGGCCGGTGTTTCGGTCCCGCATGATGACGGCCTCGGTGACCTCCCCGAAGCGGCCGAAGTACTCGCGGAGGCGCTCCTCATCCGTCTCCCAGGAGATGCCACCGACGAAGAGCTTCCCGGAGTCCGCCTCCATCTCGTCCTCCCCTCCCCTCCTCCCCCTGCAATCCACAACGCAGGCCCAATTTCATACCAGCCAGCCACGCCAAATGCAGACAAAACCCCGACTTATCCACAACGTTCACCACAAAAACGCTTGCGCTCGCGGGGCATCAGCTAGATCCGAGCTGAAAGCAACGCCGCGATCGGGCCGCGCCCACACACAAAACGCCAACACTCCCTCACAGGGCCACGGAATTACGCGCCCGCCGAGAGATCCGTACCAGATCCGGCCGCCCCCGGCGCGATCCGGCACCGATCGGCGCGGCGAGCAGCCCACAACACGCAGCGGTCGGATCGGAGCACTTACCGGTCGGTCGGTCGGCGGCGGCAGCAGCGACGAGGAGGGATCGGGGGGCCCGCGTCGCCTCACCTCTCGCTCTCCCGCTAAGATCTCGATGCGGGCATGGGAGGAAGAGGAGGAGGGAGGTGGGGGGAGGAAGTTGCTTGGGGTCGGACGGCACGCCTCGTCTTCTCCTCTCCTTTTTATCGAACTTTTGCTGCCTTCCCTTCCCCCCTCACCCCCCTCCGCTCGGTGGCTGGCGATGCCTGCCGCGATGCGGTGGTTGTTTGTTTTTACCTTTAGGTTGCGGAGGGGAGGCTACCTTTTTTAATCGCTTCCGTTGCCCTGCGATTGCGGTGCTCGGCTGGATCGGGAAAGCGGAGGCTGGGGGAGGCGGAAATGCAGAAATAATAATAGAAGGGGCAGGTCGGCCTGCCGCGCTGGAGGCGACTCGAGCGTGAGATGAGATGGTGGGCTGCTGCGTGTGCGGTGCGCGGGGAAGGAGACGACGCAGCGGAGCAGGTGGGCTGTGAAGCCGGGAGAATTGATGCGTGCGTGCGTGCGCGCGCGGCGAAGGGAAGGAGGAGTCCCCGACCGAGCGAGCGAGGTGGAGCCGACGAGGCGGGCGGGGCGGGCCCAATTTTCGCGCAGCTGGAGGGGTAAGTAGTCAGTGGGCGGCGTGCGGGGGCCACCCGGCAGCAAGCGGGTGTTACAGTGTGAGAATGTGGAGGCACGTAAGAATTTTTCCCTGGTTGTTGCGTTGAACCAGCTGGAAATTAAGCATATGCTCTCTGCTCCTCCTATTAAAAATATATGTTGTTTAAAAAATATTTAATTAAATTTTAAATTTTTTATTAACAATAGCTTTAAAAATATTTAGTTTGGGAATCTTAAAATTATGTGTGTAAATGTCTTGAAAAATGCTTTCATAATATCATCAATTTAATTAATTTATAAATATATTCTAATAAAAAAAATAGTGATCAAAGATATGCATTAGAGACTATGTCTTATCTAAAACTATATGTATTTATGACCAGAGGGGTATGACTTAACACCAAGTACCAACTGCTGAAGTTCAAGTGGTTTCCTGGTGCTTATTTCTAAATGGAAGTTACAAACGATGCTTCATATATGTTCAGTTTTATCTCTTTTGATAATTTCTTTGTTCTTAGTTTTCTCTGTTTTGTTCAGTTAGGATATCTCTGAACTTTGCTTTATCTCTGACTTCGGTTCTTTGTTATGTTTGATTTGGTTTGAGCTTTACGTGGAAGATAAAGCCTCTACCTTTGTAGATTTTTACGTCATCGAATTAACCTTTTGGTTGTTTGATTTCTGGCTTAGAGATAAGATTTTCTTGTTGATGACCAATGGAAGGTCTGTGGTGGAGCAAACCCACGAACTTCAGATCTAGTGGGGGAGCTCAACCACATCAAGATTACTCTCCCTGGCAAGTATCAGATGGGAATGGTGATTGCAAAGCTCCCACCCTTGTTGAGGAATTTTGCTACTGCTCTTAAACATTGTAGAGAGGAAATGACTATGGATGACATGGTTTCTTCCCTCCATGTTGAACAGAAAGCACGTGCAAAGGATGTTCCATTGGTTAATGAAGATGATAACTCTAGAGTGAATCTCATTGATACTCATCAGAGAAGGAACAAGAAGAACCCAAAAGAATACAGCAGTTGCTTTAAGCCAAGAGGAAAGATCGACAAAGGCAATAGCAAAAGAAATAGCAAAGGTATAAATAGTTTCTTTGAGTGCGGCAAGCCTGGCCACTTTACTGGGAATTGTTGTTACAAGAAAATAAATGAGAAGGTCCAAAAAGACAAACCTGAAGATCAGATCGATGTCAAAGTCAATATGGTGATTGATGAAGCTGAGGTTGTAAGGTGCATTTCGAACATCTCTCTCAAAGTTTTGAGAAGTGTCAATCTGCAGATTGGTGGGTTGATGCTGGAGCATCTATTCATGTGTGTTCTGATTGATCTTTATTCTCCACTTTTCAGGAACAACAAGGAGGTCATTCTGTGACTGGTCTTGAGAGCAAGTCCCAGGTGCTGGGTAGTGGTAGAGTGGATCTGAAGCTTTCTTCAAGAAATATTCTGACTCTACATAATGTGCTCTACGTACCAGCAACAAAAGCAAATCTAATTAGTGAAAGTTTGTTAATAAAGTCAAGCCATAAGTTTGTCTTTGAAAGTAATAAAGTTGTAATAACTCTTAGAGGTTCTTTTGTTGGGAAAGGCTATCTAGATCACGGTCTATTTAGATTATCCTTGTTGATTCCTTATTCAAGTCTTAGTAATAAAGCTTTCTCTGTTTCGTATCAATATTCATCTTGTGATAATTTTCTGTGGCATAATCATCTATGTCATGTTAATTTCAAGTTTATATCAATGTCACTAGATTTAATTCCTAAGCATGATACATGAGGTGTAAAATGTGACATTTGTGTGCAAGCTAAACATCTACATAAACCCTTTAAATCTGTTGATAGAGACATCTCTATGCTTGAACTGGTGCACTCTGATATTTGTGAGATGAATGGAATTTTGACTAGAGGAGGTAGACAATACTTTATTACCTTTATTAATGATTGCTCTAAATACTGTTGTGTTTATCTCTTGAGATCTAAAGATGAAGCTTTTGAGCATTTTAAAATCTTCAAAGAAGAAGCTGAAAATCAACTTGATCTAAAAATTAAAATTTTGAGGTCTAACAGAGGAGGAGAATACTTATCAAATGAATTTGCTGAATTTTATAAGGAATATGGAATTATCCATGAGACCACTCCTCCGCATTCACCCCAATTAAACGGGGTAGCTGAACGAAAGAATCGTCCTCTCACTGATTTAGTGAATGCAATGCTTAGCAATTATGGTCTTCCAAATAATATGTGGGGTGAAGCGCTGTACACAACATGCTACGTGATGAATCGTGTTCCTGTAAAAGGAATAGAAGTTACTCCATATGAACTTTGGAAAGGTTGAAAACCAAATCTGAATTTTCTGAAAGTGCAAGGGTGCCTTGCTAAGGTAAATATACATGTAGTCAAGAAGAGGAAGCTTGGACCTAAGACCGTTGATTGTGTATTCTTAGGATATGCCCAGAATAGTCCAACTTATCATTTTCTGGTAGTTAAATCTGAAATTGCAGAAGTTCGTGAAAATATGATGATGGAATCTCGTGATGCAACCTTTTTTCAAAGACATGTTTCCGCTGAAGGTAAGCTCTTCTAGTTCTGTACCTATTTCTATTGAACCTAGAATTAGCATTTCGTCATATGATTCCCTTGTTTTAAGGAGGAGCAAGAGATCACAAACTGAAAAAACATTCAAAATTTTATCATATATCTCATTGATGATGTGCCCAATACTCTATCAGAAGCTTTTGCATCTTCTAAAGCTGCATACTGGAAGGAAGTTGTACAAAGTGATATGGATTCTATCCTCTCCAATGGCACTTGGAAAATCACACACTTGCCTCAAGGTTCCAAAGCTATAGGCAGCAAGTGAAGTTTTAAAAAGAAATTGAAACCTGATGGAACTATAGACAAGTTCAAAGCCAGGTTAGTTGCAAAGGGGTACACTCAAAGACAGGGAGAAGATTAATTCAACCAAATCAAAAATTGATTTAAACTCGGTATTCACTCGAAACAGATTATTCATGCTCTAGTAAAAATAATATAGAGAAAGATCTGCATGTCCGATTGCTCTTAAATTTGGATAGCTGAAACTAGATTGAAACACGAAACTAACCAAATAAGAATTGAGTCAATCGGATATGTGGATCAAAAATTATACCTAGTTGAAGCTGACTGTGTCAATCAGAGTCGACTAGAACAAAAAACCTAGTTGAGTTGATCAAAAAGCTACTCGAGAACAAACCAAATCCACTCAAAATTTTCACAGATCAAAAAATTAAATATTCTAAGAAGGTTTTGGATGAATTAAACCAAGATAAAACTTGATAGAAACATAAAATTAATCAAAAACTAAAACCAAGTACGCAGAATATAGAACATAGAGATAATTTTGAATCAACAAATCATCAAATTATGAAACTTGATTTTCATTGCATATATGAGTTTACAAGATGCCTCTCCAAAGCATCTAATAAGGATTTAATGAAATCCCAAAACCTAGACCCAAAACCTAGATAGATATACTCTCTAGATCAAATGTCTAAATCTGATCTCGTTCTTAGCACTAACACACATCGCACTGACCAAAACCCTCTCAATATATAGCCTCCCAAACCGACCTTGGTTTGGAAACAACCTGGTCATATCCTACCTGTACACAAACCATACCAAAACACATCCACCCATAACCGAATCCAATTCATGCTCGAGTCTAACTCAGACTAGCACTTGATTCCTTATAGAACTGGACTCTTTTACTAATCAGACCGCAGCCTGACCTTGCTATGTACTTGAATGACTCCATCATCCGAACACATAATCTGGTTGCCCACGACCTTGTGTATGTCTGCTCTTCTCCGCAACGCACCTAGTCGCACACATATAATCTTATCTTCACGTACACTGTTCTCTAGCCTGAACATCTCGTATGACATCCTTGATCACTACGACCTTAGTTACTCCTGAACCTAGTCATCAAACCTCAGTTCCTCCCTAAGCTTAGTTCACCGATCCATCATCGACCACATTTGCCTTTGAACAACACTTGCACATGAATCAACAAATAAGTATGAGCACAAGTCCTTTCCGACTTGACTCAAGATCCGTTCACACAACACCACGCAAACTTCAAGCAAAACTAACACGCTAACATAAGCAATCCCAACTACTGATAGCGCATCAAACAATCTATGCTATTGAAGCATATCTAAATAATATCTTAGCAACTCATGAGCATTATCCTAATGTCATTATGCTAAATCACCTTGCTCTGCCAATTTCATCATTCAAACCAATTTTCCATTAAATTATCTCACATGGAGAGTCGATGAGAGGCAGAGGGATCGACTCCTCGTGAGCACGCGGTGTCGGAGCTACACTCAGATGCAGCAGGGAGGCGACATGAGTGGCAGGCGGTGAGCTCGGGTACAACGCCAATAATGGTGACAGTGGCACGGTTTAGATTGAAACATCGCTCGATTTTAGGGGAAAGCAGAGAAGGGTGTGGGAGAAGGGTGTGGCTTTATATAGGGGTGGAAAAAAATGCATAGAAAAAAATGCATGGATATCAAGTTCGTTTCTTTGGTTGGGGTTCAAATCAGAGAGGCGGCGACGGAGCGAGTTTGAAGCGGAGACGGCTAGCGCGACTCGAGGAGATGAAGGTGTGGCACGGGCGCCAGCAGCGGAGGAAAGCGGAAGATGCTCAAGCATCTTCGGGCAGAGCGAGTGGAGCTAGGCTGAGGCACGCGTGGCTCAAACGGATGGCGGGGGAGAAATGGGCTCAACTCGGGAGAGAAAAAGGAAAAAGAAAAGGGAAATGGAGGGATTTTGGCCTGAAGGGTAAAGAAGATTTTTCTTTTATGAAATCAATTTTTGGCTTTTCCCAAATTCTAAATGGTGCGCCTCGTTGTTTCCAAAACTTAATTTTCACACAAAACACCCTAATGCTACTACACCAGCATGAGTGAAACAGATAAAATAAATATTAACCTAATTTAATTATTTGATTTAGAAAGTAAATTTCCACCTAGGGTTTTAAGGTGAAGAAATAACACCCTAAATCTAAAGAAAGAATATTTATTACTATTTTTTAAAATTAAAAAAAATTAGGGTGTTACACATGAGCTGAGCCTCTAGCACATGGACCGGCACAACACGTCCCGGAAGACTAGCCGGGTCTGACGGTTGACGAGCCATGCCCTAACCGGACCATTCCTCGTCGTGCTTGTGCCGGTCAGCCCGTCTGGCCCAGTTGGCCAAGTGTAGTCGGTAGTGTTTTTTAGTCTAGATAGAGAGAGACGCAAAAGAGAGATGTGACTTCGAGTGTAAGACCTGAATCTCAGGATCTCATGTGCCATCTGTATCAGTCCCTGGATCAAGTAGCTGATACGCACAGTATAACAGTTGTAATATCACAGTCAAACTCGAACATAAGTATTAGGATTACAGAGTTGAAAGTGCATCTAGGCCCCCTAAGTAGGTTTTGATTTATTCATGACAAAACGATTAAGGATCTAATATGTTTATCTAAGTCATGAACATGTCTAAGTCTAAATTGAGAAGACATATGACGTTTGATGCCCTTCGAAAAGAAAGGAGAAGCAACGACGAGTACTCAATAGAATTTAAATTTCTCTATTTTTGAAATTGAGTCTAGGATAGCTGCTCTATTAAGAGGGTTTCATTTGATTGCTTGTTTAGTGTCTCAATGCTCAGATATCCTTTAGAACCAATAAGTTAAGAGACACACTCACCCACGGACACCGGGATGTTAGACAGAAGTTTACTCCGGTAGGAGAAAATGTTTTTACCGGAGTCTCCGAGGGAGACTCCGGCAAAGGTGGCTCGGTTAATATTTATTCTTTTGATAAAAGACCGGAGTCTCCGGTGTACACCGAATACTCCGGTACCTGGAGAAGCCGGATAGTCCAGCAAGTCTCCGGACTTAGTCTGAGTGATAGTCCTGTCAGAACCGGAGATTCCGGTGTTCACCGGAGACTCTGGTAACTTAACAGAATTGTAACGGCTAGTTCTGTGACCGTTCTGATGCCGTTTTTGGAATTAAGACCGGATACTCCGGTGTTCACCGGATACTCCGGGTTAGGTCTGTCAGAACAGTAACAGCTAGTTTTTGAGAGAGGGCTATATATACGTTCACACCTCATGGCATTCAATGCTTGTTGTTGCTGCTGAACTCTACACTCCTTGAGCATTCCAAGAGCATTCAAAATCCCTCCAACCACCTCTAGTGCTAAGTTTTGCAAAAATTTAGTGAGTTTGGGTTTGAAGTGAGATTAAGGCACTTGAGCATTGAGTTCTTCATCGAGCATTCGCTGTGATCTTTTCTCTTGAAGCTTTGTGCTTCTAAACGGCAAGACGTCGCCTGTAGAGCACCCAACCTTTGTGGAGTGCCACGGGAAGTTTGTAATCGACTTCAAATTGAGTAAGGAAATTCTAGCTTGATCTTTGTGGTCGCTAGAAGAGGATAGGGTTGGAAAAGATCCGGCTCTTTGTGAGCTCCTCAACGGAGACGTAGGCACTTCTTTGTGAGGTGGCCGAACTCCGGGATAATCTCTTGTGTTATTATTTGTGCAATTTACTTAATCGTGTGGATTTGAGAATTTACATATAAATTATCTTAGTTATCATCTTACTAGTATTTATTATTGTTTAAGCTTTGTGATATCTAGTAGACTTAGTATCACCTTTAGATTCTAGCTGCTCACTTTAATTCATAGTTATTCTTGATGTCCTGTATAGACCGGAGACTTCGGACTAGACCGGATACTCCGTACTGACCGGAATATTCGACCTTCGCCGGAGTATCCGGCAGCTTTTAATCCGCTGTTTAGTTTTAATTTTCCAAAAAGCCTATTCACCCCCCCCCCCTCTAGGCAAAACAGAATCCAAACCAGAGGCAGCTAGGGTGCGAACGCAACTCTAGAGACTACTCCTCAGTTCTGTCTTCGCCTCTGGCGTTAGCGGGATCCGTCTCTTTATCTGAATGACAGCAAGAGTGAGCACGGAAAGCACTCAGCAAGCCTCATACTATTTCAAGGTGTTGATAGATGCATAAATGGGTAATTCAAGGATAAGACTTTACGATTTAGTTTTATGTGTAAAGCGGTTTATGCAGGTATTCTATTGTATCACATATTATTGATATTAATTAGTTTAAAACCGGCTAACAAGCTTTATCTGGGGGCTAACAAATTAGTTTAAAACGCGAATGAATCAACTTAAGGTAGGGATTACCTTAGTATAAAATTTGGAGCTTTTTAGAATACTTAGCCAATTAATACCAGTACCAATACTCACACATATACTTCTTTGATTTTATTTGGTTTTAATTTACTATAAAAAATTTAAATTTGCACTAGATTTTGCTATTTAATTAATATACTAAATTCAGTATGTTACATCGAGCAAGTGAGGAGTGGTCTATTCGAGGAAGCTAGGATTAGGGTGACGCCCAGGGTTTGAAAATTCGTTGAAAACCGCTCAGTATTCATGATATTCGGCTAATTCGGTGTGCACTGCATTCTGAATTCGATCGGTTTTTGAAATTGAGTTCAAAAAATAAAAAAATCACAAAAATTCTAAAAATACTAGAGACAATTATAAGACCTTCTATGAAATTGTTTTCAAAAATAATATGTTTACATCATATTTCATGGAGAGGGTGTTTGAAAAAAAATACTGAAATGGACCGTCTGAATAGGATGATTTGGCCCAAATGTTATGGAAAATCTTAACTTGGAAACACATATATTTTTTTGCGTAGAGCGTATCTTAAGAGGATCTTTAAAATTAGTTTTACTTCATTTAGAGTTTTATTAATTTCTCCATAATTTTTTTAAAGTTCATAAGCATAAAGTGAACATGTTAAGAAACAACATTTAATCAACTTTTTCATGTCTACCATTATTTTTCCTACATAAAGAATAGTATAAAACTAATAAAAATGGTTTTACTAATTTTGGAGGTGTGATGGGTGAGTTACGAATTAATCTAGTTGCAACACATTTACATAATCATACATGTTACAATAACTATTTAATGAGTTTATGTATTTTTAAAAGACATAGAATCATGCAAGAATACTAACAAAATTGGTTTCATGATTTTTTCTATTATCAAAGAAATAATTATGCATTTAACTAGGTTTAGCAAATACATTTTATCATAGAAAATATTCAACCTTTTTATGAGTATAAATTCTTTTATCATGTATATCATGTTACAAGAAAACCAACATAATTTGTTTCATTTGATTTGAAGCTCAGATGAATTAGTTATTGATTTTAAAAGATTGAGCCATTTTTTGAATTTTTTTTTTATTGAACTTCACTGCAATTCAGGGAATGCGCTCAATAAATCAGGAAAATCAAACGGTTTTCGAAGAATTTGTTCGAATTGTGTTCAATGCAGAAAATTCAAATAATGCGGTCGGTTTTCAGTGTATCTTCGATTGAATTCGAGCGGTTACCAAATGGTCGATTCAGTCGAATTCTCACCGAATTTTACAACTTTGACCAAAATCTCATCGAATTTTATGCGGTTTTTTTATATTCACAAATTTTAAAAATTCGGTAGGTCCCGATTTTCAACTATAAAATAAATTTGTAAACCTGATGACGCAACAATAAGATAGAGTTTACGATTACATAGGGTATAGTTTGTGGACTGTCGTGGATATAAGCCTGGTCGTTGGTTTGGAAGGCTGAGCAGATAAAAAGATCATTCAAATGTTCTAGGTATAGTAAATTTCAGCAAAAGTACAACAACCTGCAACATAAGTACAACTAAAACATAGAACTTAGCTACGCATTCAAATGGCTGGTTCATGATGGGTAAAAATTGCACATCATGCCAAAGGAAGACGCATGTCGAGCTGACTAGGATGTTACAGTCAGCACCGAGTGTAAAGTGTCATGGCACGCTATGTGATTTTGACTAGACATGCACCACCTAAACACATATTATGACCCGGTTTGAGCAAATCTCAAGTTGTCGGCCAAAGTTGCAAACCTCGCAAATTTTCAGTCATAGCTATGGTGCAAATTGCTCTGAGTTCCATGAGCTAAAGTTTAGGGGCAATATAGACTTTTAGAAACCAAAGTTGCACAAGTCTACGAGAAATACCATATTCCAAGATGCAAACAGCACCTAAACTTTTGCATCCCATAAAATATGCAGGTATTCAGAGTGGTTAACCTAACAGAAGTATTGAAAAATTAAGTTAAGATATGTCTTGATTTATCTTGTGGGATGAGTGATTGATGTTGTGTAGCTTGTGTTGGTTAGTATATGCATAGTTATATACTGCAAAGTTGATTTTGTCTAATCAAAGTTGAAAGAATTAGAGTTTGTATCGTTGTCTCGATGCATGAAGCTTACACTCATCGGATAGTCCGGTATGAGGTTTTTGACTTTATCGGATAGTCTGGTGTGTGACAGATGTAAGCACCAGAGCTTATCAGCGTAGAGGCAGAGAAAAATTATTCACTGGAAGGTTCGGTGTGGGTGAGAGTAAGCACCAGACTATTTTTTTTTAGAGAAGATTGAAAATGTGATGTCTGGTAAAATGGCATCACCGGATGGTCCGATGTGTGCAATATTGAGCACCGGAACCTTTTTAGCGTAGAGAAAAAGTTCAAGGCGTCTGATGGTCCGGTGACGGGCATGTGAACACCAGAGAGTATCACCAGAGCTTTTCAGTTCTGAGGCAAATGTTGAGGTATTCACCGGATTGTCCGGTGTTGGGATTTTGTGATCGCCGGACTAATTTTTCCAAAGAGGAATGCAAACTAGGTTCCAGTGGAGTTGTATTCACCGGATGTTACAGTGTTGCACTGGTGTGAACGCTAGATCATCTGGTGTTCACATTTTTGTTACATATGATCTTTTTTAACTTGATTTCAATTTGGACTAACATGTGATGATATTATATGGTTCTGGAGATATATGTTTACTGGTCTCATGGTGTGCTGATGATGGATGCAACTTGGCGGTTGATAGTGGGTGATCAGGGCTAAACAGGGTGCTTGGTGCCGGATGATCGAAGAGGACGGGTGAAGTCAAGGATGATCCTAGCGGTACACGTGAAGGTCAAGTAAGGCAAGAGAAGAAGGCGATATGTTGATAAAGTCAAGCGAAGGGGATGCTGATGCAAGTGATAAGGCAGCCCAAGGGATCGAGAGCGGGAGAGACTTACCGGCGGTCAAGATCGTAAGACGGAGGACACACGTCATCATTGGAGCGCTTGCTTCAGGTGGAAGCAAGTGGCGGCTAGTCACACTTTGAGAAGCGTGCTAGGGTTTCGTGGTTTGACCTCAAAACCATGGGAGTACTGGAGGTCCACTGTCATCATCAAGAAGCTTTCATCGAGGTAAAACTAAGTCGTGAAGACGCCACGGTCGTCCAATGGATGGAGGAGAAAATAGACCAAAATATCCCCAGTGGTAGGTGGGAGTGTACTATAAGATACGGGTATTTTATAAACAGTCAAGAAAACTTAGATGTTAAGTTTTCTAGGTTATAAATAGATGGGTATGGCTAGTTGGGAAGAGTCTCCTTCGAGCCATCCATATGAGAGCCTTGTGGTAGAGTTTTAGATGAGAGGGAGAAGAATGCTTAGCCTATGTAATATGTGAGAGTTTTGAGAGATAAATATTTGTAATCCGCCTAAAATAAAGTTGACTTATTTGAGTAATGAAGTTTAAGTTTGTGCATATGCTTGAATTCCACTTCTTTTAGTTTCTTTCTATTGGTTACCATGCAAGTTTGCAAGTTCTTGGTGTTTTGTTGTTGATTTTCGTTTTTCTTTTTTAAGCTGAAATTTTAACACATTAAAAAGTTATTTTTCTTGATGCTAGAGGCATAGAATTCACATAGACATGCATATGTGATGGGGTCTTGAATTCTTTTACCTCTAAACTATCATCTTGGAGAGTTTACTTGCCCAGTGATTTTATCTTTGTTTCATCCATTTTCAAAGTTACGAGCTTTTAGGTATAAAGACACGTAAAATGGTTTTGAATGGAACATATGGTTCATATTCCATCGGTAGAGTCATATTACCTTGAAACTTTCCATCTTACTTTGTCTCTCTGAGTATTTTACTTCTGCTCAAAGTTTGAGGTGCGTTGGATGATTAAAAATAAGAGAAGATCGTCTATTTCGTAAGAAATTAATGAGACACCTATTCATCCTCTCTAGTAGCCACTCTCAGTCCTACAAGTACCTTCACATTGGACTGCCTCTACTGAATGTCCAACTTGAGATTAAAATTTCAGCAAAACTTTGCAATTTTTTGGAATTTCATAGATGAATGGAATATCTAATTCTAGAATTTTTCTTTCACTTACATATAAGACCCACAGAGGAGATGACAAAAAATTATCAAAATTTTGATGAATTTTCAAGAATTCAGTCATTTTGTCGGTGAACCCAAAAAACTATAAAATAAAATTGAAATCGCTAACAGTAACTACCCTTCAAATCTTGAATACCGCTAGCAATATGTACACAACAAAACACTGCTTACATGGTCACCCAGCAGGGGTGGACTCACGTTTTAGGCTAGAGGCACAGTACACTAGATAATTTTTCATTTTCTATCCATCATGTCTACCAAGCTTATAAAATACCCTTTAATCTAATAAATAAGATACCGAAACTCTAACTTAACAAGTAAGATATCTAATTATTTTTATTTTAAATTCACCACTGTCACCGAGTCGAGCGTAACATCTGTACACCCTTTTCCACAAGTAAAAGTTCAGTTTCCTTTCCTCCTGAGCTGCTCCGTTGCTGCCCTGCGCTTGCTCTGCTTCCCCCTCGACCGACCCCTCCCGAACAAGGCCAGTCTCGCGAAAACGCTCAGGATCCTACTGGCGCACCGCCGCTGCGAGACCCAGCGCATGGACCCAATGCAGCTGCCGGACACCGCGGCTCGCCGCCTGACCGCCGCAGCTGGCGTGCCTGCGTCCGATGCGACCCTGAATCTCGGCTCCTTAGTACCGTCCCTGCGCGCCGAGCCCTTCAGGGTGTTGTGCCGCTGCAGGGTCTGCTTCAGCGAGAGGATCTCCTGCTCCAGCGCCTGGATCCTGAAGCTGGCCGTCTCGTAGTCCGACGCGTCGTCGCGGGCGCGGAGCTTCGCGTCGCGCGGGGCGTGGTGGCTGTCGTGAGCGTCCGCGTACGGGCTGCCGCCGCTGAGGGGCTGGCTGGTGGGGATGGCGGGGCACCCGGGGCTCGGCGTGTACGCGGCGGCGCCCGGTGCCAGCTCCCCGGAGTGCATGCACCGGAACGAGTCGGAGCACTCCGTGAAGGCGCGGTGCGTGTGCAGCTGCTGCACCAACAGCGCCTGCACGATCAGTCGGAGCGGCATCCGATCGTTCTGCACCGCCTGGATGCACGCCTCGTGCGACAGTTTCCGGCAGTCGAGGTGCCCGCACAGCGTCTCCTTCTCCTCCCCCGACAAACCTCGATGCTCCTGACATGACAGAATTAGCACCCTCTCATTGTTAGCAACACTTCAAACCTACAACAGACTAATAATCATGTGTATGGGTGCTTGTCTTACCATTAAGTATGCGTTGATTGCTTCGTATAAATGGTTGTGGGTATTCCGGTCGCCGGCCGGAATGACGCCGATCAGCTCTGCTAGCCTCTCCGATCGGAGCTTCGGATCACCAGCGATTTGCACGAGGTACCGATCCCACAGCTCGGCGATGGCCTCCACACCTCTTCTTTGCATGGCGACATGGTTTGAGACGATGCTCTCAACTGTCCTCACCTCCAGGCTGTCGGCGACGGACCAGTCGGTTTCTTGCTCCGGCAGCGGCAGGTCGTCCACGCGGGCGAACTGCAGATTGGACGCCACCAGTTCCCGCAGTCTTGTCTGACTTTCGACGCTCAGCTCGAGGGTGAGGGACCGCGACAGCAGAGCAAAGTAGAAAGCCACAGGGATCGCGTTGCTCGCCGCTGCCTCGACCGGGAGCAGCGCGATCACGCCCTCCAGGATCGCGGTGGCCCTCCTGTTCGCGTCCGTCTCGCCGTCAACGGCCTCGTCCGTGCTCGCCCAGAACTTGTGCGTCTTCTTGGAGAGCACCCACTTGTTCGCGTAGAAGAGCACGACGGGGCTCACGTACTTCTCCTTCATGCCCTGCCGCCGAAGCGCCTGCACGATCCGCTTAAAGAACTCGAACGGGAGCGCGATCAGGTCCTTGATCCAGAGGTCGCGCGCCGCGAGCTCCTTGACGAGCTCGGCGTCCCACCGGCGCCCGACCACCGCGCGCGTGGCGGCGGCGCCGGGCTGGTCCCGCCGCTGCTCCGGGTCAAATATCTCCATGCAGGCCATGAACGCCAGCGACTCGACGCAGCGGCTGACGATGAGGAGCTCCTCAGCGACGGGGAGCAGGGGCTGGCACCGCTGCAGGACGATGAGGGCGTCGTCCCAGTTCTGCAGCACCACCTGGTTGATGTAGAGGTCGCAGCGCGCGCCCAGGCCGCCCACGTCTAGGAACTCCGCCGCGCACCGCACCACCGCGACGTTGAACGGGTCGAGCGCCACGGCGTCGCCGTAGCAGAACAGCGCGATCACCTCGAAGGCCTCGCAGCCTCCCGGGAAGCTTGCCGGCAGCTCGAGATCGCCGGACTGGAGCAACGCCTGGCTGAAATACCTGCACCCGGACACCAGTGGATCCTGCATCGAAAATTAAGCATCACAAACCTGCTAGCTTGCCCCTCATTTCAAACAAGATCACAAATTTTGCTGTCTGCAAGCTTCTCTCTGGAGCAGCCGGCTCTGGTAAGCTCTTACCTTGTGCAGATCGAAGCTTCTGTCGCCGACGCGGACGCGGACCGTCGCCGGAGACCCGGTCTCCTTCGCCCTGCATCAAAAGAGGAGCTGATCAGTGGGGTGACTCGACAAACAAAGTATCTTCCATGGACACGGCCACACGGGTGAAGCTAAAGCTTAAGCAGCCGTACCATGCCACAACTCTCCTCTGCAGCAACAAGGCCATGCTCGGGCTGGAGTAAGGGCTGAACACGGCCGTCTCGGCTTTCGCAACCGGCGACAGCTCCACCTCCGTCTCCATATCCATCTCCATCACAAGCTTCATCAGGAGGAGCAGCTCGGCCCGGCAAACTGCAAGCTTCCGCCGGTTAGGTAGCGGTACTGCCAGTACATATAAGCAGCAGCTATGTAGTATTATACAGTGTGTTGAGTGTTGAAGGAAGTAACCTAGGGAGGCGTGCAGAAGGGAACAATGCTGAGGGCGCACGAATGGGGGTTGAAAACCCCCAGTTTTCAGGCTAGGAAATCGGATCGCCCCCTCGTGCAAGTTTTCTTATCTCCTGGGTGCGCGTGCGGCAGCGGGGGAGGAAAGTAGAAGCAGCGGCGTTTTCCTGGTAGATTTGCTGCCCCTCGCGCCGGTGCTCGCCCCCACGGGGGCAGGCTTGTAAGGATCCGAGGGGGTCACCACTTGTTTAAGCTCAGCCCCGCCGATGACTCCATCGTTTTAAGCTCTAGAGTAACTGACCAGCGATGAAACTGGGTGCCTTTGATCGAACTCAAATGGATGCCTGTACTCAGCAGTCAGCAGTGAAAGAGCTAGTGCAGTCTTCCCTGAGAAACACTTGTGGGTGAGAGAAGTACTCTTCTGGAAAATGTTGATTTGCACCCTGTCTGAATGCTTGGATGTTCTTGTGCTGTTTCCACTGTACATCGAGGTGTGTTCAGTAGCTCAACATTCTCAACAAACACAGAAAACTCGACCATATGCTCATCTGGTCATACCAAAAGCTTAACTTTCTGAAGTGTAGACAAGACGGTCATTGCATTACCAATAGATCCTACGAATACATGCCACAAAAGTCCAAGCTAAACAAGCAATTGGCACAGCATTATGACTTGGAGGTTGCTTGGAGGGAACAACCAGCCTTCTTCACTTTAAAACTGCTCCAGGACTCGGCGTCTCCTACTATTCTAATCCCCTGATGAACCTCCGCAGAAACTCAAGACGAAATCGTACCAGCCCAGTGGCATAATCTGGACAGCTGTGTTTCCGTACCGCTTTTTTATAAAGCGAGCGTGCACATTGACGAACGGAGCCCTGAATACCATAGGAGAGCTCAAGTCCCTGTCGCTCATTCAACGCTTGGTTTCATCCATCATTCACCAGGCACGCACGCCAGAAACTCTCGCTTGAACTCGGAACTGTGGAATCGTTCTGTTTAAGCTCTGATGCATGGGACCTTGCTCGCACGACGGCATGGCCGCTTGACACCTTGCCTCTCATTGGAACGGCACTGGCAATTTGCCATGGCCCGGTTGCCGCCTCCATGTGTCCAGAGGAGGACGTGATCGGCGCCATAGTTTGTCACCTGATCGCGCGATTTGGCACGGTTAGCGCTGCGCGCCACGGCACCACGATCGCCATGGGTAACGGAGAACGTCGGCATTAATCAATTGGTTTACGTGCATCGGACGCCGCAGCGCGGTAGCACGGAGAGTTGGGGAGTTTGAGTACTGTACTGTACTAGGAGTAGAGTATTTCTCTGTGGATTCGGGTGACGAATTCCCGTGCCCCTGCTCCTCCCCGATGCTGCGCGTGGTCACCCGCCACCCACCCGTCGAGATTTCTCGGGGTCCCGTCCGTGCCGTGGGCCGTGGCTCGTGGTCATGGCGTATCGCGATCGCTGAGAAATTTTTTACAGGACTTGGGATTCAGTTCGGTGGAAAACGACTGACCGAGACGCCGGGTCTGCAAGGGCTGCAACGCCCGTGATTCACATTTGAGCACTTCCAGGACATACAGTAAGGCGTCGGGTTCCAACTTCCAAGATAAAAGGCTATCAATAGTGAAATGGATTTTTCGATCAAACGGTGATAGCTTCGAATTTTTGTGTTTCTTCTTCCCTAATTGCGAGCGTGGAACGAAACTAGCATAGCCTTATAAGCACATTGCATAATGATAGGATATAAATAGGGAAAATGCAAAAATCCCCCCGGATTTTGACTTTCCCTCCAAAATTGTTTTGTTGCCAAAAAAACCCTAAAAATTTGGCTTTGTTGCAAAAAAACTCCACAAAAAATAAATAAAATAAAATAAAAAAAACCTCTAAAAAAAACTAGAGACAATTCTAAGACATTCTGTGAATTTTTTAAATAATAATAATAATATCATTTGCATCATATTTCATGAGAGGAAGTTTGAAAAAAAGAAAAACGTGCAGCCCATCTATTAACTCATGTTATTTTAACTTTATCATGTCTACCATTATTTTTCCTACACAAATAATTAATTAAGTAAACTAATAAAAGTGGTTTCACTAATTTTGGGGTGTTATGAATTAGTTATGAATTAATCTATCTGCAACACATTTACTCAATCCTGCACATTACAATAACTATTTCAAGATTTTATGTATTTTTTGAAGATATAGGATCATATAAGAAGACTAAAAAAATTGGTTTCATGATTTTTGGATTAGTAAATAATTAACTATGCATTTAACTCGAATTAATAAATGAGCTGCACGTTTTTCTTTTTTTCAAACTTACTCTCCATAAAATATGATGCAAATGATATTAATTTTGAAAGAAAAATTCACAAAAGGTCTTAGAATTATCTCTAGTTTTGTGATTTTTTAATTTTTTTAATTTTTGGAGGTGTTTTTACAATAAAGCCGAATCTTTGGGTTGTTTTGCAAAAAAAAAAACAATTTTTTAGGGAAAATCAAAATCTAAGTGACTTTTAACGGGATTTTTATATTTTCCCATATAAATATGTAGCCTTATAAGTTGTTAGGCTTGCGCTCCTAAGTAACCATTCTGAACTTTTATCGAGGTCAAAACTCAGGCAACGCCAATCATTGGTAAAACGAATGGTTTTCAATTTGTGACTCTACGGCGGTTGTCTGCCGCGTTTTGGCTTAGTTAAATCTGGCCAAAAAAAAATTGGCATCAAACCAAGTGAAGAGCAGATTATAAATTATATGAGGATGCATGTCTAAAATTTGACTTAGCATAACAAAGTATCAACTATACACGGCCTCATGCGAAAAGAACTAGTTTGAGGACGCTTGTGAACCGAATAAAGTCATGGAATACACTGTTCTATGTCTGGGCTCACATTTTCTCCCTACCCCCAGTTCCCCTTCAAGTAGAATTTCTTTTGATTCAAGTCGAAACTCTTGGAAATTGAGTTGAAAACTTTTGATCCGAGTTGAAAATTTCCAAAACTGGATGTAATCATTTTAAGTAGAGTTGAAAGTCCCCCATGAACCCATTTGAAAAAAATTTAGAATGAGTTCATGATTTCGTTTCATCTAGTGGAGCCCTAATAGAAGAGATGGGACAGAGTGAGGAGTAGAGATAGGTGAGGAGCGATGCGTAGATTCATGTTAGTTCAATTTAATCAACTAATTAATTATTTTAATTAAATCAAAATAACTAATTAATTATTAAAGTTATACTAGCGTAGATCCATAAATATCTATTGATGCTCCATACTTATCCCTAGAGCCGAGGTCGCTCATTAGTTAGGTTGGCAGCTATCACCCGCACCTTAGTTCCCTCCACCATTTGAGTCATGTACAACCATTTTGAGCCATATATCTTGCACGGTCTAAACCTGGTAGAATAACAAATATCGTGCAATGGTCCGACGATCGCATCCTTGTAAAACCAGTAATCCTGACTTGGCTTGCATTTTCTTTTTGAAAATAATCCTAACTTGGATGACCAATGTGCATATCTATCTGGGCCCAGCACAATCTCAGCCCACAATATAAGTCATTCAATTGGCCCAGCCCAAGTAGTTCTTCAGTTTGTCAATTTACCTTGATTAGTCCAGTTTTTTTTCAAGATAATGGAACGGAATTATCCCAGTCTCTGCATAATGGAATTATCCTAGTCTCTAACTAGTCCATTTTTTTAAAATAACGGAATGGAATTATCCCAGTCTCTACATCAGAATATGCATATAGTTGTTCACTATTACACAGTTATTACCACATACACACACCACAAAGGAAAAAAAAAATCTTTGCAAAAGACAACATGGAAACTCTAACTTCTAGAATAAATTCTATCACTAAACATTCATCTATGTTTTGCGAAATTTTTCATTACTGTTGTCTCAAGATGCGACACACAGCCTTTATGTGGTGTTGTTCCTCCTTCTACATCAAGGACCATAAGCGTATCCATTGTGTGCTGCATCATAGGTGGTAAGATAGTGAACTATTGCTTTGTCAAAAATAATATCATTGCGACTTAAACATATCACCTAATACATGGCACTTGTCTCATCTAAAATAATTCTTAAGTTTTGGTTTCACATCTTGTAGCCAAGTTCCAAATAAATTAGAAACACTACTAGAAGGTTGTATACCCAAAATAACTTGAATCATATGCCAAATGAATCTAGCAAAATTGCAATCAAAGAAAAAATGTATTGTTTCATCATAGTTGCAAAAACCTGGTATATATGCTCCAAGATTATCAGACCAGCTGCCCCCGAGCAATCCAATAGTTTATCAGAATAAGACCTTATTTGTTTGGGTTTCTATTAGCTAGCTTCTACTTCTCAAAAGCTAAAAGCCTAAATAAATAGCATGCTTCTGCTGGCTTATGTATATGATTTTTGAGAAGCAAAAACAATCTTTACTACTACAGAAGTCTAAAAAGTCAAAAGCAAATCTATATATGCTTGTACGAGAAGCAGACTTAAGCTTCTGAAGAAGCCACATTTGTAGAAGCCTAAATAAATAGGGGCTTAGTCATGCCACAAGCTTTCTAGTTGCCCTCCAAAAGCATGTCACCTACCACCCTTAGAGCAATTCCAGCATACTAGTCAAATATGACTGGTCATATTTCTATTTGGCTATCCACTTCAAAAGATTTCTCATCTATATTTCTACACACTCCAGCAGACTAGCCAAATCTCACTCTCCATTCTCATATACTATATTTTATTCACAACAACCATTTCTTGCAGTAACTTTATTCCAACAACTATTTTATTCAACGCCTATTTTATTCAACGGCTAGTTTTTTCAAACGACTTCCCAACGGCTGTATCTCCGCTCTATATATGGGTAGCCATCTGGTTGCTCTTCCTTCACATCATTTTTCCTCATCCTCTCCGCTACTCCTCCTACACCGATTCAGAAATGAGTCATCGTGGATTAGCCATGAATTGTGTGTTGGATTCATCATCGTCAGATCATGATGATGAAGTGCTTCTTGTTGCAAGACAACTAGCCCGTCGACAACACCAGTTCAGTAATGCTCGATGCCATGGAGGTTTTGTGCTTGGATGGTAGGAACTTCAATGCGATAGAGTTGGAGGGCATGCAAGACCATACCAAAATTATTTTTTAGATAATCCAACCTACGGCCCAATATTCTTTCGTTGCAGGTTTGCAATCTGTCCATGTTGTTTTGTTCGCCTTGTTTGTTGAACCTTCTATGCTCATTTTTCTTTTCACCACAGGTTTAGAATGTCACAGCCTTTGTTTTTGCGTATTGCACAAGCCGTACAAGCAAATGACCCCTATTTTATGTAGAGAAGAAATGTAGCTAGACAACTTGGGTTATCTCCTTTGTAGAAGATTACTATAGCTTTACTTCAGTTAGGTTATGGAGTACCAGCAGATGCTACGGATAATTATGTTCGTATTGGATAAAGTACCGCTATTGAGAGTCTTAAAGATTTGTCAAAGTTATTGTTAAAGTCTTTGAAGGTGGGTACCTGAGATCTCCAAATGAGAATGATACATCTAGATTACTTGTCATTGGAGAGCAAAGATGTTTCCCTGGAATGCTAGGTAGCTTACATTGCATGTATTGAAAGTGAAAAAATTGTCCTGCAGCATGGCAAATGTATACTGGCCATATGCACGAGCCCATAAGTATTCTTGAAGCTATTGGTTCACACAATCTTTGGATTTGACATGCTTCTTTGGATTACTCGAGTCTCACAATGATATCAATGTCCTTGATCATTCCCCGCTCTTTGCAAAGCTAACTGAAGATCAAGCTCCACAAGTGAATTATACCATCAACAACCATAACTATACAATAGGATATTACCTTGCAAATAACATTTATCCTGCATGGGCAACGTTTGTGAAGTCAATTTTATCTCCTCAAGGGAATAAGAAAAACATCTCAACCAAACTCATGAAGCAACTATGAAGGATGTGGAGCGAGCATTTAGAGTTCTACAAGCTCTTTTTGCCATTATTCGAGGACCAGCTCAGTTTTGGGATCAACAAACACTCGGTGACATCATGACAACATGTATCATCATGCATAATATGATTGTTGAAGATGATGTGACAGAAGAACATGACTTCCAGTACCATGTAATTGAAGAACAAGTGATACCTTCTCATGAGCCCACGCCTGAACTAGAACAGTTTATTCAAAATCTTAGGTCCATTAGATCCCATGATGTTCACGTCTAGCTTCAGATTGATCTAGTTGAGCACCTGTGGCAATTCCATGGAGGGAACTAGAATATTGTAGTTCTAACAATATATCTTGATCATATATCTTTTGCTTTTGTAATGTATGCACTATTAAATGTTTCATAACACATAACAATTAAAGTTCTCACAACGTAATAGATAGTTCAATAGATACATATTAAAAAGATCTCACAACACATTAGTGGTTCTTACAACACATCACATCTAAAACACAAGATAATTAGTCGATGCAACATAACACATAACTCAACCCGAGCGATTGCGACATCTAGCAATGGTCTCATTTTGCAAGCTCGTGTAATATTCTTATTGTGGCCGAGTCATGACACTAGTGTCCATCCCCATAATTCTTTCCTCTTCCAACCATCTCTTGAATTCCAACTATTTATTCTTAACTTCAAGCTTTTTGGCCTCAATTGCAATCCTCTCTTGTTCTAATGCAATTCTCTCTTGTTCTCGTGCATGTGATCATTCATAGCGCTCCTCTTTCTTGAGCTCATTTACCTTCTCTATTTCTACCTTCTTTACCCAGAAACTATCAAATGCTTTCATGTACATATTACCTTCTTTGCCTAGGCAACTTTTACCTCGCCGTAATCTCTCTTTGGCCTCCTCCTTACCACTTGGTCTTCTCAAGGGATCACTTTCTAGAGTTGCTACTGGGTCTTCCTCATCATCAATTGAGCTACTTGACTTGGCATTTCCAAGAGTAGAAGAACCTGAAGGTGAATTTGATGTTCTCTTCCGCTTCTTTGAAGATAGCAAATCAATCCACTTTGGTTGGTGTTGTAACAGAGGCCAACAATGCAAGTACTGGAATGTTTTTCCATTTGTTCCCCTTGTACATAGTACATGCTTCAACAATCTGAACAAGTAAATATTGAATATATGTTATTACACTTGCACATAGCATATGGAGTTTAGAAGTAATTGAAAGAAGCAACATGTTAACTAACATTGTCTCTCTCTGTAACCCCACTTTGCCTTCTCCGCTGAACCTCATCAACACAAGAAGCAAACTTCTTAATAGCTTTTTGAATATCAAACCAACGGTTCTGAAGGGAAGTTGGATTATGATCCGACTCGAAGTTCTTGTGCTCGTGGAAGTAAGAATGAATTCTCTTCTAATAATAGAGCGAGATTGTTGGGTCCCTTGGGTTGCATCTATACTTATATGTAGTCATGCCGACACCAACATTTTATCTTCCTCCTCATATATTTTTTTTTATCTTTTGTTGTTTGGTCTCATGCAGGGAGGAGGTGTTTGAATTGATGCTTCTAGCTCCTCAACTACAGGCCAATCTAAATTTCCATCCCAACCATTGCCATTGTCTCAATCAGTTAGAATGCTAGCATAGTTATCCATATTCCCTAGAAAATTCAACACAAAGTAAATGTCAATTTTACACTGATTTAACCAATTTTTTAGCTTGTTTAGTTAGTAGGGAACCAATTTGTGTTCCTTTGAGGAGACAACATATACCACCTTTGTTATATAAAAGGAAAGCTAGTTCAATCTGAAAACAACATGATCGTATACAGAAATGCAACCTATTAACTTGTTCTACTCACTAATTTGTTGCAATTCATAACTGAACCAAATATCAATTGAGATATTTCAAGGTGTTAAAGTTGGTCTTCGAGGGGCACATTGCTAGCACAAAGTTGTGGCATAAGCATATGCAAGCCCATGAACTGTCATTTCATTGAATATCTAGAGTGCACCATAATAGCAGCATTGAGTTCGTACCTGTTCAGCTGAGAAAATGAGCTAAGTTCCGCACAGCATCGAGGACTCGAGCTGAGGCTGAGGACCACTGGCGGAAGTGGGGTGGGTTGAGGAGGAGTCAACGGCGTCGAGCAGCGCGAGCGAGCAGCAACAAGTCTCGGATCTGCGATGGGGCCGGCTGATGCGACGACGCGGAGGTGGATGAGCTCGGGGACGACGCGCCGTCGGCTACTATGATGAGGGTGGAGACAAAGGAGGTTGAGGAGGGCACATCGTGTTAGCATATCTCTAATGTGGAAGAATCGGACGAGCATAGATTGGGTAGGAGAGAGGGATCAGCAAGCAGAAGCATCAGGAGGGAAAAAGAGTAGTGGAGGCGGGAGGAAGGAGGAAGGTAGATTACGTCTCTGTATCACTTCCTATTTAACATTCTCTATTGCATGGCCTCGGGCCCATTTATTCAATGAGTCCATTCCTCGCCAACAACTCTTGGGTTGGGCTTCTTCTGGCGTTCCATCCTTCGCTGTCTAGTTGTTGTGTTGCCCCTTGCCGGATGTGTTGTAACATCCCCTCCCCCTTTGGAGCCTGCTTGACCCTAAGCAGGAGCTCGCGGAAACTCCTGCCGTAGTGTCTCAGCGTCCTCCCAAGTGGCAAGCTTCTCTGGCATGAACAACCATTTCACCAATACTTGAGTAGGCATGGAGGACCATTTCACCAGTACCTGAGTGATCGATGAAGAGCCGCGCGTGACCAGGTGTCTTTGCAGGATACGCTTCGGCATTTGTAGGGTCAGGAAAGCTGAAGGTAAAGGAGGCAAGATTTGAGGCTTACTTCCAATAGCTGGCTTCAGTTGAAAAATGTAAAATACAAGATGAATTGAAATTGCAGGCGGAAGTTCTAGCTTTTATGCAACCAGATTGATCTTATCCAGTATGTGAAATTGACTGAAGAACTTGAAGGATAGCTTATTGTTGGCACGAACAGCAACAGATGATTGAACGTATGGTTGGAGCTTCAAAAAAAAAAAAACCCAATCACCCACTTCAAATTGTCGTTCCAATCATTTCTTGTCAGCTTGCGCCTTCATTCTTTGTTGAGCACTAAGCAAATGTTAATGCAAGAGGCGATCCATTAACTGGCGCTCCTTTAGCCAATCAGTGATCTGACAACTGTGACCATCTTCAATGCCCAAATGATGTGGAGTAGTACCATAAAGAATCTCAAATGGTGACTTGTTGAGGGTGGGAAGCTAGTATTGTACCAATACTTGGCCTAGGAGATCCACTGACTCCATTTGGTTGGACAAGAACTGACAAAATAGCGCAAATATGTCTCGACGCATTGATTCAACCGCTCAGTTTGCTTGTCTGTCTGAGGATGGTATGCTGAGCTCATGCGAAGAGTAGTGCCTGCTAGCTTGAAAAGCTCTTTCCAAAAGTGACTCATGAAAATGCAGTCACGATCCGATATAATGGATAGTGGCAACCCATGAAGTTTATACACAATGTCAATAAAGATGCGAACAATTTGTTGCACTAAAAAGGGATGAGTTAGTGGGATGAAGTGTGCATACCATGAAAATTTGTCAATCACCACCAGACATGCATTGAAATGATCCGATTGTGGTAATCCTTCTACGAAGTCCATCAAAATGACTTGCTAAGACTGAGTACGTACTAGTAGGGGCTGCAATAATCTGGGATACTTGGAACAGTCAGGCTTCGCCTATTGTCAGATGAGACAACTCTGCCCAAGTTGATGCACTTGTGATTTGAATCCCTTCCAAGCAAAGATCTGCTTAATACGTCAATATGTGACTGGGAATCCCGAATGACCGCTGAGAGCACTACTATGGAGTGTTGTGATCTGCTATCGTATTGCTGGATCATTCCCCACCCGGATTCTTTGCTTGTACCAAATGACACCTTGATGAAAAGTATAAGGGCCTTTCGAAGATGATTTTGTTGTTAATGCCACCAATAGTTTCTGAGCCTATGGATCATTCTTGTAGCTAGCAATGACCTCAAGCAACCAACTTGGTTGACAGGAAGATATTGCACTGAGTTCAGAATCAGCCTGAGGATGGCGGGAAAGAGCATCCGCCACCCTATTTTGGTGCCTTTTTCTATAAATGATTTGATACTGCAATCCTAAGAGTTAGGTGAATACTTTTATGTTGCTATGGTGTATACAAACATTGTTCATTTAAGTGAGAAAGATAGCAGTGGTCAGTATATATTACAAATTCACCATGTTACAAATAAGAATGTCACTGTTCAGTTGCTAATAGCATTGCAAGGTATTCTTTTTCGTATGTCAACAAACCTTGGTTTCAAACTCCCAGTGATTTACCGACAAAGCGATGGGATGACCGTTTTGCATTAGAGCAGCACCCACTCCCACTTCACTCATGTCTATCTCCACATGAAAAGGTTTCTAAAATTTTTGAAGGGCCAGCACCGGGGCTTCAATTAGAGCTTGCCTCTTCCTCTGTCTATTGATCATATACTCCGTATTTCTTGCTTTGTATCATATCTCTTCCTCTGTCTATTGATCATATACTCCGTATTTCCTGCTTTGTATCATATACTCCGCGCGTGTGTGTATAATAGCGGGCATAGAGCATCTACATTTCCAAGCCAGAAAATAGTTTCGAGTACTACAATTGGCAAACGGACTGAATTGTGCAAATAGATTGTAGAACACATGCTTGCTAATCTTGATTAGATCAACATGTTGTACGGCGATTAATTTTTAATGACTGCTTTGTCACACTTGTGGAGCGTGAGTAGCCACTATTCCACTAACCATGTCGTAATCAGTCCTTCCCAAAATCACGGCAAAACACCGAGAGGCATTGTGACGTTCCATAGATATTTTGTAATTTCTTGGTATTTATGCTGGGAAAAAAGTATTTGTACTATTTTTACCATCCAATATATAATCTTTTACATACAATACTCTCACGTGCGCAACACCTTTAAAAACTAGATTTCCATATCACGCTTACTGGATTTTTGCTTCTTGGTTTTATTAACCGCAGTAGAAACATAAGCAAACGTGCAGCTCCTGCAGTAAATTCGGACCCCGGTTTACCCTCTCCTACTCAGTTCACATTCAATTTCGAGATGGATGGGGCACTCTGACAGGCATCCCATGCCGAATTTAACGCGCACATTTATCTTGCCCGCCATATTTCCAGCTTCACCATCGCGAACAGCGCACGCAAAGTTTACCCCCCGCTGACTGCTGGGGCCACGCACGCGTCGGGCCCGGCTTTCGGTCACACAACAGAGGGCGAGTTCCCGGTGCCGCCAAACAGCCAACCCCGCCGGCAGCCAGGTCGCTGTCGGCACTCCCTGCCCCCGGATCCCACCGCCGGTTTCGTGCCGCGATTGCTCACGCCCACGCCACGCTTGCGCTTCGCTTCCGGCTTCCCCTGCAAGCTCGCGAGCCCAACCCTGCAATTTCGCGCACGCCCCAGGGGCAGCACGGGCAATTCATGTGCCCCATTAATTAAGTCAACACCAGTCGCGGGCTCCCAGCCCACGCTGCCCCCGCACCCGGACAGGGCCACTTTCCCCAAACTGCCCCTCCCACCATCGTCCCCAATTTCCAAAACCACCACCACCCTTCTCTCCTCTGTCCTCTCTCTCGTCCCCTTCACTCGGACCTCTCCACGCCCCGCACCAATGGCCGATTCGCCAAACCCTAGCTCCGGGGACCTCCCCGCCGGCGTTGGGGGCTCGCCGGAGAAGCCGGCCCCGGCGGATCGGCGCGTGGCGGCGCTCGCCGGCGCCGGCGCGAGGTACAAGGCGATGTCCCCCGCGCGGCTGCCGATCTCGCGCGAGCCCTGCCTCACCATCCCGGCGGGATTCAGCCCCTCCGCCCTCCTTGAGTCCCCCGTCCTCCTCACCAACTTCAAGGTGATTACTGATTCGCTGTACCTATCACTGCTCCACTTGTTGTTGCAGTGGGATCTGCGAATTCTGCGGCTCCCATGTCATGCTGAGGTTGATTTGGGGCGAGGAAAGAGGGATTCCGATGCGCATTAGCTTTATGCCCTAGTTTATGAGTCATTTGCGCCGGTGGGATTGGCTTGTGGCGTCGGAATAATGCTATGCGCTTTTGCCGCGCCCTTTCGCATTTCCAGTGGTGCTATGCGGATTCTGGAGCTCCCTTTTCTGGAGGTTCTCGGGGATATGGTTGTTTTTGCTCTGTTTCTCCTTTTGGCGCGTCCCTGCGCCGCCTAATTGGTGCGGAGTGAGGGGAAGAGCTGTTGCTTGTGCGTCTGGAGCTAATTATTCTGTCCTGCACGCACTTGGTGGCTCGGAGAACAAATCATCACTTGGCATGTCTCTTGTGGGGGGCTTTAAATGGCCTTATTTAAGGAAATGTCTCCTCAGCCTCGGGTGGTATTGTACTGGTCGTTTGCTAAGGGATGGTACGCTTCCATAAAGAAAGCATCACGCTGTTGGGAGAGGGAAAGAGTGAATTTTGTAGGCTTTGATTATGGATGACCGTTTCATTGCTACAATTTCTTGGGATTGGTTTTAGTGTTGTATTTCTGGTTCTAATTCTTCTTGCTCACAACCCACAAGCTGAAATGGCCTTGCTTGGTGAGCATGGGATACTTGATTACGTCTTCATAATTATATGCTTTGATCCAGTTTGTTGTTTTTGCCGACGTTCTTCTCCATTTTTCCTTTTCCAACCATCAGATGCTTGGCAAACATATTCTTAGTACATGAATAATTGATGAACTTAGCATTCATTTCACTGGTGTTTCTGAGTAACATTAATTTGGCATGGTTTAAATACTATTTTAACCATGACAAAAATAGCTCGAACAAGTTGCTATACAATCTGGTGGCATGAGTGTTGTTGTACACTGTCGGATGTTCAAAGTTTGTAGAGTTTACCCTGCTTGACCAATAATCAATAATTTTTTTCTATTTAGGTTGAACCCTCTCCCACAACTGGTACTCTGAGCATGGCTGCAATAATCAACAAAAGCACTCATCCGGATGTACTGCCTTCGCCTAGGGATAAACCAGTTGGTAGCAGCCATGACGATGGGAGTTCTTGGGATTTCAAATTCAAGCCTCATCTCAATGCATCTACCCAATCAGTGGTATGGAACCATTTTTTTGATATATTACATCTTCAGCAGTATTTCCTGAACATAAGAGGTTAAGGATTTTTTTTTTATATGTGACCTACAAAAAAGAAATGCATTTTATCTTGTATAATAGCAAAAGAAGTTTAAGCATTTGTTTATATGGTACTGCTAAAATAAATCGTTAAATAATCTTGGAGCTCTGCAAAAGTTACGGTTCTGATATACTTTACACCACTTCCTTTTGGCAGCATGAATCTCTCAAATTGTTTGAGCCTTATTATTTTGTGAGTCTTAGGCAACATTGCTAATTGGCTTCATTGTATTGCATGTTATTTAGCTTCTCTATCTTGCAATCCTGTTCATCATTTGTTTTTTAAGTTCTTGCATTCAAAATAAAGTGTCCCTTTCTATTCTATTTTGGTCCTTTGATATGTGTGCTCTTCCTTTTTTCTTAACTAAAATTGAGAGTACCATAAAGTCATAATCTGGTAACATTCTTGATTAGTTGCACAATTATTCACTAGTTGGTCCGATAATTTAATCCAAGAGCTGACATATTGACAACCAGTATCCTACCTTTGCACACTGAGTACAAATGCATATTTGAAATTTACCCCCCCCCCCCCCCCCCCCCCGCTATCTTCTCTTTGGAAGGTGGGAGGTGAATTATGTTCAGATGAATTAGAACTCTTGAATGTTAGATCCGATTAGCTCATACTTTTGTTGCATCTAGCACATGTTGTCGCTAATCCAAGATTTTTTTTATTAAAAATGTCAATGCTTATATTTATGTGGATTTGCTACAAATGGAAGAATTAGGTAACACTGCTCACACTCATGGCTTTGGAAAATTGCCCCAGACCTTGCACTGACATGGGAAGTACATGGAGACTGGAGACATGCCATGGAGTGGCCAGTAGTATTTTTAAATCAATCACATATGAGTGATATAAACCCTAATGTTCCCCAGGATTTTAAGCCTGAATAAGTACATGATTTGGTTACAGTGGGGTTTGATGGCCTAAAACAGGCTGCTGTGTTGGAAATTGAGAATGGGAAGTGTCCTGTCATCCCTCTAGTGAGAACAGGTTATAATACAATGACAGGAAAATTCTTATGAGGTGAAAAGGTTGCTAGTACGCTTACTTATTCATTGACAGAAAATATGTGTAACCACAATACAAAGATGAAAATCTGCAGGAATTCTTGTAGGAACCCGGTATCCAGTGAGTGTGGATGTTTCGTATGAAATTTCGATGGCATTCCTGCATTGCAGAACTGAAAGGAGGTCAATAATCATCAATTTTGTCCTTAGCTACTCTACCTATGCTTGGCAACGGGGCGGGTTGGGGCCGGGTGCAGCAAGAACGCACCCGACCCGAAACCCGAATTGGAAAACCCAACCCAAACCCGATACACATAACGGGCGCAAAATTGCCCCCAGCCCCGAACCCGACGGGGACCCGCGAGCGGCGGCATGCGCCATGGAAGCGACCAGAAGCCAAGGCGGGTGTAGACGGTGACCAGGAGGCAGGCACCGGGGGGGGGGGGGGGGATGCGGGTGGCGGCCGAAGCTGAGGAGGACGCGACGCGCTAGCGGGAGGCGGCCTGGGGCACGTGCAGGTGGCGGCTGGAGCCGAGGGGGACGCGACACGCCGACGGGAGGCGGCCTGGGGTGCGTGCGGGCGACGGCTAGGCCTAACTGGTGGTGTGGGCTTTTCGGGCACCCACTGAGGTCCCGTGAGCAACAATTTGCCCCCGCCTTCAACCCGACCAGCAATCAGGGCCCCGACCCGTTACCCCCGTGGGCGAAAATGTAGCCATGCCCCCGCCCCTGACCCGACCCGCAATCAGGGCCCTGACCCATGACCCCCGCAGGCAAAAATGTAGCCCACGGGGCCTTGACCTGGCCCGCCCCGTTGCCAGCCCTAACTCTACTTAATTAGTCTACCTCACTTGTGCAGAAGTTTAACTTATAAATTTTGAAGAAAAAACTTGAGTACAGATGTGTGATCTGCCTATGCTGCGTCACTATCTTTCTTATTCTTGTCTTTCTTATTCTTGTTGACTTATTCTATAAACAGTTTTGCATTGTATAGCATTCCTAACGCTCATACTTTGTACTGCAGGTTCCTGCTATCAATGATCCAAAACATCATGACACTTCTATGCAAACTCATAGCCTGAATCATGCTTCATCATTTAGCAATTTGATGACAGAAAGTAGATCTCTCTGTTCACAGGAGTCAACTCACACAGTGAATGTTTCAAGTGCTCCAAACCAACCTGTTGCAATGATTGGTCCATCTGACAGCATTCCTGCTGAAGTTGGAACATCAGTCCGCCAGATGAATAGCTCTGAAAATGCTGTGCAGGAGACACAATCTGAAAATGTAGCTGAAAAATCAACCGAGGATGGCTATAACTGGCGCAAATATGGACAGAAGCATGTCAAGGGAAGTGAAAACCCTAGAAGTTATTACAAGTGCACACATCCTAATTGTGAAGTAAAAAAGCTATTGGAGCGTTCGCTTGATGGTCAGATTAGTGAAGTTGTTTATAAGGGGCATCATAATCATCCTAAGCCCCAGCCTAATAGGAGGTTAGCTGCTGGTGCGGTTCCCTCAAGCCAGGGTGAAGAAAGATATGATGGTATGGCAACTGCTGAAGGTGAGTGCGCCACGGTTTTGCAAAATTATATTTGTTTTCATGTGGCTTGGAATTTCACCTTGTGCATACCCATATCAACACCAGTGATTTAAAATGCACTGTATTTGCTTGCTCATTTTGCCAGTCTTTCTCTATTACATTTCATGAATATTTTACTGTGGTAACAGCTCAAGTCCAGAGTTCTTGAAATTCTTTAGAAGGAATGCTGTAAACCTGCAATAATCATTTGATACTAAGTTTATACATTGGGCAGTGTCGGCAGTCCATACATCAAATAAAAGAACTTGTTGTAAAGGCATAAAGCTGTTTTTTTCTTCTTCTTACATTTAGATGGGTCTCTGAGAATTTTCTGCCAATATGCAGACAAGCCCTCAAATGTTTCCAACCTCTGTAATCAAGTACATTCAGCTGGCATTATAGATCCTATGCCAGGTCCAGCTAGTGATGATGACATCGATGCTGGAGGTGGAAGACCCTACCCTGGGGATGATGCTAATGAGGATGATGATTTGGATTCAAAACGCAGGTAAAGTGGTTTGAACTTGGGTACACCCTAAAGATTCCCTCCTGTCAAGTGTTAATCTTATACTCCACAACTGTGCAATCAGGAAAATGGAATCTGCTGGTATTGATGCTGCTTTGATGGGTAAACCAAATCGTGAGCCCCGTGTTGTTGTACAAACTGTTAGTGAGGTTGACATCTTAGATGATGGGTATCGCTGGCGCAAGTATGGGCAGAAAGTAGTGAAAGGAAACCCCAATCCACGGTCAGTACTAATTCTGTTATTAATTTTATGCCTATTGTGTTTTCTTCTTTTTGTGTGTATGGCGTGTTAATAGAATTTGTAACCATTATCTAATAATTCTCTGGTTATGTTCTTTGGATCAGAAACTAAGAAAAGTTTATATTCAGCATATTTAAAGTAATTAATCATTTGTGTACCTTTTGACTTTTGTCCCTTCCTCAATAAAGCTGTAGTTAGTTGTACTCTATAAAAACTTCAATCCAGTGTGGAAGACTAAGAAACAAAAGTAAATGGCCAAGAAACAAGAATTTTTTCTACTTCACATCTATGCACTGAAAGCTTGAATTTGAACAAATTAGGAGGACGATCTGGTAAAGATGTATGGTGGATGAAGATGCAAAAACTGCTACTTACGGTCTATAACTGAAGTGTCAAATATGGATAGGGAAGCATCCATATTCAGATCTGTCCATGTTTAGTCTGTTGATTCGTGCTGTCATTTGGTTCTTTTTTTTTTCAAAATAAAATTTGGGCAGATACTAGCCAGTAGCTTTTATGATCATGAGTTCTATTCCTTTGGTAAAAATCACACCTAAACATACATGAATTGAAATAGTGGGAACTATGTATATAGTAAAAGAAAATAATAATAATATCAGGTGCTGTACATTTCGTTTGTATCATGATACAAGATTATTTTGACGTATGTATATATCCTAGCCCTGCAAGAGTACATTTCACAGGGATTGAAAGTAACATTTCAGTGTACCATAAATAAAATGTGGTTTTCCTAAGAATACGAAGTCAACTAGTCAAGGCAATTGGTTGGTTGGTTGGGATATGTCTGTTTTTCAAAGAGTGGTCTTTGGTTCAAACCCCTGAGGGTGCGCATTATTTTGTCGTAGTTTTTGGCAGTTTAATGTTGGCTGGGGAGTAAGGCTTTAAGGAACTTGCTCTCAATCGGGTTTCGAGCTGGGCATGTTGAACTTCCATTGAAGTTTGGTTTGAAGCTGATAAGATTTGTGGCGCTGATCAGATTTGCCATCTGGTTTGCTGCCCAAAATTTTGGATAGATTCCGTTTCGTATCATCCTGGGCCAATTTGGAATGCAGGAAAAGAGAGGCGGTTACACTTCAGATACTTCAGGGGGGAAACACAGGATCTCTAAAGGAAAAAAAAAGGATCCCATTCCTATAAAATTCCCACAAAAATCCTTTGTTCCAAACAAGGACCTAGTTTGTTTTCCTGCCAAATGTTGGTCAATTCGTGGGCATGATCAGATCTTTGGCATTCCAAATTTTTATGCACATTAGCTCAGCAGACTTATGCACAGCTAAACATCCTCTATTGGTGTGCGCACGGCATAGGTGTATGCATGTCACAGACCTTAGTTATTCAGGAAGAATAATTTTGTATTTTGATTCACTTTCTTAGTAGGTCAATGTGTTCTGTATCAAGATAAGCAGATATGTTCTTTGGGATGACACTGTTTTTTTAACAAATGGATGACACATTAGACAGTGCATTCATTTTTATTTTTTATCTTTGAGATCGGCAGTGCTTTTGTATGTGATATCCACTTCTGTTCTTGATTGCAGGAGTTACTACAAGTGCACACACACAGGATGCCCTGTCAGGAAGCATGTTGAGAGAGCATCACATGACCCAAAGTCAGTGATAACAACATATGAAGGAAAACATAACCATGAAGTCCCTGCTTCCAGGAATGCAAGCCATGAGATGTCCACAGCTCCCATGAAGACTGCTGTGCATCCTATTAACAGCAATATGTCGGGCCTTAGTAGCATGATGAGAGCATGTGAAGCCAGGACCTTTGCCAATCAATATTCTCAAGCAGCCGAAAGCGACACCATCAGTCTTGACCTTGGTGTTGGTATCAGCCCAAACCACAGCGATCCAGCAAACCAAATGCAGCCTTCAGTTCCAGATCCGATGCAGTATCAAATGCAATCCATGGCTCCTGTGTACGGTAACAAGGGACATCCAGGAATGCCAGTGCCATCAGTACCTGGAAATACAGCTAGCAGTATATATGGTTCCAGAGAAGAAAAAGGAAGTGAAGGATTTACTTTCAAAGCCACACCGCTGGACCGTTCAGCTAGCTTATGCTATAGTAGTGCCGGTAATTTAGTGCTGGGTCCATGAGTGTCTCTATTAATGGTTATACCTCCAAGGATCATATATTACCGATGCGCTCGCCATGAAGATTCTCTTTAGAAGATGCTCAACTGTGTATCGTTTACACATAATTGAACCAGAGGCGGTAAAGGTATACCCAGCGGGCTGCAAGCGATTACACGAGATCTTTCGGGGTTTGAGATTTCATTCGTTGTACAGCAAACCAGTTATGATTTATTAGATTATGAGGATTTGGTTTTGTAAACTTCTTTATGTACTGGAATACTGGGATAGAACCAAAGAGCCATCGGTGGCAAAGCTCTGTTATCTCCTGCATATGAACGATGCCTGTTTGACATTCATACGGAATGAAATATGTCATTTGACAAGTACTTTCTCCTTGACTCACGAGTCACGACGTATGGTACCTTCAGCTACGCAAAATCCTTTGGATTTCTAAATGATTTTTCTGTTGATTCAGCCCAACTAGCCAAGACTTTCAAAGGATTAGTGATTAGTCAAGGGTGGATGGCCTTTCTTATTGAGATCAGTTTCATGCAAAAGGCTTATCGAAGCACAACTGATTTAGCTGAAACATATACCCTCAAACTTGTACTACATCTCATCAGCATTTTCTAGGCTGGCTGGCAGTTGCCATTACAACATCAAGGTATTCTACTCCATCCCAGTATCGCCGTAGCTCCCTATAGTTCGTGTTCAACCAAGCATACATCTAAACGACTACGAGGTACAAATTCTTCGTCAGATATCACATCACGTCACTAGTGCCAAGCGGAGGAGACCACCAGGGGCCTGTTCTTCCACCCGAGGTAGAGCACCCCGTCCCTCTCAGCGAGCTTGTAGTTGAGCGAGTAGCTCTGCAGCAGCGTCTTGATGGTGGCGTTCACCAGCGCGCTGAGCGGGGACGGCCTGAACCCGGCCATCGTCAGCCGCGCCTTCCACTTCCCGAAGACCTCGTGCCGCTCCACCCTCTCCTCGCCCTCGCAGGCCACCAGGTTCACGATCTCCCTCGCCAGGCAGTGCTGCTCCATGTTGATCCTCTCCCTGTCGTCCCTGGGGAGGGTCAGGTCGATGGACTCGAAGACGGCAGTGTAATAGTCCAGCGTCTCCGCGAACCGCTGCGCGAACGGGGCGGTGTTCGTGTTGGACTCCTGCTCCACCAGGGTGAGCACCTTCGGGGACAGGCCCTTCACCAGCCTCAGGATCCGGTCCCGGTGGTTCTCCGTGCTCACGGTCTCGTCTGGGATGTGGTGTAGCTCCAGGGTGAAGTTCACAGCGACGGCTTCACCTGGGACGATGCCCATATGTCCCTCTTCCACCTCACTGCCCGAGATAGCAACTGCATTGAACTCAAAGGGCACCTTGCACAGGCCAGCAATGTGTGACAGCCTCCTGCCAACTAACTCCAGGCCGCCGCCTCGGGCGTAAGCTGAGACGGAATCATCAATGCCCGTGATCCTGACGAACGGTGGTCCACTAGGCCTGGCTGCAAGGGCCTGAAGGAGAGAGATCCACTGAGCGCCTTGAGAGATATGGAAGTCAATGATATGGATCCTGTCTTCTCCCTTGACAGCCTCTGCAATTGCACCATTTGCAGACATGTAGCCAAACTTGAAGTAGGGGCAGGCCTCATACAGGAAATGCATGTAGGACAGGAGTTCAGAACTCTTTGGCTCTTTGCACTTCAGAGCTTTGTAGATTGAGTTGCCGGAGGAAGCGAGCCTAGCAACAAGACCTTCAACCATGTAGGCTCCCAACCTCTCAAGAGGCTCACCAGACACTGAGACCATTTTCCTCAACTCTGGAATCATCAGATTGATCGCGAAACTGTTATTCTCTTCCACTGCTCTAGCGCAAGTAATCAGCAGCTCCTTCAGGTTGCCTCTGGGCATGCTCATCATCTGCATCCACACCTCTGGTTCCAATGAAAGTTGGTTTGCAACGGACATCTCGAGGCTATTGACTATCTCTGAGTCTGTCCCAAGCATTGCAGCCTCAAGATCCTTCAGTTTTTGCTTGAGATCATTAGGGTCCTCAGTGACACATGACGCGCTTACAGGTGATCCATTGCCATTGGTGGATCCGGAGTGGCTGTCATGAGATAGAGGGCTGTCACTCCCAGTTGGGAGACTCTGACTGGTGGGAGAATCATGTCTCATACAACCAGAAGCTGCAGAGGAGTCCAGTGTGTACCGCTTATGGTCTTCAGAACCAGCATCTGGCGAATGAAACTTCATGGTACAATGATGCTGTGCTACAACGTGGGTGTCCGAAGCCGACTGATAAGGATGACAAAGGTGCTGTGTATTGCCAGAATAGAGGAATTGTTTCGGAGTCTGCCTTGGTACATTGCCAAAGGAGTGCACCCTGCGGGAAGTTGGAGTATCAGCCATCCTGGTTCAGTTGAGAGTCCAATGCACTAAATCTCCAAGTTATCAAGTGCTTCTGGTATAAAGAGCATGTCCAATTTTAAAACCAACTCGGAGGAAACTTTTGCAGTTTGATTGCAAATGTCTTCTAGTCCTCTAGTAAATCCAGATTAAACAAAAATCTGCGACACGAGATTAAGAATGTAAGAACAAAAACATACAGAGTTTGTACAAGTATGAATTGGTACTGAAGCGTGACAGTGAAATATGGGAACCAAGCACAGCCTTGTCGGTAACTCAAATAAATTTAGAGGGCTATGTTTTTAAAGATAAGCACTCACAGAAGTTCCCAACCGTCACAAGTCAAGAATCTATTCCTCAGAAAACAACACCTCAAGTATGAAACTAAGGGCACTTCAAAAATCTCAAGTGGCAAAATTACCATACATGATGAAAGGAAAACATCAAGTAACAATAGATAAAAAGAGATGACATTTCTCATTTTGGTTAGATAAGTTCATGAGTTCACTTTACTAAGTAATATTCCCTCAAAAAGGTTCTTTTCACTAAAGGTAACATAAAGCTGTCTTCTCTATGCTAATTCTGAAAACCATGACACAGAATACTAGTTAGTCTGATCCCCATGCCAAATGACTTAGCTGCTAATAGTTGTACTTGTACCTAAAACTGGAACCAAATTGAAAGGATAGCCCTACCCTGCTGGATATACGATTCCACAAACACACCCAGCGCAAAACTGCAGCCTTGAAGCAAGCATTGTGGGTAGTTGACATCACAAACGCCTCGGATGCCGGATGCAGATCAAATAGCAATCCTCAAAACCTCAGCTAGATTTGCCTTGAAACCGAACATAAAATGACTATCTGTGCATTCCTACCGACAGAAAGGGAACGCAGGAGGATGCTGTAACGCTGACCAAAGAAAAGCTACGATTTGGCATCATGGTGGACGTACAACGTACAAGTTTCGAACTACACGTACTGCTAAAGAAGTACTCGTAGTATGACCAGTCAACAGACCAGCGGCTGTAGGTAAGAGTCATAAAGTATCCCCGTCTCAAATAATTTCCTGCGGCAAACCAAACCACCCGCACAAGGAGTTTGACCCGTCTGTTGAACCACTCTTGGCTCAAGATTTTTTAATCCTGTTTGAAAAATCAGGAAAAAAAATAGGTGGTCAAAAGCTTCTAGATCTGCCTTGTTTCTGTCGTGGCTCAGCACAGATCAAGAGATCTGCGTACTAGCCACCACTCGTGTGCAGCGTGCTCATCCAAAGACCTAACCAATTGACATGGTGTCCAAAAAACAGGAAAAAAAATCCGCACAACTTCAGAAGCAAGGGCATGAGTGACAGTAGGTACTGAGTAGTACCAAGTATTACATGGTCCTGTTCTTGCAAAATATGCAGCCGAATGGTCATTAAGTCATGAACCAACAAGCCCCTTGTGAGCAAAAAGTTTCTATTTTTGCAGCTCCATGCCGCAGCAGAACGAACCGAGCATAGATCGATTCACACAAAAGTACTGGCCACATGCAAACACCAGGAGGCGGTAGTGAGGCGGCCGCTAGAAGAGTGACATAGTGAGAGGAGATGAGGCCTGAAGCAAGCTAAGCAAAGACAGCAGCTTCGCATCCGTTTCAGGCGCTCACCGCATGGAAAATTAGAAACCGGAGAACCAGCTACGGAGCTACTACCAACAGGGCAGGCAAGAGGGAAAAGCGCGCCAAGAACGCACCTCTCCCGTGTCGCGGCGCGCGCCCAGGCCGGGACCCTTCAGCTCGACGCGTCTCCGGAGAGGGGATGGCAAGAAGAGCCCTGCTGGTCGCGCGGAAGAAAGGGAAGAGCAGTAGTAACACGAACAGGGAGGTGGGGGTAGCTAGGGAGAGGAGAGGAGACGGGTGTGCGCGCGCAGGCAGGCAGGCAGGCAGGTGGTGGTGGGATGGTGGCCCGGGGAGTGGGAATGTGGGATGTTTCCGCCAAGGGGGAGCTGGAGCTGGGGGTTGGCGCTGGCGCGCCGCTATTTCTACCCGCGTCGCGTCGCGTGGCGCCTCCCTCCGCTGCCTGCCCCTGCCCGTGCGGGTGCGCGTCGTCCGCGGTTTATTATCGTGAGGCGTGACGTGCGCGGGCGCGGGCCCTCACACGGGGACACACCAGCCACCAGGCTGTCTAGGCAACCGCGGGGACGGGGCAAGAAAAAAAATCTAGACAGCGCCCTGCTGCCCGCCCGGTGCATAGGGCTGGTAATGGGTTGGGGGCATGTTCTCACGGCTTTTAGATCTAAGTGGGAACGAGAGTAAGAGTTAGTTTAAAATTAGTTTTGTAGTATTGTAAATTGAAAATATTATTAGTGTTTGAGTCAGATAGGAGGTAGTTTTTCATCTGCAAACGTAGACGGATATCCTATAACGACGGCCTAGCCACCCGCCTAACCATCTAGGACAGCCTAGTCGCCCCCACCTAACGCTAGCCCTGATGCTCTGTGCTCATGTAGCCCGTGCTACTGCCCACACCCACCTTCGCTCCCGTCTCGTGACAGCCCATCACCTCTCCCGCTCGCAACGCTAGCGCGTCGCCATGCCGCTCGCCCTAGGCCATCACGACGTCGGCACTCAGATCCTATCCGCGGGGTCCCTGTCGGATTTTGGGTTGGGTCGGGCTTCGAATCAGGTGTGTTCTTGCTGCACCCGATCTTGTCCTGCCTCGTTGCTAGGCCTACCGGTGCCTGAGCCAACTCTCTTGATATCGCTCGCGCGTCACAACCCATGACCTAGTGCAGATGTTGCGGGATTGAAGAGGGGTCAAAGCATGGAATCGCTGGGTCGCGTTCGGGGAGGATCGATTCTTGATGAGTAGCTGAGTAGGATTTTCACTTGAGAGGAGAGGTAACACTGCATAGGGGTAGAGAAACTTGCAACTTGTAGCGTAGACTTTTTTTCACGCTTCCTGTCGCTCCCATGATTGAAATCGATCAGCTATTGAACGCCAGCCTTAGTCAGGGAGGAGGGGTTTCATAATTGGAGGTGTGTTCCATGGATGCTGAATTTAGTAGGAGGCCCTTAGGAGGGAGACTATCCCGGTAGAGGAGGGTGGCTGCGTGCGAGGCAAGAACAACAGCTCTCACTACATAGCATCTTTTTTTCCTTCTTTGAGTAGCTTGCAGGCTTGGGTGCCACATTTCGGCTAGGATAATTTTGATCTGTGAAATAACGATGACGTATTTATTATAGCGGCGTCAGCTTTCTGACTCGTATCACATGCTCTAATTGTAGCTCTCACTGGATGATGAGGTAGGTTTAGGGCCTTTTGTCAAAAGTGATACAGTTGTACGTTGCCTTCGATCATACATGCAACTTCTTCCGATACAAGCCGTCATGGCACACCGAACAACAACAGCTCAAGGTCAGAAAGCAACCTCTCAATAGCTGAGTAACAAATAATATCTATCACATCTTGTGCTACAAGCGTATTTTTCTTGTTTTAGGAATAACTAACTGAAAGTGAAATGATACACTGCACATGTAAATATTCCTTTTGCTTTTGTACTGTACATACACGTATGTCGGTACTGAAATCGAAATAAAAACCAAGGTGCAAGCTCATAGTTTTGAGTATTCGTTTTTTTTGCAGCCAACTTTTGTAGCAGAGCTCTCCCACACGCAGGCGTCTCCACTGATTTTTAGAGGCATACATCCATCTATTAGCTTTTCTAGCACATCACCGGTAGATTCTTTGTGTACACACAATTAAAGGCTCCGATGTCCTAATCATGCATTCTGTAACCTTTATCATTTCCTGTTTTCTAGTGGCATGATTTCTTATCTGTCTCAATGTTATCGCCACCATCTTTTTTCTTTCGTTTTGGCTGTACTTCTCTTTGAGCAACCTTTTCGTTTAATTATACCGCCTTTTTACTTCTGGATCGTATGGTGATTGGTGGGTCATGAACATACCCTAGCTAGTCTAGCACTGATGGTAAATAAAAGAAAATGGTAAGGCTTGTATTTTCTTTAAACATTAATATAACTCGTAGATACACTCACACCCTCACACCACGTACTCACACAACATCTATCGAAGACTAGATATGCGGAGTTTGAGGATTGACGACGTCACCACAGGCGCAATATTGTTGATGGGTACGTCGTTTACCACTAAAAGAAAATTTCTGTTTTGGTGAGACACGTAAAGAGAAAATACGAGGTTTGATTCTAGTGGGTAGGAGGTAAAACTACATCCACTAACCATCTAAGTCAAGATTTAGTTCTGGTAAGGCTTGCATTTAGATTAGCGGATATCGACATGAGTACTCATTTGTATCCGTTTGGTGATAAGTGGTAGGCGAAACGGCATGTGTCCCTAACTCCCAGCATGTGTGGCCGAAAAGGCTTATCGACACGTTGTGTGTCGATAGACCCTGGGTAGACATCGATATGGCTGCCAGGCTAGACGAGAGTCGCAACTGGCGTGCTGACATGTGGCATTTTAGTATATTTTTTTGTTTTTTAATAAATTTTTATTTATGTAGAATCATGTATTTAATGAGGCACAACCAAAGCAAAATTCAGTGTACATCTATTTTAGACCCGTTAGGTATATGTCGGTATTAAACAATACCGCTTGTAATATTGATATGTTAAAGCACATGAAGCACTATAGGCCATACATCGAATGTAACAACGATAGTGGCATGTTCGGTATATTTTTCATTCCATTATAGTTATGTAACAATGAGAGACCTAACATGCCTTAGGGAATTTAAAGAAGCCACATACAGAAAGTAACGACGACATTGTCATTTACGGTATAATTCTGAAAGTGACCTAGACATGTACCGATTCTAAACCTAACATATCTTAGAGAATTGAAACTAGCCAATTACTATTGACACTCTATTGAGTGCAGTATGGGTACTTTCCCTTCCTCATCGCCTCGGGTCTAGCTTCACGAGCCCGACGTGCCCTCTCACACTTTTGCTCCCTATCTATCTCACGTGCCTCCGCTTTGAGGCGGTTTTGCTCCTCTCTCCTCTCCTCCTTTAGGCATTTACGGGTCACCTCTCTCCTCTTGTCGACTTCCATTTCATGGGATCATCTCCATGCTGTCCAGTGTTGAGTGTGCATGAGGACCACATCAGCTTCATTCTGCTCATTATCGATCCACTTGATGAAGTCGTATAGTGGTGGCAGAGACTGCCAAAGAACGAAAAAAATCGTAAGTGGTAAATGACAGATAGTTGTGTTTTAGTTGTGCAATATGTTAGTACCTAACTGGGTTAGTGTGACAGTCCAAAATGCTTAAGCATGTCATTAAGAACTCATGAGCATCATTAGCATCTTAATCAAGGTTTTGGCCTGAAATTAATGCAATATATAACAAAAAAGGGTTAATTTTAATAATAATTGATGCTCTATGAAGGAGCTCACAAAATTGCTATCAAACATAGGGTTGGGAATAATTTTAGAATTTAGTCCATGACATGTGAAGAATATACTGATTTTCCCCAAATTTTGGGAATTAAATTGATGGCTTAAAAATTGGTGCAAGTTGCAAAAGGTTGAAACTTTCGAGAATTTTATTTCAAATTTGTCTCAGGCCTTTCAAGTCAAACCAGTTAAAATGGGTTGCATTCGAATTATAGATTCACACAAAAATTGTCCCACAAATTTTAGAGATTGGGAAAGTTTTCTTTTGAATTAGAGAAGAGGAGAGGATATTTCTTTCGGCTAGTTACTGTTCACACGCCCCACCGGTCATCCCCTTCTCTCCACTCAGCCAAGTAGCTTTGAGAGAGGCGGACACCGGTTTTTTGACCGTTGAGGCCGGCCACGTTGCCGGAAAATTGATCCATAGCACAAGGCCTCCAGAGGCATTGACCCCTCTCTCTCTCTCTCTCTCTCTCTCTCTCTCTCTCTCTCTCTCTCTCTCTCTCTCTCTCTCTCTCTCTCTCGGTCGGTCAGACTCCACGTAGTAGAGCTGCATGCACACATTGCACGCCGCCAAGCCACCAAGAAGCTCAAGGAGCCTCATTGAGCCCTTCTTTGCCGCTTACCTCGGCTTTTCCCGCGTGAATCGAGCTCGACCGCGCCGTCTTCCTCAACTCTAGCCAAGTTTCCACCACCCTAACATCGTGTCATTGCTCCACCGCGCTTTTCTCCGATTCGAGCACTCGGTGAGCTCCCTCGTACCCTTGTAGAGCTTTTACGCGCATCCTTTTCTCTTCCGCTTGTCGCTGGTGCGGTAGTCTACGGTGTCCGTGCCTCCGCCACCCGTGTGTGCACGCCGTCGGCTGAGCTACCGTTGGGCTCCTCGGCCTAGAGGCAAGCCATCATGCTCGTGCACCCGCATAAATGTCATAGGTGCTCTCGGTCGAGCCTATTAAGCCGTCTTTCGCCATCGGCGGACCGCGCTGTGCTTGCCGTCATGGCTGGTGCTATGCTGGCAGCAGCTCGGATTGATTTTGACCCGAGGTCAAATGCCCGGGCCTGCTATTAGCTGTTGAGGTTAGCTCTGCCCCGGTACAAAAAGTAATTAGGGATTTTAATATTTGGTTAATTCAAAAATCACGAAATAGAATTATTGTTATGTCATTAAATCGGCTGAAAATTGTAGAATGCATAGAAAATCGAATATTGCTCAAAAATCATGAAACCAATTTTTCTAGCTTTGTTTTATCATGCTCTACATATTAAAAATACTAAGAGTCATGAAATATGTTCTATGGTTTCTTCAATTAAGAAAATGGGTTTAAGCTTCATTAACTCATACTTAATTATTGGTAACTCCAAAATTGATAAAACCAATTTTGTTAATCTTATTATATTATATTCTGTTCATTAAAAATGCCCACACTCATGTTCTACTCAATTAACTTTCTAATTAGGTTTAAGCTTGGTGTTAAGCTTAATTAATTTAGGAAATTATTAAATGTTTAACAATAATTTAAATTAAGGAAATCCTTAATGTGTTAAACTCGTGTTATGATGCATTGCATCTCCACTTTATTCATGCGCTGTGAAGCACCTTTCGTTGCATGTCATCATGCTCATTGCGTGCACTGTCGTATTTATTTAGAAACCAACGCTTCGGAGTGTCACTTGATCGAACCTAAGAATGAACAAGCAGAATTTTATGAGTGTTACGCAGGAAGCATTAGGCAGGCACCAGGCAAGCATCTATAATATATCTCCTATGTTTTGGTAAATAGTTGGTCAATCTGATAGATTTTGCTATATGTCGTAGATACGTTGCATCATACTTGCCTTGATAAATTTGTCAATCTTGATCCTTGTATTCTAGGTATTTCGATGATATGGTCCAACTTAAAAGTGATACGATAATTGCTTAGCCTTGCATAGGTCATCGGTAGAAGTCGAGTGATGGAAGTCGCCATCGTTCATGGGTTACAGGAAATTCAACTATTGTTACAAAAGAATGATATGTTGGGATGATAAGTTAGAAAAAATTGACACGAGATGTGAGTGGGTGTCAGGGGCATTTTGGGAGAGGAGATATGGGTGTCATAGACCACTTGCATAGTTTAAGCATCGTCCGTTAGTGTCGTTGGCTCGAGCATTTTCCGTACTTCCACATGCCAATCTAATGGTAAGATAAACCGATTATTGTATGCTGTGTTGACGCTTGCCTTGCGCCCCTATGACGCGCATAAAAAGTATGAGGACATGCAAGGTGGCAGGGAGCCGGAGGTGTCCACGACACGCTCGCGGTAACCCCAGTGCCATAGGAGTAAGTGCAAGTGGGTAGTTCCTGGTATGAGAAATATTGTCTCGGGGGTTAAGATGACAGACTCGAGTCATGTGGGTAAAGATGTATCCCTGTATGGTGTAAGATCAATTTGAATTGACATGCTCTCGGTCATGAGCATGCTTGAGTTTCATCTACATCAGTAGAGTTTCGATTCAGTTTGGGAAAAAGAAATGGAAAATATGTGGTCCAGGAGAAATGTGTGTTTGTACTAAGTTGAGTTAGGCAAGTTTACTTTATTGAAGATTATATTTATTGTCAGCTTATGTTAGCAATTTATGTCATTATATTGGTTAAATTGCTTTTCGCTGAGTCAACTTAACTTTGTGGTTATGCCTTGCTATTCAACTCAATGCATTATCCTTGAAGTCGGGAATATATATACCCATATTGTGTAAGTCTTGCGAGCACCTTCGTACTTAGGGTGCTGCCATTAAGTTGATGCAGGTAACGACGGACTCATATGAGGATATTTTTATCCTGCCAATGCTAGAGATGGCCAGGAGTAGAGATCGAATGTTTGAGCTAGTCCCGGTGGTGCCTTACGGGCAATGGTGCCACTGGTCTTTTGTTTTATTAATATCTTTCTGCTGTGTTATGAAACCTCTGATCTAAGTAAAAAACTGGAACTCGGAACAAGGTCTGTAATAAAAGTTAAAACTTTTATACTCTATTCATATCTTGTGATGAAACTATGTTATAAATGGTATATGTTGTGATCTTGAGCTTTGTTGAGCATATATTGGGACTGTCGGGATTACTTCTTTTTAATTGACTGAATTGTCGATTAAACCGGGTGTAATTTGGTCGGGTCTGACAAGTAGCCACCATGGATGCTACCCTCCGGTGGGTCGTACTCGTAGTTGGAGCACATGAAGAACTTCTTGTTGTATGTGTCCAAGAAATCGTTGGACTGCCTAGCCTTACATAGATCTCTACACTAGCCATCGGAACTTTGACCCCAACAGGCAAAAGATCTAGCTTTGGGGTGAGGATTAGAGGCCATTTTGGTAAGAGGAGAAGGATTTGGTTTGTTGGGACAAGTTGTCTCCTAGCCTGCTATTTATACAGTATCAGTGCTAGTTCATGGACTGAGTCCATAGAGATTTTGCTTGAAATCTTAAGTCTGAAAAGGCTACTTCTAAAAATTCTACATCTGAAAGTCTACTTTTGAAAAGGCTATATCTGAAAAGTCTACATCTAAAAAGCCTACTTTTGAAAAGTCACGCCTGAAAAGGTTATATCTGAAAAGGCTACATCTGAAAATGCTATATCTAAAAAAGTCTAGTTCTAAAAAGGCTACATCATGAAAAGGCTACTTCCGAAAAGGCTACATTTGAAAATGCTACGTCTCAAAAGCATAGTTCTGAAAATTCATCAAGTTCTAAAAAGGCTATGTCTGAAAAAGTGTCTTAAATTGTTGGATTAGGGTTAAACATTATGATAAGCATCATACATAAGACTTAACGGTAATATCACCATAATTAATTCGTGGTATTGTATCTATAAAAGGGTTCGTACAGTTGGAACCATAGGCATCGGTGATATGGCTAGGTTCCTTTGGTCCTACTACGTACGAGGAGCCACTCGAGAACTTTCCTTTGTAAGGGAAGAGTGAGTTTCGATCACCCCATCATCTGACGATTTACGACTACATGAAAGAGGAGTGGCTGAAGTGCCCTCATGGATACGACTGCGTTGTGCAAATGTATGATGGTAGCATTAACAGAGGCTGTCGATTCTTCTAATGTCTCTTGGAAGGGTGAGATTGTCAACAAGCTTTGTATCATATTGTAGAACATTTTAGTCTATAATTTCTATGTACTTGTAGGAATCAGACGATGAGGAGAGTTGCTACTGCACAAGATGGGTCGATCCTCCCGTTCAACATAACATCCAAGAGTAAATCCATCACCAGTAAGACTATATCTTTGACCTGTAGTATGAGGTTGATGTTATTCCAATCCCTCTAGAGGAGGACGATATATTCATCCACACTAATGATCCTACCGTATGCCTCGATCCCTGATGCTCATGCCTATGTCACGAAAAGTTTCCGCCTCCTCCTCCACCACCACCACTAACGCACTATGGTGATAGGGGATGTTGGGAGTTATGAGAGTCTTCATAGCTCATTTTAAGTCAATATAACTAGAACTAATGTATCCCGATGTGTTACCTAAGTATTATGTTATATTTCTTTGTATCATGTTATTTGCAATTGGATAAATTATACCCCATCATGTAACGGTGTATTCTGGTTGCAAGCGTAATAGTAGTAGGGTTTCTAATGCGAATGGCTTTTATTTGGAAAGTTGCAAGTGAACGATTTATTGCCTGACAGGAAGGCACGCTGATATGGTTTGAAAGCGAATACGATTGCACAATGCTATGCTTTGGGATAGAATGAGAACACATGTAATAAAACATGGCTGGTAATATAGAAGCGACATAAACATTCTACATGATATGACAACCACATAATATAAATAACATGAACATGTCCAACTATTGTCTAATGACGCAGTCAAGGGGCGTCGCCATGGCCACGAGCGTGCTTGTTGGACACTCCTGGATGCCTAAACTGGCCAGCTACTCTATGACGCACTTGGTCGAAGGAGTACATCAAGGGCTCACACGGAGGGTGACAAGGCCGTGCAACTTCTGCAACGATGCTAGGGTTGGGTTGTGACGGCTGCGTCGGTAGAGGTGCCCGCTGTCTACGATGGCCCCTCCTCGTCAGGCATTATGGCGAACCAATCGTCTGGTAGGAAGAGCGTCGATCCTGATGTATCGTTGAAGGATCCTGGAACTATAGCATGGCACCAACATGTCAATTGTTGTGCACCACATATTAAGTTGCCAACCTAGAGTTATGAAATTGAGAGTGACAGACTTGGAACTGTACCATTCGAGTGGAAACCAGGAATCAACATGTAGCGCACCGCTGGTGGCTGAGATGACACTGGTTTGGTATAAAAGCGTGGCGCCATAGACTGAGTGCATACCGGAGACCACGTGTGTGTGCTAGTCTTGACGATGTCCGGTAACCCCTGGCATGAAGCATGGGGAAACCCATCGAGGCAACACCGTGCGAGCCGACACAGACCTACCATTAGCTCCGCCGGGTCAACCCGAGGTGCGACCAACTCCCAATGGTCCACAAAGTCTAGTAACGCTGTGTTGACATCCCTACACATGCTCGACTGCAATGCGAGAGACAACACATTTAATATAAGAATGCAAGTTAGTAGAATATAACTAGCCTCACGTACCATGGCATTGTACGTCATTGCCGGCTCCGTAGTGAAAGTGTCGGTGATCTCCAGGTCATGGTGTGGTGCCTCTAGAGGCACTGGGATGCACCTAACCCGTGTTGCCACGTGAAACCAGCGCAAGTACACGTCCTCTTTCGATGGGTCGTAAGGACATGACCAGTGTTGGGGACATGCTCCACCCACGACTGCAGCTTAACCGTCCAGGTTGCATCATACATAATGCCCTGACCCTTCCTTGTCATCTTGCAAGACAAAGTTATGATTATGGAACTGAAAACATGATTAGTAAAGCACCTGTAACAACAAATACTTACAAGTGAGTGATGTCCATCGAAAGCCGATGTAGGTGGAAGTGATGGTGGGCACCGAACTATTTGTACACTTTGTTTAAGTAGTAGGTCTCAACTGTGACATCGAAGACCAGCCACAACCTCGTAAGCTAGAGGGCCTGGTCCCTGTGGCCTAACTCAGAGAGGCCAAGAGGTGCGCGCATCATGACCGCCTAGTGATCGTACGATGTCCACCGCACCCTATCCATTTGCAGTTGGTTGAATGCAGTAACAAACTGAGGGTATGAAGTGTGTAACATCACCGTCGCCCACCTCGGCTGCATGAAAAAGTATAGTGTCAATCATATAAGCGTAATGAAAGAAAGATACTTAAAAAAATGTATGAACTTGTATTACTTATGTTGCGCGCAAACTAGAGTGAACCCATCAGAGGGTCGTCCACTGCGTCATGCAAGCCAAACTTGTCAGGGAAGTAGAAAGAACTGACGTACTCATAGTGCGAGCTCAAGCAAGGAGCCTACGTCGAAGCGCTCATATGACCACAGGTTCAAGAGCCACAACCTACATTTCAATGTAACTTCCTGCCTTCCGATACTGAGTCCGCCCTTGTCACGCAACATCACCTCGAATATATGCTAACAGTTACAAACAATATAAACCATGTGGGACTGGCCCTTCCCGCTCTTCTCTTCCATGTAAGATGTTATCTTCTCCATGTACATACTATGTGGGTTGCCCTTCCCACACTTCTCTTTCATGTAAGATGTTATCTTCTCCATGTACACCCTGTGGGATTGGTTTCTTCAAACTTTGTCCATGTTCCTACCAGTTACTCTTCCCACAGAGCATCAAACTCCCTCCTTTGGTTTTATTCGCACACCTTCTTAAAAAGATCTATCAATCTCTTGCTCCTGAATTATTTGTAGAAGTTTGCTCCAAGATGGCGCATGCACCATCGGCTATGTAAATCTGGCCACGGCAATACCCTGCCTACTCCCCTCAGCAATGTGTTGATAGCGTTCAACAAGCCTGGATGGTGATCGTGGGGGACACACATGTTTGGCCTATTACCAATAACACCTCTCTTAACCCATTGTAGGAACCACAACCTAGACTCGTGTTCCATGAATGCAAAAACCAAAGGCAAAACCTAGTTCTCACTATTTACCCCGATAGCTACCAGTAAATGCCCCATGTAATTCCCTATAAAGAATGTCCCGTCCACGCACATCACTGGCTAGCAATGTTGGAATGCCTCGATCATACAGCCGAACGACTGGAACACCCACTGAAGGACTCAATCTCCATCCCGATTTGACAAAATCATGAGTAGAAATGCAGGTTCCCCGGGTTCCTCCCCTGAATAACCTCTAGCAATGAAGGTAGGTTGCGGTATGAGTCCTTATATATGCCAAAACTCTTCTCTAACACCTTCTGTTTCACTCTCCAAGCCATGTCATATGAAATCTCGTACCCAAATCTATTGTCAATAGCATGCATAATTCTAAACGGGGACATACTAGTCTTCTTCACAATCTCTGGCTACATCTCCTTTGCAACAAAATCTGTAGTCATGTTATTGTGCACGCGCAAAGGTCGGCTCAAGTTGCAAGTATGTGGCTCAATAATGGACGCTTCCCATACATTTTCACACCTCAGCAAGAAACTATGGACTCGCCACATGCAACCTTCAGCTAAATATTTCACGTTGTGTGTCTAAGGATTGGAAATTACTACCTTGAACTACCTTTTCTCCAAGAAGCACCATCTCTTCACTACATGATGTAGATAGACCTTATCATGAAACATCTGATATTTGCTCACCACGATGGAATCATACTATCATGATGACCCATGTCTATAGTTCACTGTCAAATTCTATAATGCAAAATTAGATAATTCCTCCGAAATTCCAGCACCTGAGTCCAGAAATGTGTGGAACTCATCGTCTCTACCTCAATCGGTGCACTAGTCCGCAAAGGAACCTCTGGAACCACACTTTGATGATGCGCCTCATCGATGACATTTTCTCCAACAGCTTCTATGGTGCTAGGTTCGGCTTCTGTCGAACCAAGATCGCGCTTCTACAAGGATGCAATGGGAAAAACCCCGTCTCAACCCTAGTGACACAAATTGTTGATATTGCTTCGAATATGTAAGCTCCCAGAGCTCCCACTGCCACCCCGTTTCACGACATCTAGGAATCAGAACGTTCACCGTCAGTCACTGATGTGTTGAGCTAACTTGCAGCAGATTATACATCCAACCTAACAGTTGGGCCTGCCTCATCTCTCCCGGACTATTCATTTATGTGTCTACATACTGGAAGTTACTTAAACACACTTCACTGTCACAATGCATGACATATCCAGAGCCATAAAAAACTTTGAACCCCAATACGATCGACAACCCTGATTTAACAATCATATTATACCCCGTCAGGTTAAATAATTATAATCAACATACAACATATGCGACAATAAAATATATTCAACCCCAATACTTGTATTCTACATAACCATTAAATATCACCGTTACTATACCCTTTCTGTTGATACTATGCCACTTTAAATGTAATGCTGCCAAAAAAAACTACTCCATTTCTATTATAAATATCCTACAGCTATGAAATATTTCTACTACATATTCATAACAATTCGACATCAAACTATTCTAGATTGTCTAACTACTGTAAATATTTTTTAACTACATACATTGTACAAATATTCTAGATTCACAATCTACTTCAAAATAGTTAGACTTTTCTAACTATTAAAAAATTCCAAACTATATATGCATGCTAAATTATCTATTCTACTCTGATATAAATTTTCCTACTCTAAATTCCAAATGAATCTAATTTTCCACCAAACCATTCTAAAATACAATGCTACGAAAATCCACAACAATTCAATAGTACAATTCCTACATCAACAGAAAATATGTACGTCTAATGATATCACATTTTCAAAAAAACATTAAATAACCTATTTTAACTATAAATTACCAAAATATTTGAACTTTTCCAACTATTCTACATTTCTTAACTAACTAGACTATATTTTCTACCTATAGCTAATTTCCGAACCATACCTACTCTATTGTAAATTTATGTCCTTATTTTTCTAAACTATCTACTCTACTTTACATTTCTCTAATATTCTCTAACTATTTTCCTATTATTTTTCTAAGTATTTCTAATTTTTAACTATTTTCTACTGCTTTTCTAAGTATCCTGCCATTTTTCTATTTTTTCTAACTATTCATAATTTCTAACTATTTTCTACTGTTTTTCTAAATCACCTACTATTTTTCTAACTATTTCCTAAATTCACATCCTGTTATTTTTCCTAATTTCTATTTTTCTAACTACTCTAAAATTCTAACTATTCTTAACTATTTCTAAAAAAAGAAAAACTCACTAGTGTAGCCACCGGTGTTCGTTGGCTCGCCACACCTCACCATCTGCCGCCGCTTGCACGTCGCCGCCTGTGCTTGCTCGCCCATCACATCTCTTTGTTGCAACGGTCGCTGACCGAAGAATAAATAAAGAAATGTCACCGAGCGGAGTGCCGACAGGTCTAACATGACACCTGTCATGATGCATCACCTCGAGTGCTGATAGGTCCCTTCGCACCACGAACATTCTACATGGCACCCTTCTCGTTGGGACCACCACCTGTCGACATTCCGTGTGCTGATAGGACCCTGAGCTTACTGTCACGTAGGAAGTCAACACGCGGAGTGTCGATAAGTCTTTAGTCAGTATTTGGAGTGCTCACGTTTACCTATTCTTACAATTTTGTAAATTTAGTTATTATTTTTATAATTTTTTTAATAAAATAATATTATTAAAAAATCAGTATCTTGATGTATGAGCCCCTTTGATTTAAGTGCGGACCGCCAAAATTGTGGATATCCGGACTCTTGGGAGGTTCGTGCATGGACTTGGGAGTAGCAGAGCAGCGCCTTTTCTCGCACGCGACTAGGAAGTGTAGGAAAGCAACATAGCATCATTAGGTTGCCAATGATGCAGGGCAACATAAAAAAAAGAAAAAGAAAATATGTGTCTACTAAGAGATGTCATGAATAGGGTATTCTGTCATGGTGTGCTTTTTATGCGGTGAAGCATGTAAAATTTAATCCAATGCCTTTTCGTTTCCATTCAAAACAACCGAATACCGATCGTCCGTCGCAAGATAAACACATTGCGTCCATCGCAAGATAAACACGGATGCACGCCTAATTTGATGATATTTTCTAAAATAGAGTGGTAACTGCAAACTAGACGTACATCCATCGCTGTTCAGACCTCTGAAATTATTGGGTTCGCACAAGTTCATGCAGGCATTTTCAGTTTTTTTTTTTTTTCACCAAATGATCACGCAACTGTACTGTAGACGTAGCGTAGAAGTACAGAGACGGCAAAATAATATGACATGCATGCCAAGGTAGGCCAGCCAAAATAGTCGTCTTAAGAAAATGCGCCCGCCACTCTTGTCAGTCTTTACGGAGTACCAAACAAAAACCATGGGCTGAGACCTGAAACCTAGGGAAATTGCCGAGTTGTTGGGGCGACGGTGCTGCCTGCTGATCTCAACATATGGTTGTCAGCCTGAGGCCACCGTGAGGTGGCTTGACCCCAACCGTACCCGTCTCTGATCCGCGGCAGCAACACGACGCAACGCAGTAATCATGTGGAATTTTTACATTTTAAATTTTTTAACATATTTTACCAAATGACTTATACGAAAATAATTTTTAAAAATAAATTATTTTACACGGCATTATGATATTTAACATGGTGTCGTAATATTTGATGTCGTAATGTCCATATTCTATTTTGAATTTAAAAGGTCATATATGGTAGTTATTACAACGTTAATTATTATAATATGTGTTATTCAATTATGACGTTAAATATTATAGCACTGTAGAAGGGTTTATTTTTTGATATTATTTTCTTGTAGATCATGAGTATATTTTTTAAAAGGCCATTCTAAAAATTACACGTAGATCGGCAGATGGGCTACGGCGACTCGCTTCAGTCTACGACAAGCTCGTTGACCAGTTCACCAATTAGAACTGGGCCACACATTAGTACCCGGTTAGCTTTGTTTATTGTTACGTACGGTACGGAATAAATTGCGTCGCCTTTTCCGTGTGTTTGCTCACTTTGATCTTGATTGAATTTTCTACATTCTTTTTTGTTAAACTACAGGAGCAGTCCTCGCCCAAGAAAAAAAAATAAAGTACAGGAATACAGTATGTGTGTGTTTGATAAAGTTTTTAAAGCAGTTTTTTATCGGAATCAGAGAAGATCTAATAAACAATAGCTTTTAGAAGTTAGAGAGCTAAAAAAAAAAGCAGCACATATTGATTCACTTTCCGTACGAAATCATTTTCTTATATAATTTATTCTAAACAATTATTATATAATTATTTTCAATCACAGAATCACCTCTATAATACAGACCCGTTTCTCGATTCTCCGTGTCAACATGTTCGCATGTTGCATTATTCCTACCAGCTGGTTTTGTATTACCAACCCCCGTATCTACGACTTTCGTCCTGACAGATTTTTAGCAGCGAGATGATGAAGAGCTGACTAGCTGAGGCACCACGAAAAGTGGCTGCCAAACGAGTCACGCGTGACTCGACCCAATCCCAAACCCGGCAGCGCTGTTGCCATCCTTCTAGATTCCCAACTCCGTACATACATGGCAGCGTGATATGACAGACACCCAGGCGGGATCAAGCTATTTTTTTTTTCTTGTTCTGTTTTGTTTCGTCCATGGATGGATGCTGCCGCGATTAACCGGCGCCCCATCCATCTACGCGGCTTCGGGCATCCTGCGCCTGGCTGTTCACACGTGCCCGCCGGCCGACGGCGGCGTGCCGGTGCCACTGCCCCGCGCGCGATGCCCGCCGACCACGCCGCGTCGCGAGTCACGCGATACGATGCGACCTGCCGCGACCGGGTAGATCTAGTGGGCGGTCACGAACTCACGACGTTGGAATGCTTGGATCCGTGCGTGGCGCACGCAGGTTTTTTTGGGGGGAAACCGACAGCAGCCGCGGGCGCACGGGGCTGGTGCTCGTGCCCGCTTCACTTTTGGGGTGCTCAGGGGGCCTTAGCTGCAGTCTTCCACGGTTTCGATGCGGCTTCACACCTGCCATCGCGAGAGACCTCGACGGGCTCGCGCTGTCGTTCTCCACTGCCAAGCGAAACAGCGCGGCCGCACGAGGCCTGCGCGGCCTAACGCACGGCCGAAGCAGTCCGACTCCACCTCGCGGGCACAGCCTGCATGTTCCGCGCCTCCCGCCCTTTTTGGACTCGGGAGGCTCATCTGTCGTTCGGGCCGTGCGGCAGAACTCCGCAGGCTGCAGCCCATCACGCGGCGTTGCGGACTTGCGGCTCATCAGGCCCTTTCAAGTCCAGCAGGAGCCCACTGGCCCCCATATACGAGTTTTACCGACCAGATATCTTGCGTAGAGCGTCCTCTCAAAAAGGAAAAGGAAAAATATATTTGCGTAATTTGCACAGAATATTCACGTTAAATCCTCACATCTTTATTTAACTAGAGCATTTCCTGGGTAAATAAACTTAAGCCATGATCCATGCCATATAAGGCATAGAGCGTTGGGGTTGGACCTCGAAAAGGGGATTGCTAACGGGTTAACATTAACCAGTTAGCCAATCGGTCAACACTCTAAACTTGGAATAAACTCCCCATGTGTGACCTGCCACACCACCCCCCACCAGTTGGCCACTGCCAAGGGCCTCCCTCTAAGTCCGGAGGTCATCCAATTCACAATCCCTAAACCTAGCAACCCAAAACCCTAATCTTAGTTTGCCGATGAGCTCAAGAACAACGGACATACGATGAAGGGGGTGTGCGAACAGGGCTAACGAGCCCCCTACACGACGTATAGTATTCCCACCTGCAAACGGAATTGAATCCTCTAACAGTCAGGTGACTTCAAACCTCCGTGGACCGTTGGATCGTGGATAGATAGACCAGATGCTCTGCTACATTGTAACGGGAACAGTAAAATCGATACAGTAAATTAACGGAACCGTTGATACCGTACGCTTGCAACAGTAATTAACGTCAAAGAATTATTCATCTACTCACAATTTACTGTTCCCTCGTGATTTCGTACCTGAAGTCAGGGGATACGGATCCCCTTCAAACGTGGTCCACTGAGAACCTGATCTGACTGCGGCCGAAAAATAAAGCCCAGCAAAAATACAAAGAAGGAACCCCAACATAAATGGGAACTTGGGCCACGCACGGCTAGAAAAGAAGAAGCGGGCTCATGTCGTGGTGGGAAAGAAGAAGTGGGTCTGTTGATGGGAAAGGAAGTTTCAGCCCGTTAGGGAAAGGAACATGAGTTGTTCTCTAGATCGTTTGTTGGTGGGCTGGTTTTCTTTCCTCTGTAGGGTGTTAACTAGCTAAAGATCTAGATAATATATTCACCATCCAATGCCTTGAAAACAGGCCAATTTTTCTCCTCACCAATTGAAACACATAGTTTAAGTCCGACATAATCTAAACTTGGATCCCGACCGGTCCAAGCCAACTGGCCTTGACTCGGGAGCATATCCAAAAGCAAATATGCTAGATGTATATCTCAAGCTTTACTTCCAGCAATCTTATTAACGGCAAAAGGTTCTAGCGCTAGTTTTCTGTTTCATCACGCTATGCGTGACACGGTAAAATATGGCAATCTTTATAACTCTTCCAAAAGTCCGCGTTCGTTGAAGCAAAAGAGATACTTTCAGTAACCCCAAGCTAAAACTAGCGCCTTTAAAAAGCTACTGCAATATACCGCTACTTGGGCATTAGACAAGCATGTTCCAAAAGTTTTACAAAGGTAACAAGTACTCTGTAGAATTGATAGCATCTCTAGAATTGATAGCATGCCTTTCAGTAGTTTTGAGAAAAGTTTACCACTCAAAATCTGAAGAAAAAAAAAGTTCCGCAAAACCGCTATCACTTGCGCGTGGCGATATAAACCCTCCCTCGCACGGTCGCACCCCCAAGACTTCAGGAAAGAAACACAAACTAGCAAAGGCTACAACCTTTTCGATCTCGAGCAAATCACCACCACCCGCGCAGTCCCAATTTCCTCGGCGAGCCTGCCCGCGCGGCGTACGGCATTTGGTGTTCGCGGCTTCGCGCCCCTACACAGCCCCACGCGCCTGTCCCTGCCCCTTCTGGCCTTCTCTCACCTTTGCTGTGCTTCACGGAGGAAGACGATCGAGGTTTGTGCATTGCGACCACACAGGACTACTTTTTGCTCTATCTCGTCTTTGATCGCTGAGTTCTTACGGGTTTCTTGGAGAATCTGGAGCAACCGGAGAGGTTTTAGTGGTCTTTGGTTGGGGTTCTGGGGACGGGTTCTTGGAGCTACGACGGTTCTTGGTCGCGGATGCGCTAGTTTATCTCGTCTTTTCTTTCGTGCTGTTCTTGTGTCGGTTTGCAGTGTATCTGGATCGATTGGAGTAGTAGGTTTCGTTGCGCTTTGGTTGGATTCTAAAGACGGGTGCTTGGAAAGAGCAGTTCTTCATGGGGTTCGTTCTGCGAGCTGGAGTTTTTTTTGGGGGGGGGGGGGGGGGGGTTGGTGGCCATTAGAGTTGCTAATTCTTCTAGTAAAGGCCAAATCTATTATCTTGTTCGTTAATTTTGGAATTAGGAAATGGGAAACACGAATTCGGGCAAATGCTAATTCTTTTCTGTTGTTGGAAGCAGGTGCAAGCATTTCGGTTTCGCGTGCACTACTGCTCTCCATGGTTGCCGTGGTTTACTTCTTGTTCTTTCAACTCCGCCACAGAAGAATAACCTGCATTTTTGGGGAAATCTGAATTTTTTTTTTTGAGAAAATAAGAATCGCCTGCATTTGCTACTGCAAAATCTTGCCTTGCAATGTGTTTTAACAATTTTTTCCTGTGTGCTGCCGGAAGCAAGAAATGAACATAGACGAATGTGTGAGCTCTTTGCGGGATAGGGTCCGGCAGCTTCATCCATGGAACCCCGAAGAGATCGTTGCCTACATCGTCTCACGCAAAACACCTGCGGAGATCAGACAGTATCTACTCGCCTCGGATGACCAAATACGCCCCCTGATCGTTGAGGCGAAGTCTTCCAGTGTACCGCCCATGCAAAAGTTCTCACAGTTTCCCCAACCGCAGCCACCTTCATGGTGGCATGGCTTACCATTCCCCCATTCGCAGCTTCAGTGTCATCCAAGCAGCAGTTTTTACGGCATTCAGGCTCCATTCCCCCCCCCCCCCCCCCATTTGGTCAAATTGGACCATCGTTGCCTCAGTTTCAACCAAGCAGCAATTTTAATGGAATTCAGGCTCCATTTGCTCCCAATGTTCCAATTGGTCCTCGTCATTTCTACCTCTCCAGGGGCTACTGTAAGAAAGGCGAGGACT